>NW_013566984.1:0-600000 GCF_000721755.1 Aureobasidium subglaciale EXF-2481 | reverse complement strand
CTTGTATGGGTGGCCGGTCAACTTGAGCTTTTTGACAATCTCAGTCGACTCATCGACGTTCAATACTACACCAGTGGCGGCAATTCGGAATCCAGGGTTTTTGTTCGAGAAAGACTGGACGCAGCAGAAACCGGTGTTGGGCGCAATGAGTGGTCCGTAGAAGGTTCCGAAACAATGCATGTGCTCAGGCGTGTACTTGAGCATACGATTCCTCGTTCTGGAGTCTGAGATGCTGTACATGGGCATGCTCTGAAAACGTCTCCAACCAAGAGAAAAGATGAGAGGATCGTTGGTCTTGAGGATCTTCTTGTGCCATCTATGACGCTTGATTCGGATCTGAACGTAACCAAAGCGGTCCTCGGTAGGTGCTAGACCGCCGATGAGGACAGGGAAACGTGGGTTGAACTTCTCCACAAATTCGCAGGGCACATTCTCCAGAACGATACGAGCGTATGTTCCTGCTTTGTAGCCCTCTACTCGTACACGAGATTGCTCGTCCAAGGCGTCGAATTCTGAGCGGTTGATGTCGAGCTGTTTCTGGATGAGAGCTTTCTGTGCATCATACCAGTCGTCTTCGCCGAACTCATCATCGCCAGTCTCACGCTGAGCATTGCCCTTGTCGTTCGCGAAGCCCTCTTTGTCTTCCTCTTCGAAGCGAAGCTTGAGCTCTTCCTTTCTCCTGGCGTTGCGCTCACGTTCGGCATCCAGGTCCGGTTCTTCTTCGCCATTGCCACCATTGGTCTGAGCCTCGTCTTCGGTGCCGTGTACTTCTCCGGTCTCCAGGTCCTCAAAGGCACCGTCGCCCTCGTCGTCTTCATCTTCGATACCATTGAATTCGGCTTCAGAGTCGTCCTCGTCGCCTCCTCCGTTGAGCATATGACCCGAAGCGAATCTTGAACGGATAGCTTCCAGATTTTCGTCGTCAGTCCATTTAGCCTCTAGCTCGGTTCTGTTATATACTGGAATATGACGGTCGAGTGCGGCGTCGGCTTCTGTGGGCTTCTTCTTTTCGAACAAGTCCTCCTCTTCCTCGTCTCCGACGTCGTCAGTCTCGTCGTCTTCACCACGCCATTGTCGTAGGACTTGAGCTGTGGATAGCATGTCATTGTACAGCAGACGGGCAAGCTCGACAGTACGGTACGGGATCCTGCGTTGATGAAGGGCAGCGGCACGCTCGGTCATATTCTTCTTCCAGCGAAGGTTACCATCTTCGTCTTCGCTGTATTCAGCATCTTCGTCGTAGTCTTCTGGATCGCTTACGTCTTCCGCTTCAGACATGGAACCAAGGTCGGAATCACTATCTGCGAAAGCAATCTCTTCGCCGGCGGCGTCAGGGCTGGCGTCTCTGCGCTTGGGAGCAGGAACAAGCATGTCTTCGTCAGCATCCTCATCAGCGTCGGAGTCACCACTCTGGTACTCTTCCTCCTCTTCGTCGTCGCCGCTTTCAAAGCCCTCGTCCTCTGGACTGGCCTCGTCATCGTCGATTCTTCTTGACAGAACACGAGCAGATTTACGGCCAATGTCGTCGCCAGTCAGCTTCTCGCCGTCACCGAACAGCTGCAGGCCTCCCTCGCTCTGGCCGAGTAGCTTGCGGCCGGCCTGTAACCCAACGACCATTTGTTCTCCAAGTCCTCGCTCTTGTTCATCATCCTCAGGATCAAAGGTCTGACTCTTGATATCAACGTAGACGGCGTCTTTATCCACAAGAACACCACCAACATCAGACATGGGAGCGTAGATGAGCTTTTGTTTTTCTCCTAGCCTTCTTCTGCCCGATTTGCCAGTGGCTTTGGCGATTGCTTGATCCAGGAACGGAGTAGGACACGGGTCAGGCAGGGCCTCGATGTTGGAGACACTGAGATCACCAACACCGGGCACGTGGACTCTTGCTCCATTGGCAGGGAAGTTTGTACCACGGAGGTAACCGTATAAAGCGACGGTTCGATCGCACTTGGGGTCTTCTTCTACCTTGGTAGGTGGGGTAATGTCGAGGAATCGGTCGGCAAGAGCGTAAGGATGGCTGTTGCGCCAGACAAGGGGTCGAGGATTCTTCATGACGGACAAGAAGCGCGAGAGGTTCAGAACCTCGCGGTCGGGGTATCTGCCGTTGACGACACCAGAAAGATAGAACAGCTTGGCTCCGGAGTACAATTCGCTCCAGAAACGGTGCTTGAGACGCTTCTTCTGCGCTTTGAGGGCCTCCTGTTTGCGGAAGAGATCCAGGTGGGTCAGAATACCGAAGACGTTACCGGGCATACCGCTGGAAGACAAGACGTTCAGGAACTCCATTGTCTCCATCTCGAATCCGTAGTTTCCGTCGATCATGAGCAGCACGATGTCGACAACCTTGGCCACATCCATCATGGCAGCCAGCGACTCGGCCGGACACTCCATGAATGTGAGACGCCTCCTCTTGGACGTGACGACAGTGATAGGACCGACGGGCTGGGTGATGGGTTGCTTCGTGTATCTTCGGACGAGGGATTTGATGAGTGTTGTCTTGCCTACGCCAGGAGGACCGACAACGCCGACGACGATGGGAGGGGCTTCTTCGGGCAAGCGATCCACCAAGGGAACGTGCAATCGCTTCTCTTTGACCTATGCTTTGTTAGAGGCATTCGTTGCAGGCAAAGAGTGCTGAGTATACATCATGAGAGCGAGCAGCCTGCCTCTGCAGTTTTCCAGGGCGTGAAAAGGCAAAAGCTTTTGGGTTCCGATCACCAGTATGCGCGGCCTTCTTCTCCTTGGTCGCACGATGCGGCCGGTTTGTCTGAGATTCCGACATATTGTCCGGCGTAACAAGACTATTGACGGCGGCAAAGGTCAGAAAATGTTCACATCCATCTGAACTTTTCGATGGAAGCCCGAGCCGCAGACCCTCGATCGGATCTTGACCCGAATTCTTGGCAGCGAGCCCTTATCTTATCGTGTCCTGGCAACCTCGGCAGCCACCTAGGTATTCTCCCCTCCAACCAAGGATCAGATATGCTTGCACCTTGTTTGTTCATGGTTGAGAGCCAGTGGACTGGTCACAAATGATCGACGAGAATGTGATCGATCTGTGGCTAGTCAAGAGATGTTTGCGTCGATGCTGCCATCAACGGGCGTTCCTCGCCATTGACCGTGCATGTCGAGGCGTCTTCACGTGCGCATTCACGAGTGGTAAACAGAAGGAGCTACGTAATCGCGCAGCCGAGGGGTTGAAGCGGGTTTGGAGGTGAGATTGGCAACTGCTCAGTGCCTCATGCCAGCCTACTTGAGACCCAACACTCAACCTCTGAACATCTTCCCACTCTCGCCTGCCAGACATACTTACTCCACGCAATCAAGTCTTAACCCCGTCCGCACGAACATCTTCAGAATGCCTTCCATCAACGTTGGTCCAACGGCATACACGGCCAAACACAGCACGAGATAGCTGACAAGATTCAGGTCTCCCTCAAGGATGGTGCCGATGCATCTCAGCTTGACTCGTAAGCCTCGTGTCCCTCTGATGCAGCAAGGCTGTACTGACGTCCATCGTAGCGCCAAGAAGCAAGTCACTGAGCAGGGCGGCAAGATCACAACCGAGTTCAAGCTGATCAAGGGCTTCACGTACGCTTACACTCGAGCCAGACTGTTGGTGCATCATGACTGACCGACCTGTGACAGTGCCGAGTTCCCCGAAGACAAGGTCCACACTCTCTCATCCAACGAGCACATCAACGTCGAGAACGACGGCGAGGTCAGAACCCAGTAGAGCGGGCTGAGAAGGACATACAGCGCCTGATGGACGACGAACACGACATAGATATGGGAGGGTTCTTTAGGATACGTTTAGCAATCGAACACAGTTGAAGATCGAGTCGTGCTATCGCTCGGCCACACGGTCGGCCCTTTGAAATGCCATGAGGCCGGAGTCGTGTGATATGGCCTTATACACATGGCCAGCCAGGCGCAGTGGTAGATTTAGAGATGGTGACTCTGACAGAACGACCAAACGTCCAATCATCACCCCATTGATAGAAATATGGCGCACCCAGCATGCCTCCGTGATGTCGGTCGGACCAGTGATCGACACGTGAGATAGCGCTGCGTCATAGGCCTGCGAAAACAGATATAAACACAATGCATGATTGGCGTTTGATTGACCACGATACAACTCGGTCGTCGCAACAATGAATCGTATCAGCGGTCTTCGGAGGTCGCCCTGGCTGCAGCAGGGGAGTTTGAGGTCACTCCATTCGACAACAAGACGTCAAGCAGCCAACAATGGGCTCAAGAAGAAAGAAGTCACAGATGGTGAAGTTGCGCGGCTGGCAGGTAGACCCTTGCATCCTTTGACCTTAGCAGATCTGGCCAAGTCAGTTCAATCGCACGAGAGGCAGCATAGGCAGCTAACGAGCTCTAGGTCCGGACGACCTCCTCTCACAACAGACCAATTGCTCGACTCGGCCAACTTCACCCTTTCCATCCTCCCATCTCGACTTGCCCACCGCATCCAGTCCCTCCGCAACCTGCCGTATATCGTAGTCTCCAATCCGAACGTTTCCAAGATCCACAACAACTACGTCCACTCATTGTCGACCCTCTTGCCATATGCCTCAAAGGAGATCAAGACACTGGAGGAAGAGATACAATTCACAAGTGTTATGGCCGACCTGGTCCAAACACACTCAAACACCATCTCCATCCTTGCACGCGGCTTTCTCGAAGCTCGCAAGTACATCAGCCCCAACGAGGTCACCAAATTCCTGGACGAACATCTTCGAGCTAGGATTGGCACCCGACTGATTGCCGAGCAGCACATTGCTCTGCACTTTTCCTCTCAACCACACCTCGATCTATCAGACCATGGCTCACATGTTGATTCGTCTTACATCGGTGTCATCGATACAAAGTTGAGGCCTGTCGACATCATCAGACACTGTGAAGGCCTGGTTGGAGATATCTGTGAGTACAAATACGGCGTGCGACCTAGCGTCGTTATACGTGGCGAGTCAGAGACAACTCTCGCCCACATACCTATGCATCTAGAGTACATCATCACCGAGCTGTTGAAGAACGCTTTCCGCGCAACTATTGAAAAGGGCAACGAGCGGCATGCCGTCGAAGTGACAATTGCTCCCGCTCCAGAGGATACGGACGGAAAATCAGATGCCATCACCAACCACGATCAAGGGTCAGTGGATGCGGCATCAGGAGCTCAGAAGCCCGCCAATGCCGCATCAGCAAACATTCGCCCACTCGACAAATCCACTCGAGGCGTCACGATCCGTATTCGAGATCGTGGAGGTGGTATCCCACCCGCCGCTTATGCAAAGCTGTGGGAGTTCGGTTTTACCACTTTCAACGAACAGGAGATTGTTGACATCACTAGTGGAGGTACCAACGATGGCGATGGTCTGAATGCTCTCTCAAATGCTGGTGGTACTGAAAACAGCCTGGCGGGTCTGGGCTACGGCCTGAAGCTAGGCAGGGCGTATGCCGAATACTTTGGTGGCGGTATAAGAGTACAGAGCTTGCTTGGCTGGGGTACGGATGTCTATCTCAGCTTGCGTGGCGTTGGGAAGATCGACTAGACTTCCCGGCGATCATGACCCGCGAATCAGTCGGGATGTTTGATCAAGATACCTTGGATGACTCTTCGGATTGCAACAGCGGCAAGGCAGGAGAAAGTCGAGTCAGCAAGCACAACGAATTTGAGCGCAACCCTAGCATGCCATATTCATGCCTCAGCAAACCTGAATGCGAACTGCTTCGCACAATGATGCAGCAAACCTCGAATGGGCAATCAGTCATCTTCACCATCCAGCGCATGACAGCAGACCCTTGAACGTCCTCGTTTGACTGGATCCTCCTCTCGTCTAGATCTGACGATCGTTTCGCAAGCACTATTCTGCTGTCGAATCGAAGGTCTACAATCACATCTGAAAGACGGATTTACAGCGTGCAAGGAACAAGTACAGCAAATGGAAGCCATATGGCTTCTGACTTGTATTTAGCGGCCTCCGCGTTCTGCAGCCTCTTCCCTTTCAGAGTCACCCAATTGAGCATGTAATGAATAGACATGTTGCTTTCCGCGACTGCATCAGCCCTCGACTTTTTTTGGGATCCAGCAACCTGGTTGCATCTCCTGTGCTCGTGCGAGATCGCATTAGTGCGACACATCACTAGTCGTTAGAGTCAAGATGCATGCTCTAGTTCTGGGGCGAACAAGAAGGCTTTTCACTTGAACTCATGACCCAGGTCGTGACTAGCTTCCGCTCTGACAGATGTAATACTGTATTACATGACGGACATAAATGCTCTCTTCCCATTCTCATATTCATCCAGCAATTACCCCAATGTATCTACAATTCATTTGTATCCTTCTACTTATAATCCCTGCCACATCTGCCTTTGTGCAAGGTGATTGTATCAGTTGTGATGCCGCCTTAACGAAACTTTCTTTCCAGTTGTCTCCTGAAGCAGCAATCTCTTGCAGAAATTCTCCACTACAGAAGCAGAACGCAAAGCGGTATTGGGGAAAACAATACGGCAAGAATGCGACAATCGTGGTGTTCCCAGTCACGAAAGAAGATGTCAGTCATGCTGTACAGGCTGCTTCGTTTTCGAGATATGGAGAACGAGATCTTGCCTTCGTTTGCGGTGGTCATGGTCAAACCAACGCCTCAAGCTCCTCGGGTTTCTTGATTGATCTCTCGTGGATGAACTCGACCAAAATTTTACACAATCTCATACTGGAGGATGTTACGATATCCACTGCCATAGCATACCAAGGAGGTGCAATATGGAAGCAAGTCACGGACACCACAAATGGAACAGGCTTTACGGCTGTCGGTGCTCGAGTGGGCAGCGTTGGTGTTGGTGGTTTCTCAACTGGTGGAGGCATAGGATTTCTGGCTGGCGCATACGGATACGCCATTGATCGTCTGAGGGCTCTCGAAGTTGTCTTGATGTCTGGTAAGATTGTACTTGCCACGAAGACCAATAGATACTCGGATCTGTTTTGGGCCATGCAAGGCGGAGGCGGACAATTCGGGATAGTCACTACTTTTTACCAAGAGGCAGTTCCAGAACCGACTTCCTCGCAGTTTGGCGTTTGGATTGTCGCCAGAAAATCATGGGAGCGAGCTCGACAAAACACCGTGGACTTCTTCCGCTCTAATAACGATCCTTACTCGCTCATGTACTACTCGCTCGGCTATTATCCCGAGGACCTTGCAAAAGCGAAGCCGACCACGTTGATGGTGATGGTAGGCATTCAATTCGCAAATCCTGAATGCCACCTCCACAGCCCATATGGTCCGATCCCCAGTCACATCCGTTGTCAGAAGGGCTTCAACGCGACGTTCTCCGGACTGCTCGACGGTCTTATCTTGGAAAACATATCGACATACAACGTGCCGTATGGACAAGCCACTGAGCTTAGTACACTGTTCTTTCCCTATGGCCATAGAAGAGGATTCTGGGGCCCCCAAACCTCGAATGTCACAATGCCGTTTGTGGACGCTGCATCGAAGCAAATGGAGCTTTACATCAATCAGTCGCTGAACAGAGGAGAGTCTCCCGACAGTGCTGTCTGGGTCTTACAATACATGTATCCTGGTCAGAATGGCCATGGTCCTACGTCGGATGAGGCTACTGCATGGCCACATACGCAAACCGCCCACCAAACACTGTTCTCGCCTTCCTGGAGATCTGCCGAGAACGATGCTTTTGTTGTTCGACACAATGATGCGCTGAACCAAATCACGTATGACCATCAGGCATCGATTGGACCTTTCATCGCGGACTATCCGAATTACATCTCACCGAAAGCGGACGGCCATAGGGTATGGGGAGACAATATCGAAAGACTAATCAGAATCAAGGCCAAGTATGACCCAGAATGTCGAATACATCAGGGAAGAGTCTTTGCCTCTGACACATGTATTGAGCGTGGCTGGGCGAATGTCTATCCGTGGAAGAGCTAACAGATCGTGGTCATTGATTCTGGTCAAAACCAGGTATTATGGTCACTCTTCCGTCCGATCATTGATATCCACTCCGTAGCAAGCACGTATTGGCGTGACTAAAGCATGAGATAGCAATAATGACTTACTTGCTTATGATATTGCATGTTTCCGCAGGCACAATGCCTGAACCTTTGTTTCACTGTGACTCTGATCAACACATGACGAACTCTTGATCGAAAGTGCGCCGTGTTATGATTGATCTCTTACTTGCATCATGCTCTGCAATGCATCAACAAGCTATTCATCATGATTGTGGAGATTCTACATCTTACGAAGTGGTGGCGCGCTTCTGCTGATTTGTACATAGACTGTTTTCACAGCCGATGGTTGGCGCGGTATTTCACTTTTCTGCACAATAAGGCTTTTAGCCAATGACAGTCCTTAACAAAGTCGATTAAAGCAGTCCGCAAGACGTACACTAATTGTCGGACGCTGGTTGAGTCTGTATTATTACTCGATGGACAAGCCCGAGCCCGGACCAAAAGTCATCCGTCTTCGGCTGATGGCGGGAGGCTTCAACGGCTCCTGGCTCGGTGGATCAAGGTGCCTTCTTTCGCCCGACACACCTGATTCTGGCGTGCAGTCTTGCCTGCCACTGGATTCCCCTTGCTTCCGGACGATCAAGGTCTATGAGCCGTTCAGCATGTGTGCCTTCTGATTGCGACGCGACAACTTCAACTTCGTTACATGGCTGATTCGCTCAAGATCAGCATTGTGACCAACGACGAAACGGACCAGAGCGCAAGCAGCGGAGATATCGAGCCGGGCAGCTCGCTTTCTCAAACTCCTGTTCAAGCGCTCAGAGACCATCCGCGCGAGCTGCTGTGGTGTCTCTACACAATATTTGTGCTGGTTCTCAGCAGTTTCGACAACCAAGCTGGAGGTGTTGTACTTTCGATTCCTCAATTTCGAAAAGATTTCGGCTCGCCATACAATGGCAATTATGTGCTGTCTGCAGAGTGGCAGTCTGCGTACAGTGGCGCGCCGGTCCTTAGTTCGATTATTGGGCTACTGATATCTGGTTGGCTTGCAGACAGGATCGGTAGAAAACGAATGCTCGCAATTGGCTATGGCATTGTCTTCATATCGATTACCATCGAAACTTTGTCAACTACCAATCTGGTCTTCTTTATTGGCAAGTTTGTCGCAGGCTTCGCTATAGGCGCTTTCACAACTACCGCCCTCACGTACTTGGGAGAGGTGGCTCCGCGTCCTGCGAGAGGCATACTTACCGCGGCGGCTGGTATGGCGTTGACAGTAGGCCCTTTCATCGTATCTATCGTCGTCAAAGGCACGGGTGATCGGTCCAATAGGTGGGCCTATCGGTCTGTTTTCTTGGCTCAATATGGGTTCGGTGCTGTCGGTGCTAGCCTCCTACCTCTCATGCCCGAGTCTCCATGGTGGCTGTTAAGTAAGGGTCGGAACGTGGACGCCGCCCTTGCTCTCTCCCGCTTCGGATATACTGCAGAGCAGGCACAAATTTACGCCGCTGCTGCTAGCACGACACTTGACCGTGCCAGAGAAGAGATGGAAGGCGTCACCTATCTGGAGTGCTTCCAGAAGAGTAATTTACGACGGACCATCATCGCAGCAGCGCCTCTGGCCATCCAAGCCCTCAGCGGGCTCTTCTTTGTATCATCCTACTCGACTTACTATCAGCAACTGGCTGGATATGATACTCCCACGACCTTCAGCCTTGGTATTGTTCAGAATATACTTGCCATGACTGGCAATGCGTGCTCTTGGTTCTTGATCGACCGAGTTGGTCGGAGACCCTTATCGTGCTATGGTATGCTTCTTCTGACTGCCTTACTTCTGATCACTGGAGGGCTTGCTTGTGTCGGGACCAAATCAGCCACAAAGGGAACGGTAGCATTATTGTTGCTATACAATTGGCTCTATTCGATCACCATCGGCGCTACAGCATATCCGATATTGATAGAGACACCGACAAGTCGCTTACGGATCAAGACTGCTGCGATAGGACTGACGTTACAGAACGGGCTATTCGTGAGTCTCGCCTAGATGTCTCCACAAAACTGTCTAACTTTTTCATAGGCGATGTGGGCATTCGTCATCCCATATTTGTTTAACCCGGACCAAGCAAATCTTGGAGCTCGAGTGACCTTTATCTTTGGCGCTTTGGGGGTACTGTCGACCGCGTATCTATGGATATGTCAGCCAGAGACGTCTGGACGTTCATTTGCGGATCTGGACGAAATGTTCATCAAAGGAGTATCTACACGGGGCTTCAAGGCATATGAAACGGAAGCTACCAGTGGCCTTCGCTTGAGAATTCTCACGGTGTACGATGTACCTGTTCCGTAGTCGCCAAGATATACATAATAGGAGAGCTTTCTGTCTGGTGATACTGTACTGAGATCTGACTCGCGATATTTCACTACTAGTCCCAACATGTTGACATGTGAGAGATCGATCCCATAATCCGAGCTGAGAAAGGCGACCCTGATATTCGACACGCCAAGGCCGAGCACGGGGAAACGTGATGCACTTTACGCCCGACGCGTCTTCCGAGTGTCTCGAAGCTCGCCTTGTTCTCTGAGGTATGCCAACATGGCCTCGATCCAGGCCATCGAGCAGACGTCGGTGCATCAAATTCAGTCCGGTCAAGTCATCGTAGACCTCAACTCTGTCGTCAAAGAACTCGTTGAGAATAGTTTGGATGCTGGCTCCACATCAATCGAAGTTCGCTTTCGCAATCATGGCCTCGACGCTATAGAAGTGATCGACAACGGTACTGGTATCGCATCAGAGGACTTTGAGTCTGTCGGTATGTATCGCATCCGCTGAGTCTAGTGATCGCCAGCTCCTGACAGATCCTCATCAGCACTAAAGCATTACACTTCCAAGCTGCGTAGCTACGATGATCTCGAGAGCCTGGGCACTTTCGGCTTTCGAGGCGAAGCACTTGCCTCACTCTGTGCCCTCTCTCAACTCTATATCATCACGGCTCGAGAATCGGACTCACCGAGAGGTACGCGCCTGGAGTTCGAAGTGTCGGGCAAACTCAAAAGCACAAGCACGATCGCTGCACAACGAGGTACTAAGGTCATCGTCGAGAAGATCTTCCACAACCTACCTGTGCGAAAGAAAGAGCTGGAGAAGAACATCAAGCGCGAGTATGGTAAGGTACTCACGCTTTTACAAGCATATGCTTGTATCAGTACTGGTGTGAGGTTCTCCGTCAGCAACCAGATGCCAAAAGGGTAGAAACCTATTCGCTAAACATTGCCGCTGTATACGACTAACCAGATTACAGAGTAAAGACCCCGTCTTTCTCCACAAATGGCAGTGCAGCAACCAAGGATAACATCATCAAGGTCTTTGGCTCCAAAAGCTTGCGAGACCTGGTATCACTCAATCTTCAGCTCGAGATGCAGACTACCACATACGCAGTCTCGACACAGAGTGACATCTCGTCTCACATAGTCAAAGTGGAAGGACACATATCCCGACCAGTGCCGGGAGAAGGCCGTTCGGCCCCAGACCGGCAAATGTTCTACGTCAACTCACGTCCCTGCGGTCTTCCGCAGGTCGCAAAGGCTTTCAACGAGGTGTACAGAATCTTCAATATATCTCAATCGCCTTTCGTCTTTGCAAACCTAGTCATGGACACGAACTCCTACGACGTCAATGTCTCCCCAGATAAGCGGACTATTCTCCTGCATGACCAGGGCATCTTGCTAGAGTCTCTGAAAGAGTCCTTGGTGAACTTGCTTGAATCTGAAGAACAATCCGTACCGCAGATAAGGCCAGCTCTAGCACAGCCGAAACTGCCCGCATACAAACCTCTCGCAGTCGTACGTCAATCGGAGCCCAAGACTGAGATCACCACCAGCGCAGAGTCCCGCGAATCTCAAGACGGCTCAAAGGAACAAGACGAAGAATCGGTTCTCGAAGACGGTGTCACTCAGAAGAGCCCGCCCGAGCGCCTGATACACAACTGGGTCGGTCGAGGCGCCCAAGATCGAGACGACGTTCACAAAGTGCAGGAAAAACCGCCAGTACAAAACGCCTTCGACCGCATGCGTCCGCAACGCACTCCTCAACAAGTGGCTGAAATTACCATTGGAGACAAGACTACGCGGACCGTTATTGGTAGTGGAACTTTCACTCCTTATACCCCAAAGAAGCACAAAATCCACATTCCAAAGAGCTCTGTAGCCAAAAAGTTGAGCCAGTTTGCCATGCCTGGCACTCAGGTGGACAGTGGTGACGATTATTCCGAGGAAATTGAGGCTGGTGACCAACAGGGGCAAGTCGGCTCTGTAGACAGTGATGAAGAAACACTGTTCGTGCCCCAAAGAAATGACGGCCAGGTGATTCTTGCAAGGGAGGAGACATTCCCTCTGACATCTCAAACCTTGAGAAACTCACAAACGAGTCCCATTGATGAATTCACACGCAGCACAAGGAATGTCGACGAGAGTTTCCAAGACACTGGTGTACCGAGCTTTTGTGCAGATTCAGAGTACTTGGACGAGGATGAGACACGGATTCGAGAGGACGCTAAGATTGCTCGAATGATCCAGAAGGCAGAGGATGAAGCTGTCCATTCATCACCGGACAACGTCAAACGCGCTGTCCACACTCTGCGAGCATCGAAACACGTCACCTTGAATCTAAGCCAAGCGAACAATACCTCAACCGCTTCAATTGCGGAACAAGCTAGAGTTTTGTCAATCACCTTGGCGGCATCGCAAGAAGCTTCCCAACCGGACAAGACAGTTGCAAATGACATTGAGAGACCTGACGCAGAAGCACGTCTTTCTCTGACTGTAACAAAATCTGACTTTGCTCAGATGAGCATCATTGGGCAATTCAACCTTGGATTCGTTCTTGCAGTACGACCTCCAAGCGAAACGGTCTTGTCCTCCGACCTGTTCATCATCGATCAGCATGCGGCTGACGAGAAGTACAACTTCGAACGTTTCACTGAAACACTGATCCTAGAACCTCAGCCTCTAGCGCAACCAAAGCAATTAGAGCTTACGGCGATTGAAGAGGAGATCATCTTTGAGCACACCCAGTCACTTACTGCCAATGGTTTTGTCATCGAAATCGATACCTCCGGTGCAAGTGATGTTGGTCTGCGTTGCAAGCTTCTTGCCCTGCCGATGAGCAAAAGTGTCACGTTTGATCTCAGCGATCTAGAAGAGCTCCTCCACCTACTCTCTGATCATTCGGGTGGTGAAATTCCCCGTCCGAGCAAAGTGAGAAAAATGCTGGCGATGAGAGCTTGTCGCTCTAGCATAATGGTTGGCAAGACTCTGACAAAGAACCAAATGCTCAAAGTTGTCAGGAATCTGGGCGAAATGGACAAACCATGGAACTGCCCTCATGGTAGGCCAACCATGAGGCATCTGGCTGACTTGAGTGCATGGACGCCTGGTGATGAAGATACGCCGAAGACTGACTGGAAAGACTGGTTGAAGAAGGCGAGGGCGAAGGCGGACGAGTCAAGCAGTGACATGGATGTCGAAGAAGAGGATGAGTGATTGATGCTTGGTGCTTTCTTCTTTTTACAGTTGTCATGTGTACGATGATACCCCTAACACACTTTATGGTTATACCTGATTCACTAGCATAGCTTATCGCACATATAGATCTCGCGTCCTTGCAGACGTACCTTCCACACCCTAAGCACTGAACATGGGTCTGCCGGAGCGCCCTCAGATTAGCCGCCCAGATCGTTCATCGCTATACTCATTGACATCGACTGGAGTTGAGATCATTATCGTGGGTCAGGATGTGCTGAGTGAAGTTCCTTCGACTTTGCAAAGCCAGATAGATTACTAAATAGAACTCTTAGATTCCACACCTCTCAGACTCGGACTTGCTCAACTCCTCCCGGTACGCAATCGACCATCAAACAAAAGGCTCAACAATCGAAGCAGCATCACCCAGTACCCCCATGAATCCTTCAATGATATTACCCGCCGAATCAAAAAGGTCATTCATAGTAAGCCCCTCACAATAAACCCACTCCCCAGAAGCAGCATGCAACGCAGCAGCAACATCATACGCCTGACAGAACTTAGAGGTGTTGAAACTGCAAGCAATACCACCACTGTTATCAGGGATGGCTTGCCAATTGGTGATGCTTCCACAGCGACCGCGGAGGTTGTCGAGGAAACCGCCGGCCCAGTCGCCGGTGCCTTGCGCGGAGGACATGAGG
The DNA here is from genome assembly GCF_000721755.1 of Aureobasidium subglaciale EXF-2481. Taxonomy (NCBI): domain Eukaryota; kingdom Fungi; phylum Ascomycota; class Dothideomycetes; order Dothideales; family Saccotheciaceae; genus Aureobasidium; species Aureobasidium subglaciale. The sequence goes on along the minus strand of NW_013566984.1, from coordinate 585,801 downwards.
TTGTCGTTCATGTAGACGCCCCAAAAGTTTGAGACGGAGCCGCCCTTTGTGGCGCATTGGTTTGGGGGTTTGGAGTCGCGATTGATGAGGATGGGGGCGGGTGCTGCGAGGACGGTGGTTGCGGCAATGGCGAGGAAAACACTGCTGTTGATGTACATGACGCTGGTGAGTCTTATGTGAAAGAAAACTCGTGTTGTAGAAAATAGAAGTGGTGTTGGTGTGGTGTTGAGATGGGATGAGATGGCAAGAGATTGAGAGGCCACGAGACGAGACTTATTACTTTCTGTCAAGCCTACAAACTCGACTTACTTGCTCGTTCTATTCGTCCATCTTGCGCAACTCGTTCATCGCTGGTAGTAATGCATGATACTTCTCTGACCTTCTCATGCACACTGCCTCGTTACTTGCTGTGCACGTAGTAGTGGTGCATCTGGGATGACAATCATGCATGCTCATATCAGGGGATCAGGCCGAGTCCAAATCTACGTACCGTATTCGAATGTGTTGGATGTCTAAAGTTGTGCCGACTGTTGGATGTTACGTGTTGGACAACACAACATGTCGCGGCTGTCTTGGTTTTGCTGTGTGCCAAACATCCTATGAGGCTGCAGGATAAGCAGGCTGTGCATATCTTTTATGCCGTGCATATATCCAGATTTGACTTACATACCGAACCAGCACCATCGTCCATAGTTTCTATCCACTTGACCTTGATGCAGAAGTGTTTAGAGACTGGTGTAGTCTTTCGGAAGTATCAATGGGGAAAGTCTATACGCGGTGCTCGCTCAGCAACACGATGCACAATCGCCTACTGCATATCGGGATTCGGTTCAGGAAAGGGCTTTTTCCATGTTTAGCAACCTAATGACAATCGCAATTGACGACCATGTGTGAATATGCATGAACGTCATGCCATATGATGAGCCAGTCGTCCTGCATTCCCGAAATGAGCATATCAGTTGTGTGGAAGCAATTAAATGTCCCACAAGCATGGTTGGGGTCATCACCCTGATCTCAACACCGACACTGGCTTGAGGCAGGAACGAGGAGGTCAGGCCACCAATTGCACTTGCTTGTCTTGTTCCAAGTGTCGCCTCTCGGGGAAGCTCTTACTTAGTATTCATACGCCTCGTTATTCGTACGATATAGCGATGAATGGATAGATGTTGATTATTGTGAAATGCATCTCTAGCTTCTAGCTTTTAGTTTCACCGTTCTCCTCTACCTTCAACGTTGGGTCCTCGGCCTCTTTGTTATTATTATCGATAGCAGCTTCCGGCGCTATAGGTAACGGTTTCTCCTTTACGACATCGTTAGTCGTCATTTCCACGTCCTTCTTCAATGGTGGAGGCGGTGGAAGATCGGGCTTCTCCTGAATCACTGCTTTCGCGCCGACGGCGTCGACGAGCGTCTTGCCCATGTCTCCGAAGCCGTCAATCTTACTCAACTTCAAATCAAACAGTTGGGCGTCTTTGAGAAGCCTTTGTTTGCCGGCCATCGTCTTGACATCCACTCCCTGGAACGCTTTGAGCCATTGCTCCTTGTAGTTGGCGAATATCTGGCTGAGGATAACCGTTACATCCATTTCTGCCAGATGCCTGCTCAGAACGCGGTGCAGTGTACCTGTTTCTTTGGTCAATGTCTCCATGTACGCACTGGTGCCATCTGCGTTCTTCTTTGCTTCGGCATCAAAGTCTATTTTCTTCATGGAGTTGACATGCGACGTCGCCCTCGCTGTCATGATTTCGACAAGCTTGTCATGAATCGCCATCTGGTGATCCTGATATAATCTCTTCAGCTTATCGAATTCGCCCAATACTTCAGCTTTGTTGGCCGTGCTCGCGTGTCTGCGGACGGCTTCACGAAGATAAGGTGACATGGCGATGACAAAGCTGAGCGCTTGTGAGGCCAAAGCTAGATGCTTTGTAGTGATATTCTTCAGTCCAGCAATTCGCGTGGCGCCAGCGCCGAGAATGAGTTGCGATGTGCGAGAATTGAAGGTCCTGAGGACGTCAACCAAGGCGGGAACGGCAGCCGAGGTGATTGACGGTATGCTGGTCATCAGCGCAAGGAAGCTGTCAATAGGTTGGAGTAGTGAAATGGCAGATGAAACCAAGATGTAGCGTGTGTCATCGATGTATGCAGGGCGGTTGGTAGATTTGGCATCCGTGCTCTCGCCATTTGACGAAGAACTGGCGTTGTTGGCTTCTGGTCTCGATGCATCTTCCCACACGCGCGTACCCTGGAGCCATATAGGTGGATCTGAGGACATGCCTTGCAGAATGCGAGAGAGTACTGCCTGGTCAGTCTCTTTGAAATCTTTGGCTTCCCATTGATCAGAGTCCAGAGTCTGAGCAATACGCTGATTCTCAGCATCGCCGTATGCTCGTACAAACGTGTTAATCTGTGTGTTCACCAGGGCTTTCAGTTGCGTCCCAGAGCGACCGGAAATGGCCTCGCATTCATCGGCGAATAAGCGGTTGATCGTAAAGTAGCGGAGGAAGCGGTCCAGCGGTAGGTGATTCACCTGCTCGGTGCGTACTTTGAGAATCCGTGTGACTTGGGTATGCGCTACATCGACAGCTTGACCGAGTAGACTGGACATATCGAGTGCCTGGCTTAATTCCTCTTGTATACCATTCATTCTAGGCGCTGGACTTCGAGATCGATCGGCTGGTTTAGTGCTGGGACTCGTGGGGGACTTCAGCGAATCAGGAGCGTCCATGGTACTGGTCAAATCAAGTAGAACCTTGATCTGGATGCTCAGCCGTCGCAAAGCTTCACTAATGTCTGTGTATATGCTGACAACCATATCTTCGGCAGACTCCTCATCCATGGCTCGCAGATTTCTGGCCAGTATAATGGACTTTTCCTGTTGGCTCGCGGCTTTGCTGGTTCGTGTAGCAACTGATGTGACAGACTCATTATCATCATCATTAGAGCTGGGGAGGTGTTTGCGGATCAAGTGTTTCATTTCCCTCATGATGGCTTCCCTGAAATCAGCTGTCGCTTGTGCAGTCTGCGCCGAGTTGCTCAGGCCGTGTAACGAAGCAAGCAGGTCTTTTCGGAATTGGTCATGAATCTCCATGTAAGCAGTTGGGCCAGTCTGCAAGCCTCGTAAGCGCATTGAGGTACTCGCCCAGCGGCGCATGGTGTCTTTTGGTGGAACATTGTCGACGTGTCTCCGTAGGTCCGAGAGCAATGTCTCAAGAAAGCGGGACTCGAAGCCTCTGCCTATGCGGAAGCGTAGTTGATTCATGGAGGCAGAAAGGCCTTGGAGGGCGTGGAGTGAACGCAGGTCGTGCAGTTCTACTGGTTGAGGGTCCGAGGAGGGGTCGGATTGTCCAGACATCAGGCGATCGAGGCGTAGCATTGCACCGGCGGCAGCGTCATATTCCCCTTTTTCGACCAAGTCTTCGCAGTCCTTTGCATCCTGTACCACACGCGCAACCTGATCAACAGCATTGGCAAGCTTCTGCATATTCTGATATTTCCTGCGCAAGTTGGCGACCTCCAAACCGCCCATTGCCATGTCTTGATCCAGCTTTGCCAAGTCAGCTCTCAACTTCTGGATCCTGGTGACAGAGTCCGAAGCCTCTTGCTCCAGATGGCGCAAAGAGCCCAAGGCGGCGAAGAAAGACGTCGAGGCGGAAGAGATGGACTGGATCAGGTGAACCTCTACGGTATCCATATACCAGGATAGCTTCTCTTGCAGGATGGCGTTGCTGGCCAGAGCCTTGCGCGGAGGTAGGGGGACACCATTGGCCGACTGCTCTGGTTTTGCGGTTCCAGGAGCGATTTCTGCGCGTTCGCTGACGACATCGAAGGTTCTTGGATTCTCCAATTGAAAGTTGTCGTCGAAGTAGACATTCGGAATGATCGAAAGAGGAGTGGGTTCGTTCGGTCTGCGGCGAGCGTAGGCACTAGAGCGACGGCGCGGCTGGGGAGGGTCGGCGGGAGAGAGGAGGGAAGCGTTCGAGTTGTGGCGACTGAGGACGGGACTTGACGGCGCATCGTTCTGTTGGCGTTGCAGCGTGTCGCGACGTAATCGATTGAGGCTGTCGAAGAGAGGGCCGAGGCGGGAGATGTAGTCCTTGAAGGCAGACGGATCGACCTTTGGGATATTTGAGAGAGTCACAGGAGGAATGTCGCGCGTGGTCGGGGCCCGGTAGGTCGAGACGGCGGAGGCGGCGGGAGTCAGTCGGCCGGTGCGGACTATGGGAGGTTGCAGGAGGGTAGAGATTGCTATGTCACGTTCAGAGATGCTATGGCGGACGACGAGTTGTGTGGAAGTGGGGGCGCACCATTCTGGCCGGCCTCGTTGAGCGAGTTCGAGGGTCGCGCGGCATGAATGTCTAGAGAGCCGCCTATTGAAGTGGTCGAGACGGTGCTGTCGTTGGACAAGCGACGCGACGGTCGTCTCTGATACGACGAGGGGAAGGGATAGGCCGAGGTCAGCGACGAGGGCGACGAGAGCAGGTCGGCGCTGTCTTCCGACATGTCAAGGACAGTGACGACGAGATCATCTTTGAAGCTCCTCCGCATAAACAACCACCAGCCCAAGCCCGGCCACGTCTACGGAGACGCTCACGCCCACTAGTCCACGCCGACCGCCGACCGCCGATCCGAGCTCGCTCCCGCCACTATTCCCAATCAGGCGGTAATTAGTAGTGAGCACGAACGCGAGTCGACGCCTTGTTTGTCCTGACTTTCTCCTGCGTGTTTACCCCCCATTCTCATAGCACAACACATCGCAAGCATGGATAGAGAGTCTGTCTACACCTTGAGTGTCTTTCCCGAGGACCGCAGCCAGACCGGCCCTGATTCTCGCGGCGCCATACAAGAACAGCTTGTCAACTTCATCTTGGACTTTAACATCCAGAATGCCTTTCTCTACAGGTGTGTTGACCTGTCTACCACTTTGAACAATTGCACAACATCTAACCATGCTTGCGATGCAGAGATCAGATCCGAGAAAATGTCCTCTCCAAGCAGTACTACTGCGACGTCGACATGGCCCACCTCATTGCCTACGACGAGCACTTGGCCCACCGCCTGAATAACGAGCCCGGCGACATGGTCCCGCTGTTTGAAGCTGCCATCAAACATTGCGCCCAGCGCATCGTCTATCCTTCACAGCGCAACATCAATCTGCCTGCGCACCAGCTCCTGCTGCACTCATCTGTCACCCAGACCTTGATCCGCGGCCTCACTGCCATGCACGTCTCTCATCTGGTTCGCATCCCTGGAATCGTCATTGGCGCCAGCACTCTTTCATCGAAAGCCACCGTCTTGCATATCCAGTGTCGCAATTGCCAGCACTCTCAGAACATCTCCGTCTTGGGCGGCTTCTCTGGCCTCACCCTGCCCCGAACCTGCGCTCGTTCTACCCAACCTGGCGAAGACTCGGCAAAATGTCCCCTGGATCCGTATTTTGTCGTCCACGAAAAGTGTCAATTTATCGACCAGCAGGTCATCAAGCTACAAGAAGCGCCCGATGATGTTCCCGTCGGTGAACTGCCTCGCCACATCCACATCTCGGCAGACCGCTACCTGACAAATCGTGTCGTTCCCGGTTCGCGATGCACCGTCATGGGTGTTTTCAGCACATATCAATCAAAAACAAAAGGCTCAGGAGCTGCCGTCGCCATTCGCACTCCATACCTTCGCGCCGTCGGCATACAGACTGACGTCGATCACACTGCCAAAGGTGGTGCTCACTTCACCGACGAGGAGGAGCAAGACTTCTTGGAGATGAGCAGGAGACCCGACCTTTATGAGCGCTTTGCCGAGTGCATTGCACCATCTATCTATGGAAACAAGGACATCAAAAAGGCCATCACTTGCTTGCTTATGGGCGGTAGCAAGAAGATCCTACCTGATGGCATGAAACTTCGTGGTGACATCAACGTCCTGCTTCTTGGTGATCCCGGTACCGCCAAATCTCAACTTCTCAAGTTTGTCGAAAAAGCGGCCCCCATCGCCATTTACACTTCCGGTAAAGGTTCTTCGGCAGCTGGTTTGACGGCTTCGGTGCAACGCGACCAGAACTCTCGCGAGTTCTACCTGGAAGGTGGTGCCATGGTGCTAGCAGACGGTGGTGTAGTATGTATCGATGAGTTTGACAAGATGAGAGATGAAGATCGTGTCGCCATCCACGAAGCCATGGAACAGCAGACCATTTCGATCGCAAAGGCTGGTATCACAACCATTCTCAACGCTCGCACTTCGGTCCTCGCAGCTGCCAACCCTATTTTTGGACGTTACGACGATCTAAAATCTCCTGGTGAGAATATCGACTTTCAAACAACCATTCTCAGCAGATTCGATCTGATCTTCATCGTGAGAGATGAACACGATCGTGCCCGTGATGAACGTATCGCGAAGCACGTCATGGGTATTCACATGGGCGGCAATGGTTACCAAGATCAACAACAAGCCGCACCATCCATTCCGGTCGAGAAGATGAAGCGCTACATTAGCTATTGCAAAACTCGTTGCGCCCCTCGCCTTTCGCCCGAGGCAGCCGAGAAGCTCTCCTCCCACTTCGTCAGTATCAGACGACAAGTCGCACAGGCCGAAGCATCCGCCAACCAGCGTTCAAGCATTCCAATCACCGTCAGACAGCTAGAGTCCCTCGTCCGTATCACCGAAGCCTTGGCCAAGATTTCTCTGTCTCCGATCGCCACAGAACATCATGTCGACGAGGCCATCCGCCTGTTCCTAGGAAGTACCATGGATGCTGTTCTTTCGCAGAATGGAGAGTCCAACGCCGCCAACGCTGCCGGTATCTCTGGAAACCGTGAACTCGTCGACGAAATCTCAAAGGTCGAAGACGAACTGCGAAAGCGCTTACCCATTGGTTACACGGCAAGTCTGGCTACCTTGAGGCGAGAGTTCGTAGACCGCAAAAAGTTCTCGGAGCAATCTCTCAATAGAGCCATCTGGGCACTACAGAAGAGAGATAGCCTACAACTCCGCAAGGGTGGCGCACAAGTGTACAGAAGTGGAGTCTAATGATTTGCGAAATGATGGCGCATGTGTGAAGTGATTGGGAAGGGAGTTCAGCAGGTTGTTATATCGGTTGTACTCAGGTGGCGTTCAGGGCCCGGTGCCGGGAGGTCAAAGGTCAGGCAGATTGCATGCGATTTCAAATCAGATACCATTTCAATTCTTGACATCTTGTCATTGCACACACGCACAAATTTCTCGAAAAGTGTAAAGTGTTGAAAACGTGTTCAGTGTGCTCTCTCCGCTTACATAAACCATCGATCGCTAACCCAAGACAGAGAACATCATCTTTTGGTCTCCAGTCCTGTCTCCCGTCCCATCATGGCCCATCCGCCTCATCTCTTCTAGATTCCGGTTTACGGAAAAAGCGCATATTACGCCAGAGTACCAAAGGGGTCACACAGTCAGGATAGCATGCAGATGCAATGAACCGATCAAAATCACTGCACCTGGCTGACGATCTCGTTCGCCTTGCCCAAGCTCTCAACCATCTGCTGGCACTCTTTGCGCCTGCGAACGGTGTAGTCACTCTCCTTGAGCAAATCGTCGAATTCTTGTGTGCGGTACATTTGCTCCAGAAGCTCGCGCTGCATTTCTTCCTTCGAGAACCTGAAATCAATTTGTTAGCGATAATAAAAAATAGGGCTCGTCGATAAACTTACTGCACCAGAGTCAACATGATGGCTTTGGGAACCATGTCGATCATCGTGCGGCGCACAATATTGAAGTAGCTGGTGATGAGAAGCTTGATGACCTCGACTTCTTCACTCTCCTTCTCACTGAGCGTGCCACTGGCTTTGAGCGTCGGTGGAGGCGCTTCCATGGCGGCCATCTTCTTCTTGTTCTTGCTGGCGAAGAAGCTGCCGAAGAAACCGCCTGCAGCCTCGTTGCCATCAAGAGAAAGCGAAGGGCTTGCCGCACGCGGGGGAACGGCGGAGGGCGGTAGAGGCTTGCCAGTCTTGGGGTCTACTTGAGTAGGTCTGGCGGCATGGCGACGCTCATTGACAATGGCCATGGCTCTGTGTCCATTAAGGAAATCGGGATGGCCAGTGTTGACGTAGCAGGCCTCCATGGCGACAAGGTCCTTGACGAGCTTGTTCGAGGGGTCCATGGACTTCTTGAAGAATGTGATGACAGTTTGGTAGAGTTTCTCCTTGAGGGAAGGATACCTTCTAAACAGCGGCTTGTTCAGGAGTTGACCCAGGATGCGCACAAGCTCGTCATGAACCAAAGAAACACACTTCAAACTAGGGTCTTCCAATCTCTTAATCTGTTGCTTAACGATGAGCTCGAACGCGGTAGTACCGACGAACAGAGCGGGCGAAGAGCCGGAAGAGTTGTAAAGGATAGTGCGGATATCAATATCCTTGACCTGATCAAATGGATCGACAGCCTTGACACCGTTGGCATATAGCTCGTGGAACACAAAGGAAATTCTGGCGCCACCGGAAAGTTCGATGCTCGAGAGTTCCTGGTTGTTTCCCTCAAGAACAGTTCTGTACTCATTCGAGAACTCGGTGATGATATTGAGGACGATGTTCGCGCTGTTACCGAGAATGGAGTCGCCAAGAGTACCAAGCTCGGCCGTGTATTTTTGCAAGGAAGCAGAAATCCTGGCCTTGATGTCGGGTAGTGTTTGTTTAATGTGCATCATGAGGATCAAGTTGAGCTTGCGGGCCAAGTAAGGAGTACCGCAGTAGCTGCTCTTGTTGCGGTAGGCCTTGTGGTTCTCAAAGAAGGCGCGCTCGTGCTCCAGCGCGTAGGAGATGGCCTTTTTGTTCTCGATATCGCGCTGACCACGGTTGACAACGGGCACATATCCCAGTCGTAGAGGAATGATTCTGCCAGCAAGAATGTCAACAACATCAGTGCCGTCGTCCATCAGATCAACCTTTGTCAAGACACCGATGGTGCGCTGACCTTCGGGGTCAACCTCGCGAGCCAGCTTAAGACCGTCCGAGTTTGCCAGATCCGTGTTGGCGGCGGTGACAGCGAGAATGATAGCGTTCGGTTTGCTGATCTGCTTGAGGACCATTTCGCGGATCTGGCGCTCAATGTCGCGGGGTTGATCACCAACAGGCACCTTTGTGAGACCAGGCAAATCGACCAGGGTCAAAGTCAGGACGTTGGGTGAGTAGATGCGCAAATTGATGGGGGCGGGCGAGATGCCACCATTGCGACCAGTCTTGGACTCGGTCTCGCGCACAATCTCCTCGCGGATCTTGTTGAAGTCGTAGAACTTCTGGCCAGGAATATGCAGGAACTCTCCCCACTCATCGACATTGGACTCTTTGTCTGCGGCACCGTCGACAGCCTCAGCGGCGGTGCCGTTCTCTTGCGACTTGGGCAGGGGTGCTCGGTTGATGAGTTGCAGGATGAGCGGGCGTCTTGTCACGATACCAGTTCCTCGCGGCAAGAAGTCCCTGCCGACTATGTTCTCCAGCACCGAACTCTTTCCACTTGACTGGGATCCTACGACGGCGATTTGGGGAAGGTCGATGGGGTTTTGGACCTGTGGGGCGCATGGTTAACATCGAGTCCAGCTAAGGGGTGGGGTAGAGTCGTACGCCAACGGTGGTGAAGACATCTTGCAGTTTGTTCACCAGCGTGATGAGTCCGGGATCATTGACGTTGATGCTTCTGTTGCATGTCGTCAGCATGCGAGGAATTATCGTGGTTGCTGCCTCCTGAACATGACTTACGCGGCTGCATTTGTGGCCATGTCTGGCGGTGAGCTGCGCGGGGGCTTGTTGCGCGCGTTTCGTACGATGCGAGAGTGGCCTAGTAGAGGCTTGCAAAGGTGATGCTGTGGGTCTTGAGAAAAAACAGGCAAGGGTTGCAGTTGCGATATGATCAGGGCCACTGTTTAGTTAGCCTCTTGGGTAGATTGAGAGTAGAGGACGGTTAAATTGCGGCGGGTGACGTTTCGTTGCTCCCTGCAGGCTGCTGCTGCCATCCACCGTCCACCGTTCTCCACAATCCAAGACCCTTTTAACTTCCGCTCTTATCATGCTGCCTCGAGCACAGCCACACCAACGAGGCAGTCGAATTGAATGAGAAGAAATCGAAAAATCGCTGTTCACTGACCAGGACAGTCTCTTGTTCTATCTATCTGCTGTCTATGCAAAGCTGATTTTCCAGCCTCCGCCAATGCTGACTCCTGGCTTCCTGACTACGGCCCAATCTGCCTTGCCTGCTTCTCCACTAATGAAACCGAAGCCAGCTTTCTTGCTCGAACCGCTGCTAGTTGTTCCCTCTTCCGACACATCAACTTCCGTCTTACTCTTCCACGACGACGGTGCATTAACAATCACAATCTTCTCCACTTGGACGTCCTTCATCTGCTGGAGATATTGCGACGTCTTCTTGCCCTTGATGCCAACATCTTCCGATGCGAGGGATGATGTGGCTCCGCTGAAAGTAAACTTGCGATGGATGTATGCACCTTGCTCGTAGTCGTATGACTCGCCATCGTCCAGATAGACCTCACCCTCTGCCTTGCCGTCGTTACCGAGGACCACCACAAGCGTAAAAGGGTCGAACCTCATTAGCCCGCTGGACCTTCTTGGACGATCACGTCTTGGAACAATGTGTCCACCTCTCATGAGAAGCGGGATCCTGTCCAGCGGTGCCTCGATCTTGACGTGGCCAGGGCCGCTGTAGCTTGTGTAATCCGAGTAGTCAAAGTACTTCTCGTTGTCTGGCAGGTACATGTCGACACTGCTTGCACCTTCTTTGGTCACGGGCTTGACCAATAATCCGGTAGATCCGAGATACATCTGATCATCAATAGCAAAGCCCTTCTCATCACCTGGATGTGCGTAGTACATTGGCTGCACGATCGGTGCTCCAGTCTTGCTCGCAGCGTGGAAGGCTGTGTACCATGCAGGAAGCAGGGCATACCGAAGTCTCAACGCTTGCGTGACGATGCCCCTCTCAAGATCGGGCAGAAGGTAAGGTTCGCGGCGGCGGGTATCTATATGGGCGTGTGCGCGGAAGAAGGGGTAGAAAGCTCCAGCCTGGTACCAGCGGGTGAGCAGTTCTCGTGATGGATTGCCGAAGAACCCGCCCACATCGGCTCCGGCGAAGGGGAATCCAGAAACACCCAACGACAGGATCATAGGTAGAGATGCTTCAAGATGCTCCCAATTCGCTTGGTTGTCACCAGTCCACATGGCTCCCATACGCTGCGAACCTGCGTAGAACGAACGGGTCAAGACAAAAGGTCTGACGCCTCCAGCCTTCTCCTCCTCCTTGTTGCGCGACACCAATCCCTCGAAAGTGGCGTTGACCAGTGTAAGGCCGTTGAGGTTGTGCACATCTCTGTGCTCCCAATTACCATGGTGCAGGTTATCTTTCGGCATAGTTGTCTCCGGTCCGTTGAAGACAGAGGGCTCGTTCATATCGTTCCACAACCACAGATTGTGAGCGGATCCCTTGAATTTGGCATACTGGAACAACTGTCCCCACCACTTGCGAGCGGCAGGAGAGAAACAGTCGACCCAGTAGGAAGATCCAGGCCAGCACCAGCCTTCGTATATGTTGCCATCTTTATTGTGAGTCGCCAGATCCTTGGACTTAAGTTCGTCGACGACCGAGTAGCCGCCCTCGTTCTTGATGTGGGGATCGATGATAGCGACGAGTTTTCGCTCGTGATCATCGAGCTGCTTCTGCATACCAATAGGGTTAGGGAAGGTCAGAGGGTCCCAAGTGAAATACTTCTTGCCGTCTGTGTATTCAATGTCGAGCCAGATGACATCGTAAGGGATTTGAGATTTGTCAAACTTGCGATCGACGTCCTTGACGTCTTCATCAGTCACGTAGTTCCAGCGACACTGGTGGTGCGCGATGGCGAACTGCTGGGGGAGCTGAGAGTAGCCAGTCAATTCGGAGAAGGACGAGACGACGTCCTGGGGCGTAGGACCTAGAAACACGAAGATATCAAGCAAGCCAGACTCGGAAAACCAATGGGTTTGTGTATCGGTGTGAGATCCAATACCAAGACTGAGGGGATTTGCACTCGACTTGGACTTGACAATGTCGATCCAGGTTTCGGCAGCGTTGAGCCAAAAGATACCGACAGTCGAGTCCTTCTTATGAGCTTGCATGAAAGGAATTGCACCATAAAGTGTCATCGGACTGTTCATCTCATATTCAAAGACATCGGCATTATACAAGCGATAAGGATCGTTGAAGTTGCCATCGCCGCCACTGTGAAAACGGTCAGTTTCGAGTCACTGCGATGAGAATGAAAAAATTCCGACATACCGAGTTTGTCTCAATGAGAGAGGTCCAGTGTGCTCTGGCACACCAAAAACGTGCTCATAGCCAGGGAAGGTGACGTCGAGGGCCACACTTTCGGGACCTCGAGGCTTGGTGTCTGTGTTTCCACCGAATGCTTCATCCCACCATGTGCTCTCGTCCTCTGTCAGCGCCTTGGGCTCAGTGTTATCGTCTTCGCCTTCTTTCTTCTCTTCTTGTGGCTTGTCGATCTTGGGACGCCAGTGCTCGACGTTCAAAAGACCCCTGTCGTTCAGTTTGATATGTAGTTCTCCATCTCTCTTGAACTCGATGCCGAAAGGAGAGTGACTGATGATAGCCTCGAACTTAGTTCCGAGGCCGTACATAATCTTACTGGTGCCAGGCTGAGCGTCTTGAGCAGCTGCAGCACCAGAGCTGAGCTTAGTCCCACCAACGATGGCCCACTTCTCTGCTTCGTTATAACGCTCTTTCCGAGCCTTTGAACCATGGCGAAGTTCAATTTCGCCTTTCTGACGCTTCTCTTCATCAATGGTGACTCTAACGCTACCAGATTCGAAGAAAGATATTGTGATTGGCAGGCGGACGGGTCGGTCGGAGGTCGTAACAGTCTTGAGGATGGTTCCTGACAACTGGCCCTTCGAGAAAGTGACAGACGCAGAGTCAAGGACGTATGGGCTCACCCACGAGGACGAGGAAGCGGCGGCCGAATCGGCGTATGCTCTGTTACGTTTACAGAAGCCCGACTGATCACACGTCTTGAAGTTCTCGTGTTTCACAGACACTGTATGGTTTAAGCTGTCTGCTGTCTACGGAGCATTGGACCGAACTTACCAGCAGGGTACACTAAGCAGCAAAGAGCTGCGACTAGCAGTAGCAGCTTTGCCCATCTGGACGAGGTTGCTCTAGACATAACAGCCATGATTGACGACGAAGTTGCTGCTACTTGACACTTCTACAGTTGGCCACACTTCAATTGACAGTCCGGGGCAGCTTATAACCGTGACACCAAGGTCTAACCACGTCAATGCAGCCTTGTGCGATGAATTGTGCAGAGAGCACAAAGTCAGGGACCCGCAGGAGGCTGGAGCTCTGGCCAAGCGGAAGTGAAACGTGGATGAATCCCCGCCGAACGAAGTCGGCGTTTTCCGACCTCCGACCGCTGCTCATGAATTCCAAAATCTTGTCCGCCAAAGATAGATCCTTGCTCTACACTGTCAATCAATCAATCACATCTACAGCCATGTCTTCCAACGAGCAAACCTTCATCGGTAAGCAGTCCCTTTAGGTTCTAGGGCCTCTGCTGTAGTCTGCAGTCGGACCCCTCGACTTCACCTCCTACACCGCCAACATACTTGACTTTACTTTCTATACCACCTGCTAACACTAATACGTAAAGCTATCAAGCCCGACGGCGTGCAACGCGGTCTGGTCGGCCCCATCATCTCCAGATTCGAGACCAAAGGATTCCGCTTGTCCGCCATCAAGATGTGCCAACCTGGACAGGAGCACCTTGAGAAGCACTACTCCGACCTCAGCGACAAGCCTTTCTTCAGAGGTTTGATCTCTTGTACGTCAATCATCTTCCATGGACGCTGCACTTCGGATGCTGATTCTTTGCCACAGACATGAACTCTGGCCCCATCTGCGCCATGGTCTGGGAGGGTCGTGACGCCGTCAAGACCGGCCGTGTCCTTCTCGGTGCCACCAACCCCGCCGCCTCGTCCCCTGGTACCATCCGTGGTGACTTCGCCATCGACGTTGGCCGTAACGTCTGCCACGGTTCCGACTCTGTCGAGAACGCCCAGAAGGAGATCGCTCTCTGGTTCAAGAAGGACGAGCTCACCAGCTGGAAGTCCGCCCAGAACGACTGGATCTACGAGAAGCCTTAATTTCTCTCCAGCTTGTACCTCCTGGAGTTGAAAGATAGCACATGAATCCAAGCCACAAGATCCTATCCTACAATCGAACTGTGTTCTTCGAACGCTAGTAAATCTATATGCTCCAAGTATCACCTAAGTTTTGTCCCTACAACCTATTGCGCCAACCAATGACACCCGGGTATCACCCGTGCATCCGACAATGCTTGATATGATTGTTCACCTCATTGCTTATATTTATGCCTCAGAGCTACCGTTCAGCTGCTGCCGAAACTTCAGGGCCAGATTCTGGACGCCACTTACCAAACTCTCCCCTAGAGCATCCACTGCCCCCTTGGGGCTCAACAAGCTTGGTGGTACAACTTCTCCTGCCCGAATTTTGAACAGTCTGACGTTGGTGCTGCTCCAGATACCACTTCCAGATGTCGATGCATGTTGCAAATCTTGTGAAACTACCAGGCCCCAGTAGAAGGCCGCATACGCTTCCGAAAAGTGGGCTGTCATAGGGAATGTGTGGATGTTTCGAGTCGTTGTTTCCACACAGATTCTGCCGACATTACGCACTGGCTGTAGCACTTCGTCCATACCCAAGCCATCCACAGATTCTTGGCTAGTCTCCATACCTCTCTCTTCTAACAATTTAGCTGTCCAAGCCTGTAAAGCTAGGAAAAGCGAGAGTATTGTGAGGAGAGGCATTTGGGGAAGCCACGCTCGAACCTATATATTGTCAGCGTGTTTGAATCTTCTGGATACTTAGGCGGGCATACGATATCCATGTCTGTAGACGGAGAGGTCAGTGCTCTTGCCCTCTCTTCTTCGAAGTCTGCCGATTCTTTGCTCTTCTCTGGTTGCTTGCCCATGGCTCTTGTAGACACTGAAGGCTGTTTCTCGGCAGAACCATCACCACTAGGTGGCGCCGCATCATCAACCGGGAGCATCGTCGGAGATGCTGCTGGATTGTAAATATCGCGAAGCTCTAGCCATGTACGTCCTCTACCCAGACGTGGTCGGGGTGCCTTGTCTTTATCCATGTTAGCGATGTCACTGGCAGCAACCAAAGGGTGCAGCACAGTGCCATCGGGACAAAGGGTCGGTTCCGCAATACCGTTTTCACGAATCTGTTCCACAATTTGCTTGAAGTTCGAGTCAACTTCCATCCTGAGATCTGCTAGATGCTCGAACGTTGTTCCGTACTTCCATACAGCCCAGAGTAGATTTTCGTTCTCTGCAAGGCACAGGTCAGCACTGCGGTGATGGTTGCCTGGGCTTGACGTACCTGCTCCTGGCTTGTGCTCCTCCAGCATCGAGTTCACTGCGCGGACCATGTGGGTCAGGACCATGGCATTGACCTCGACGCTGGTCGACAGAGAGTTTCGTGTGTAGAGATCCACCAATTGTATGAGCTTCAAGCTTGTTGCTCGACCGAGATTGAAGATGTATGGAGACACATTAACAATGATGCCAACTAGAGCAGCTGCCATGGCGTCAAGTTGGCCATTCTTCTTGGGTTTGAGAAGAGTGAGGAGCCACTTTGGATTGTTAGTACACGATCGGAAGTGGATATCGATGATGCAGGACTCACAGTGAACAGGTAGTCGGCATAAGAGCCATGGAAATTCTTGATCTGCATGAAAGATGGAAGGTTGTCGTGCCCATCGAACTGCTTATTCAAAGAGATTGCATAATCAGGATTCTCACTCATCGTCTGTACGCACAAAAGACTAACTCGTTGAACTCCTTCCACATTCTTGTTTGGGTCCAAGATGTAGAAGAGAAGAAAGACAGTGAGCTCGAATTGGCGACCAGTTTCGCAGATGAAGGCGCGGAAGTACTTGTTAGAGTACAGCGACTCCCATAGAAGCGGGATGATTTCATGCGCCCAAAGAAGCGGCCTCTGTACAATGTTCAGGCCGTTACTGCTTGCTTCGAGCGGCTGCCGTAGGATCTTGAGGATGCCATCGGCTAAGAACTGCAGATGTGTTGCCTTGTGGAGATGGGAGAAGAGGTCGCGGAAACGGTTGTCGGGTGGAGCAGAGCCCTCGACCCACGGCGATCTGTTCAACAGATTGACCTGCAAAAAGTGCAGACACGTACGCACATGGGTTTCGTGCACTTCTCTAGGTGAAGGCGACAGATAGCGAGCGTCAGGCTGGTACTTCAGGACTGTGTTTAGAAGCGAACACAACAAGTACTGAACCTTTTTGCGATCACGATGGTTAGAGATGAACTCTACAGCCTCGCTTCCGAGTGTTGTGAAAGCATTGGCAGGCTTGTATATGCACTTGCTTTCCAAGACCAGAAGAAGCTGCATGATCTCGGTCCTTCGGCTCTCAAACTCTTTACTGGTCTCCAAGCGTCGCTCATAGGCGATACCGCTTTGCCAAAAGCCATAAGTAGGACCGTTCCTGCCATTCATGTTGACGGGAAGGGTGAAGCCTGACCAAAAGGCCAAGTCCAGCAGGGAATCGATGAGTTCCTCTCCAAGACACGCAGAGGTATCGGGACGAGAGTTGTCTTCAGAATGATGCAGAGTCTCGGCCGTGGCGGATTCGCCAGAGATATTCCGGGAGACTCCAGGCGGGCGGGTATCGTCTGTGGGCTCCCAAAAGAAAGATTGCTCCCACGCACACAAGCGATCGCATTCGTAGACAAAAGGCAGGACTCGGGTAAGGGTGCGGACACAATTCAGAGCCTCGCGTATGAAAGCAACAGCGTCTTTTGCGAAGAGTGAGTCCTCATCACGGCGGAGGTGTATCAGGCGTGTAGAAACAGTCAGGATCAACGTCTCGAAGTTCTTGAAGGATTTGGGGTGGTCGCGCATGGTGCGAAGGTCTGACGGGGTGATGGTCTCGAAGACATGTTCGGCGGTTTCTGGTCGCTGCCAAAACTAGACGAGCAGTGTGTCAGCAAGCACCCAAGCACGGTACAGTGGACAGTGAAGCGTGTACTGTTTGCCAGAAGTCGGTCAGGGTCGATGGAATAGCGACGTCCGGCGACGAGGCCTGGACGATGGTCGATTTGAGGTCGCTTTGTACAGCACCCATGATGCAGCGCGAGACAAGAGTCTCTCGACAGGCGGACGCTTCAGATCAAGGTATGCGTTGTAGCGACAAATCGGGATGCTCAGGTAGGCAAGCAATCAGCAATAGAAGGCGCTGACGTAGCGTGCGTGCATCGAGGACCCTTTGTTTTCCCCATCTGCTGCACCGCCTGCTCTGGACTTCTTGTACCACGAGCAAGCTGCACGCTCCACCCCTCCTCCAATCTGCGACCAACACTCAGACTTTGACAACATATCCGACCCTCGGCCATCACTTTTGGCCATGGATCCCAGGACCGCGCAAACATCAAAGGCTGATGTTGGACTACTCCTAGCAAAGGGAAAGCTCGTCGGCTGCCTTACCACTGGCCAGTCCAAAAGGTCCACGCTTGACTCGTCCGACATCAACAGTTTCCACAATCTCCTTCAGATCGCCATCAAAGACACTTCACGTTCAACCAAAGAGGTCTTTCGCTGAGCTTGAATCTCCATTTGCATCCCGAGCTAAATTGATCCCAGTTCAAAAAATGTGTTGCCTGGATAGTCTGCCATGTTGCCAAGTCTCGCCGCAGGGTCGCTGCCTTTGGTGACTACTTGCTAAAGCTCGTCTACTCTCTCCTGCCTTCCTCGACCGATCTCGATCAGTTGTCTCTACTACGTGCTGGTTATGGTCATGATCTGCTTCAACTGCTAGATGCCGTCTTCTTCCGCATCCATCTGAATCCAGGCCAGCTACTCCGCAAGTCGCTAGAGACCTACACCATCTTCGCCAAAGCTATTGAGCCGACTGTCTTCCAGCTTGTCGAGTTTGCTGCTCCTTCGCATTCTCTCCAAGCTCTTCAATTCCATCAAGACCTGGCATGTCTACTGAATCATTGGACTCAACAACGACTATTCACGAACCGCATACGCCTGTGTCTTCGCAGCGTTGCTCGAAAAGCCTATGTTGAGTGGCTGGGATGGCTGAGAAGTAACCACTTACCATGTTATGTGAAGTTGGTCACCAAAAGACAGGCCAATCATGTCGAAGACGACGTCTCCATCACTCACGGGCAACCACAGGATGCATGGCATGATCTCCCCGCCGGAACTATGGTACAGGCTATGAAATCCACAAAATCTGGCCATCCTGTAAATACTGCACGGATCAAACCCATCGTTATGCCCACTGGCTCCTTGGACTCGGACATAATGGAAACGGTGCTCGAGCACATTCAGGAGTGCAAAGACATCACTTCGATACCCAATCTTTCGACAACGGACGATGAGTTCGCGCTCAACGGCCTTGGTCTTCGGCTTAGCAGAGACCCAATGGCCAATCATGATCGACCAGAATTCAGAGTCGTCGAAGGTTACTATGGGTTCAGCGTGCCTTTCATGAAGACTTTTCAGAACTTGGAGGAAAATCCACCCTCCGGACCGGAGCGCCCACTCAATTGGGCTCCTCCGCCACCACCGCCCGAGTTTGCTCAATCTCCACCATTCCAAACAAGCTTCTCACCCAACGCGCCTCTACCACCTCCAGGCAGAGATGTATCACAAGTTGGTGGAGGCAGCTATAGACAACATGACTATGGACGTGGGAACGGTGCAGGTTGGCGAGGTGGAGAAACGCGTGGTGGTGGTGGAGGAGCTTGGCGTGGAAGGGGTCGAGGCGGTAACAACAATGGAGGTTCAGGTCCAGGTGGTTATCGACCATATTGAGCTAAACATCGCAATGGGATACATGTCCGTCGAGGAGTAGTATCGCGAGACGGCGCTTTCTGACTTCAGAACCACATGCTCTCGGGGCCATTGTCCTCGGGCAATGGCGTTAATCTACTAAGGTATCAAAATTCCCATGGAAGACACTGTTCGCGTTCGGAGTATAGTCGAAATACATGGCCGATCGATACAAATTCGTCTTGACATAGTATTCTTACATCTTCGTACGTCTACAGTCTAGCCTTGATTTCAGTAGGTTGAACCGCGTCCCTCTTCGCCCATTCGCGAAGTATAACACGCTGAATCTTGCCACTAGGGCTTTTCGGAACCTCGTCAATGAATTTGACTCCGCCAGAGAGCCTCTTGTGCTTAGCGACTTTCGAAGCTATCCATGTAACAACGTCTTTCTCGGTGACTTTACCCTTGGCTGATTCCTTCAAAACTACGTAAGCTCTGGGAAGATCCTCGTGGTCTTTGTTGAGACCGCAGACTGCAGCGTCAGCAACATCGTCGTTTTCCAGTAAAACTGCTTCAAGTTCCGCTGGAGCGACCTGGAATCCGTTGACCTTGAAGATCTCCTTGGCTCGGTCAACGATCCAGAACCAGCCTTTTTCATCGTAGATGGCAACATCTCCGGTCTTCAAAAAGCCTTCGCTGTCAAAGGAACCCTTGGTTGCGCTTGGATTTTTCCAGTAGCCCAGGTGAGTTATATTAGGACCCCGAACGAAGATTTCTCCGCGTTCGCCAGGCTTCGTGACTTCATTACCATTATCGTCAACAAGCTTGATTTCCGAATTGGGGTCGACTTGTCCGACACTACCACTGCGATCGTCCAATCCGCCTGGAACATGTAGGCATGAACAGGTTACTTCAGTCATTCCCCATGTCTGAACAACCTTGAGATCGAATTTCGTGCTGACTTCGTTCTGCAACTCCTTGCTTAGAGGTGCTGCACCACAAAGGATATTGACCAATGATGATAGATCGTACTTCTTCGTCTCGGGTCGCTTGGCCAGCATGACAAGAACTGGAGGTGCAGTTTGTATATGCGTGATGCGATGACGCTGGATGTGAGACAGGAACGGCTCGAAGTTGAATACTCTCATGTAGTAGCATGGCGTCCGCGTGATTGCAGCTGCTGTTATTGACCATAGCTGCCCATAGGCGTGGTACCTTTCGGACATTAGTATGCGACCTGTGAGATTTGACTTCGAGAACATTCACTTACAATGGCAAAAATCCTAGAAACCTTTCTGGTGGTTTCTGTCCCGATGGATAAGACTGTGACAGCTCACGCATATACAGAGATTGACAGACGTTCGCGATGATGTTCCGATGAGCGACTCTTACGCCCTTAGGCAGTCCAGTAGTACTGTCGATGTTAGCGCCGGGTCCAATACTCCGAGCTCGAACCTTCGAAGAAGCTACAGAGCGTTTTCACGATACTCACCCTGACGAATAGTTGAGCACAGCAGTGTTGGACTTTGATTCCTCAGCTGACATTCGATGCCATCGCCAGCTTTCTGCGGCCTCTTGCGTGGGAAGAAAGGAGCTCCAGTCTTTGATTTCCCTTTGCGTGTTGCATGGCTCGTCCAAGAAGAGGAAGATCTTGTCGTGCGGAAATCCAACTTGGTCTGCAGCTTTCAGGGCGTTGTCAAGTAGACTGGGGTCTACTAATATAAGCTTGGCCCCCGTATTAGTGATCTGAAATGCAATTTCCTTGACAGTATACGCTGGATTACAGCCACTGAAGACTCTCCCGCTACCAGCGATGCCGAGATAGGCGACCGGACAAAAAATATGGTTGGTGGAGAACATCATGACGACCTCATTCTGGCCTATATTGAGGTTGTCAAGACCAAGGCCGAGTCTTTTGATCCATATCAGGGCTTGCTTAAGTGACAAAGAGTTTTCTGTGTTGACGGCATCGATCCAGATGGGCTTATCATACGGTTCTTGTCCTTCAGGATAGACATAGGACAGTATGTCGGTTGCCGGAATGTCAATCTGATAGGGCGATTGCTGAGGCATGATGTTTGGTGTTGGTAATGCAGACTGGATCCGATCCAGTACGTGACGATTGCCATTTTGTGTGATCACGGTACAATGAGGGGTACAAGTCGAGACTACAACGAGGACCGAGGAAGACAACTTTGGCTTTCATCGACTTCCCCACGTGCGGACATGCGGGGATGCACACAACAAGCCGACAGAGCCGCATCCGACGATCATCCAAATCCTTTGCATCTCACACCTCAACGCGTCTCGACCTTTCTACAACGGCTCTTTCCAACATATCGTTGATAGTAAGAACCAATTTCGAAATGGTTGAGGGACGTGCCGACGCGCGTCATAGAGAACAGAATTATAGGTCAAGATATCGTGTCGGATACAACAAGGGAACTTCTCTGACCAGGTAGGCAGAGCTTCCGACTTGTGCTATGGCAAAGACAACGAGCATGTCCGAGTCCAAATCCGAAGTCAGAAGAAATCCTCTTTCGGTGAATTCGTCCGCTGTTTTTGGACTCTCACACACGATCGAAACACCTAGATTGGCGGGCCAGCATGGTGAAACAAAGCTCTGACGCTGGCGTTGACTTCTCCCACCAGACTCTTCCTACTTACATGTCGTATGACTGCGAAAGAGGCCGACCATGATTTCTTTGGTCGAAACACAGACCCAGCCTGATACCTAGCATTCCAAACATGTTAGACTGGCACCAGACCTATTCCTCCACTCTTCAAAAAGCAAGCACGCGACGCGTACCTCGAGGAATTCAAGCCTCAGCGTTCCTTTTTCTCCCTCTTCCGTGCCCCCCGCATTGTAGAACAAGGTGGTAGCTATTGGCATAAATGTCATGCTCTGGATGCTGTTTTTCTTTCCTTGAATGAGATCAGCATCACCAGCGCTTGTCGGTATGGACGCGCCAACCACATCAACGATCAAGAAACACACTTTTACGAACACACTTATTACGATTTCCCTTCAACTACTACTCTGGTCCAGTCTATTTCCTCTCTCAATTCAAATTTCCCTATTCGCTCTCTCCAAGGTCGATGCATCGTTGTTTCTGGCAGACATCCTGTGCATCGCCGCCGTAAGTATCGTCGTTTGATACTTCGCGACCTCAAGCACATACTGATCGGTTTGGCAGGCTGGTACATCGCTCCTCGTCATTCTTCTACACATAGTGATTGTCCGGCTTCGGGACAACATCTTCAGCAACTGGGCGAAGGTAGCCGCTGCAGTCTTCAAAGTCATAATTCTCTTCGCCTCATGCATAGCCGTGCTATTATGGATCACAACGGTTGGTCTGGGAATAATCCTGGCTCTCGCCAGACAGCCGACTTGTCGACCAGCAAGTGCTGACACGCATGATCTCTGGAGAAAGGGTCGGATCTGTGTCTTGCAACGGATTGCGCTGGTCGTAAGCATGCTGAGCTTGTCAGTAATTAAGTTTCTCGCATGCTTCTTTCCGTGTGACTGACTGGCATCATACAGCATCGTTTCCTTTATCCTCTGTTTCACCTACAACGTATCACACGATCCTTTCGCAGCCGGATTGTTTGGATCACGACAGCCAAATCTTTGCTTATCGCCATCTGATCTCCAGAGGAGTCCTCAGATGGCCGTCAAAAGGCACTCCACACTCTCATTCAAATGCCGTTCAGCATTACTATCCCCAATCGCGGTCTCGTCACCTCTCCGCATCTCGTCGCCCCTGCGGAGGACAATGAGCATCAACGTAGATAAGCCTGATGCCTTGTGCATCTCTTCACCACGGCTCTCTATCGAAAAGTCTCCTCTACTTAGCAAGAGTCCGTCGCAGTCTTCCGCGCACTTGTCTGTACGATCGAACGATACTACAGACAGTTCGCAGAACCAGCTGCCCCCGAGGGCCTATATGCCTTCGACCACCCGAACGTATCAACCATCAAGAGTTCCCACAGACTATGTCCCCTCTCCTCATGGTACGCATCTGTACTCGCCGAAACGTCTTCCCAAGGCAGTTGCTTCGCCTTCAAGGGGCAAACCGCCTGTTCGACCGGTGGGACCATATGCTCTGCGCGGCGCTGCCCCTGCTATCGATACAACACCCGTCCACACGACGAGTCTCTACACATCGAGACGTGTTTCGTCGACGTTCCTCACTCCCACCTCAATGATCCCGCCCCTCATGACGAACAACTCCTCTCCCATGAGAGAGCCAAACACCTACCAGGCCTCACCCCCAGTGCATATGCCGCTCAGTCGACCCATCAACCTGTACTCATCGAGAAGGGCGCCGACGCCGTTCGCTCCCACGAGTTGTCCCACTGATCAGGCCTTGCCGAAAAGAGACCCAAAAGCACAAGGCCTTCCCGACTACTCAACAAGGGTACCTTCGACAATGCTGGCACCTCCGCCTTCGGTTAGACAACTCAACTCAGCACGCCGGGGTGTCAGTTATGCTTCCAACACGAGTAGTGTATACAGCCGACACGTGAACGATGTATAACACGTATATAAACACATTCCGGCAGATCAGTCGACTGGTGGGAGAGCTGAGTCATTTCAACAAGCTCCATATAATGATGAACGATATTAATTGCCAGTCCCCGTCGTGCATATGAACCACCACCAACCAGTCAGTCGGTCGCTGCGTCCGTATAGATCTTCTTCAATTCTTTGTTGCAGGTCCAACTTCCAATGAGTGAGCATGGGCCATATCTTGGGATATATTCCTGCGAATTACAATCACGACACGTGACTTGCGTTCCTCTAGCCCAAGATAGCTAGCCTGGGCTTTGTGTGCTTCTCGCGACGCAACAGAGAAAGTGGCAGCCGCAGCCAGAAGTCTAGACGGTCGTCGTAAGATGACGATCGACTCGTCCTCATCAGTCTTATTCCCTTCTACGATTGTATAGCCGGACACAATGTCAGCGGGCCATGCAAGAATGTTCTCATCCGGTAGCAGTTGGCACTTGAGTGACACCCGCAAAGGCCTGCATTTGTTTGCATCGAGGTCTGGCCTTCCCTCAGTGATTATCATGCTCGACGGGCATTATGATCGCCACATGTCATATTCGATCTGTTGGGGCGACCCTGGCTAATCACGTGATCTCTTCGTGCACCGCGAGGATCAAGTCGTCGAAGAGACCGGCAGATATGGAGTCCTTTGCTTAAATGAACGATAGCGGTATAATCTTGAATCGAGCCGTAGAGACTGATGCGCTGATTGATTCGGCAGAGGATATGGTTCGTTGGCCATATGGTTGGTCGAACAGGTTGATTTTATAACGAAGCTTGACATGTAAATGTCGAAGATGGGGCATTAAGGATAAAATCGAGCCATAGTAATGATCTGATAGACATGAGCATAGACGACAAAACTGTAGGCTATCAGAGGCACGATGACGCTAAGAAGTAAAGCTCAACGGCTGCACGAATATCTTTAATCAATCACATTCTAGCTATGTCTACTAACGAGCAAGAACCCTCATCTGTAAGCGGGCCCTTTAGGTTATAGAGTCTCTGCTGTAGTTCGGACTCGGACCCCTCGACTTTACTTCCTATACCGCTGACATACTTAATTTTACATTCTATACCGCCTGCTAACACTAATACGCAAAGCTATCAAGCCCAACGGCGTACAATGCGCGTGGCCTGGTCAGCCCATCGTCACCCGCTCTTGTGGTCGACGTCACGGGGTTCATGGATCGAGCACTAAACACTAGAACATGGGAAGGACGTGATCAGGTATACAGTAGAGTGCTACAATAGGCAGAAGTCGAGGGTGTCTGGTAGAAGATCGACATCGCTTCCAAGCATGAGGGACAGAAGTCCGAAACTGGAACTAGCATGAATCTTGTTGAACTAAGTCGATACCAGGCAAGATCGCTAGTCATGACCAGATGTGTCTGCAGGAAGCTGTTACGGAGGGCGTTTGGAAGAAGGATGGGTTCCAGTGTACAGGTTGGATCAAGAGCAAGGGCTTACAGTTGTGGCGTGTGCATGTTGTTCAATGGACTCTCTGCGCATCGGACAGGCTAAGGATCTTGCCAACACACTTGCCACATCCGTCACCAAGAAGATGGCAAGGCCTCAGGCTGTATGCTCTTCCAAGTCGAGGCCAGAAATCTGCTCAAAAGGAACGCGATGCACACACACACGGCGCATGCTGACATCCACAGACTATAGTGACTAATTCTTCGACATCGGTTTGGTTTTCATGAGGCGAGCGACAAGAGAATGTCAGTATACAAACGTTCTCCAGTTCACGACAGACAATGGAAGTGAAGGAAAGACGTCAAGTTCCTGCCCCACTCGGTAGTCGGGCTTCTCTCCACAAGGACCCCTCCTCCATACAACTAACTCCAGCGCCGAATCTCGGATACTCTCTTTCTTTAATTGTTCACACTCTGATGTTTGCTCTTCGACGATCTTCCAACATCTTTACACGCCACGCTTCCTCCTCGACTTCTCGCATAATGTCTCAAAAGCACGAATGGATGGTTATCCTGCCGGATAACACTGGCGCACTGGACAAGCGCATGGCAGTCAGACAGTGAGTCTTCCTCAATGCTCCTTGCGATCTGTTACTTCTCTTGCATTTCACTGCACAAGTGAGACAACAGCTTCACGGAGTATCCGTGACCCGAGTTGCCACATGAGATAAGTCATTGACCAAACCGTGTAGACAACATTTGAGCAACCTCAAGCCTGATGCAGACTCGGGTTTCTGGGTCCTCGGTGGTGCAATGCTCGAGGACGTTCCCAAGGAGGGCTCGCCCCTCAAGATCAGCGGCTCGGTCATGATGGCTTTGGCAAGCTCCAAGGAAGAGGTCCTCGAGAAGATCAAGAAGGACATCTATGCTGGTGAGGGTGTTTGGGACATGGACAAGGTAATCTCAACATTGTGCTAGACGACCTCATGTGCTGACCATCGATTCAAGATCCAAATATTCCCCTTCAAGTCGGCTATCAGATCTGCTCTGTAGATTTGGCTTCCATTACACAAGTTGTCAATAATCAAGAGATTTGCATTGAACAGGAGAAGTAGATGATTGACGATCCGTCTGATGATATAGAGACGGCAATAAGCTCATAAGTAAATCTGTACCATGACACACTGTTTGTGAATTCTGTCTCTGGTGATCCAAAGTAGTCTGCTACCAACGCCGACGCTATGCAGGGAAAAACAGAAGGCGATCAGATGGGTCATATCTCATCTTCTGCCACCACGGCCAGCTCCGCCAGCTCCGCCCATACCTCCCATTCCGCCCATATTGCCCATCATCTTCATCATGGCACTCATGTCAGGCATGCCGCCACCACCTCCAGCGCCACCCGGTGCACCTCCACCCATGCCCATACTGCGCATCATGGCGCCAATGTCCATACCCCCCAGGTTTGGCATTCCTCCCATTCCACCACCAGGAGCACCGCCACCTCTGCCACCTCCCATCGACTGGAGGCGTTTCTGCATGGCGTTCATCTGCTGCTGGTTGTTCTTGCCGCCCATGGCGCCCTGGGCCTTCTGCATGTTCTGCATGCCTCCCTTGAACTTCTTGGCCATGCCGCCCATGACCTTCTGCTGAGACAAAAGTTCCTCGACCTCGCGAACGCTAGTACCGCTGCCCTTGGCAACACGGGTCATACGCGACGGCTGGTCAACAAAGATTTTGCCATCAGAGTCAAGCTCCTTCGCAGTCATGGAGTCGCAGATGTAAATCATGCGCTTCAGCTTCATGCTGCCTTCGTCATCGTCCATCTGTCCCATCATACCGCTGAGTCCGGGGATCATGCCAGCCATCTTAGAAAGGGGACCCATCTTCATGATGTTGTTGAATTGGTCGCGCAGATCACGGATGGTGAACTGACCCTCAGCGATGTGTTTCATGGTGTCCTTTTGGTCAAGCTTCAAGCTTTGAACATGCTCCACAAGACCAGCCATGTCACCCATGCCTAACAGCTTGGAGACGAAAGACTCGGGGTTGAACTTCTCGAGATCCAGCAGATGTTCGCCGGTACCAATGAAGACGATGGGAGTGTGTGTAGCAGCAACGGCAGAGATAGCACCACCACCAGCGGCAGCACCATCGGTCTTTGTGATGATGATGGCACCGTAGTCAGCGGTCTCCTTGAAGGCTCTGGACTGGGCCTCGGCAGCCTGACCGATGGAAGAGTCGAGAACCATGATGGTCTGGTGAGGCGAAACAGCCTTCTGGATTTGAACCATCTCATCGAAAAGATCCTGCTCTTGTCTGTGACGACCCGAAGTATCGACAATGATAATCTCGAACTTCTCCTTCTTGAACTTGTCGACACCTTCCCTGGCGACGATGACGGGGTCGGTCTGAGTCAGACTACCATAGTAGGGGATCTTTGCTTTTGTGGCATTCTGCTTGAGCTGATCGAAAGCACCAGCGCGGAAGGTGTCGGCGCAGACGAGGGCGGTCTTGAAGCCTCTGGCTTGGTACCAACGGGCTAGCTTGGTACAAGTGGTGGTTTTACCGGCACCCTGGAGACCAACGAACATGATGACGTTGGATTTCCCTTTCTTGGGCTGATATGGCGTGTTGTGGGGGTCGACGAGCTTGACAAGTTCGTCAAAGACAGCCTTCTGGATGATGCGCTTCTTGTTGACGCCAGGCGCGAGTTCTTTGAAGTTGACTGTCTTCTTGATGGAGTTTCTGAGACCAGCGACCAGCTTGATGTTGACGTCTGCTTCGACCAAGGCATTGCAGATCTCCTTGATCATGCCATCAAAGGCCTTTTCGTCCAGCGTGGCCGAGCGGGTCAGGTCGTTGACGGCGGCATTGATGCGGCGTCCGAGATCTTGCAAAACCATCCTGGCTAGATGACTGCGATGAGATCGAGTCTAGTTGCTATGGTTGCAGAGGGAGAGAGGGCGGTAGGCGGGGTGCGTGTTTGAGAGTTCTTTGCGACGTAGCACCACATGGTGGAGGACAATCGAGCGCGGGGCGAGTCGGCCAAACTGTCGCCGCTCGTCGCTCGAAACCACCGAGCCGCGACTTTCCCTTCCCCGCATTGTTCAATTCGAGATTGTCAAAGTCGCGACAAAAAATCCCAGCGCCTCGAAGAATTTCCACACATCACAACACCAACACAATACTTGCATAAATCACCATGGGTAACCCAAGCGCAAAGAGAAAGAGACCAGAGGGTATGGGCTACCGCAAGCCCAAGAAGCTGGTGAAGAAGTTCAAAAAGCAAAAGGCCTACCACAGTGACAGCGAGGACGACCATGTCCAGACCACAAACACCACAAGCGATTTCAAGCCCGTCGACATGGATGACTCGGATGAGGAGGTTGAGGATGCTCCTGCCCCTGCTCCTGCTCCTGCTTCCGCCCCCGCCCCCGTCCCCACCCCTGCTCCTGTCGTCGAGGAGAAGAAGAAGGACACCTCCAAACCTACCGTCCCAGCAAAGTCAGAGCCCATGCCCGCACCAGTACAACCGAAACTCAAGTCGGCATTGAAACAGTCAAAGAAGGCTGATCCGCCATCTGAGAGTGACGAGGATGAGGATGAGGACGACGACGACGACGACGTTGAGGACCTTGATGCGCTGGACGACGAGGACCTGGACGACGAGGACCTGGAAGACGACGACGAGCTCGACCTGAGCGACGACGAGGACGGTGAAGGCAGGACGAAGAAGACGCGCAAGCGCAACGATCCCACAGCCTTCGCCACATCCATGTCCAAGATTCTGGGCACCAAACTTACTACGTCCAAACGACAAGATCCCGTCCTGTCGAGAAGTGCTGCTGCGACGGCCGCTTCAAAGGAATTGGCCGACCAGAAGCTCGAGCTCAAGGCGAAGAGAAAGATGCACGCTGAGAAGAGAGAGGCACTGGAGAAGGGTCGTGTCAAGGATGTTCTGGGTCTGAATACGCCCGAAGTCAGTACTGCAGTCATTCAGGAGACTGAAAAGAGGTTACAAAAGACTGCCCAACGCGGTGTCGTCAAGCTATTCAACGCCGTCAGAGCGGCACAGGTTCAAGGAGAGCAAGCCCGAAGCGAAGCAAAGAAGGAGGGCGTTATCGGCATCTCACAAAGAGAGGAGAGAGTCAGCGAAATGTCAAAGAAGGGCTTCCTCGATCTCATTGCCACGGGAGGAAAGAAGCCTGCTGCTGTGGAGGCTTAGACGTAGCTAACGATACCCGATCACAACCTACTCTTTTTCGTCATTGCTCATAAAGGCGTATCGCCTTCCATCATTGACCTCTTGCAGAACGGCGGATAGCGACCATGCCGTCTACACCACCGTTTCGCTCATCCAAGACACCGCCCTTCTGTAGGATGCTGACTGTGTGCTCCACTACGCTTGACTCGACACCCCGGACATCGTCTGCGAACTTGACAGTCTTGAGCCACGCATTGGCATCTTCCTGTGAATACTCCATTGTACCGGTGATGTGTGCGACCGACTCCTCTTGGTGCTCGCGGAACCACGCGACTCCTTGGTTCAGCTTCTCTGCCATGACTTCGAGCTCCTTATCTTGGGCGTCTCTTGCTGCAATCATCCAGCTAGGCCATGGCGTGTAGATGTCGCCTACTCGCTTCAGCTCGCCGTTGTCGTAGTACTTTTTGGTTGTGAACTTGAGTTGGTCAGTCAGCTTGACTCAACATTATCGTGACGTCGACATGACTTACGTGCTCCCACATGAAGAAGTCGGCCTTGTTTCCCGCATTAACCCCATCTCGAAGGGCCTTGAAATCGCCCAGAGGAACAACTTCAAAGGGTGACTTTGTCTTCTCCAGCCAGCCCTTCTGGTCTGCCAACACGTACGACATTACATAAGATCCACTGCCGATTCTTGAAACGCCAACTCTCTTGCCGTCCAAAGCATCCTCACTATCGATCGAGCTTTTATTGCCTACACTGATAGCCCAGCACAACGGACTCTCAACGTAGGTTCCGACCAGTTTATATGAAGGTGTCTCTTTCTTTGCGTTTGTCTTTCCTAGGTCCGCCACAAAGCCCTCGGTCAAGCCAATTGCGACGTCGATGCTGTTTTCCTTCAGAGCTGCTGTGAGAGCGCCGGTACCGGTGGGAAACGGCTCTATGTCTGCCTCGAGGCCGAAATGCTTGATAGCGAAGTGTAAGGGTGTCGAGAAATGTTCTGGCCCTGTTGTTAGCTGTGGACTAAGAAGCTTTTGACATGATTACCAGGAATGTATCCTATGCGAAGCCTTTCTCCTGCCATGATTGAATTTGTACTAAAGCTACGAGTCGTGTGTCTTGTCAGTGAAATGAACTTCCTCGAGAGCATGTCGTAGACAAGGTATACAGGATCACTTTTACGAATGTCACAAGTGTTTCCCCGCAGTCAGGGCACCGTTGACATCCTTTTAAATGTAACCAGCACAACCCTGTCCTACAATTATTCACTTATCCGACAACGCACCCACACATATTTCCGTCCTTCAATGGCTGTCCCAAGGAACTCTCTTAGAGCCTTCCTCACACAAGCTAGAGCTAGCTTGGAAAAAGCCATCAATCACCATGAGAAGATCACTTTGGTCATCGGCAACGAATCAGCAGGTAAGATGCACGATTCCGCACAATCCGGCTCATTCTAATCTGCACGCAGACCTTGATTCCATCACCAGTTCGATAGTATATGCCTATCTAAAGTCCATCACGCATCCAGCACAAGGCCCTGCTACTCTACACGTACCTCTGTTGAATATTCCGAAAGCCGATATAAATCTCAGACCGGAGCTGCTTGCACTGCTTCCGCATGCGAATATCGAACAACGTCATCTTATTACCCTGGACGACCTGCCAAGTCTCACTAACATCAAGGACATCCTTTTGCCAGCAACTACCAGATGGATTCTAGTCGATCACAACGTGCTGCAAGGAAAATTAGGCGCCATCTATGCTGATCGCGTTGTTGGTGTTGTCGACCACCATGCGGATGAAGGCAAAATTCCAAACGATACCGGCTCCGAGCCTCGTATCATCACTACTAGTGGAAGCTGCACAAGTCTGGTAATCAACCATTGCCGTGAGGCTTGGGATAGATTGTCGACTGGAACATCGTCTACTGGAGCAGCACAAGCACAAGGTGATACGCTTATGGAGGATGAAGCCCTGAGCTCACTCTGGGATGCACAAGTGGCGCAACTTGCTCTAGCGTCTGTGATCATCGATACCATCAATCTCCAAGATGAACATAAAACCACAGAACACGATCAACACGCTGTCACTCATCTGGAAGCAAAGATCCATCTATGCGCCAAGATCGGCAGCCAATTCGATAGGACCGAATTTTTCAACAAGATCAATGATGCCAAAAAGGATCTATCTCCTCTGACTTTCGAAGAAATCTTGAGAAAGGACTACAAGCAATGGTCCGAAAACGGAATGATCCTAGGCACAAGTGCAGTCGTCCAACCCATCAGTTTTCTCAAAGGCAAGATCAACAAGAACTCGGACTCCAAGGACTACAGAGCTCTGCTTGAAGCCTCCAAGCTCTTCGCGCGAGAGAGAGGACTGTGTGTCTTCTCCATAATGACGGCCTATGAATCCGAGCATGATGGCTTTGCCCGAGAACTTGCTGTCCTGGCTGTAGATGAGAGAGGCCTCGGTCCGTGCAAAAAGTTTCTGGAATCATCCGGTAGGAAACTTCAGCTCGACGAAGTAGATACCGATGAGAGTGATGAACATTGGTTTCACACGTGGAAGCAAGGCAACATCTCTTCGAGCAGAAAGCAAGTTGCACCTTTACTTAGAGAAGCCATGTCAGCAATATCCCGATAAACGAGCTGAACATGAAACACGGTTGTATGATCATGTAAGGATGTCGTTATGACAGTTGTGTGTAGCAGACTTACATATGCACTGAATGTTCCTCGCAGCTTGAATATTGGTATGGGATGAGCGGGGTTCGCGATGACGGAGGCATCTCCGTCAGAGCGCTGATGTCATTATTCTTGGAGGCGGGGAGCCAAATCATGGCACCACTACATCTCAACGACCGTCCCTTGATTGTTCCTCCCTTCGCTTTTCACATTGTCTGTGTTTCGCAATGGATCAGCAATCTATCATGGAAGAGGTCACTGGTATGGCAAGTAGGAGGAAAGGTTGTTGGCGCATCCAGGATTGCGGCAGCTGTCTCAAGAGTAAGCATGGTTGTGGGTGGTGCCCAAGTGTAAGTATCTATCTTGCTCGACAGTCTGTGTTGGATTGGTTCGAATCTCGACCCGATGAATCCATCTTTACTGGGCTCGAATCTAGAATTGAAGCCAGCTGCATTGGGTTCCACAAGTCGACTAACACAACCCAAACTTGCAGTCTTCTACCTGTGTGCCCACAACCAACCTCCTCACACCGATCAGTCATCCAGTCTGCCCTCTTGCCTCGGAACGCTATGAGCTTCGCACCAAGACTTTGGGCTGCAACTGCAGCACTATCACGTTCCTCAGCGTAATCGTTACAGTCTTCTGCACCATCGCCGCGCTTCTGCTTATATCCGGTGTGCTATGGTTACTAAAATGGTGGGGTAGAACCTTCAGATCTGGAGGATGGGAGATTGTAGTCGAGGAGGATGGAAGGGTACGAGAGGGTACCTGGCGGCGAAGTACGTTATGGCCGAGATTCATGGTCGCGAGGAGGTGATGTTGCAGAAACCAGTCTTCGCGGAGAGCGAACCCACACATTGTAAGTCATTTGATTTCAACAAAAGCCTCTTTCTGCCAATTCGTATACTGAACGATATAGATTTAGAGAAGATAGTTCGGTGTCAAACAGTACGAGCCTCTCATTGGTGGAATAACTCACATGTGCCAAGGACCCAACTTGCGTGCACACCACAGACACTTCTTGTATCCTTGTCCATCACTTCTACTTGACTGTCAAAACAGACTTCCTGGGAAATGCCTACGCACAACAACCCTATATTGAGCGGATTCAACCCTGACCCTAGCCTCGTTAGGGTGGGTGAGGACTACTATCTGACAACATCCACGGTACAATCACTACTGTCCTGCACTACGTTCCATCAGGCCATCCGCAGTATTCAATGCTGACACGACATTCGATTAGTTCGAATACTTTCCTGGTTTGCCCATATACCACAGCAGAGATCTCATTAGCTGGACATTGATAGGACACGCTCTGACACGACCATCCCAACTTAATCTGAGAACAGTCGAACCAGGCGGCGGTATCTGGGCACCCACCTTCAGACACCACGATGGAGTCTTATACATCACTTCTTGCCTCTGGACTGCTTACTCGCCTCAGCAGAACGTAAGAGTATGGCCTAGAGGCTTTTACGTCTCGACACAAGATCCATGGAAAGCAGATAGCTGGTCTGATCCGATCTACTTTGATCAGCCAGGCTTTGACCAAGATGTTCGTTCTATGCTGCATGTATCAAGCGAGCATTTACTGACACGCCAAGCTCTTTTGGGATGACGATGGAAGTGTTTACCTCTCAACTTGTTTCAGACCGATAGACCATGATATGAAAAGTGGTCTCAAAGGCTTCGCTATTCATACATCCAAGATCGATCTGGCTACTGGCACGTCACTCGAGGCGCCTAGAGTTATCAGAAGATCCCCATCTGGTGTCGCTGAAGGATCACACATCATCAGGAAAGAGCAATATTACTATCTTTTCGTTGCTGAAGGTGGTACAGAGAGTGGTCACATGGAACTGGTGTTTCGTAGTTCGACTGGCGTGTATGGTCCTTGGGAGCATTGTCCGAACAATCCACTCATTAGCGCTACGACACAAGACGATGTCCAGAATACGGGACATGCTGACTTGATTGAGGAGTCGACAGGAAAGTGGAGAGCGGTCTGCCTAGCTGTCAGACCATATCGTCAGAGAGTTACGGAACAAGAGAAAGACAGGTTTGTGCCATCGCCGTTTGGTGAGTATTTGCTACTCCAGCATGCCTTGCGAACTCCGTACTTACAACCCATAGGTCGTGAGACTTTTCTCATGGATGTGACATGGGAAGACGATTGGCCCATATTCAACCAAGGCAGCAAGCTCCAGCTCAGCTTCGGAGCAGAGGCAGATTCGGTTCCACCAATTCTCAAATGGCGTGACAGTTTTGAGGCGAGCGAGCATCTCTCGCTTGGATGGTATCATAAAAGTAATCAGTCTTTGCTATAAGAAATAGCCTCGAGCTAACCTCAGATCAGACACACCACTAAAACGCGAATATTCTTTGAAAGAACGCAACCACCACCTAAGACTCTGGGGAGGCCCGTACAACCTTCAATCACTCGAAAGTCCAACAATGGTTCTCCGCAAACAGACTCTAGCACGAGGTATATGGGAAACTAGTCTAGACTTCCTACCTCAAAGACCACACTGTGAAGCTGGCACAGTGGTCTACTGGAATCCATACACCTTTAGCAGTATCGGAGTACGCCGAGGTTTTAACGGGGAGAATCGGGAAATTCAGTTTACACATACGACATCACCAGGAGAATTCACGTGTACGACACAGTATTTGAAAAGCATGGGCTCTGTCAGACTCGCGGTACAATGCTCGGAGCTCGAATACACCCTTGGATATGCAGAGCTTGATGAAGAATATAATTGGTTTGAGCCTGTCAGCATGGAAGTCATGACGGCAGATCCACCAAGAGGTATGGCATTTACAGGCATGTTGTTGGGACTGTATGCATTCGGTGAGCTTCAAAGATGTTTGGAGCCTGCAGACTTCGCCTTTGCTGCGTTTACTGGTTAATGAGTGCTTGACAATCGCATCCGGCATTGCTGGAACTATGACGATTAACAGGAGTCACGACGGCGAGCATTCAATCTCTCGATTCAATTTCGGCAATTGCCTGTTTTCATGACCCATATATAACCATTTATTAGATTTGCGATCCTGTATGTAACATTTACTTCATCGTGACCAATTCCTCAGCAGAGGTGGGGTGAATGGCAACACAGCTGTCAAAGTCAGCCTTGGTAGCACCCATCTTGATTGCAACACCAAAGCCTTGCAGGATCTCGTCACTGCCTTGACCAAGGATGTGCAGGCCAACGACTCTCTCGTTGGGACCCTCGCAGACGAGCTTGTATGCGGTGGGACCCTTGTCCTCGGGCTCCATCATAGCGTAGTACATGGCAGTGAAGCTGGAGGTGTAGATCTTGACCGAATCACCGAATTTCTCGCGAGCCTCGGGCTCAGTGAGGCCGATACTTCCGACAGTAGGGTGAGAGAAGACGACCGAGGGGATGTTGGTGTAGTCGAGGTGGGCGTCGTTCTTGCCTCCGAAAAGACGATCGCCAAGCTTACGTCCAGCGGCAATAGCGACGGGAGTCAGCTCGG
The DNA here is from genome assembly GCF_000721755.1 of Aureobasidium subglaciale EXF-2481. Taxonomy (NCBI): domain Eukaryota; kingdom Fungi; phylum Ascomycota; class Dothideomycetes; order Dothideales; family Saccotheciaceae; genus Aureobasidium; species Aureobasidium subglaciale. The sequence goes on along the minus strand of NW_013566984.1, from coordinate 550,584 downwards.
CGCCAGCGTTGCAGACATCACCGAGAGCGTAGATGCCATCGACGTTGGTGTTCTGGTACTTGTCGACCTTGATGTGGTTCTTCTCGTCAAGCTCGACACCGGCATTCTCCAACTTGAGCTTCTCGACCTCGGGTGTGCGGCCAATTGCCCAGAGGACACAGTCGACGTCCATGGTGCTCTCACCCTCGTCATCCTTGTAGTGCAGCTTCTTCCAGCCGTTGCCCAGATCCTCGAGCTTGCTCTGCGAGCTGTTGGTATGAATGTGAAGACCTTGACGCCTGTACTCCTCCATGATCTTGTCCTGAATCATGGGGTCGAAAGTGCGCAGGAACTTGTCATGGCGGATGAACAAGTGGGTCTCGGTACCCAGGTGGTGGAACATGCCAGCCATCTCAACAGCAATGTAACCAGCACCAATGACGGCGACCTTCTTGGGCTGCTTCTCGAGGTCAAAGAAGCCGTCGCTGTTGATGCCGAGTTCTTCACCCTCAACACCGATCTTGCTGGGACGTCCACCGACGGCGACAAGAATCTTCTTTGCGCGAACGTGCTGCTCTTGACCGTCCTGACCAACGACCTTGACGACGTCTTTTGACACAAATGAGGCGGTTCCATTCAGGTACTCGACCTTGTCGTTCTTCAAGTTCTTCTCATAGATGCCGTTGAGACGCTTGACGTAAGCGTCACGCTTGTGCTTGAAGGAGGTCCAGTCGAAAGGAGCGGTCTCTTCAACAGAGAAGCCGTAAGCTTTTGCCTCGTGGATGGTCTCCTTGATGGCAGCGGCGTTCCAGGTAACCTTCTTGGGCACACAGCTGTATGGTCACGTCAGAAGAGGCGCGATGATAAGAGCGGCAGTACGACATACCCAACGTTAACACAGGTGCCACCCAGTCTGGAGTTCTCGACGGCGATGGTCTTCATGCCATACTGGCCACTAGCTCTTCTAGCAGCGGCGAGACCGCCACTTCCGATACCAATGACAAGGAAGTCGCATTCTTTGGGAGTGGGAGCCATGATGGGACGAGAGGTGGAAAAATGACGCGATAGAGAGTGGATTCGAGAGGAAGCCGTCGGAAAGCTGTAGAGAATCCGCGGGGAAGTGCTGAAGATACGCATACAATATATAGCCAGACGGGGGATTGATGACGAGGGGTAACAGTGATGAAGCGAACTGAAATATAAAAGACAAAAGGCGGCTTCGCTTACGTCAATGAATGGATTACGCCACCAACGAAGAAGATTCCGGCGCGCAAAGGATGCAATATCGACAAGCAGGTATTGAGATTGGACGCAGCAGAAGAGCGATGACAAAGCTTGTAGATGGTTGATTTCCAATTCAATTATGGACTGGCGAGCGCTTCGTTTCGCAAGATCAGCCTTGAGCCTCCGTCTGCCCCTCGGCGAGGCTCGCCGGGCGAGCATCGCTGTCTAAACCTAAAACCCTCGGGCGCACGGACGCGCGTGCAGCTCGATGATGATGAAGCCGTGCCTTCCTATCACACCACCAGAAGCCCTGCCACTGCTTAGCTCTGCCTTGTCGAAGCCGAAGCTGCCTCCTCTTCTGTAATCAAGCAATCAACACGTCGATCATGGGCGGCAGACTCTCCGTCCCAAAGGGGCCTGCAGGCACCACCGAGATGTCGCATCCCAAAGCCTCGCCCTACCCTCGTCGCAAGATGCCCTTCAATTCGCGCACCATCATTGCTCCCGCCGCCGCTTTCACAATGGCTTGCATACTCTTCGTCTACACCAGAACCTCGATTCGCGCCGCCAAAGCAAACGCCCAACGACACCGGGACGCCGACAGCGGTGGTGAGGGCTTGGATCTACTGGCTGAGAGCAGGAGAAGACACGGCCGTGGTGAGAAGCTAGACCAGGGCGGTGGTACCATATCTGAGCTGGCTCATGGTGCCAGAGAGCAGTTTCTAGGCTCTTCCAAGTCAAAGCCGCATCCAGAAAAGCTAAAGGGTCGATCGCCCATCTCCGAGAACGAGGAAAAGCTGAGAGCTGCCATGGGCAAGAAGAGCGACGATCCTGCATCATGAACTCTCCTGATGCCCCAGATACTCCCGAACTCTCGTGCGGTTCTGTTCCCACAGGCCAAATGTCACGCCCTGCACTAGGCAATCCGCCAGATCGTCTAATTTGCCCGACATGGCTACATCGCCGCCCTCGGCCTCTTCTTCGCTCTCGTTATCCTGATCCCGTCGCCGGCTTCGTCGTACTTTTGGCGAGCAGAACATAGCAACCATCGGCGCTATGCCCGCATCTACTGTCATATCATCTGTAGTCATCGAAAGTGATAGCCAGTGCTGAGCGAGCGCGATCTTGTCCTTTTTCTCAAAAGACTTCTTCTTGACCTCTGTTTCTGTCGTCTGCTCGCATCCAATGGGAGCCGTGAGCGACGTCGCTATGTCTGCAGGGTTCGGGAAAAAGTCTTTGCGAGCAAGCCAGAACATGCCGACACGTCGAGGGCTCATCTCCAAAACTTCTGGAAAGATTCCCTTTTGAGCCACCAGATCCTTTTCGTGACCGCGTCGCATGGTTTCTAAAGAAGCCCATAACATACTCTCTAGCATGTTTACTCTCACAGTCCATTCTTGTATAGATGGAGCACCGCCAGATCGGAATCTCTGTCGCTCTATCAGGATGTAGTCTGGCTCATACCGCAGAAACTCAGAGGCTAGATTGAATGCTATCTTGGACAGCGACGAAGGCGAGTAGATGTTGGGTTGATCTCCGGGTGTTGTCTCGGCCGCATATGTAGTCTTGTCGACAATATCTCCCCGTGATGGATCTGAAGTCTTTGTATCAACAGGATTATCTCTGGTGACCATTCTCTCGGAGACATCCAGACGTTTCCAGTCCGTTAAATGTAGTGATAGAGTGTTGTTGTTATCATGTACAACGGATTGTTCGTCGTCTTGAGGCAGCTTTTGCAGATCCAGTACACAAAATGCGAGATTCTTGACGCCCATATCTACACTGAGGACCCTGCACCGAGGCTCAGGAAGAGCTGCCTTCTTTGTGTTGTCAAGCAAAGTCCTACATAGTTGCGCTTTCGTCCCCGAGGAGTTTACTCCGGTGAGGAATGCCAGATGCTTGAGCTGCCATGCTCGTAATCCTGACAAAATTGTAAAAGGGTCGCGCTTCAACTTGGCCATATTATTTGTGGAGGATGGTTCAATTCACGTCGCAAAAACAAACTCTTTGTTCTCTCCGCCTCGACCCCTGAACTTCATGTGCTCCAACATCCATTCTATCGGTAGATATGGCTCCACGCCATCATGTAACAAGTCGCAATTACATGAATGAGGACTAGCAGGACCGATCTTACGAGAGCTACGTCTATCAGAGGAACAAATAAATCATCAACCTTACTTTCTCCCACCACCCGAGTCTTTTCCTCGAAAATAGGACCCGCTTTCCCGCCTCCGGGCCCATATTTGTAATGGGCACTCCTAAAGTCGGACCTGGCAATTCCGTTACTACATTGTGTGACAGAAGTCATCACGAACGAAGACAATCTGACATTGCCACGCAAGAGAATCGACCAGTCCCTTACCAGACGTGGATGTGTATCAGAGACTCGACCCGTGTGTCGACTACAAACGTCGCATCTCTGGTCAGCATGCTGCTCACAGTTACCGTTTAGCTGCTGATGATTGAATGTGGAAGTGTGCCAACGATTAGAAAAGATCAATATGCTGACCGTCAATGTCTTCCAGTTCGTCCAGCTACACTCCAGGACACAGATGAGAGAAGATATGTATGCTGACTGTTGTCGTTTTCGAGATCATTCTGCTGCTGCTCGAGATCTACCGACCGGTGAGCAAACAGCCACTTTATGTTGAGCACACATGAGATGCCGCGGTTGGAGAAGATCTATACGTTGGTTATTCACGACTTCAAATTCTCCTGCTGCGACGTGATTCATTCTGCGGTTGTCCGCCGGCTATCGTCTATGAACCATCAATGAGCTGCGATGTAAGGAAGAGCGCCGATCACGGATGATCTATCTGAAGACCTATACATTCAGGCATTCAGATCCAATCACTGTCGATCGGTCGTCAAGAAATTACAATGAGTATGGAGGGTTAAGTGACCTTGAATTCATGTCATTGTTGGCAGCTACTCAGACTTGGACCGGGAGTCAGGAGCATTGCAAGCGGCTGACGAGCCGACCGAGGCCGGGCGTAATAGGCGGTCATTACCACTCGAGTTTGGTGCGTCGCGCGCAAAAACTGTTGGCGGTCATCATCCTATCCATGCTCACGACCTTTGTTCCGCGATCACAGAGGTGCAAAACAAGGCCTCAACCCGAGATCGAATCGGGGACCTCCTGCAGTTTCGGATATACCCAAAGCAGGAATCATACCACTAGACCATTAAGGCTTGATGTAGAAGTGTTGCTCGTCAAGGCAGAATATAAATATGTTCAAGTCCGGACCCAGCCTCAGGACGCTTTTTACTGTCACAATCATCAAGTAGTTGTCGGACTCCATCCGACCATTGAAGTAGAATCTGATGGCATCTGTGTTGCAAGCGCCAAATCATTCGGATCTCACGGCGACGGCTTTCTTGGCTGACATAAGCCGACATTCCTTTGCCAAGGTCTAACAGCCTGTTCTGAGTCCTTTGCCATCTATCTCATGTACAAAAGTATGCCTGCCTCCGGACGCAAGATGGTGAATAAGTATTCTGAGCCCATCTGGATCCTGTCTGAATATGATCAACAAAAAGGATAGCCAAATCGATGGCGCGTCGTCCGGAGACAAGTCAGGTGTGCAGCCCAAGGTCGAGTTACAGCAACGGGCCAGTTCGGAAACAACACGCATAACACTACCCTCTTACGAGTCTCTGGCTTCGGATACACCGCCTTCTTATCAGTCAAATCAGCCAGTCAAGAAAGTAGCTCCCAAGAAGAGTACAGCTGGCGCGTCTGCAGCTACCATCAGAGCTATAATGGGCGATCCCGTTGCTGAGGAACCTCGACGAAGCTTGAGAGACAGGCTACTTTGCCGAAGGCAGAACTACAATCGCCGTCCTCCTTCTTCGGAACGTCCAAGAGAGAGTTCTACAACTTCTACGACCTGGAATGTATGGGGCTCACCTATCACCGACCCCAACAAGTGAGCACGGACAGACTGCACACGCTAGGCGTGTTGGCTACTGAAATATTGCTGTTTTGCTACGCCCACCCTTGTGGGAGCGATAATTCCCGTCGAGCGACACGCAATCTCGATTCCTCTGAAGCCTCAGCTCATATCATTTGAGCAGCTCCTGATCCGATGTCCAGGAAAAAGCATTACCAGCCACGAGGGACATGTTCATGGGTACGGTGGTCATATTTCATAAAAACGAGAGAACAACAGCCAAAGTATTTACACGGAAGAGCGAACGAAACAAATATTAATAGAAATATAAGCAAGACCACCTTTCGATCTACACCGATCCTCTGATATAGAGGAATTCCTTGTACTTGTTAGCGGTCCACCTGCGGGCAGCCTTGCCGAAATACATCATGACGATTGTACCCAGGAACATAACACCAAAGCTCACGCATCCAAGTGTGACGAAGACTTGAGTGAGACTGTGAGCATCGAGCCAGATCGAGCATACAAAAGTGAAGATGCAAGCCAGCGAGTTGTTGTAAACAGCTACACCAACCATGCCTTCGAGAACTGCGTCCGGGTAACAATCCATGAGGTAGGCCATGGTCAGGTCACCTCCACAACCGAAACCAAAACCAATGAAGCCCAAAGCAACATAAGGAACCGGCCACGGCCACACGCGCTGTGTGCCCATACCGAAAAGGATAAGACCGACTGGTGAAATGATGGCGGGGAGATACATAAGCCAAAGGCGGTCTTCGGCCTCGGAGATGTTTCCGCGACGTTTGGCCATCCAGCGCACAAAGACGTCGGAGAACCAGCCTCCATAGACACATCCTACGACGGCACCGATAAGGGTTGGAATGCACATGATCGCATCCGCGCGGTCGCCATAGTTGTAGGGCTCTGAAGTCCAATTGTCGTCTTCGACCGTCATGTAGAAGGAGAGAAAGGCATCTTGCATGCCCCACTGCAAACCGGAATAGATGACGGCTGGGAAGTAGAATACACGTAGGGTGTGGAAAGTGCGGCGCATGTATTGCTTGAATCCTGTTCCGATCAATGTAGGTGATGGCGTAATGAGAGCTATGCGATCCCAGTACGACTTTGGGACCAGGTCAGAGCCGTTCGGGATCAAATTGCCCTTTCTAGGACTATGGTCGTTGTTGGTCTCGTCACTGACAACCACCGATGTGGGATCTGCGACTGTCTTTTTCTCGCCAGACATTTCAGTCTCAGCGGAGCTACGCCCAGTGGCCAGTCCATCCAAGATGCTGTCACGATCGAAAGCAGTTTCTTCAAGACCGAAGTAGAAGACGACCAGAGTACAGCCGGAGATGATCAGAGCAAACCAGCCCATCCAGCGCCAGCCGAGCGGACTATCCGCGATGAAACCAGAAAGCATGGGCCCGAGGAAAGTACCAACCGAGGTCGCAAGCACATAAACACCCAAAACGGAACCACGCTGGTGTTGGAAGGTAACGTCTGTCAGAGACAGTTGTGCGGTTGCCTCTGCAACAGACTCAGAAATTCCCAGGAATAACTGACAAAGGATAGTATCCGCCTTGCCATCGGATCGGGCGAACCAGACGCTACCGATGATTGAAGAGATCAGACAGATGATGTATGAGATACGTCTGCCATACAACCAGTTGGCAGACGACAGTGCCAGGCACGAATAGCCAATGCCCAAGAACAAAACACCCGCAGCAGTGTTCTGAACTCCCCAGCCAATGCCATATTCTTCGACCAGCGCTGTGCCCGCAGCACCAGCACTGTTGGAAGTGGCTGCTGTTAGAGCGGTTATGTACAACACCAAAGCAGCAGACCACATTCTGCGCCAGTAGCTCCAGTTGAGGGGGTCATTAGGTGATTCTGTTGGCTGAGGAAGCAACAAGATTTTGTCAGATGCTGTCGAGTCCGAATCTTCGAACAGACGGATGGTGCCCGAAAGCTCCTCGTGAGTGGAGTTGAAACGATCCATTGTGCAGATTAAATTATTCTTCACACTGCGTACCAGGCGGTCACAGAGACTGGAGGAAAATGATGTCCAAAGTTGAGTTTCCAATGAATCGCCGAGTTCAAGAGCGGATTTACCGCGCAAAATTGAATCACAATCTTTTCAAATCCTTCTTCGTGTGGCAATTCCAGAAATTGTTATCGCGGATCTATGATTTGCTGGTTCCAGATGGCGGCAGTCCACGGCAGAAAAGGTCGATCGCTGAAGAGTAGGTAGACACAGATAGAAATGTTCCCAATTGTAAGGGTATTATTGAATGCCCTTGACGTATCCGAATGCTACGAGCATCATTGCAATAGAGAAGAAACCATTAGGTGCGCGGAGTTCAAGAGGAAATAGGTACTGGTTGAGGAAAAAAGTTGTGTCGCGTGTCGGGTTCGCGAATTGCTGATAAGATCGAATTTTGCCGCACCGGAAATAAATTGCGGATGGCCACATTGCGAGCTGTGCGCCTCCCATGTCATCGCTTCCACGGGCAAGGTCACCAAGAATGATGAAGCGTGTGGACAGAAACATAGGTAAGTAAGGCAGTCGCAGAATCTGGCTTCGTAGGTATCCATTGAACATCAGCAGTGTCGTGCGTTTTGATGTCATTTCTGTTTCATAGCTCTCTTCAGCATGCCACAAAAACTCTCGAAGAGAATATGGTCTTTTCCCTTTATCCAGCGAACTTCCATGTCACCTTCTCTGATTTCAATGCGGAACTTCAATGACACTTCAACCTGATCTCCACCTGTGGGCACTTTCGCTGGTATGCTCGCTGATTTGCCACTTTCTTCTTCCATTTCAATCCTCTTACGCTTGCGTCTCGCTGATCGTGACCACACGTTCTGACTGGCGCTACCACAACCGGCCCATTTATCAGACTGCCAGAACCATTGTAAGGCAAGCGCTTCAAGCGTCGAATTGAGCAAATAAGCGGCTTCGTCCTGTGTGAAACCAATCGTGTGGATAGTTTGAGCCGTTGGGTAAGGAAGAATATGAGTACCAACATCGCTACCTCGGGCAACAGCCTGTGTTTGTTAGTACAACATTTGCGGTCTAGACGTTATGATTACTGACATTGCTTGGCCTTATCTCTCCGTAGCTCCAGCCCACAGCCCAACGTCGAGTCTTGTTCCCAGCACGAAGCAGTGTGACTGCCCAATTTGTGATGCCCAGCTCCTTCAGACGATCAATGACTTGATGAACACTAGATAGTTTTCCGAGCATGCTCGTATACCATCTAACAGTATCTTTCAACTCTCGACTCTCTTCGACCATACGTAGCACAAATCCAACATCGCCACCTGGACAAATCATCTCGACTTCTGCACCCGTGCATATCGCGCTTGGGGAGTTGCTCTTACCCGCGCTCGAAATTGCCATATCCTCTGCACTCGAATAGAAGGGCGGGTTACACATGGTGAAGCCAAGTCTGTCAATGCCAAATGCTTGCGGTGAGATCAGAGGATCCTCTGAGGTGTTTAGTTTGGTGGTGATCCTTGAACCCATACTGTTCTTCTCAATGTTGTTGTTTGCACATGTAAAGCTCGTAGGGTCGATGTCCGTACCAAGCATTTTCCAGGATGATCGCAAGGAGCATGCTAATAGGCTGTAGATGCATGACGCGCCGATGCCGCTGTGAAGACATCAGCTATACAGAACCTCGAATACCACCATCTGTCTTTAGACCTTACATATCAAGCCCGGTGACCTCTTCCTTCGACAAGTCTTCTACGTCAATGTCGTTGGTCGTATCCATCAGGTCTTGGAGCCATCGAACATAGCTGTACCTGACAGGGACAGGAGGACAAAGTCTATCATCCAGCAGCTCGAGCTCAAGATTGAAGTCGCGCTTCAACAAGCTTTTAGTAAGCTGTCTTCAAGAAGTCAGTCACATGTCAAATGACATCCATCAAGGAAGAATAGTGTCGAAGAATTGCAATGGGACCAGTCCCAGACCGGGGCCCACGCGTGTAGCGTTGCATCTAGAAACCGGGTGTGCTTCAACGTGGAGAAGATATTGATGTTCTTGCGTCCATGATCAAGGATGACATACTGTAATGCTTTTGGGTCCTGGAAATCAACATGCGCATTCGCGTTATCATAAAATTTGGCAAAGTCGGGGTCAGTCAATGCAAGCTCCTGAAAATCGACATCTTGGTCATAGTTTGGCACTCCTGACGGAGAGGTCATATTGTTTGTGCTGGGTGAAGGGAAAATGGCGAAGTCGAAGTGGATGGGTTGTAAGGCGAAAGGTGGAGAGAAGCCAAGGCCAAAGTCGCTCTGGCAGGGCGTCAAACTACAAAGATGGAGACATAAATTTTGAATAAATAATACAGAAGTGAAGTGAAGTGAGGCAAAAGAAAAATCTCGTCTATTTTCAAACACGATCGGTACTCCAAACAATGCAAGCCGAACGCCATACCCATGTCGTAGACTGATCATGAATGCTAGACAGCGAAACCAAAGGAGCCATCGAACTCCCAGATATCTGGGTCTTCACCCAATCTAACTTGTTCAAAGGTAGGAACAACGTCTGGCGCATAACTCTCGAGCAGTGCCTCCATGTCGCGCTCCTCCATTGTGCAAAAGTCCTCGAGAGACCATTTGTCGCAGACCTTGATCATCCTACAAGAGGTTAGTATGAGGTGTGCTGTGACAAGACGGGTACACGGATACATACCACTTCATTCTCTTGGGTCCCTCTTCATTGCCGGGAGCCACGACTCTGAGCTTCTTTCTCAGAGCTCCCACCTTCTTGATAGCCTCGCCCATTTTGGGCGGTAAGCTAGCAGCAATTCTCCTGCGCACGATGTTTGCCATCCTAGGACCGTTTCCGCTGGTGCTGACCATGATCTGTAGAGGGCCATCTCTGTACTGGCTACCGAAGTAGAAGTCGCACTCTGGCGGCACGTCTGCAATGTTTGCAACAATTCTCTTCTCTTTACACAGCTTCCAGATCATGGTCGAGGCTTCCGGGTCGTCGATTGCAGTCATGACCATTGCGATGTTTGGATCATCGAGGTCCGAGGGCTCAAAGGTACGATCGATGTATTCCACAAGGCCTTGTTCGACACGGTGGGCGACTTCATCATTGAGACCGGAGCGAGGGCTGATAAGACGGACTTTTGCGTCTGAATTGAGAAGGTTCAGGATGCGACCGGCGGCTACCTTGACTTGTTGGTCAATGTCAACATTCAAGGTGGGATATAACTTTGTGTATGACTAACCTCGCCGCCGCCAACCATCAGCACCAGCTTGTTGCGGATCTGCCAGGCGAGCATCAGAGAGCCGCCGCCCTCGATTTCTGGGAATTTGGCCATGGCAAGGACTGTATATGCAGAAGATTAGAATGTGAGGAAGACAAGGCAGATAGTCATGTGGATTCTGTACAAATTAAAGACGATTAGCGATAAGAAAGGCAAACCCCGCGGGAAAGGTCGCATCGGCGCATGGCCATGGCATCATCAACTGTTGGTCCATGCAACGGCCCGAGAACAGCGAGGGGCGGTCAAGTCGAGAGCATCGTAAACACAAACAAGTTGTCTGTCGGCCTCGCGCCGGATCGAGTTCGAGCACCCCACGATGGCTTCGCGAAGGTCTCTAGGAGGAGGCCGCGTCTTGGGCAGCGGCCGCGAACTGTCGCCCGCCGTCATTCCCCAGCGCCCGCACCAGCTCACGCCCTCGGAAAGCTCCCTGTCACTGGCTTCCAGTTCACACACATCCACCACCGAAACAGACGACATCGCGTCGAGAGTCGCCCTCGACGCAAACAATGGCCCCGTCGGTGCGGCCGCCGCCAGCTCGCGTCTGGTCTGTCCCATCTGCAACGAGGACATGGTCACTCTCCTACAGCTCAACCGTCACCTCGACGACAATCACCAGAACCTGCAAGAAGTCGAGCAGGATGAAGTCAAGAACTGGTTCGAACAACAGATGAAAAAGGCGAAGCGTTTCCAGCCACTTGCCGTCCTCAACCAGAAGCTCAAGGGCCTCGACGTCTTCGAATCAAACGCTGTTGCCCCTACTTCGCTCGTCTCCACTACTCCACCTCGTACCGCCAACCATGCGCATACCACCTCCGCCTCCGCCTCCGCTTCCCTGCCTGAGACGAGACCCGATCCAGATGACGTCGTCACAAAAGCACACTGGCAACGCCCTTCAGTCCACGATTCTTGCTCGGACCCTCTGTGCGGAAAGCGGCTTGGAAACACCAATGGCAGCATCAACTGCAGACATTGCGGAAGACTCTTCTGTGAGGAGCATACCATGTATCAGATGAGGCTGTCTCGCTCCGCACAACACGATCCCGTGCGTGGCTTGTGGTGTCGCGTGTGCGAGACGTGCTACAAAAGTCGTCCGGGCTACAACGACCACTCTGGACTCGAGCGCAACCACACCGCTGAATTCGCTGCTATCCGTAGACGCACTGTAGACAAAGCATATCTTGAGGTCAGTCGATTGGAGAAGCGCCTCTCGAGGTTGACTCAGCTTCTGGCCAACCCGCCGCCGCCTGAGAACGACCAAAGTACTAGTAGCTTCTTGTGGTCTCTCACTGGTCCCAAGACACATATTCGCTCCTTGGAACAGTCTGTCGTGACCTGGGAAGATGATGCTTGCGTTCAACACTGCCCATTTTGCCAACAGCAATTCTCACAGTACTCTTTCCGCCGTCATCATTGTCGAATATGCGGTCGAGTAGTGTGCGGTGATCCAGCCACAAATTGTTCGACCAAAATCGGTCTGAATGTTGATGCACCCCTCACGAGTAATGGCCTGGAGAAATCTGTCGGTCAAGTGGCCGTCGACGTGCGCATGTGCAACGACTGCCAACATACCATCTTCAGCAAGTCTGACTTTGCTCGCCAACTCTCTGTACAGCCTCCAGATCAGCGCGCTTACGAGAATCTCGTCCAATTCGAACGTGGTATTCGTCTTCTTTTACCCAAGTTCCAAAAACTTCTTCAAGCGTTGCAAGATCCTGAGAAGGCCCCGACGCCAGCCCAACTCACTGACGCCACTAAAGTGCGCAGACGGCTCATGGACGCATTTACACAATATGACGTCGCAGCGAGACGTATTAGAGATCTTCCAGCTGACAGTCCGACTCAGGAGCGTCTGCAGAAGGCCGTCTATGCACAAGCAACCACTTTCTTACACTTGCACATGCTTCCCCTCAAATCGTTACCTAAGCTGCTTCAACATGCCACGCCACACGGCAAACCGCGACCCAAGTCGTCAGCTGATCCCTTGGCCGCCATCAGAAACGATCAGGTCAGGCCTCAAGGAAGTCGAGCAAGTAGCTCTTCATCTGCTCAAATCACCGCTCTCGAAGCCGAGGAGAAGGAACTGCGAGAGCGTATGATTGTTCTAGAAGAACAAAAGTTCTTCGTAGAAGGCATGATTGCAGATGCCAACAAACGAAGGAGATTCGATGAGGTAGCCAGTCTGGCTGGCAACGTTGAAGACTTGAGTAGGGAGATTGATCAACTACAAGGTCAGATTCAAGGCATGGATTTCGCTGGCGCTTACGCTGTCGGGCAGGAGATTTGATTACAACCATCCTTGCCTTCCACCAACGTTGCAGCTTTCGTGTATAGATTTTTGGGATTAGCGAGGCGTTTCTGGTGATCTGTGGTATTCCCATCATGGTTGGATAGTCAACCGACATCACATGATTCTTTTTTCTATTGCCTCCAGTGCTACTATGAGCCTGAGCAGACTTTCGTTTATGCTTGTCTCTATTCAATCCAAGCGTACAGCGGGGTTTCGAGACATGGAAGGAATATGTCCGAATTACTTCTTGTGTACTGGAAGACTCAAGGTCACCCCACCGCATTCTGCAAGAGTTGCGCCATAGCCTCGAGCTGATGCCGAGCATTGATATTGATCTGACATGTAACAAAGTTTAAGCGGCACCATGTCGTGAAGTTTTCTTGAGTGCCAGGGACTGTCAACATGAGGAAGCAGAGCACTCGGAGACTGACGTAGTACTTCGAGTGTGCTTAAAAGAGTAATCTCTGACATGATCAGCATATGATATGCTTGCTTTTCTCCATCTTTTGTCTTTCTCCGCATCGGATCCTGCAGCCGACTCCGAAATCTAGGGTCATCCTGGTTCTTGGTTCAGAACATGCACTCTCTCCGAACGCAGATCGTCATTGCGTGCGACCCCGTAAACCTGTTTCCAGTCAATTTCTGCCCCTGAACATCACTTTGAATGGTATGGTTGTACGAGTAAGGCATCAAAACTGATGTGGATAAACTCCTGCATCAGTGGACTTGGCTGAATGACGGAAGAAATGTTTCGTTATATTCGTAAGACCTCACTAACGCTTATGCAGACATGTCTTTTGGTGACCTCACCCACTGGTGATCCCAGGGCACCATTGCATCCTTTCCAAGTACTGCATTGATGGCTCTTTCGCTGATTTTCCAGAAGCCAGGTCCCAGAGAAGGATCTGCCGCTAGGTCTTTTTCTCGTCCTGGAACACCCTATAGTACACATGTCAGCAAATTGTGCACCAAATAAGGTAAGACAGAGCTAAACTCACGACATCGACTAGATATGCACCGTTTAGGTACTTGCTCTCTACATCGGGTGACGTCGCTGCGTAGAGAACTATGCGCGAGCTATTGCGTACCGTGAAACTGGTATCTTTTGACAAGGTATCCAGGATACGATCGCAGAGGTCCATCGGTTGCCAATAACTATCTCGTCTGGCGTGGCTACTTGCGTCCACAAGGTTCTTTGATGGTTGTACCGCAAGCGCATAGATGTTATCGTGATGGCGTTTGACAATACGATCGGCGAGACCGTGCCTGACTCCAAGGATCATACTCGTCTTTGACCGACGGAAGATTTCGGAACAGACTTCTTTGTCGTAAACTGAGCGGGCTGAGTCTTCTTCGTCACTTGAGGAGGCGTCGGAGAGACTTTGCAATCGCTGCTGTCCGGGCGCTTCGAAGATGACACGAGGAGCAGGAGCATCGGGGATCCGTGAGGTTCTGCGTAGTAATGGCCATAGAAGGTTGCTAGCATAGAAGTGACCAAGCCACATCATACCGAAGTAAGCGTCTATGCAGTGGATGTCGGTTGCGAAGTGGGCTTGATCGATCCCTGAGCCGAATATACACAGGTCCAGTCTTGGAAGTTCATGGCATAGTGTAGAGAACACCTCTTGGACTTGGATCAAGTCTGTCATGTCGCAGTATCGGTGTTCGATCGCCGCACCTTGGCCAACTTCATCACGGATCTGTGACACGGTCTTGGTGCCTTGCTTGTCTTGGACATTCACCATGATGACGCGGCATTTGTGGACAACGAGCGCTCTCGCAATTTCGCTGCTGCTTGTTTTTTAGCATCGAAGTCGACTATCGGTAGCAACAGACGTACCCAATCCCACATGCACCGCCTGTAACGATAGCGATCCGGCCTTGTAAGTCTGCCATGCCGTCTGGTGTTCGGAAGAAGGGAAAGTATGAATCTGCGGCGCGCATGTTGGCTTTTGCTCGGGAGTTGTTTGTGTTGTTATAGAAGAGGTCGAGATTGAAGTGTGGTCGGAGTAACAAGACCAGACAAAGCAGTCGGTCCAGGCGGACATATATACTGTTTAACAAAGGATGGTGGCTTGGAGAATCTTGATTGAGGGGGACAGTGTCGTTCCTGGGCAAGCCATTATATACGTACGTACTTTGTGTTTCGTCTGATACTCCAAGGGTACTACCGGAAGACCTGTTTGTGCATATGCGGGCCGGTGGGCCTGCACCTTATAAGCACCTGATTCTGAATAATGGTGGTGAGTGATCCGCATCCCTGTCATTCTTCCGCGGCTCTGTCACTAGCTTGGGTTTCCCCGGAAGCAGATAAGCGATCGTGTGTCGTCGCATTCGGCAAGAATTGCGTTGGAATGTTGGCGGATTCTTGTACGCGCTTCCTTGATTTGCCTGGGAACGATTCAGGTTTTCTGGAAGCTCACGAGCAGTCGCAGACCAAGCCTCCAAGGACTTGACCTGCTCCTTCTCCACGTAAGCTCTTGAATAGAGAGTTGGTCATCAAGCTGCGCCCGGTCATTCCTTTGTTTGTCGCGTTGCTTCAGCCATTCGTTGACCAAGCCAGTCGCTGCACCAAAGAATATCCGAACCCGGCAGCAGTTGCAGGAATAGCAAGGTTGACAGCCTACACATAACGGCCGCGAGGCTAGGAAAGAAGACATGCGCGTAGCAGAAGGCTCTCAACATTAGAAGCGCGCCGCCTGTAAACATGACGTACCGGTCCCGGCTGATTGGCTTCGCTCAGCACCAAACTCCAGAACGCCGTTGATGGTATGAACCAAAGATGAGCGTGGTGTCGGTCATACAGGCCCAGTTCACTTTCTTGTTGAGCACTCAACTCGTGCGTTATCTATGGGACTTCATGAAGATCTGCGATGTTTGATATGAGAGGTGGCCCATGTGGTTTCGTGAGTGCAGCATGATGCCCTTTCGCACTGGGAAGGCCGCAGGCTGCGCTTCGTTGGCGATGGCTTCGATCTGCCGATACGACAATCCATCACAGAGGTAACTTCACTATATATCACGTTGCTACTAGCCAATCAAGACGCCTTTGTCGGCAGACAGAGTACACAGGATTGGATCATATCTGGAATCTTTCTGATGACTGCTACGTGATCAATACTTCCATCCATTGCTATCGTTCAACCTAGGAGAGACGAGGTGATTGGGTCATCGAGCAGGGTCCGGGCATATGCATACGGCTGTCACATCTTCCATCACTACGGCAGACTGCCTCCCATGCTGTTAAATTTTCCAGTTGATCGTACCACAGAAGTGTGATAGAAAAACTACCTGTGTTACGTTAGGCGCCGTGGCAGACGACCTCCACTTTGCTCAAGTACCAGGAATCGGAAAGGGCACGCCTGCCTGGCGTCGTATCACCAGCACATCTGGTTGCCGAGCTCTTGGTGATGCATATGATATAGTAAACAATTTTTGGCTCTCTCGGTCTCGAGACCACTATCAAACTTCGATTGATCAGCCTGGCGTGAGCTTTATCTTCAGCTGTGAAAGATCGATCATAATTCGTCTTTTTCTTTGCGAGCGCTTTTTGGCTTGCTGCATACATATGTCAGTACTAGCCGGGCGCGGACTGTGGGTAAGGACATACGGCTTGAGGTACTTCTTGAACAAGGCGTTCATAGTCTTCAGGTGGAGGAAACCATCGGCATCTTCTCCCAATCCCCATGCGAAGACTCCTCCGAGCTTGCGGAATTTTACTATAGCCGGAAACTTCTCCGCCATACTCGCAGGTGTATCCCATGACCAGAAGATCTTCTCTTGAGCATCCCAGTAATAGTTACCATCATTGTCCCATTTTCTGTTGTTCAAAGCAGCGTGGAATGATTTTTCGAGCTCCTTGGGCACCTTATCGTGCCATGAGAACGCTCCCGACCTTTCAAGGTCATTGCCAGTCTTTGGGTCTTCCATCAACACTGTCTTGCAGCCTAGCGGTTCCTGGCCGCATTCGCCTTCTGTCCTGAACCATTTGACATACCAGGCAAATCCCAGGTTCACCTTCTCAGTTGGGACGCCATTCGTCAGATATGTGTCTATGGCAATAAGTGAGTTGCCGATACCCGTGTGGTGAATGGTGACATTATCTCTGCGGTTCATCAGGTCGTAAGTCATGATGTTCAGGAAGTCGAGACTTTTTACAACGTCGGCGAGGGTGTCCTTTGTGAACGCTACTTGGATGTCGACGGGCTTGCCCCTTATAGGTCATTAGCATGGTCCATATTCAAAGAAGCGCATCACACCACGAGTCAGATCAGCCAGCTTCGAGATGCATGTGTTTATGTAAAATCAATTCCAGAGTTGAACGGCGGCTGTCAGCTTCGCAGAAGACCGATCTGACAGTAATTCGTTTCGGAAGTGGTCGCCGTTACTGTCAGTCTTCGGCTCATCTTGCTTACGCCTCTGACAACAAGGCCTCGCGCCTGTTGGCACTCGAATACTTTGAATTCGCTAGTGCATGCCAGACGTGCTTGAACAGCTCCAACAGCCTGACTCATGGGTGGCTTTATATTCAGAGGACTTACGGGACTGCTGCTGACATAATCTTGTCAGGGCCTACGACGGCTCGAATCTCAGCCAGTAACTTAGGATAGGCGCCAACTTCCCAGCTCTTTTCAGAGTTGGTGATTTTCTTATAGTCCTCTCCATTTCCTCCAGGGTACTCCCAATCCAGATCGATGCCATCAGCGCCGGTTGAATCGAGCATGGCTTTGACGTTTTCGGCAAAAGCCCTTCTTCCCATCTGGGAGGCGGCAGCTGCTGAAAAGCCATTTGTATCACCCCAACCACCGATAGCAATGAGGATCTTGACAGCAGCTTTTCTATTCTCGGGAAACTTGTCGCGAACACTTTTGACAGACGTGAAAAGGGGCCAAGTGGAGGGACGCTTTCCAGTGAATGTTGATGACTTCATGAAAGCCAATGCGACGTGCGTCACATCCGCGAGCTGGTTGACTGGAGGGAAGACAGGATGCTGTCCAGTAACGTACAGGACATAACGTGAGGCCTGGCATGTACAAACTAGGGCAGCGACCAGCGCCAGCAGAAGTGTGCGCATTGTGAGTTTCGTTGGTATATACGTGGGAATTTGGCAGTGTGGATTGTCAATATCGGACGTTCTGAATGTGGAGGCTTGTCCTATGTCATGCTGTCGAGGTGTGGATGTGCGGCAGGAATCATAATTTGCCCAATACGGACGCGAAAGATCGTCATCCACACATCTCGTCCCACGATCAATCCCGGCTTCACTCCTCTCGGCATATTCTTCCTCCTTACAGGTTGTCGTCTATCGCACTGATCACGAGGTAACTTTGTTAATCACTGCTAGTTTGATATGACGCTACAAACTTTGGCACGGTTGCACACTCAGGCAAGCACAGAGGCTGCTGCTTACGCGTGGCAGCGGAGCGAGAGACGCGTCTGCAGGCAGAATGGCAACTACCCGCTCCGGCCGCTACTTAGGGCAAACCTCTGCGTGTCTCCAGGTACTATGGGAGAACTTTCTGCATGGAACCAAGCCCTGTATGAGCTGTCGCGTTCTAACGTGGCCGCGACATTCAATCAAAACCCAACAAGCCGCGAATTCGCGACACCTGTGCATCATACTCTACATACTCGAGTCTCGCATGACCAGAGCTATAGACGTGCATGATCATTTTGCGAGAAAAACTATGCCTCTTCATTGCTCACTCTTAGCTACATCTCAGGACCGGTAAGTGTACGAAAGGCCAAACTTAGCACACAGGGTCCACGCAAGCAAGCTGGGAAATTCATCTGTGTTTCATCTGATCGATTCCTCAGTATGTGGGGTTTGAGTAGACACTCACAATGCCCGTGGCTACGTACTTTGGTCTGTTGAGTCTGAGTATAAGTTGAAACGACACCACAGGGCTATATTGTTATGCCCTAGGCCAACCTCCCTTTTGGTTGCCTGCTTACGACGACACATGTAGATACTGGAATATGATGGCCGGGCACTCCACACGCTTGGAGATATATATCTCAGCCATTTGACCTCAGCTGGATCGATAACTTCCCAGGTTCGTTTACCTCGCTGCATATTTCACGCAAACCTTTCAACACTCGTTATGAGGACCAGTGCTGCCATCTTGGGCGCTGCAGCTCTTTGTGCTGCGTCATCTAACACCACTGAAGATGGTTTGGTCACCAATGGAGTGGTCTCCCTCGGAGATTGGCAGACTGCCTTTAACAAGGCTCAGAACTTTGTCTCACAGCTCACGATCGAGGAAAAGATCACCATAATCGGAGCTGGATCTCTCACCAACAGCTCTGCCAACTGGACTGCACTCGGAATCACCGATGGTCCTCAAGGAGCCGAGAACTTCTATTATGAGAGTGCATTCTCTATGACATGCGCTCTGGCTATGACCTGGGACAAAGATGCTATCTACAAACAGGGCAAGGCTGTGGCTACTGAGTTCTACCAGAAGGGTTTACAGGTCTTAGCCGGTCCTGTGTCAAATCCGATGGGCAGATCTGCATGGGGTGGTCGAAACGGCGAATCGTTCGGACCGGATAGCTATTTCAATGGTATTCTGGGTGGAATCAGCGCTAAGGCCTACCAAGCTGGTGGCGTTATCGCTGGTGGTAAGGTATGCTATACTATCCCGTCCACGTTGTATTAGTGCCATTGACCATTTACCAGCACTTCATCTTGTACGAACAAGAGACCAACCGCACTTCGTCCGGCGGTGGTATGGGTGGCGGTATGGGTGGCGTGTCCGGTAACAGCAGCTCCATGCCCTCAGGCTCTGCACCTTCGGGTTCTGTTCCATCAGGCATGATGCTCAGAGTCAGAGCGGATAACTCTTCTTCGATTGTCTCAGGAGAAGATTCAAGCGACACTGCCCCGTACTCTTCCAACATAGACGACAAGACTTTCAGGGAGACCTATTTGTGGCCCTGGTACGATATCATCAAGGGTGCGTTTCCTCGATAGGGCTTTGTGTATGTCTGCTAATCTCAACCTAGCTGGTACTGGTGCTGTCATGTGCGCGATGACTGAGATCAATGGTACTGCAGCCTGTGAAGATGAGTCCCTCCTTATGGGCACACTCAAATCCGATCTTGGTTTCCCTGGTATGGTCTGGCCTGATCAGAACGGACAGAAAACTGCACTTGGTTCGGCTACTGGAGGTCTGGACTACGGATCATCCAGCACTTGGTCCACATCGACTATCAACGCCTTCTTGAGCAATGGCTCTCTTACCGAAGCACGCCTCGATGATATGGTCATCCGTAATGTCATCGGCTACTATAGAGCTAATCTGGACAATGGAGAGCAACCTTCAAAGGCCGAGGTACGTGTGTTGAAGAAGGACCGGTATGATCTCGTCTCGAAGGACCGATCTATGAAGCAGTCCATGCCTCGTTCGCAAACTCGATACACCTCCATTCAAGAGATGCTAACTTCACTTTGAAACTTAGTACGACGACTATGTCGATACCATGTCCAGCCATGCTGAGATCATTCGAGAAAATGGAGCCAAGTCAATCGTCCTTCTCAAGAATGAAGGTGGTCTCCCCCTCGACAGACCTAGAAGGATCAGTATCTTCGGATCTAATGCTGGACCTGTGATGGGGGGACCCAACATGCAATTCACTGTCCAAGGATCTGGACCAACATACCAGGGTCATCTTGCCAGCGACTCTGGCTCTGCTCAATCTTCGTTGCCTTATCTCATCACTCCTGACGCAGCTATTACATTGAGAGCATCCAAAGAGCACACTAATGTCAAATGGATCTTAAATGACACGTACACTGCAAGTAGCTCTGGCAACACTCTGGTAACCCTCTCCTCCTCTGAGACTGCTGTAGATGCTTCTTATGCTGGCTACGCCGCTGCGAGTGATGCATGCCTGGTTTTCATCAACGCTCTTTCTGGTGAAGGTGCCGATCGCACTGAGCTATACAACAACGATCAGGATACAATGATCAACACCGTAGCAGCCAACTGCAACAACACCATCGTCATTATCAGTACAACTGGTGTTCGCCTAGTCGATCAGTGGATCGAGAACGAGAACATTACTGCCGTTCTATACTCTGGTCCCCTTGGCCAAGAAAGTGGCAACTCTATCACGGACGTCCTCTATGGCGACGTGAACCCTTCGGGCAGACTCATACATACGATCGCGAAGAATGAGTCGGATTATAATGTCGAGATTTGCTACACCAAGAACTGCAACTACACTGAGGGCAATTACATCGATTACAAGTACTTTGAGCACAGCAACACTACTGCTCGTTATGCCTTTGGTCATGGCCTGTCATACACCTCTTTTAAGTATAGTGATCTTCAGAGTACTAAGCTCATGTCCAACCTCTCGTACCACGCCAATGGGCGTCTGGAGGTCGGCGGCCGTGCAGACCTGTTCGACGTCGTCGCTCAGGTATGTTGAGTCATTTCCGAATGCCACAGAAGCACACTAACAAGCATAGGTCGATGTCAACGTACTCAACACCGGTTCGCGCGATGGGGCTGAGGTTCCGCAGCTCTATATTGGTTACCCCGAGGGCTCCGCGGCTGATCAACCAATCAAGGCTCTTCGCGGCTTTGAACGTGTAGAGCTCAGGAAAAACGGAACCAGTCAAGTGAAGTTCCAGCTCAGGCGTAGAGACCTGTCATTCTGGGATGTGACTGCTCAGGAGTGGGCTCTACCAACCGGCAGCTTCAAGGTGTATGTCGGAGCTTCTTCGACAGATATCCGCCAGACAGGTGTCCTCGCTATGTAGGTGAGGCTTTTGCTCCCAGTGTGGAGAATGAGGAGAAGGATAAACTCCTGCAGGGCGGAAGCAAGAGACAAGATGCTTGTGAAGTTGTTGTTGGACCTATTTCGTCTATCACATTCATGTTAACAACGTTTATTTGCATGTGTTATACCTAGTTGACGTGACTTCGCTGCAACCGCAATATTATCTCTGGACAGTTCCGATGACTTCATGAAAGCTTCGTGGTTCGGCTGATGGCTACTCGATGTCATCGCACTGGTTTGCCAAACATTATCAGTCGCTGTCCTTCGGAGACCGCAGACGAAGTTCTAAAAGCTGCAGCAATGCACAATCATATCTTGGAGCGATATGTCGTCAGCGAGAGCGTAGCTACATATGAATTTTCTCGTCCGTCGCTCTGCTCAACCAGAAAAGTTCGTGCATTCACCGGCAAGAGCGGCTTGGCGTGCGTCGAAAGAAAGCTCGCAGACTTGCGTAGGGTGACCCACCACTTGTCATGAAACTCACAATTGGCGGCCTGTCCTGTTGGGATCCAAAGTCATACTCTCCATCATTATACGATCATCAGAACTGAAGACTCAAAGCTGTGATAATCGATGTTGGGCTCCTCAATGGGCGTGTCATGTCTGACTACGGTACTCATGCTGGGTTGCGGCCGGCCTGAGCATGGGCATCGTTACTCAATCTTCGAGATCGACGTTATCTGTAACACAAGCACGTCCCGTCGGAAGGCCGTAGCCGGTCCGGATGTGCCTGGAGATCATGAATCTTTTCTCAACTCAGACGATTGCACTGCACCACTGCATTAGAAGTGGCTACTCACGTACCCACAGATTACGGCACAGACATTGGCACTGCAGAATATGCGAGGTACGGTAGACATGAAAAGTAGGTCGCTCCTGCCAAATCTCGAATCTTTCACCTCTTGTCAATCACTCTTATAAATCGATCCCTAATATGTTAAAGTCACTCATTTTGACGGCCGCCTCCTTTGGCCTTGCTGCTGCAGTTACTTGCGATGAATTGGCTGCTTCTCTCACCTTCGAGGATGTTGATGCTTCTGTGGCATCCTGCAGCTATCACACTGCTGGAGAAATTATCAAGATCACTGGCGAACAAAGTGTCTGTTTCTCGGAGATAGAGACAGAGATCGATATGTGCAGAGTAGTTCTGAATGTAGCCACTAGCCCTACTTCCCATAACTACATGGAAGTCTGGCTCCCTAGCGGTAACAGCCCCTGGAATGGCAGGCTGATGGGTACCTACAACGGTGGCCTTGCTGGCTGTGTCGAATACAAGGACGTGAAGTACATGAGCTCAAAGGGGTTCGCTGTCATGGGTGACAACGGGGGAGTAAGTACACTTGATCAGTACAGAAATCCATTTTCGAAATATTTACTGATCCTCTCTGCAGCATAACTCCAGCACAGCCGATGGCTCCAAACTACTTAACGACAACGAGGCAGTGATTGACCTCTCATATCGTTCAAGACATCTCTCGACCGTCGCCGCGAAGCAAGTTGTCAAGCAGTACTACAATCAGCCACCCAACTATACCTACTACGTCGGATGCAGCACTGGTGGTCGTCAGGGCCTTAAGTCGGCTCAGGAGTTCCCTGAAGATTTTGATGGCATTCTTGCCGGCTCTGCTGCCGCCGACTTCAACCACTTGAGCGACTGGACATCTAGGTTCTTACTGATAACTGGCTTTGGCAAAGACGACAGAGCTCTGTCTCGGGACCAATGGGTCTATGTTCACGAAGAGATTCTTACTCAGTGCGACGAGCCCCTGGATGGTGTTGCAGACGGCATCCTCGAAGACCCGACGATTTGCGTCTTCAATGCTACGGCTCTTCAATGCGGACCTAGCTCCGACTCTCGTTGTCTTACTCAGACCCAGGTTCAGACCGTCGATGACGTCTACTCTGAACTGTACGATCAAGGCGGCAACCTTCTTTACCCCTCTCTGTCACTCGGAGCCGAGTTGGTCGCATCTCAACAAGGACTCTTCAGTGGTTCAGTCATCGGAAATGCGGCAAATTGGATCGCAAACGCAGTATACAACAACAGTTACTGGGACCCTACCACCCTGAGCCAGGAGACCTACACCAAATCCGACGAGACCGATATTCTGCACGGAAACATCTCGACCTGGAACGGCGATCTCAGCTCCTTCCGTAAGGCTGGCGGTAAGCTGATGATGTATCACGGTCTTGCCGACCCCAACATCGCCGGCGAGAACTCCCAACGATACTACCTCCACGTTGCCAAAACTATGGGCGCAACCGATGAAGAGCTTGACAAATTCTTCCGCTTCTTCCGTATCTCGGGCGGCGACCACTGTAGCTCTGGAGGTGTAGGCGCTTGGGCTTTCGGACAAATTGCTGCTGGTAGATATGGTCGCCATAACGCCATCGATCAATTGGTGGCATGGACTGAGAAGGGCATCGCTCCTGAGACCATCACTGGAACCAAGTTTGTCAACGACGACCCTAACCAAGGTGTTGCCTTTGAACGCAGTCACTGCAAGTTTCCTTATCGTACTACCTACAAGGGAAATGACTTTGATCCCAATGTCACTACCAGCTGGACTTGCGAGAAGATCAACAACTGGCAGGAATGTGGTCCTGGTGCACTTCCCAGACTTTGTTAGACACCTCGTTGTTTCACATCGAGGCTCCTCACATTGTGCTAGCTGGATGGACTCATGATCGATCAAATGATAATGCGGTTTATAATCTCTGATATAGTAGACTTCACTTCTCGCAACTTGACTCCCTCTCGAATTTGTTCGGCCTCCACCCAAATCGACTTTGCCATGCGACAGTGAAGTTTTACCGTGACAGAACGAATACGGAATACCAGATCAGGCACCCATCCTAACCAAGAGCCGCTTGTTTCACATTGATTGATCGCCAAGATGTGCATATGCAAGCCTCACATCTGGACGTCCATGCTCTATCTCGGAAGCTTAGTGCAGTCTAATAATACCTCGCTTGCATGTTAAAAGACAAGCGATCCGAGAACAATAGGCTTTTGAACTCAGGGCAGGGCATCTAATGGATGGGGGTTCAAAAAGGGAAGAGCGTTTGGGGCAGGTGCGTTCCTTGGTCGACAGATGAACACCGTTGTTAGCAAGTGCAATGCACCAAGCGGATTACAACGCCTTCTGCTTGATTGAACTTCACGCGTGTGGTCAAATCTGAAAGGGTCCCCGGTGTTTAGACGAATATGTCGTCTTGAAAAGCAACTGAATCAATTGGCTACGTTGTCCTTGCGACCCTTGACTCCCACACCAATGCTCTGCGATCACTATTTTAGCCTTCCATCCACGTGTTTATACGCCGGCAGCAACGTCGCTACCACCACCAACACCTTCAACCTTGATCAAGAACTCTCTGACTCTGCCCGCCTCCTCTCTTCCCAATGCCCCCTTTTCTGACTCAACAGCCGCCAGAAGCGCACTTAACTGATCTTCAACCTTGTCTTCTGCAACACCCGTACATAAAGACACGACTTTACGGTACAAATATTCGAGCTGGGTAGAGCGAGACTTGAGCTGGGTCGACTTTTGCTGCAGGCGATCATTGTTTGACTCGTAGACCTTTTTCAGGACACGCAACTCGGATATTGAGGGCGTGTTGTTGAGTATCTGCTGTTGGAGTGAAGACGAAAGCTGTTGCGCGACTTGAGTTGGATCTGCAATATCAGAGGGCAGTCTTTCGGCAACGGCAAGCACAGTGGAGACAGAGTTGTCTGCATCTCCCACCACTGAACTTGTCTTTGTCACTTTTCTGCCGTTGCGGTGGCGTTCTTCTAAGATGCGTTTCAGGTTAGCGATCTTGGACTGGCCTTCACTGCGAGATTTGGCGCGGCGCTGGAGAGTTGCTAATTGGTCGCTCTCAGTCTTTGCGACTGCTGACAGCTCTTGGATCTGAGCATTCAGCTTGTCGATCTGAGTAGTCTTCTCGGCGAGCAGTTGTTTGTGCTGGGCGAGGTTTGCAGTAAGCATGCTAGTGAGTGACGCAATAACGTCTTGGTTCTGCTCCTCAATGATGTTCGTGTTGGAGACAGGTGTTGTTTCCTTCTCGTTTGCACCTTCTGTGGTTGTGTTCTGTGATGGTGGGCGGGTCGACGCTTGTTGTGCTTGTGAGAAGATGGGGTCAATGTTCGAGGTATTGTTGAAGCCAGCGTCCGCTTGTCCGTTCTCGTCCTCTACACCTACACCAAAGTCGCGAGCTGTGATGCCTTTTTGATTGGGAATAGTGGGGTCAGCTTTGACTTCCAGGAGCTGCTGGATGATGCCTCTATTGCCAATTCTGGCGGCTAAGTTGAGGGCGGTGTTGCCTGCCTTATCCCGCGCATTTACTATATGCGTCAGGAAGCGCATCAGGTTGATTCGCTCTTTTCCTGTCTGTCCGGGCGTTGCAGAGCCATTCTCCACGGGAGCAGGTTTTGACACGCTACGGACCAGAAATTCTAGCAAAGCCTCGAGATAATACTTGCTACTGGGTGCTCGGCCTTTAATTCCGCAGGACACTGCGATATGGTGGAGAATTGTGCGGGCTTGAGAGTCTCTCACTTCAATCAAAGGACTGAGAAGCTCCAGTACGTCAGGGAAAGAGGAGTGTTCGCAACAATTGTTCACCAATACTGCCGAGATCAGGGCACTCTGTCCGGCAGCATTGCCACGAAATATGTTTGCACCTTTCTGAATGAGCAAGCGGAGCAACGGCAGTCTCGACAGTGTTGCAGCCCAGTGTAGCGCAGTGTTCGCTGAAGGATCCAGAGGTATGTCTAGATCTTGTGGTGACAAGGAAAGGAGTGCTGGATGTGAAGCAAAGTCTTGCCTCGATGACTCGGCAAAGAGGTCGAGGAGAAGTTGGCGCTTGTTCTCTTCGTCTACACCCATAGGTGCTGGTAAGGGAGGAAGTGTGACCGGCTCGTCTGAACCATTCACGTTCTCTTCTAGATATTGCTGGGTGCTTTGGACGAAGGATTCCCCAGGTTCTGTGGGATCAAGTGACATGATTGACGCGTCTACAGGTATGTCGTCGTTTGGTCGCATGCGTTTTCTAGGAGGTTCCTGACCACCTGGTGCCTGTCGCCACGCGGGATTTTGTGTGTTGTAGCCGGAGTCGGGCATCTGGTTGTTGTGGTAATTGGCATCAGCCACGATGCTGTGAGAGGCATTTTGTTGCTGCTGTTGGGAAGAGCGTCTCATGTGGCTCGGACGTGCGGGTGAATTGAGACGAGCGGCCTTGTTCAAAGCAGCGAGAGCGACAGAGGACATGGGGGAGATGTTCTGGAAGAAGGTGTTTGAGGCGGTGGGAGCGTTTCTATCCTGTGCACCGGCGGCGTAGAATCTCTTTCGATTGGCAGCCATGGCTTGTTCCTTGGTTGGAGTCTCTGTCGTCTGACCGGCACCGGAGCCATCGAGGTCGTGCTCCAACAAGGGAAGCAAGAGATCCTCGACGCCGTACTGGCGGCAGAACTCACGACCTCTGCGGTAGGCGATCCAGGTGCCTTGGTATTTGCCGTATCCACCTTGGACTTTCTCGTGCTCGCCAGGTAGAATCTCCTTTTCAAGAACCTTTGTGCGTTTTCCCTTGTCAACACCGGCAACCTTGAGGATCTGTGTAGCGTTGAGCCAGCCATCTGCGCGTCGTCGCATGCAAGCAATGCTGTTCACCTCCATTTCGTAGACTTGGACTCCAGAGTATACGGCCTAACTTTACAGTCAGTGCGTGTTACGCGATAAGCATGAAATGGATTGCGAACCGTGTATATGGTGGGCTTCTCGAACGTGGGACGCATGCTTTGCTGAGGAGCAGGTGCTGATGCTCCTTGGCCGTAGCCGGCATCTTGTAGGGCTTTGAATGTCTGAGCCATGCCTGGCGATTGAGCGACGGCGTATTGAGCTGTCTGGGAGCCATAGGGCATCGAGTAATGACCTTGGTCTTGCGGCGTCCGATTCGTGTGATGCGTCATTCTGGCTGGATCTTTGTGTAGATGACTATGTATAAGATGATGAGACACCTACGGGCAGTCTATACGCAGATCAGGGTGTGTAGAGATGGCAGCCAAAAGCATCACCACCCAAGTCTAAAGTGCTCAGCGATATGTCGCGAGTTGCTTTCGAAAGACGTGGAGCGCGTTTGTCTGGTCCGTGCGCAATGGGGTCCATAACGCGTTCTCGCTATTGGCTTACGCTCCGATTGCACTATCAAGGCGTATTCAATCGCTGGTCCGCACTCGTCTTTCGTATCGAGTGCTGACCTGCATAATCTCAGGGGGGAGCTTCGACTTTTCGAGACAGCATGTTGAACCTCAGCGTAGAAGAAGGTCATGGGCCAATTGGCTGTTCACATTTGGGCGCTCTCCCATTCCGTTTACTATAGTACATAGATGTGCATATAACGCCGACCCAATCGATTCTGAACATGTACAAGCTGAAAGACACCACATGCAACTCCTCTAACGTCTGCGGAGGTACCAGTTGAACGCTAGAGCCATTGTCTCGTTGGCAAACGGCGTGGGCACTTCTGCCAATCCAGGTCTAGCTACCGGGTGACGGAGGTAGACAGCACTGCAGATCTTCTGGTTGACCTCCAAGTACCGCGGGATGAATGCAAATGCGCTCATGAACTCACGCGGCCTCCATGGTGTGGCATAGGGCTTTGATGCATCAATCGGGTTCTCGTTGGCACGCGCAAGGGCGGCGTGTAGTAGTTCGGCATCCTTGCGAGCACGGAAAGCGTCTTCTTTCTTGGCTTGCTTTTGTTGCTGGTCTGGCAGGGCTGCTTCAGCAGGTGCACCTTCGGCGGGCAGTTTGGCAGCGATGGCGTTCAAAGTCTCCTCCAATGTGTCGATTGTCTCGGTACCAGGCTTAGCAGCACCGGAAGGCCGGAGACGCGACATGGTCTGCTTGACTGACTTGGCGAAGGCGCGGAGATCCTGCTTGCGCTTTCCGGATAAACCTTCCTTGCTATCTCTCGTGATGTCTTGAGCACGGGCGAGCAACGATCTGAGAGCGGCTTTGGGATCCTCGTTGGCCAGATCAATGGTCTTGATGGATTTCTTGGAGGCCTCGTCATTCTTCTTGCTCTCGGAGCCATCTACAAGATCCTCTGCATCTTCATCCACGATCTGTCCGACCTCGTCTGACTCTTCACGGCCTTGTAGTGTGTCGGGGTTGTTCTTATTGTGCTTACGAGCGCCAGTGGCGTAAAGAACGCGCTCGGGTTCTACTGAGAACATGTCGCCAGGGTTGAGGAGATAGCCAGGGTGGTTCATCTGGACATGTCAGCTTTGCGAAACCTCTGAGGTTTTGGGCAGACGGCGAACTAACCTTCTTTCCATTGACCTTGACAAAGCCGTGGACTACGAATTGCCTTGCCTGACGAGCACTACTGGCGAACAAGGCACGCCACACGGCCGTGTCCAGTCTGCGCTCGGTTGGGAAATATGTCATGTGCATGTAAGGCGTCCTTTGCGGTGCTTTCTCTCTGGTTTCCGATCGATCGTCGTCCTTCTTCTTTGAGATGTTGAGACCAGAGCCACGGCCAGCAGCCTGCTCTGAACCGTCTGTACGGGCGAGGAGTTTGTAGTCCATAGGCACAACAGCGGGGAGGCGACGGTCGAACATGCGGGTCCATTTTCCTTCACGGATTTGCTCACCGTGGTAGGCACGGGTGAGCGATTTGGCCAGCCATTTCTGCTGGAAGAAGGTCTTTGAAGCGGCGTAGGGAGTTTGTAGGCGCGAAATGTTATACAAGGTCCATTTTGACCAGTCGGCTCGGACTTTCTGCGCAGAGTTAGCAGGGCAGCGAGGGATGGGAATCAGAGAATCGTACAGGTTTCTTCAAACCGTGAAACCTCTTACGCATGGCGGAAGTGGGCGCAAGGCAATTCTACGTCAGTCAATCGACGGCAATGGCTGGCTTGAAATTCGTCCAGACTCCAGCATGCAGTCGGCAAAGACTTCTGACGCCCGGGTCGGGGCTTTTGGCAGCTTCGGCTCCGCAACTTCCAGCGACTCGCAGCACGCGTCGAAGGACGAGACTCCAAATGCCGCCGCCCTTCACTCGTGGAAAATGCAATGAAGCTCGACACCTGCTGCGCGCCATCCTGCGCGAATCCTCCTATCTCCCTGATGAACAGGCCCGCATATACATAACCACCCACGCCGTCTCCCGCTTCAGAGACTACTCCCGTGGACACAAATCGGACGACCTTGTTACACAAAGACGCCTATTACAGCTCGACAATGCGCGCAAAGCCCTGTCAGAACTTCGCAGAGCAAACCAAGGAGAGCTGAAGCCCTTGCTCAAGGTCCTTCATCTGACCTATGCTCGCACTGGCAAAAGACGCCACGACCTCCTTCGCGACTTTCAGTACAAGCCACCGGCCGGTGCGCCCGCCGAACCACTCCCGCTGCCGCAGTTGACTCCTCAGCATGTCGCGCTGCTCGAGTCCCAGACATCCGCTTCTCCTCCCACCACTGTCCGTCCTCTGCTCCGATCATGGGCCCTGAAGATACCCGAAACCAACAGCTGGGAAAGGCCCATGCCCAAGAAGCGTATCGCAAACATCACCCAGCAATGGTATGCCACCGTCCTCGAGCGAACTATTGTGCCTCTACCTGTCGCTGAGTGGGAACGCCTGCGTGATCTTGCTCTAGGCAAAACAAGGTTCAAGGGTCCTACACCGCGCCGTGTCGCCGCTGCTTCACGAGCTAGCCTTCCTTCACCACTGGAAGTAGCCTTGGGTCTTGTCCGGCTAAATTCGCCTGACGTCGTCCTCGGAAACGCTGCGAACACACTTCATGCTCGTAAACTCACTGCTCGCTCCATGATGAGATGTTGGGCTACCGTGTTCGCACAGTGTCCAGTCATGGCATGGCATGAGAAGTCTCAGAAGTGGTCAATACAGTGGGGCTGCCATGTTCTGGACAAGGCGGACATTTCTAGAGCTACCGAAACTCCTCTGGACAAGAGCTGATGTATTCTGTACATGTCCGTAATGCTCCATGTAGCTCACCTTGTCAAATCTCCGCAGTAATTGCCAGGGACGAAATTCTAGTTCCAACGGCATGGGCCATGACGAGCTTACATAGCGTGTAAGTTTTGCTTTTCCTTCTTCTTACCACACGCAAACACCATTGTATGATGAACAGATCTTACGAATACTTATCTACATTGTCTGAATAACCTTGACGATAAATACATCTCTGACAACCTGACTCATTGGTCTTTCCATTCATTTTTCGTCCTCCCCAGACTTCCTATCGAGAACTTGGTTGCTGACCAGCCCACGATAGATTCAATCCGCTCAGTTGATGCTATCAGTTGAGGACAGCTCCCCACGAAACCTGTAGGAGAATGTTTTCGATCTTGGCCACCAACGCACTGCAGTAACACCGAGCTGCATATGTAAAGCTCTGATGCAGTGTCTGTATGTTGTCAAGTGTTGATAAGGTGCACTGTTCTATGTTAGATGGAGATGCGCTCGTAAGGTCACAGAGCTCTCACCATCCTACGTGCTCAAGTCGATCTATGTATCAATTATCCAATGATTCCGGTCAGTCCACAACGTCATCGTCTGAGCGTGCCAGCACCGCTCTGCACATGGCGTATGACAGTACACCTGTCATAAAAGCTAGGTATCCAATTATACTTTGCAGTTAAAAGAGCTGCCACGATCGTCATTGCCAAGAAACCCGGGGTGATGGTAGATTTCTAGGTCCACATGTCATGGACAGGGCGTTCTGTCTCTTTACTCGAAGACCAATTGACCTAAATTATCTTCATCATTCCACTGCTCCATATCTCTCTTAGTCTCTCCTAGTTCATCGTGGTTGTCTTCGGAAAATCAATTGAGTCTTTACTATGTCCAACCAACCTACTATCAGTCATGCAACTCGCGAAGGTAAGTCCGGGGATGATTTCTGAGATATCCGAGCCACTATTCAGGCCAATGCTTTGCCATACTTATACATTACGCCCCTTCTGTATGCTAACGTTGGACAGATACACCTCATATCCTAAGTTTGATCCGTGCTCTCGCCGACTACGAGAAGGCCCTATCATCATGCCATGCGACAGAAGAGTCTCTGGCATCCACTTTGTGCTTTGCTCCTGCCCGAGGCGAACCTCCATCTGGCCCTGGTTATGCCAAGGTACTATTGATCCGTACACCCAGCGATGAAGTGGCTGGTATGGGACTATACTTCAACAACTATTCTACCTGGTGGGCAGCACCTGGAGTCTACCTTGAAGACCTCTTTGTGCTTCCTGAACATCGCAACAAGGGATATGGGAAACTACTCATCGGAGCTTTGGCAAAGGAAGTGAAGAGAATTGGTGGTAAGAGACTCGAATGGTGCTGCTTGAAGTGGAACAAGCCATCATTGGACTTTTACAAGATGCTGGGAGCTGAGCAGATGGAGGATTGGGTCACGTTGAGAGCAGATGGAGAGGCCTTGGACAGACTGGCTGGCTCTGCCGAGAAGGTAGCCAAGGTGCAAGTCGAGAGCAAATAAGGAGATGTAGTTGGTGGTCCGCAATGAATGACGACGCTGGGAACAAACGGCTTCCATCCTCCAGCATAAAACAACAATTAGACTGCCTCAAAGCATAATATTATATGGCCTGCTTACTACGTCCACTGAGAGCGCTGTAAGCTGACTATGTCTCAACACCACTGCGCAACATTCGAGATTACTCTACAAGCACGCAGTCACACCCAGGCCGATTGCAGGAGTGTGGAAATGAGGATTTGTGGTGTTCATGCACCTGTGTCAAAAACACTACACCAGTGCGAATATGCGAGCAAACCATACCACACCTTGCAAGCGATTGACCAGTATATACGACTTGCCACTGGTCCGTACGAAATCAAAATATACCACATGTTGTCGACGTGATTAGACACTGCAAGTGTGATCAGGGTGATGCCCCTGACAAAGAAACATGGCGATGATGCAACGTCACACAAAACAACCGTGCGTCTCGAAACGCCGAGAAGATTCGAAAAAATCGTGTTTTGGGCCCCAACGACGACAGCGCAAGCAAGAGAGCCCCTCTATCCCATCTACAATCTCTCCAGACTATCCAAGCGCCTTTTCTTTGATCGAGATACCCCCCTTGTCGCCATATAGACGACTCTTGTTTGACACGTTCAAAAGTTCTTTCTTATCACTACACACCACACACACATCATGTCGTAAGTTGGACAGTTGGACGCTTTGTCCGCCACATGTGTGAAGCTGCGACTGACCAAATGCGCGCAGTGTCGTCGGTCTCGACTTTGGTACTCAAAATGCCGTGATTGTGAGTATCTGTTGTGGTCTGAACACTCTGGAGCAGCTGCTGACAGACTTCACAATAGGCTGTCGCCAGAAACCGTGGTGTCGACGTTATCGCAAACGAAGTCTCAAACCGCGCAACTCCCGCACTGGTCGGTTTCGGACCCAAGTCTCGCTACCTCGGAGAGACTGCAAAGACACAGGAGGTCTCCAACCTCAAGAATACCGTCGGATCCCTCACCCGTCTCGCTGGCCGATCGCTAAAGGACCCCGATGTCGCCATTGAGCAAGAACACGTCTCGTGCAAGTTGGTCGACGTTGACGGCCAGGTCGGCGCAGAGGTCTCATATCAGGGCAAGAAGGAGCAGTTCACCGCCACCCAGTTGACCGCCATGTTCCTCACAAGGGCCAAGCAGACTGCTTCCGCCGAGCTTAAGCTTCCCGTCAACGACATGGTCATCGCCGTGCCCGCCTGGTACACCGACGCACAAAGAAGAGCAATCATCGATGCTGCCGAGATCTCCGGCCTCAAGATTCTGCGTTTGATCAACGAAACCACCGCTACCGCTCTCGGCTGGGGTATCACCAAGACCGACCTGCCCGGTCCCGAGGAGAAGCCCAAGAGAGTCGCCTTTGTCGACATTGGTCACAGCAACTACACCGTCTCCATTGTCGAATACCGCAAGGGAGAGCTCAAGGTCATCTCGACCGCCTACGACCGTCACTTCGGTGGCCGCAACTTCGACAAGGCCATCGTCGACCACTTTGCCGCCGAGTTCAAGGAGAAGTTCAAGGTTGACATCAACGAGAACCCCAAGGCCAAGCTCCGTGTCGTCGCCGCCTGCGAAAAGCTGAAGAAGGTCCTGTCCGCCAACGCTGGTGCCCCCATCAACATCGAGTCGTTGATGAACGATGTCGATGTCCGTGGTTTCCTCAAGAGAGAGGAGCTCGAGGAGATCATGAAGCCCCTCCTTGCCCGCAGCACTGCTCCTCTCGAGCAGGCTCTCGCCGAGGCCAAGCTGACTGTCGAAGACATTGACACCATCGAGCTTGTCGGTGGCTGCACCCGTGTCCCTGCCCTCAAGGCTTCCATCCAGGAGTTCTTCGGCAAGACCCTGTCCTTCACCCTCAACGCCGACGAGGCCATTGCCCGTGGTTGCGCTTTCGCCTGCGCCATCCTCTCCCCCGTTTTCCGTGTCCGCGACTTCTCCATCCACGACATCTGCAACTACCCCATCGAATTCACCTGGGAGAAGAGCGCAGAGATCCCCGACGAGGACACCTCGCTCACCGTCTTCAACCGCGGCAACGTCATGCCTTCCACCAAGATCCTCACCTTCTACAGAAAGCAGGCCTTCGACCTTGAGGCCAAGTACGCCAAGCCCGAGATGCTTCCCGGTAAGATGAACCCTTGGATCGGCAGATTCAGTGTCAAGGGCGTCAAGGCCGACGAGAAGGACGACTTCATGATCTGCAAGCTCAAGGCCAGATTGAACCTCAACGGTATCCTGAACGTCGAGTCTGGATACTACGTCGAGGACATGGAGGTTGAGGAGCCCATCGAGGGCGAAGATGTGAGTTTTGAACAACGAGAGACTTGGCAATTCCGATCCGAACAGGAGAGAGAAAGCAAGCGACCTAAAGTAACGGCCAGTGCTGACATCAACCTACAGGCTATGGACACTGACAAGGAGCCCAAGACCCGTAAGGTCAAGAAGCAGGTCAAGAAGGGTGACCTTCCCCTGTCCTCTGGCACCGCCTCTCTCGACATCCAGGCCATTGCCAACCTTTCCGAGAAGGAGCACAGCATGATCATGGAGGACAAGCTTGTTGCCGACACCGAGGACAAGAAGAACGAGCTTGAGGCTTATATCTACGAAATGCGCGCAAAGATTGACGAGGAGTACGCCGAGTTCTCCAACGACGAGGAGAAGAGCAAGCTGAAGGAGAAGCTTGAGACCAGCGAGGTAAGCAACGCATGCTCAGACTCACCCATCATAGACTGTATACTAATGCACATCTCAGGACTGGCTCTACGAGGACGGCGAAGACGCCACCAAGGCTGTCTACCAATCCAAGATTGACGAGATCCGCGCCATCGGTGGCCCCATCGCCCAGCGCTACCTCGACAAGTTCGAAGAGGAGCGTCAAGCCGCCCTCAAGGTCCAAGAAGAGGCCGCCGCAAAGAAGCGCGCCGAGCAAGAGGCCATCCAGCAAGCCCAGCAAGAGCAGCAGGCCGCCGCCGCTGCCGCAGCTAAGATGGCCGCCCAGCGCGAGCAGCAGGAGAAGAAGGATGCCGAGATGCAAGACGCATAGAGTGACAAACACACTTCCGCTATAATGCCTTACCCGCCTTCCTCGACCTCTTCGAATAGTCTGAAAAGAAGACTGCCAGAGACGTTTGGACGCGAGGATTCAAATGAAACCCAAAAACATTAGACCCCCATCATCGCCTCCATGTCCCGCTACTTGCATCTCTCTCTTTTTCTCTCTTTCTTTTTCTGTTACTCTCTTTCTTGCATCTCTGATGAGAATGACTGGGTCAACTGAGGCGTGAGCATGGGGTTCTTTGGTAGCACATGATGAAAGAAGATAGATATGACAACGTAATGCAATGAGCGTTTACAATTCAACGTGTATTAGGAGAATTGCACCTCTTCGTGTGTGCAATACCGTCGCACTTGTAGCCGATTCAAGGCACAAGTTGACTTCACGACGCATCTCGATGACACCACTGCAAGCATAGAAATAATTGTGCCTTGATTCAGCTATCTATTTGATACAGCAATGTATGAATGAGTCGCGAGTGGCAATCCTTGCTCTACATCAACTTCGTGCGTCGAAGTTGATCTACCATCAATTCTCGTCCTCGTCGCCACACATGCCCGAATAGTCGATGGCCTTGGTCTTACGACCAGCTCTCGTCTTCACAGGCGTGCCGCTCTTGATAGCCTGCTTCTTTGCCTCCACCAGGTCCATTGACTTGAAGATCTCCTCTCTGAGCTCCTTATAGAATTCGTCGTAAGCACACTCCTTCTGAACACAGACTGTGAGCTGCTTATTGCAGAAGGAGCCGTGTTGATCACAAAATCCGCGGACCGCGCCTGGCATTGAGATGATGCTCATGACATCCTCGCGACTTCTGCCTCCTTCAGTGCACCAGGCCTGAACCAACGGTAGCAAGGCATTTGGCCACAAGAATGCTGTGTTGTAGTAGGGGTGGTACAGAGAGCTGAAGAGCTTCAGCTCAGAAAGAGACACGGCGGGGGACAGCAGTTGGTAAGCCTTTCTCATCGTGGTTCGGAACTGTTTCTGCACGTGGACAGCAACTAACGATTGGATGCGTTCCGGACCAATGTGCTCCAGGAACTTCTGCATCATTGTGCTATCAGAGAAGTCGAAAGTGTGGCGACTGAACAGATAGGGTATCGACTCCACGTTGATTTGCTTGTTGACGCGCATCAGACTGCTGCTATAGTGCTGCTGGACTCTCGGAGCGCCGTCATCTCGGAGCCACAGGGTGTTGATGACTCCGGAGTTCTTGCCATAGATGTAGAGCTTGTGTCCGGGACGTTCTAGGACGAGAGAGTAGATCATGTTGCGAATCTCAGCAGGGAGTCTCAGGAAGGGGAAGACCTCGTGCTCGTCAGGCTCTGGCTGCAGCACAAGAACGTGGCGTCCAGCGTACGGGCCAGATGTCATCAGAACAGGCTCCATGGAGAACGGCTTCTTCGAAGTGAGCTCAATCGTTTGGGTGAAAATCTTCTTCTTGTCGCGCTGTTACATGATACTGTCAGAAGGAGTTGTGACATCTGACAGGTGACCGGCTAAGAGCTTACGGTTGCGATTGTGCCATCGTCGATGGTACACCTGATCTTGCGGACTATGCGATCGAGCTTAGACGTCAACACAGCGGTGAAGGGCTCATTCTGATCGGATTCGTCATCAGAAGACTCGGGTACGGGCGAGAGCGAAGGCGAAGGCTCGCGCTTAAGCTCGCGTTTGATGGCCTTCTTCTCTGGCTTGATCGACTTTATGGACTTCGACACGATGGCCTTGGTTTTCTGCTACTGTTAGCGCGCAACATTCCACAAGACAAAGAGACGCATCGTGTATACCTTGGGCGTAGCAGCAGCAGCAGCAGCAGCAGCTGAGCTACGTGTCGAACGTGACATAGCGACAGCTCTCAGTCGGCCAGTCTACCAAAAGCCGAAGTTGTGTGATGTTCAGGACGAGAGGTAGAACGACGCACGAAGACCAGAAGGGGGATTCGAGGCGCGCATTGTGAAGATGAGACAGGTTGGAGCCTGATGACCAACGCGCCTTCCTTCAGTGTCAAAGTGAAGATGTGGAGAGATTTAGTGATGAGAGTCAGAGCTTGCTCGAGGCAAGTCGCGCTTGCTCCAATGTGTCACTTACGTCTTGCGAGATATTGCTTACGATAACATACATCCAAATCGACTGTCCGCATGGCATCACAAATTTTGATTCACTTCCTGGTCAAGGGAATGACCTGATGTGCGAAGTCTCTTGATTCGCAAGTCTACTTTTGATCTCTCTGATTACTCCCTGTCGAGCATGTCTATCACGACAAGCCGGCGCTAACCCCCTCAACAACGCCAAGTATCAATACATAACCTACAAGCCGCAACAACGACTGCACCAAAACATTATCCCTAACGACTACCTCTGCTTGAGCGACGACCATTGAACGTGACAGGCCTTGTCGGGCTGGCCAGTCCCATCGCCTTGCTACTATGAGCGAGGGTCTTCACGCCAAACTTGATCTCGGTGACGCGGGACCAAAGACCTTGCACAGCCCGCTGGAGTTCAGGGCCCATCTCGCGGTTCATGAGACCTACAGCAAGAGGTGTGAATGTAGTGGCGTGACGTTCGAAGTCTTCGGTGTGGAAACAAGTATAGCCCTCAAGGACATCGACTACGACAGGTCGCCAAGTCATGATATTGCGTTGCTGAGTGTCTTCGTCGAGTTCAATGTAAGAGTTCACAATATCGACACAGAGCGGAATGAGTGCCTGCTCTGTCTCCGCACGTGATGCCTTACGCTCTTCTCCTTCATCTGAAAACATGCGCAAAAGAATGCTGACATAGACTGATGCCGAACCAGATTCCTGCTTGAGGAGATTCGGTGGTTGACGCATGAAACCTTCTCTGAATAACTTTGCGCGCAAGTCACGATCCTCGTTGAAGCGTTTGGCAAAGTGGTAAGACTTCTTGAGCAGTGACATCAAGCGCAGCAACAGATGAGATGGGATGGCAGTGTAAACAGAGTCGTTGGAGAACAACTCGCTGACAGTGTCGATCATCAATAACTGTAAGACACACTTCGTGATGATCTGGTTGAAGAAGCGGCGGCGTGCTGCAGTGACAACAACTGGTGCGTTGGGTGTTTGCGAAGTGTTGTTGAAGTCCTCAAGCTCGTTGCTGTCTCCGATCTGTGCCTGCCTTGATGGTGACAGACTTCGATCGGACTGCATGGTGGCTGTGGTATTACCACGAAGACGTCTAGGTGTTCCTCCGTTTGATGCAGGCTCTTCGTTATCCAGAGCCTGCGGGCTCTCAGAAGGCAAGGCCGCCGGGTCTGCGGAAGGAATATCTGTCATGGGGAGTCCATCCAGCGATGCTGGGACAGCCTTGGAACCATTTGAAGCGGTAGAGTCCTTTCGGTATGAAGATGACGTCGCTGCGGAGAACAGGGCTGTCGCTTCAGTGCGTGCGAATAGATCCACGAAGGCGCCGACAATCTTTTCCCAGTGCTCAGGCGTAAACTTGTGTACATTCTGAAGAATCAATTGTTGTAGGCAGTTACTACCAATTCTGGCCAATGTGTCATTTTCCTGGCATATACAAAGTGCCAGAAGGTCCAGGAATCTATCAAGCATGTACTCCAGAGAGTCGAAGAAATGGGTAAATAGACTGATCATGTTGCGAAGTGCCTGGATCATAGTCGTCGAGAGCCACACTGAGAGCTCCTCGTGATTGAGAGCCTTTGACATTTCCGACTTTGATTTGAGCACCATGAAGATGGGGTACAGTAGCTGGCGCCACAGAGTATCCCAGAACTCGCGAGGGAAATCCCCACCATAGCGTGTCAATGTCTCGAAAAGATAATTGAGTGCCCTGATACGTTAGCATTTGCGACTGCAGACACAAACAGAGGGAACACACCTGGATCG
This sequence comes from Aureobasidium subglaciale EXF-2481, assembly GCF_000721755.1. Lineage (NCBI taxonomy): Eukaryota > Fungi > Ascomycota > Dothideomycetes > Dothideales > Saccotheciaceae > Aureobasidium > Aureobasidium subglaciale. The sequence continues at coordinate 511,634 of NW_013566984.1, read as the reverse complement.
GACTTCGAGATCATCCCCGGTCATCAACACATCATGGAACGCGAACAGAACAGGGAACCAGAATTGCTCTTCTTGTGTCTGTCTGGTCGGCTGTTTGGGCATCCCTTCTGCCGTGGGGGCATCCTTGGTAGTGCTCGCTTTGACACTGAGTGGACACTCTGGAGTACGAAGCATCTTCGCCACAGAAGATTTCAGCATTTCAATAGCTTGAAGAGACTTCTTTTGGAATTTGTGGTTCTTGGAGAACTCGGTCAAGCAGACTATGAGGTCAGCAAAGGCGCCCTGGGTGATAACCACAGCAAAACGATCGTTGTAAACCTGTGTGACATTATCGTAAGCAAGGTTGACGATCGATTCTGTGAGATGTTAGCCAAAGTTATGTACACCACGAATGTCGACACTTACCATAAGGCTCGCGAGCAGCAACAGTGAAAACGCCAAACATTGTTTTCCAACCGGAACGAATGTTGTCGCCTCTGGCTTGGATCATCTGAATCAAGCAGCGCAAAACCATATCTTTGACCGGAACTTGTGTGGCGTTGCTGAGAATGTGCTCGAAGGGCTTCAAGAAATCTTTCTGAAACTTGAAACCAGGTAGCTCTTCTATCTCCATGAAACGCATAGACAGCTGCCGCAATGAGTTGAGAGCAAAGTAGACAACATTGGTATTGTTGTGGCAGCCGACTTGGATAAAATGCTCACCCAGAACTTGCCAGATGCTCGTCCACTCAAAACGCACACGGGTCATGTTGTAACCACTAATCTCCACAAGCTTTTGCAGACTGTAAGTTCGGGGAGACTCGCTGTTACCAGAAGACTGAATCTCCTGCCAACTGACTTGAGTCAAGGCCGTAACGAAGTGGACAATGGCCTCCCCAGACAGATTGGCTGTATTGGTGAAAATTCGATCGACGCTGCGGACCATATCGGCAGATCGACTCTCTTCAGCAATATCGGGCTGGTAGACAATACCACTGACAGAGTTCCTGTTGCGGTGGCGAGGAGGGACACCAAGTGACTTGCGGTTGGGGTTATTGGCTGAGGAGTGAGATCTCAGCATATCAGGAACGTCGCCTTCGCTAACACCAGTAGAAATGAGCTGGAATCTATCAAGTTGACTGATACATGTAAGAATGTCTCGCCATGAGTCTTTGAGCAAATTGCCTTCGTTCTGGGCAACATCGAGGACAGCCTTGAGGGCCTCGATATTCTTGGCCTTCATTTCACCTATGTTGTACAGGTTCGTGAAGCGAGTAAGGGAAGCAATGAAGGCTTGTCGAGGATCTGTCAGATCGAACAGACAACAGATACGAATAGCCAGCTTTTGACCCTCCATACAAAGCTTGATTCTTTCGATGTTGTTGGTTTCTTGAGTACCGCCAGAGAGCGCAGTCAGGAATGACATCCAGGTTACTTCGAACATTGGGCCAACATGCTTGAATGAGGATGCAGGGATGTATCTCACAATAGGAGACCTAGCAGCACCACGGCGTTGCGCCTTCATGAGGTTCTTGAAGAGCTGCTCGGTCTTGGTAGCCATCTGATCCGAAGCTTGAGCGTACGCCTCCCTTTGCAGATCACGTCCGAAGTTGGCAACAGCTTGACCGATATTCGCAGCTAAGCTGCCACTATTCTGTGGTAACATGCCTAAATTGGCAGCATTCTCACGTTCTGTGTCGAGGACAATCTCGTTTTTGGCAATTTCTTCGAAGATGACCTTGAGGTAGTCGTCCGGCAGACTCTGACCATCATTGATGCCACGATTGTTCTTGATGAAGTCCTCTGGAGTCATACGAACCTTGACTTGTGCGCTGTGCTGATCGGTGTTGAGCATGACGACTGAATACGCGAGCACATAGGCGGTATCGGCGTTGGCAAACGCATTAGGATTACCTCCCGTGTATCTCTCGGCAAATTTCAGCATCAAGCGATCGATCTTCTGGGCCTCACCGGGCAGACGGAAGCTTTGCAGGAAATTTCGGAGGGCGTCGACGAAGCGTGTCTTTGTAAAGTTCATGCTATCGACAAAGGCATGCATAATGGCAATGTTTTCTGGCTCACCCTCTCCAAGATATTCGCCCAGAGCCTTTTTGTCTAGTCTGTCATTGGTAATGAGGAATTGAGCAATGTCCTGAGGCGAGTCTGAATTGATAAAACCACCAGCTATCAGTACTTTGATGCCCTTCTTAGGCTTGAAGTTGAACTGTTTGATGGCGTTGTTGAGTGCAGTCTTGTGTTGTTTGACTCGCTCAAGCTCAGCAGGATCATCCTCTGCTAATGGTGTGCCAGGCACGGTAGTTGCAGCCTCCGTACTAGGTACTATAGGTGACTGAGAGACTCCGTTCTCGCGAGCGTCGATAGAATCTCTAAAGTCTTCTATAGAGTTGCGCGACTCTGGATTCGAGAATGATGCGACTACGTCGTTCAGACCTTGCTGTGACCAATTGACCATGGAGCGTAATGTCTCGACGAGACATTCAAGAGAGTGCTGCTTCATGATGTACTCAGGAGGGATATCCTGATTCGCTTCGGGCGCACTAGCAATCGTGGAAGTAGACAATGACGGAGGCAAAGTGCTCTGAGCCAGCCATTCGGACATAGCATTGCCATGTTTCGATTGTTGCTCAATATACATGAGTTCCTGCTGTGCTGTAACCTGCACAGGCGAACTGGCTATCCTTGAAAGATGCTCAATAATACGCTGGTAGAAGTTGTCGAGCGCTGCACGATCACAGTCATAATTGAGATAGATCTCGACCAGTGCCCTAGGATCCGATGCAAGCCTGGTCAATACTGTGATGATGCATTGTTTCTGGAAAGCGGGTGCCGTCCTTTTGTCCAAGATCGAGAGGTAGATCTCCTTGAGGAAAACCTCAATCTCCTTTTTGAGAGTGACACGCAAGTAGCGGATCATGAGCCAGAAGATTTCGCAGCTGATCTCGAACACTTTATTTACAGAGCTGGCTCCGTTGCGACTCAGACTCAAGCAGATGTACTGTTTGATGGCTTGTGTGAAGCTTGTTGGGTCGTTGTTTGAGCTGCTGCGAATAGTCGCAAAGGGCGAAGTGAAGACAGCATGGTGGTTGAAAATGATGGTTTGAATGATGTGAAGGGACAGAAGCTTGGAGCGCATACCCTGCGACCTCAGATCGACAGTTTCTTCCACACGAAGCGTTTTTGTGCTGAGCTTGCACATCGCACGGAACACCAGGAAGGCGTCCTTGATGAAAATCTCATCTTCTTCGTCCTCCTCGGTAACGTCAGAACCATCTGGTTGTACAGTGATGGCAGGAACGCCGTCGTTCCCAGAAGTGGTCCGAGCAGGCATCCGAGACTTCTTCAGACGAGTGACCATGGTGGGAGCATTGTCTCCTATCCTGGCGTCGTCAAAACTCTTCTTAGTCTCAAAAGTCTGCAGAGTCATTCTTGTTGTGTCGACATCCTCTTCCTCATCTTCTTGTAGATCGGTGGAAGGCCGTGGTAGATCAGTGTCAACACCATCGGAAAGTGACTCGACGTTCTCTTCAAATCCATTAGCAAGGGAAGGCTTGGATGATTCAGCCCTGGTGGCACGTCCAGCAATTCGTGTCTGCACCCGCTCAAAAACGGTTCCAACCATTTGTGTCAAAGTGCCTTGAGCAATCTGTTGGTTGGAGCTGTTCTTCGACAGTAGAAAAATGTTGTACGTTTGACGAACACTCTTGAGCAGACCTGCGCCATGTACCACAATCTTGTCGTTGAGAATAGCAGCTAACAGCGATTTGATAATCTGCATCTGGACCTCAGCCGGAGTCGCTTCGCCCTGAAAGCAATCGCATATTGTGTCAATGGCGCGTTCAATAAGCGGGACAGGCTGCTGGTTCTCATTGTTGGTGTCTGCAGGCACAGAAAAGTAGGAATAACTAATGAGCTTGCCGATGCAGTCCAAAGCAGTGGTGACGATGGCGACAGTGTTTGCTTCGGTAGCTAACTGCAGGGGAGCAAAAAGAATCTCTGGGTCAGTCCGTGTTGGGTCCCCCTGGCTCTTGATTGTGGACAAGGCACGCTGAGCAGCGTCCGCCAAGGGCTTCCTCTTACGAGCATCCTTCGATGCGGCGATAGTTTCTAGGGCGCTGACGACAAAGACCATAGATGAGCGAGTAGTCGACCGGGAGGTGGCAGTGGTAGATTGCGAGTCGGTGCGCTGGCGGTTTGGCTGAATGAGACGAGGATCGACGGGGTATTGGGGAGGTTCGTTAGGTTGCGGCGTCGTCTCTGGCAAGGGAGTTGCGATGGTAGGAACAGGTGGCTGCTCGTATTGCTCGACGGGTGCCGAAGGTTGTGTTATAGCCTGCACTTCCGGATGTGATGTTTCGATGCTTCCGTCTTCTTGATGCGGTGTGGGATCCGAAGGCTCGTATGTAAGGACTGACAAATCATCTACTGGAGAATCTGGAGCGGTGTCTAAAGGTATGTCCTGTAGTTCCTGGCTCGATTCCACATCGGACTGCGGCAGGCTGTCTTGTTGCCTATCAAGCGCGACACCACGCTCCATGGTATGAGGAGCAGGGGCCTCAGTATCTGCCATGCCTGCTTGTTCAATTAGGTATACAGCAATGCGACATGTGACTAACGACTTCGGCCAAGATTAGGAATCGTCAAGTGTTCTTTTGAAGCAGCTTGTGGAATTAAACTGGACAGCTCTCAATGTAATACGACTATCCGGGGGGTACAGCGCCGGCTGCCACGGCCAATCAAGCCTCCGAGATTCGCCCAGCCGACTATGAATAGGTCCAGCATTCTGTTTGGGCAGTGATAATGAGCCAACTCGAGAACTCTCGATTCTGCATGGGGTGCAATCGACAAGAGACGATAGTTCAGGAACTGCACCTGTCGTAGATTCACACCGAGTTGGATGGATGGTACTGTATGTACAAGGCGTGTTTGTTGAGCTGCTGCAGGTGTACGCGCCGCTCGGAGCATGTCCCCATATGCCAAAGTTTGTCACGTCTCACTTGCTCCCACAGGGACGAAGAGCTATGGGAGAGCTGGAAAGATTCACAGTCACCGACAGGCAAGACATGTGACAGGAGAAAAGCAGCACTTTGTAAGTTTTGGAGATCGATAATTTGGTCACTGAAGCTAAGGGACTTGGTGAGTATCAGTCGCAGAGATGTGACAGACTTCGTCGATCGAAGGGTCCCAATCTTATCAAGCTGGCTGGCGTGCTGATGGTGCCGGCTAGATTGTCCGAACGCACAATCTCACTCCTTTGCACCTTACAACGTAGGTGGTAAGAGCTGAATACGACCAAAAAGAGGGCAACAATCCTCCGGTATAATATAAAGTCGAGAATGGTGATAAATTGCAACAACAGCGCATGCAAGATCAAAAGAAGATTGGCCAAGTGGACTTGATGGTAGGCAAAAGTCGGCATCTTGCACGGACTGGTCCCTTTCTCGGGAGCCAAGACATCGGGACAAGTCGAAGTTGGGAAAATACTCCATGTCCGAGACGGCCTTTGTTGAGAGCTTCAGAAACACCTTCTCCTCGTTCCTCAATCATCTCGACGTTCGTTGTGTCCGGTGGCAGAGTCTCTTGATCCTCTGCATATCTCTCCCTCCTTTTCTCCCTCCAACCAACCCCCCTCACACCACACACAATGTCGGCCGCAGCTCTGCTTGCCCGCGCATCGGGAAGATTGTGTCTGCAATCGCTGAGGGCGAGAGAGTCTGTCGCAACTCCCGCCACGTTCGGCGCTCTCAGCAGATACTATGCCTCCAAGTGTACGTGCTAGCCCTCTATACCACGTCCGCAAACACTGACCCGCTCTCGATGTAGCCTTCCCCCCTCACACTGTCATCACCATGCCCGCCCTGTCACCCACCATGACCGCTGGAAACATTGGTACCTGGCAGAAGAAGGCCGGTGATGCTCTGGCTCCCGGTGACGTCCTGGTCGAGATCGAGACCGACAAGGCTCAGATGGACTTTGAGTTCCAAGAGGAGGGTGTTTTGATCAAGGTCCTCAAGGACTCGGGCGCAAAGGATGTTGCTGTCGGAAACGTAAGAGGACTTCAGCTTCCCGCATACCGCGACACACGCCTTACTGACACTGCCACAGCCCATCGCCGTCATGGCCGAGGAAGGCACCGATGTCTCTGCCTTTGACGACTTCACCGTCGAGGATGCCGGTGGTCAGAAGGAGGCCAAGGAGGGCAGTGGACAGGAGGCCCTTGACGCTTCCGAGCCCCCTTCAAACTCCTCTAGCACTGCTCCTGCTCCCGCTCCCGCCCAGTCAACTCCCGCTCCTCAGCCCGAGGAGTCCGAGTCCTCTGGCGAGCGCCTCCAGACCGCTCTCCAGCGCGCACCCAAGCTCAGCCCCGCTGCTCAGAAGCTCGCCCTCGAGAAGGGTGTCGCCATCAACAAGGTCAAAGGTAGCGGCCCCGGTGGCCGCGTCACCAAGGAGGACATTGAGAAGTTCAAGCCCGCTGCTACCGCCTCCGCTGCCCCCGCTGGTCTCCCCACCTACGAAGACGTCCCCGCCTCGTCCATGCGCAAGACTATTGCCGCTCGCCTGACCCAGTCCATGAACGAGAACCCCCACTACTTTGTCGCCTCGTCCATCTCCGTCAGCAAGCTCATGAAGCTCCGCCAGGCACTCAACTCGGCCGCCGATGCAAAGTACAAGCTCTCGGTCAACGACTTCCTCGTCAAGGCCCTGGCCGCCGCTGCCCGCAAGGTCCCCGCTGCCAATTCCAGCTGGCGTGAGGAGAACGGCAACGTCTTTGTTCGTCAACACAACACCGTTGACGTCTCAGTTGCTGTCGCTACCCCCGTCGGTCTCATGACCCCCATTGTCAAGAACGTCAACGGTACCGGTCTTGAGTCCATCTCTAGCCAGATCAAGGAGCTCGGCAAGCGCGCCCGTGACGGCAAGCTGAAGCCCGAGGAGTACCAGGGCGGTACCATCACTATCTCCAACATGGGCATGAACGCTGCCATTGACAGATTCACTGCTGTCATCAACCCTCCTCAAGCCTGCATTATCGCTGTTGGTGCCGTCAAGAAGGTCGCTGTTCCCTCCGAGAACGAGGACGGCATCGAGTGGGACGAGCAGATCGTCATCACCGGTTCTTTCGACCACAAGGTTGTCGACGGTGCCGTCGGTGGTGAGTTCATGAAGGAGCTCAAGGCCGCCATTGAGAACCCTCTCAGCTTGATGCTGTAAAAGCACTCGTAAAGAGAACTCTGCATTTGTAATCTAGTAGTCATACGGGGATTGATACCAAGCCTCTTCATTTTCCCAGGAAGAAAGTTCACGGCGCAATGATTGGTTCTTATTCTCAAAATTTATCTTCTTTCTCGCCCCTTTTGGCATACTCAACTCATATCATCAATCTATCAACTCACGAAACAATCTTGAATATCCCATCCGCTGACGCTAGCACGCAGTAGAAATCTCGGCGCAATCGACAATAAATCTCATTCCAACAGGTCACAAATGGCACTCTGGTACGGGGATGAGAAACGCAAGTCGATAACAATTATCCATGATTTCCGTCTTCTCGTCAAAGGTTAGCTTGGTCCGGGACGTGTTGTGCGCCATAAGTAACCAAATGTCGATGGCAGAGGCGCCATGTTGATGACGGCCAAGGCAACTGCGCAGCCTGGACCGGGCCGGTTCAGGGCCGGTCTGTGAAGGATGCATCACACAAATATTGGACTATAACTACTGACCTGTGCTACCATGGAGAAAGCAGGTATACTATCGTTCTATCGGTATCGACTGACATCTACAGTTTCCTATTGGATTGATCTACCCAAAATCGAGTCTTAGCGTCATCAATCTTACGATACCCGATGCAACACCCAAACATGACTCAAGCCTCGATCACTGGTCAGCAACGTTCGGATCGTGACAACGATAACAACGCCATCGATCTCGAGAATGACGGCGGTACAGAGCCGTGTAGCTCGCACGAACCTCCCTTCTCCGCCTTTAGCAATACAGAAAAGAAGCTCATCGTGTTGGCCGTCTCTTTCATTGGTCTACTTTCACCCCTGTCGGCGAGCATTTACTTCCCAGCCACCAAAGCACTTGCCAGAGACCTGCACGTTTCAACTTCGGATATCAACTTGACTGTAACAACCTACTTGGTCGGTCAACAATTTGCACCTCCAACATAAGTCGTTCACTGACGCTATGGTTTAGATATTTCAAGCACTAGGTCCGACACTATTCGGCAATCTCTCCGATGTAAAGGGCAGAAGACCAGCTTATATCGGCTGTCTTATAGTTTCGGTCGCGGCAAACATTGCACTAGCATGTCAGAGAAGTTACGCCGCTCTTCTGGTCCTCCGCTGTGTCCAGAGCTCCGGATCAGCAGCCACAGTAGCTCTGAGTCAGGCTGTAGTTGCTGATATCTCGACTCGAGCAGAGAGAGGCAAATGGGTGGCCTATGCCGGTATGGGTATCATGCTAGGACCTACCCTTGGGCCTTTGGTCGGCGGACTTCTGGATACATACCTTGGCTGGCCTTCTATCTTCTGGTTTCTGGCCATCTTTTCTGGTACGATGTTGATCGTAACCTTGGTGTTCTTGCCAGAGACCTGCAGAGCTGTAGTCGGTAATGGATCTGTTCCACCTCAAGAATGGAACCGGTCTTTGTGGGTGTGCCTTCACAAGAGAGATCTGGGCGAGCAGACCGAGACCTTGCAACGTTCGACAAAGAAGCCAAATCCAATCGCTTCTCTCCTTTTGGTATTCAAAAAGGAAGACGGTCTCATTCTGCTGTCCGGCGCGTTGTTGTACGCAGGTTTCTATGTCGTTTTGATCACCCTGACGGACCAACTCGCAGAGCGTTATAGTTTCAACACCCTGCAAATTGGATTGTGCTATATCCCATTCGGCGTCGGAAGTATGGCTGCTAGATTCTCAGTCGGTGTCTTTCTAGACCGCAACTACAAGCGTCTTATTCAGCAACTCGATCCAACGAATGCCAAAGATCCCGAATCTTTCCCAATCGAGAGGGCACGTCTCCAGGTTGCTATACCTGCCGTTTACGTTTCTGCCATCATTACCATAACCTATGGCTGGGTGATGCACTACAACACTTCTCTTGCTGGCCCACTCATCATGTTGTTCCTCGTGGGCAACTCAACCACTGGTGCTTTCAACGTCTTCAACACGTTGATTGTCGACATTAATCTGCATCAACCTGCGACGGCTTCTGCGGCAAGTAACTTGACCAGGTGTGGTATGGGTGCCATCTTCACAGCCTTTGCACAGCCATTGGTTAGTGCGATTGGCATTGGTTGGGCGAGCACTGCGGTCGCGTTTCTTTGGGTGTTGACATCGCCTTGTCTGTGGGTAGTCATGATTTGGGGACCTAAGTGGCGTGCTGCAGAGAAACAGAGACGGGAGGAGAGAGAGACCAAAAAGTGAGGCTCGCTGTGTGTGAGTGAGAGTGACATGTCCCTCGTTGCCATCAGGCATTAGACTCGGGGAACATGACATTGTGTACATTCGCTTCTGCTTGACACTTCATGATTGGGAATTGATTGATACACGCAACGAGAAAATCCCGATCGAGGTCTATGCAATCATGTTTCGGTCGGTCTAATCAATCATGATCACATCATGCTCCTCTTTCTCCTGTTCATTGTTGTCCTTCTGAAGTTCTTCCCACCATGTCCTGACCATCGTCACTTTTTCTCTCTCCTCATCTCCGATCTCCACCGGTGGACCGGTCATCTCTTCTCGAACACCATCTTCACCCACTCTCTGACTAGTGCCCTTGCGAGCCCAGACTGGTCTGTCGTCCTCCTCGGCTGGGCCGTCGTAGTCTAGAGCCGTGGACACAGATTTGTCATATCGCCAAACACACCATCCACTAGCAGCAGTAGACAGGAGATAATTCTTATGGCCGCGAGATCTGACTACAAAGCCTCGAAGCAAGACTACGTCCCCTGGAGAAGCTTTGGGCAGACTCTGCTTGAAGGGACGGAAGATCTCTACTCCGACGTCCTTCACTTCTGGGACTTCTGACTTGCCTTGGGAAGTAACGTTGTAGTCGTGGAGAGGCTGGTCCACGATTCTGAATGTTGTGTAGTAGTCTTTAGGACCAGATTTGGCGCGCTCTGCTGTGGTGTTGAAAGTCGTACAAACAGCCACTAAATCGATCAGAGATGATTGCTGATTAAGGTGCTCGTGGAGAGCAGCTAGCGGCGTGAAGTAAGAAAGGGCAGTTGAAGTGCCTTGTGACGCATAGCGCTGAAGCGGTGGCGGCGAGATTGATCTATCAAGAGAAGTTTGCTTGACCATTGATGCGGCTGCAGGCTTTGTAGGCGTCTTGTCGAAGATTGAGTTACTGGAGGTGGTGACTTTGACTTCAGTGACCGCTTCTGGCGCGACGGTTGTCCGGCGGGGAGTGAACCACGAGCCTATGACAGGCACCTCACTAATTTTGGAACTCAGCGTATTACGCCAGGTTTGTGATGGTGCGGATTGTGGTTCCTGAGGCGTGACAGCTTTGCCTTTGAGGGGTGTACCAAAGAGAGATGCTTCGACCTCGGCAAATGGCTTGAGAGTTGGTTTGATCTGGAAGTTACTTGCAGCATGCTCTGTCTCGGAAATCTGTGGTTGCCCAATGGCAAATTCTCGAGCTTCTGCGAGATTCTCTGTCGTCTCCTGCACGGTTGCTGCAGCTTGCGTTTGGACTTGCGAGATTTCCGGAGCCGCGGGTACCAAACTTGGAGCAATCGGATTTTGAACCTGCCCTCCGCCTGGGGATGTACCTCCCGTCACTGCTTGAGCCGCTACAGAGGCTTCCGAGTCGCGAGAGAGTACACCGTGCATCTCTTCATCGGCGGCAAGCTGGGGCTGGGCCTCTTCCATCGTCTGCTCATTGTCTCGATCCTGCTGTTCCAACTCGTTCTCGCTATGCGGTTGCCTAAGTCCGTGAGCTTGCAGCTCATCTCCTCCGACAGATGCTCTCAAGTCAATCGACTTCCGTCCTCTGAACAACGTAAGAGGTCTTGCTGGCTTCTTCGTGCTTGCGGGACTTGATAATCCTGGCTCAACTGATTGTAATCCGGATGATAGTGCAGCTGCTTCGGATTGCGGAACATCTTGCACATAATCTGCGAGCAACTCATCGTCAAGGCCGACCAGTGATCTAATTTCATCCGCGGTTTCTTTTTCATCGGGTGATGCCGTGTCCTCAATTGCAGGAAGCTGCGACTGTAAGCCTGAAGACCCATGCGACTGCTTTGCGAATTGCGAGAGAGTAGTACCCAACTCCTGCGATGGCTGTACTATACTCTCCTTCAATAGCTTTTGAGTCGTTTGCAGTGGCGAGACTTGCACTGCAGGTTCTGGGCTAGAATTGTTGCTAGGCGCATCACTACGTTCAGCAACCAGATCTGTGGCATCCTCATCCGCACTGTCAGGGATTGTCTCGCTTCTGGTGTGTGCACGGGAAGATCGCGGTTGAGAAAGTTGTGATAAGCGGGATGTCCAAGCAGGCTCGACTTGGGACAGGTCGAGCTCCTCGATAGATTGATCAGACTCTTGCGATGCAGCACGCACACTGTCCTGCGGTATTGTAGAGGCGCTGGCTTCGACAGCTGGAATTTCGACCACGTTGGGCGACGGACTGATGGTTTTGAAGCTGGAACTCGACAGCGGTCTAAGCTCTTCCTTGACCTGCTGTAAATCTTCTGTTCCAGATACCACTGTAAGAGGAGGCTGTGTTTGGATCATCTCCACCTCCGAGTCTCTAAGAAGCTCAGGGTCGACCTCCACACTTGGTTGAATTTCCGGTTTCATAGGGGTTCCTACAGTTTGAGATGTCTCACGATCTTGAGCAGCGGAGAGTCCTTCTGCCGTCAATTCGTCCTCTCGTACACTCGATTGAATTACATCGGCATCATCGGCGAACGGAGAAGCTTCAGACTCTGGAATGTCAGACATCGGTTCGTCAACATCCATTAGGGAATTGCTGTTTGACGGCACGCCGTAGTGGCCATCTGCGAGAAGAGCTGGGTCGATCTCATGTTCTTCTTGTGAGAACGCGGGATCAATCTCGTACATCGATGCTTCTGTAGGACTGCTTTGACCATCATCATCGAGCGTGGGATCAATCTCGTGTTCGCCGCTTAGCAAGGCTGGATCGATTTCATGCTCGTCCATCATGCTCTGAACAGACTCGACAGATTCCAAGTCTGAGTCTGCCTCTTCACACACCTCCCTGCTATCCTCAGATTGAGCTTCCACGTCTTCGCCAGAAGACTGAGCCTGAGGAGGGCTTTTCTCTCCTGCATCTGAGGGCCCGTCTTGTGCTCCGGGTGCTTGCGGATGCATTGTGGTGTCCATAATAGCCTCCACCATTGCTTGTTCTTTTGAAGCCGTTTGCGGTGCTACAGTGATAACAGTCGGTTTGATTGTGAAGCCTACAACAGCGGGACTGGAAGGCCGTTCTATGCCGCGTTTGACATCAGCCAAAGCCGGGTCGACCTGATCGACCTGATCGACAGCTTCGTGGGTCCCAGAACTCTGTTCGGTGCTTGCATCTCCTACAGCAGGCTGTACTGTCTCCCCCAGAGTGCTTTGTATCTCGGAATCGGGGATCAGAGGAGCTTGCGGAGGCTGCTGCTGCTGTTGAGGCTGTAGAGGCATATTACGATAGTTCTTCTTGAACTCCTTCAAGAAATCCGAGAAGCCTTCGAAACAATAGTCTCGCTTCTCTTCAAGTTCCTGGAGATGTTCAAGCATGTCCGGCGCCTGGTTCGTGCGAAACTTGTCTTGATCGGCAAGCTCGTGGTAGATCCTCCAACAGGCATTGACGAGTACTTCATCCTCTTTCAGCCGATATTTGACGCCTTCTGCAAACATGTTACCCTGATCTGCAGCGACTACTACGTTGCCCCCGATCTTGCAGATCGTCTTCAGCGCGTTGAACTTGGTCCACTTAGTGCTCTGACCACCTGCCTGGTCAGATATACGCTTAATTTCTGAGCGTATCTGAGCAGTAACCGGTCCAGTGAGTTCAAGATGCGCATCCTTCTCTTTGTTGTCGAGCCACTGGTTGACCAGGTTGATAGAAGGTAAGAAATCGATTGTGACACGGACAGGCTGTGAAGGAGAGCTGACGTCCGCATCTTCTTCCTCTGACTCAGAGTCGTCAAGTAGCTCCACGACATCGAGTCTGGATGAGGAAGGGGGCGGCGCATCTTGAAATGGTGCTTTGACGGTCCGCTCAAGGACCTCTACGGCAGCATCCCTATCCCGCCACGCCGCGACCTCATCACTTCCTGCAGAGCCTTCCTCAGATGCTGCCTCAGAGGGTAAAGCAGTTTTTGTCTCTATCACAGGTTGAGCACCATTGGTGCCAAATGGATGGCTATACATGGCATTCTCGGGCATCGAGGGCTGGTAAGATGAATCCATCACTTCAACTTCCGAGTCTTCACTGTGATCGTCTTCAGTACCAGGCATAACGGCTCGATCAAAGTAGCCTGATCCATCGGAGTCTTCGTCAGACTCGTCATCGCTCCTAGCCAACATTTCCTCATCGAGCTCAGAATCACTGTCGTGCATTACAGCATCACCTTTTCCAAGAAGTCCGCGAATTCCGGCAGGCAGATCTTCTCTTGACTCTTGGAGAGCTGCATCTTCCTGCTCAAGCTTACTTTCCAAATAATCCCAATCAGGTTCTTCGATGTAACCCTCGTCATCGCTCTCTTCCTGTAAAGCTACGATCTGGTCTGAGTCGTATGCAGATGACGCCTCGTCAAACTCAGACTCTTCACTGGAGGATTGCATGTTTTCGTCGGACACTGCATCGGCGGAACTTTCATCGGAGGAGGATAGCACGACAGGTGTCTCTTCAGCGAGGCCATCGTAGGTGTCGGGAACGATGCGAGAGCTTTGTACGACTGCTTCTGATGATTCACTTGAGACTTGCTGTTGTGGGATGTCGGAAGACAGCGCAGCATCCTCAGACACTTGGGCCGGTTCCTGTACCTCCCCAATGCCATTGCCGGCCGTCTGCTGTGATTGAGATACCATAATTGGCGACAACTGAGATAGTACCTCAAGAGGAGCATTCGACGGATTCAAAATCTCCGTCGCAGTATCCTGATTCGCTGCTTGTCTGGGAGCTTCCAAGTCCTTCGCAGGGTTCGAGAAGATAGGTGAAGGAATCTTTCGAGCACTAGTCGGAAAGGGTGACGGTAAAGATAACCCTTGGGTGAGCAGAGGCTGTAAGACAGGAGTTGTGGGCCTATCCACGTCATTGGCACGTGCCATCTGCTCCAGGAGTTCGCTCTCGGTTGGCAGTATACTAAGACGGGGCAAATGTGGAGGCATTCCATCCTTCTCCCGAGATTCTTCAGAGCTCTGTGGTTCCTGTGATGTCCGTCCGGAGATATTGATGCTTCCATCAGGGTCTCTGGTCGCTGCTTGAGCCACACCTACCTCAATATTGTGTACGTCGGATGGTTTGGGTGTTGGATCTGGTTGGCTAGCAACCTCAGCCGACAGGTTCTCAGTAAGGTCCACTGAGGAGTCCAGCGCAGTGGTTTCTCCAGCCGGTTGTGCCGTAATCACTTCTGAGCTCTGTGCATCGGAGTCAGGGTGTTGATTCTGTCCGTCCAAACTTTTTGCGTTTCCAAGTGCATCTTGCATGGTTGTGTCTTGGGTCACTTCGGCCTCTGCAGTCTCCGTGTTTGAGTCTGTAGTCGCAGCGACCATAACATCATTTGCATCTGTATCTTCCATAGTATTGTCTTGGTCTTTCTCAGGCGAAGGTTCTCGAGCATCAAACTTCCATTCCGAAACATTTTTGTACGAAACCCGCCTTCTCTTACGCGATGAGAGGGTGTCGAGGTCGTCGTCTTCGGAAACAGGTACGGGGGAGTATGGCGTGCTTCCTTCTGATAGGTGCAGGCGTTTCATGAAGGCCGGAGAAGAATACACAGCGACTCCGTATACATCGAAAGAGGTGCGCGGCTTGTTTCGTGCGACGGGTGTACTCGGCGGTAGCATACTGGGCTTCGGGGATGCAGGCTCAATGGACTCGTCCACGCTGATTGTGCTCAGCTCATCTCCCCCTCGTGCGATAGTCATATGCAGTCGATTCTTGAACATGAGCTCGCCGTCTACACTTTTACCAGGCGTCTTCACCAGGGCAGTATCGGACTCGGTCAACCATTGCGCGCCTACGAGCGCGACTTGCACGCTATCTCCAATCCCGATGCCAGAGGTGGCTATCTGACGTGCACTGGGCCCGGTGAATCGTACGCGTACTTGGCCTTTTTGATATCGCTGTCGCGCGTCCGGGTCGGCTAGGAGAAGGGCGCATTGTCCGGTCGCTGAAGAGAAGGGCCATAGTAGTGTGACCAGTGCTTTGAACCCGCAGTCGGTGGGGAGTGCCGACGAGGGCGACAGGGAAGATATAGGAACTATCTGCATACTGACCACAGCTCACGACATCGCTCGACCGTAGAAATAGCACAATTGATGATTGGGTGTCAAGCCAAAAGCTTCGTGAGCAGCCATGTCTGAGAAATCCACGCTCGTTGCGGGGATCCCGTTCGCATGACGCTTCTCGTAAGAAGCACGTGAAATGGTCACAAAGGAAGTATGTCTTTGATTGAACGTAACCTTCGTCTCGCACATGGACTATGTAGGCCAGTACACGATGCGATAGAATCTGTTGCTTCTCTTCCTATCTGATATGGCTAGCACTGCGACAGAGTAGGGGATTCTCAACTACTTCCAAGCTGCTTACCTCTGTGCAACTTCCCGATCCAGGATATTGATCATGGCCAGACTGAGTAGAAGGAATCTACGCTACTCTACGTTACTAGAAATCATAAGACTGGCATAACCTGTAAGAGCAAGATAAAACATAAGAGGAAAAAGGATGAGGTTGCTGACAGCCAAAGAGACCTTGGCCGCATCTGTTGTCAAGCTATGATCTCATCAAAGTCCCCTTGATTCCTAAAGAGACTTGCTTGTCCAGAAGAGCAATTTTGATCTACTGACTACACAACCATACAATTGAGTTGGCTTCTGACAAGCATACCTAGTTAAAATGTTTGTGAAGATGGGACTAGATCAGTGCGGCGCCTCGAGTCGACGCTTGGGTGCCAGGTTTACGACGATGTATATACAGCTGCGATGTTGTCAATTTCGCGCAGGCAAACATGCTACCTCTGCCAGCCACTGTGAGTAGTCGGCATAAATAACTGAGTAATATAGCTGCATGAGGGAGCGACAATATGTTGCACTGTCACTCGCATGATAGCAAGTCTAGTCCCCACTGGCACGGCTTATTAGTTCCGAGGAAGTCAGCCTTCGACAGCAAGCCTCCATTTGTATGTATACATCCTTGTGTTCGGTGCGTGTAGTGATGCGGCACCGAAATCATAAACCCACTTGCCAACTATACGGCGCGGCACTCAGTCTTGACGATCCGAGCCGAACTGCTGGCCAGTTTCCCAACAACCCGTACGCAATGTGTTTTCGTCATGGCACACATAGCCATGATGAAGGGTTACAGCAATTCATTTTGAGCGCCTTGGACGCAGTGTTGTGCTGCCAATTCCCGGGCAGATGCAGTCACTTGGTCACTCGACACGGCGAAAGTGGTACAGTAATGACCGAGGCCGGCAGTGTTACGGACCGATTCACGGATCTGGATATCCCAGCATCCCCGTAGACGATTAAGGATCCGAAAGTGTCAATAGCACGATACACCAGGGATGCTAGTGATATCGCTTGGAGGTCGCAAGTAATCTCGGCGGGGAAGGAACGGCGAGTTGGTAGCTTCTGATATTCACATGCTTGATGAAAAGCGATGAGGGGATCATCAACGGTGCCGAAGGCAGATACGCGACTTTTGCAGCAGCATGGCAGAATAGAAAGGCGAATCAGATGCCGCCATCAGAAGCTTTGCTCTACAGGTGCTATCGTGGAGGAATGAAGATACGCCCGCAAACGGCAGTGCAGAAGAAAAAAGCGCGCATAGGCGTTGCGGATGCAGTACCTGGCATTTACGAGGCGGCGGGGGTAGCTGTCAAACATGCCACGACAGGCTGCGTCGTACAGTAGTGGCAGGAGGCAATCGGTAGGTCGAACCGCGGGCATAGTTGGACGATTGTGGTTGAGTGGTGTCTGGAAGTCGTTGAATGACATGTGAAATTCACATGCCGCCAAGCGGTGCAACCGAAGTGAAATCCAGGGAATGGGGAAGTGACATCGTTGTTTCCTGACGAAGGAGCACGCACTGCAGCTGTAGCGGAGCTATTAGCTCCCAGATAACACCACCACCATGCCTGTTCATCTTCAGATCCTCACCTTGACTTTCTGTCCACATCTTGATCCTCCTTGACTTTTTATCCCTTCTCAACAGCTCGCTCAGGGACAGCCATTGACCATTCCGTTTACGATCTAAGAGATAGCATCATCACAGTGAGTCTTTAACCTTTTCTCACTGCCATTCGATTGAAAGTCTCTCTTCGCTTTTTCTCAGAGAGCTGTAGCGGATCTGGTCTCGTTTCTGTGCAACTCTTCGGCTGACAGTTTTTTACCAGCAACGACCCAATGCCTCACGCAGAAAGCGACATGTCTAGCCCTGTCACTAACGGTGACAAGCCTCACTCACAGTTCTTCTCGGTATGCAGCCAACAAGAGTTGTCCATATAGATTGCACACACTGACCGACATCAGCACCTGAAGTCATACCCCGTCGTCAATGATGGCGTTGAGACATTCATGAACAATCCCTACGGTGCAAAGTCTCTCGACATTGCCGACGCCGCTTACACCAAGCTTGGAAAGCCCGTCATGCCCTACCTGAGGACTCCTTACTCATATGCTGCACCGTACGTGGCCAAGGCCGATAGCCTAGCCGATAAGGGATTGGAGCAGGTCGACACGCGCTTCCCCATTGTCAGAGAAGACACCACGACCATCAAGGACACCGTCATCAACTATGCCTTCCTCCCTCTCAGAGCCGCTGGAGAAGGTCGCACGTACCTCATGAATACTTGGGAGGACCAGTACAACAAGACAGCAGCCCGTAACAACCGCGGTGACGGATTGAGCACTAGCTTCCTGGCCCTCATCTCGACCCAGCTCAGAATTGCCGCTGATAGTGTCAACCTCCTTGCTGACTGGTTCGGTCCCAAGACTGAGGAGGCAAAGCAAAGAGGCGACTCGCTGTTCAGCAGCTTGTACAACAAGGCCGCATCGTACGGAGAGCAAGCCAAGAGCAAGGCCAACAAGGCCGAAGACAAGGCCGAGACATACGCCGAAAAGGCCCAGGAAAAGTCAGGATATTGATCACGTCCATACAACGCGAGCTCCATTTCTGATAGCCTGGCAGTCTTCCCGAACCTCACCACGGGTATCCCTGGACCTATGATGGAGTCCAGAACGGCGACGAGACGTCAACGACTTGAACGTCGTTAATGGAAAACTTCCTCTTACATTCCTTCTCTCAGCTGTTGCTCGCTCATGTATGTACTGTATTGTCCATAGAAGCTTCATGCTCAACTTGAAAGCTCAATCGATTGCACGCGATGTTTCTATTGCCTTCTCGCTGTTTTTGTCGTGTGCTGTAGATTACTGCATGCGAGCACGACTTTTTTACCTTGACCATCTTGGAGGAAATTCGGTCGCCTCTTTTGACAACACTGTGTGCTCGCGATGTCGTGATGCTTGTGTACACGACAGTCTCCAAGGGTGTTCACCGTTGGTCGAGCTTGGTCCTGCCTACTTTGACTGATTGAAGCCTTCCGAGGAACTGCTGCACCCTATGACCCCTGGGCAGGAGCAACACTTTAGACTCGACAAGTGAGCTCACGAAGGTTTGGGGATTTCAAGTAATCACTCGATCATGAGTGTCCATGTGCGAGAGACAGAAACACATGTCAGAAGCAGGGTGCTACTGGTAGCAAAGTGAAGCGAATCCAATGACGTCAATAACATGTATGTCTCTCAACATGTATGTATCGTTAAGGTATACACAAAATCAGTTTCGTCTTGGGCAATGTGAGTCTGAAGTAGCAGAGTACCGTGCAGAAGTCCAGTATATTTTGAGAGAAGAGCGAATGAACCGCATACAGCATTATGTCAAAAGTGGTTGACATGTGACACGGACCGAGAAAGCCGCCTTTGTTTGTTCCTAGATTGACCTGGATGGTTTGTTGATGCTACACACAAGCCAACAAAGATGCTGTGATGGCGAGGAACGCAATTCAACCAAGTTTCGACTTCTTCACGGGAGAAGAGCGCTCGCCGGTGCGACAGCCATTGCGCGACACGTTTCGGCAATCTACTGCGACCGTCGCGCGTTCTGGTGAGTCTTGCAAAGTCTCCCAACACGCAGCTAAGAGGGACTGACATCAGAGCGTAGACGTCGCCAATGAATCTTTGCGCGCTCAGCTAAACACACTGCAATATGAACTGGACTCATTGAAACAGGAGAAGGAGCTCACGGCGCTCCAACAAGCCAGCGACGTTCGCGATGCCGAGCAGCGTGCAGATCGAGACTTCAAAAGAGCCCAGGCTGCAGAGGCCGCTGCTCAACAGAGCGCCAAAAAGCTGGACCAACTCTCGCGTGAAGTGAGCGACATCGAGAACCGACATACCAACGAGAAGATCCAGCTCGATCGCAAGATCCGTACACTGCAAGACGACAACCAAAGTCTGAGAGAAGATCTCGAAGATGCCGAATCACGTCTATCATCCGCCGAAAGAGAGCATAAGCATGGGCTGGACGACCTTGAAGCAAGACACACCGCCCTCCAAGCCTCGTTCGAAGAGGCGCAGAGAGACTTGGGCTCAAAGGTTTCGTCTCTCCAGTCCACGCAACAACGCCTGTCACAACGCGAATCAGAGAATGGAAACCTTGAGAACGAAATTCTCCGGCTCAAGGCACAGACTGGCGACTCTGACACTCTTGCCATCATTAAGCGCGAGCTTTCTGAGCAAGTAGCCCATATCAAGAGGCTGGAGTCTACCAATCGCGACCAGTCTGCCGAGCTCAAACAATTGCGCAAAACTCACAAGAGTGTCGAGATTGTCCAGGAAGAGAAACGCACTCTGGAACAGAAGCTACGCGCCATGGAAGACTTGCGCAAGGAATTGGCAGAGGCGCAACTGCAAAAGCAGATTCTAGAAGACGAAAGACGTAGTTGGACAAGCTACCTGGAAAGCGAGGCTGCCGGAAGGGAAGAGATGGCTTTTAAGTCACCAGAAGATATGGCCAAAGCATTCGTCAAGGAGCGTATGGAGAGGATTACGCTAATCGAAAAACTGGGAGCCATACAGCCTGAGATCTCTGTGCGCGATGCTAACATCAAGACGCTTGAAGACGAGAAGGCCCAACTCAGAGCAGAAATCGAGAAGCTCAAGAGTGCAAGCGGTACGACAACAATCGCTGCTCCTGTAGACGTCAAAGCTCGCGCACGCCTTGAAAGACAGAAAAATCTGGCCATCAAAGAAGTTGAATATCTACGGGCTCAGATGAAGGCGTTCGAAGCCGAGGAGAACGAATTTTCGCCGGAAAAGTCAAACCAGGAAGAGAGCAAGCGTACCCAAGAGCTGGAAGCACTCATCGATCAGTACCGCTCGGAAGTCGAGGCCTTGTCTGCTGAGATGAAGCAGCTGGAAAGTAGTACTCCTGCTGCGTCAACACAAACTTCGAAGCGACCTCATCCAGAAGAGTCCGATGAGCGACTAGGCGAGTTGCGCCGTAAGACACGCACACTCCAAGACGACTTGACAGCATTACAAACTCGCTACTCCACCACTGAGACTGAGCTGAAAGCCAAGACCAGCCAACTCAATGCTCTTCGTGAATCATCACGAACAAGAGTGCTCGAGCTTCGCGACAACCCGACTGCGCAAGCCGAGGCCATCAAGATGACAACTCTTCGTACCTTGAAAGAAGAAAACGCAGCACTCCTCAAACAACTTGAGGGCAAACCAGACGGCGCGACGAAAGTGGTCCCTATCAGCACACTTGAGCACGCACGTCTGCAGATGAGCGAGCTCGAAGCCACAGTTGCCCAACGCGACAAGAAACAACAACGGCTGAAAACCATTTGGTCGGCCAAATTCCTTGAATTTGCAGAAGCCGTTGCTGCGACTCTGGGCTGGAAAGTGGTCTTCCAACCAAACGGTCGATTCAAGGTTACGTCTATCCTGTATCCGACATCCATCAACAAAGATGGCGAGGAAGAGGAGAACTCGATTCTCTTTGATGGTGAAAAGGGCACTATGAAGGTGTCTGGTGGCACGGAGAGTGTATTTGCGAATGAGATTCGCCCGCTCATCGAATTTTGGGTTGATGGAAGGAAGGAGATTCCTTGTTTCCTGGCTGCATGCACACTGGAATTCTACGACAAGACAACGAGAGCTACAGAGATCTAAAGAAGTAATAAAACAAGCACCCTGATGCATTTGCTGATCATACCCTTTCCCGCCATCACATTTCTAGTACTCGTGGCTCAGTGAAGCAGGCCGCGTCGACGAATGGAGCTTTCCCCTTCAGCAAACGAGTGCAGATCAAACGAAAGAAGGCTGCGATCATATCGTGTGTCCGAAACCATGCTCTCAGGAATTCTGCTTCAACTGTTCAAAAGACTGGAAGTTGTGTAGGGGAACACGTAAAGGCGGTGCAGCAGAACTGCTGGATAAGGAGACGGAAGCTAAAAGTCCAGGTGTGGTCAAAGGTCTACTCGGCGAACTGAAAGAGGTCTTGAGAAACGAGTTCCAGCTGCTCGACCGGGAGAAGTGGTCGGAAACCGAGTTGACAACGATCAAGGAGAATTATGCGTCTTGTATCTCCATGATAGACCAAGCTGATGCTTTGCATGAAGTGTTTGAGGAAGTAAAGGAGTCTGTCAACAAGTTTCTGAATCCTCTACGGAAGCAACGCGGAGACCCACCTCTGGATGGGGCAGAGAGCCCTGCAGAAAGCGTGAAACAAGTCGAGGTTAAGAGCAATGGGAAGCGCGCGCTCTCTCCTGACCCGTTCCTTGCTCGTTTTAAAAGAGCGAAGACGGACATGCACGCTGATGACGAGGACAAACATCGGGAGTCTGAGCGGGCAGTCACCGACGGGAATGGAGACGTGGACAGTATCGCCGAGGACAGGAACAATGGCGAATCCGATTACGAGCAAGATGTAGATGACGAGGAGGGGTCTGAAGAGAACTATGAAAATGGAGATGATCCGGATGGAGACTCCAGCTGGGGATCTTGTTGAGAACGTACTCTTGGGTTGCACCTTCCTCCTGAAAACGCCGAGCCGAGTGTGCACAAAATTAATACGTGGGTATCGTGAGAAGAAATGCAAAACGCCGATATAATGCCCGAATCCCAGAATGCTTGTATAGCGCCCAATGCAATGTCCCTTCCTAAGAGTCGACGCCTGAACTATGCTTCATCTCGTCAACTTTGTATGCGTCCCGCATTGGCGTGTCCGCCACGGCGCGACTCGGACCATAGTCGTCTTCCTCAGCGCCAGTCTCTGTCGCAATCGTAGGTAGCACGCCGATTACTAGACTAGGCCTACGTTGGCGAACAGGCTTACGGCGTTCGTGCCGATACGACGCTTCAACGACGCTGTCAGGTGCGGCGGGCAATGAAGCCTTGCGTCGATGGTCGCTGGCAGCACCTCCATCCGCAATACCGTGTCTGCGAATTGCTGGATGTGGCGGAAAATCTAGATGTGGCATCTCGCATGCCTGAACTTGTACTTCTTTCGAGTTTGGCTCTGCACCGGTTTGTCTCCGCAACCCGACGTGAGGTAACAATCCCATGTGTGATCGCACGGCGCCAGTCTTGTTGTCAGATTTGTCCGAGAACCATCTGTGGATCCAATTACGCATCTTGTGCACAAAGTGTCGAAGGAGAGGCTGTAAACAGGCTAGACTTGCGGCCGAAATGCCAAAACCGAGTTCCGTCAGAGCCAGTACAATCTCCGGAGCCGAGTGATCATAGAAAGAGGTGTGGTAGTTAGGGTCCAGGAAGGCTGCCTGAAACCACACACCATAGACGTAAGCAGTACGAAAACAAGCAGCCACACTACCAGTGACACCCAGAATGAGCAGGATGCAGACCGAAAGCTTGATATGAGGCTTCAATGATGATTTGATAAGTACTGTCACTGGCAAAAGTGCAAAGGCCCAATCTGTGACGGCACCGGTGGCTCCATGGAGATAGAGAAGAGGCACGAATCTGTTGCGTCGAACACACTGGCCATTAATCTGTCGTTGGGCAATATGCGACAGCGAGCCGCATTGGAGAAGCGACAAGAAGAGCGCAATGAGAGACAACACGATCGAGCAGGCTCCTGCAGCAATGATCGCTCGACGTTGCCATTGTTTCCAGACAAACTGACGATAGAAGAGCATGAGGGAGATCTTCAGAAATATGGTCGAGAGCATGAACGCCACTTCGCCGAGTGTGAGTCGCTGCAGTTTGTGTTAGTAAAAGATTGATCGACACAAATTGTATCAGGAGACTCACCAACAGAAACTTGTCTGCTACTGGTAACGTGAGAATTGGGTTGTGGTGTTCAAGTAAGGCAACACTCATCGCCAGGCAACTCAGCAGTATGAAGAAGAACTAAAGACATAACGTCAGTTCAAAAGACTTGGATTTCCAGATACACCCGAGTTACACACCCAAGCTGTGAGTATAGAGTAATCGTCGACAGCAAGTTTCCGCTTTCCGGTCCGTAGCTTGGCCCATAAACGCAGAAAGACGCACAAAGTTGTTAACGCGATGAACATGATGGTGACTCTAAAGATCATGCGTTTGAGGAACCCTCCTCCAGGTAGATCGTTCTGCGCATTGTAGTGCTCCGGAAGCATGACCTGTAGATTGATGATTGGAACAGGCGAAGTTGACAAGGCATGATCGAGTCAAGTCCCTACTGTCATGCAAAAATGCGGCTCTGTCCCTCCACATAAGAGCGAGGGAGATGGAAGGATCGAGACCAATTCGCCCGCCTGGCAGTCTCATGATCATCTTCTTTGTGAGCTGCGAGCACGACGTGGTACCGTTGGATCGTGGGCTTGAAACGTCGAATGGTGGATTTCGTCAAGATTGTTCAACGGTCCGGCTTCTCATGCCTCATATCTGCGATACACAAATTCATAGCCCAATTCAAGCGTAACGGCCAGGTCAGGTATTAAGCGGGCTCGCGATACATTTCGGGAAGAAGGCTGGCGCCTAATCGACCCGGCAGCCGATCGCGCGAGTCAGCCGGCAGGCACTCCGATACGTAGTTGATCACTAGTCCGACTGTTTTATTCAATACCGTGATGACATTGTAGTTTTCCAAGAACGAAAAGCTGCTGTAGGCTGGAACAGAATAGTCACTTTGTTTGGACGTTCAGGAATTGAGCCGCCATGTTGTTGTATCTGGTGCATGGTTCTCTGTCAGGATCTCAGATTTCAACCACGGCACATGGCAGTATCGATACAATGTACAGTACATTCGAAAGGTACCAAAATGTTTTTCTTTTGAAGGATCCGGGTGGCGAAAGTGGAGTCTAGCCTGACCAGATCCAGAATGGCGACGAACGCCATCTCTGACAACATCTGGGTGTTCAACCGCCAGCGCCATGTCTCTGATACAGCACGTTGCGGTCTTGCGATTAGACCTATCAAGGGGACACGAGCGCTTTCAAGCGAGCAAGTCTTCTCTGCATGCGAGCCAGAAGCTAGTGACGCCAGAGTCGGTGTACGGCCAAGATTTCGGCCTAGGGTTTGGATGTATTGTAGATTGTATAGAAAGTCGGACTAACGCGTCCAGTCGGAATTCTTGTATTGGTGAAAAGGAACATGCACCCCATCCATGTGAGATAGGGTGCTGATTATATAGATGTAAATTCGTAAAGGGTATTGGGTCTACAGGGGTCTGTCGACATGGGGTACTACAAGGCATAGAAGGGGCGAAATCATATCAGCTTTAGAGGTGTTCTCCGAATCCCAGCAGGAACATGGCTCATGTAACGACTTTTGGAGTCCGGTCTCTGAAGCCGCCGGAAAGCCTCGGTGATGTGCTTGGTATTGACAGGGGTCCTTGCCTCCTCGGGTGGATCGAACAGTCCAGGTTCTCGGCGGATTCTTTTCCTGCGTTGCTGGTCTTCATCGCCGCCGCTTTCCCTTCTCTGTATGTCTTCGGCATTCTTGACTCGCAGAGCCTCTTCTGTCAGGGTCTGGACGATTTCGAAGGTCAAGAAGCCTAGGATGTCGACAATGTCGTCGTTTGGCTTGCTATCCGTCACGACACCGAAGCCAGCCCATTCTCGGAAGCGTTTGCCCTTGCGGAATGTGAAAGAAGCCTGGCGACATTCGCTCCAGTGTAGATATTCCTCGGGTGTCATGTTCTTCGTACGGTCGTCTGCATTCTTGAGACGCGTCATGGTAGCGGTTGTCATCTCCTCTTCATCCTCGTCCTCCTCATCCTCTCTTTCCGGGACCTGCTCTTGGTAGAAGCTTGATACATCCCATGGTAAACCGACTTTTGCTTTCTTCGTTTTTGAATTTCTGGTCCCGACCGAAGGACCGGCGGTAGCCAGTGTTGGGTCATTTGCGGGGCCAACGTCGATGTCTGCAAAGTCGTCACCTCCTCCACCACCGCCGCCTCCTTTGTCGTCCGAGTCCTTTGCAGATTTGCGTACGTCTTTCCAGCTGAGGAAGGTACGTAGGCGGGAGACCTTTGCGCGATCGTGGCGGATGAGAAAGATCAGATCGTCTGTGTTGATGGATCGAACACCACGACGGGCGGCCAGAGCGGTGGCTCGTGTGAGCATCTCCACGACTTGTTGTTGTACAATTGCTTCGATGAGTGTGGTAGTCTCAGGGGCAGCTTCCGCAGTTTCGCCAGAGACGAACATCATCTGCTGTATCTCGGTACGGTACTTGGCGGCCTTGTCTTTGTCGGCCATGATGAAGGAGAAGGGGGAGGGGTGATTCGAAGCGTGGTGTTGAGTTGAAGTTGAAGCCTGGTATTGAGCTGAAGCCTAGTAAAAGTGTCGCGTGAAGATGTTTGATATGTGGCGATGATGAGAAGAGGATTCCAGGTCAGGGACGATAGATCGAGAGGAGTTTCAGGAGGTTATTGTCGCATGGTGCAAGTATTGACGATGGATAAGGACAATAGACAATAGGCCAGTCAATAGGCCATGGTGATTGCGGGGAGCGATCGTCAGACCGAGCGTCTGGAATCTCGATGTTTTTTATTTCCACAAAGTCCTTCCTTGCTCATACATAAACGCAATCATGTTCTACGCAATCGGTCTGGGTCTGGCGGATGAAAAGGACGTGTCGGTCAAGGGTCTCGAGATCATCAAGCGCGCCGAGCGTGTCTACCTCGAAGCCTATACCGCCGTCCTGCTGGTCGAGAAGGAAGTCCTGGTACGCCGCTACCTTTGACGAGAGCGCAAACGTGCACTAATCGCTATCGCAGTAGGAAGCTTACTATGGTCGCGAAGTAATCATCGCCGACCGCGAAATGGTCGAATCCTCATCCGACGAGATCCTCGAAGGCGCCGACAAGGTCGACATTGCCTTCTTGGTTGTCGGTGATCCTTTCTCGGCAACCACTCACACAGACTTCATCATCCGTGCTCGTGAGAAGAACATCCAAACCCGCATCCTGCCCAATGCCTCCATCCTGACTGGTGTCGGCTGCACCGGTCTCTCGCTCTACAACTTTGGCCAGACCGTCTCCATGGTCTTCTTCACAGACAACTGGAAGCCCGCCAGTTACTACGACCGTGTCAAGGAGAACGTCGCCCTGGGTCTGCACACTTTGGTCTTGCTGGACATCAAGGTCAAGGAGCCCAACCTCGAATCTCTGGCCAGAGGCAGAATTGTCTACGAGCCTCCACGCTTCATGACTGTCGCCCAATGCGCCCAGCAGATGATCGAGACCGAGGAAGAGAAGGGAGAAGGCATCTGCTCAAAGGACAGATTGGCTGTTGGTGTTGCTCGCGTCGGTGCTGACGATCAAGAAATTGTTGCTGGCACTCTTGAGCAGCTCGCTGAGGCTGACCTTGGCAAGCCCCTGCACAGTCTAGTCCTTATCGGCAAGCGCATGCACGACATGGAGAAGGACTACGTCCGCGAGTATGCTGTCGACAAGAAGGTCTTTGACGATATCTTTGCCAGGGACTACCACCAGTCATAAGATAATGACCACTACATATTTGTGTACACAATCTTTTTTTTCTTCGTACACTTCGACTCTGCTAGTAAAGAGCAAGATTGTCCTCGTTCAATTTTCCGAACAGCTCCTCCAAATCTGCACTGACACCCATGATTTCCTGTGCCAGGGATCCAGTCACGAGCGCTACAGTCCAAATTAGCAAAACGAAGTCATGAGGGTGATTATAGATCAAACTTACCATACGCATACAGCAACTCATAGTCCTCCTCAGTCGCCAAAGAAGCCTTGTCACTGTCCCTTCTGAACTCAAAGATCTTCGCCAGCAGTCTGTCTCTGGTGTGATCGATGTTGGGCAACACATCGTTGAGCGGATATTCAAGCTTGACCGAACTGGCTAGCACAGAGAATAAATGACTGATTCTCGCAGACAAAGCAAATCGTTCGGCTCTGGTGTATCTCAATACCTCAGCCTCTCCAGGGCTCGCCTTGAGGTCTTTGGCTATCACCATATTCATGGCGTGGAAGTTGTCCAACATGCGCTTCGTTCTTTCCAATATCTTGCCGAAAATCTTGTCAGGGAACGGAGCTCGAAATTCAAACTCAGAAGCAGCAGCTTTGCGGAGAGCTTCCAATTGCGCAAGGAAAGTTTGGAGCTCGGATTCTTCACGAATATCCATGTATGTCGAGACGGGCTCGCCGAGGAGGAACATGGCCAGCGGGTCTCTGCGCCAGATCAGCGACATACGAAGCCAAAGTAAGCAGATGCCATTCTTGAGCTTGCGACGGGCAGAGATGGGCCAGATCACTCTGGTCACCACGATGCCCCAGAGACAGCCTGCGATGACTGCTACGAAGCGATGAAGCACAATCTCCCAAATCTCAGGATTGATACCTCCTTCATCATCGTCGTCATCATTGTCCTTGACAGACAGCGAGTATGCGTAGAGAGCGGAAAGGTTGTAGGTGAGAAGGATGAAACGGCCCATAGGTCCTTTGCCTTGAACCAGGATGATGTAGAAGCAGCCAAGCGACATTAGCCAGCCGAAGAACCCGAGGAGCCAAGGACTGTCGTCCGAGATGATCCAAGCCATAATTGCCAGTATTGCGCCCATGGCTGTGCCGAGGAATCGCTCAACACCCGTCGTGTTGGAAGCTCCGATGGTCATAGAGCACACAACCATATAAGAGACAAGACCCCACTCTCCGCGCCAATGTTGGTAGAACGGTCGTGACCATACCATGAATGATGGCAATGCAAAGAGAGCTGCTCCCACACCAACCTTTATCGCAAATCTGATGTCGTCTCGTCGAATAAACTTGAACATGCGATAAACCTGATGTGTCAGTGGTTCCTTGATGTTGAGACCTGCTCTCGCAAATGTATCCGCTTGTAAGATGGGCTTGAGAATGTCAGTTGTCAAAGCCTCGTCAGGCTCGTGAATCAATGACAGGCCGGCTTCCACTGCAGCAGTCTTGTCGGAATCATTCCTTCTCCAAAAGGCCATCCAAGTCCAGGAACGTGTTCGATCTTCTTGTTCGATTTCTTCCTTTAGTTCTTCCAGAATTTCAAGATACTCGAGAGTGTCTTCGGCAAAATCGACCATCGCGGCAGCATAATGTCCACAGCTAGCTGCAACTTCTTCCAGGTCAGCCACACGCTCGAGGGATTTTGCGTTCGTAATTTCCTTGTTACGATATAGCGTTGACAAGGCTCCTTTTCTAGTATTATTAAACAAGTCAATTGCTTGAGCAAGACTTGATCGGAAGTTAACATTGACCGCGATCACATCGTCTGTACCGGGTTGAAAGGGCAGCTCATCCAGGATAGATTTGAGAGTAAAAGCCAGCGACTTCATCGGCGGTCCTAGTTGCGTTATGAATGTCGTAAACATTTCAGAGGGCGACAATGAAGGTCGTTTATCTGTGAAGTTACTGGTGAAGCTTGAGGCCATGGGACTAAACGGTATAGGCTGATCAGCTGGCGACTCAGGAGCTTCGCTAATAGGTGTCAAAGTCCCTCGAATTTCGCCCGGTTCGCTCACAAGCTGAGAGCCACCGAGAAAAGAGGAAGACATGGATGCCGACCTGTTGATGTGTGGTGATGATTTGATGAGCGCAAATTGCGTGCTTGCCGCACTGTAGAGACCGCCAATGCTCTGGGATAATCCTTGCAGACATTTGACAAGCTTGACCTCGAGACGATATTCTTTTTCCCTGCCCAACATGTAATGCTCGTATTTCGCTTCAACCAGGTTCTTCTTCATTGACAATTCACTGGCCTTGCAGTCCTTGTCGACTTGCCTGTATGCTGCACCTTGCATCTCCGTTTCGGAGCCTGTAAGGAAAGCTCGCGTGATGGCGATGAGCTTGGCCCCAAGTAAGTCTGTAGTCTTGACAAGGTCGCGGTGTAGCTCTTTCTTGGCGTATCGTGGTTTGACAAGCAGATTGACTGCCGTGGTGGCTGCCATACCAAGCAGAACCATCCGCAAGACTTGGAAAACTTTGTCTTCGGAAAATTTGGCAGCTTGAATAGATCCTTCCTTGGTCAAGATGGTAATGATGGCCAGTGAGGCAAGACTGCATCCAACATTGACAGTCGGGTGACCAAGTCGCTGTTTGAGCCAACCGATGAAACCCAGTCCACCAGCACAAAATACCACCAGAACGATAGCATGACCAAGAACCAGAAGGTCCCGTTTGCCCAGAGCCATGCTGATAGCCATGCTGGTAAAAGATACGAACGCTGCATACACAAAGGCAATCAGAGCGATACCAACGGCTTCAATCATACTCCCTACTGTCCTCGAAGGGTGAAAGTACACCGTGACAGTCGCGACAACATGCTTGCCGTCCTGCTTTCCGAGGAATGCCGAGATGAAGGGCAAGAAAGTAGCAAGAGATCCAAGAAGATAGGCTATGGAACATTTGAAGATTCCCTGTCCTAGGTTTGAAGCCCAAAAATCAACCGATCGATCCCGCCAGCGGTAGAGAGGGTTTAGTAGGGCATTGAATTCAGGTGTTGAGGGTCGCGCGTCAGGATCTGCACCTAGCAACCCCTCACGCTCCTCTGACGAACCAGATTCCTCGTGAGCATCGTCTCCTAAGGTAGGCAACGAAAAGGCACGTCTAACACGTTCTCCAGTCCGTGGTAGAATTAGTGTCGCGTTCCTAAGCTTGACGGCTGTTAACGACAAGCACGTGGCGCTGGAGGCGTTCGTGAACTTACGTTCCGGGGGTTGAAATGACGGCCCAGAGACGAGACTTGCCCAGTGCTTTCTGATGGCATCACTCACTGGAAACTCGGCGACATTCCCTTTTGTTCGATCCACGTATAAGTATGTTCAAATGTTTGGAAAAGATATAAGACGTCGGAGGTGGCCTAGCGGTTGTCGTCGATGATCTGCACGCAGGATTGCCGCTTTGACTCCTAGTGGCAGCTCGTGCCGATCTCGCTATCGATAAACCAATTTGCCGTAGAGAGCCTCAATCGATCTTTCATGATATTGACAGTGTTCTACGAGAAAATGTCATGATATATGTGTGCTGATCTCGTCATACAAGGACTTATCTTAGCGGCGCTGAGATTATATCGTATAGCATGTCTCGAATGACACCATACTTGGTGTCGGAAATGAAGGCAGCGAGGCAGTGAGAGCAATGCTGAGAATGATGACCACCGCTTTATGTGAGATTCTACAGGAATTGCACTTCCCCTCTCCAGGAAGAAGCGGAGGAAGAGAATCACGATGATGTTCGTGTCGTGCCACACTGATTCCCCAAAACAGAAGTTGCTTGACAAAAATCGTCAGCATGAAAGAGCATAAAACACAACTCCTCGCCAAAATCATATGCCGCCCTGCCCGTACGCCGTAGCAATGCAAATCCCAGCTCTAGTACCTGGCTTGTACTTTGCGATTCGATCCATTCCATCGCGTTGAGTATCCCGTAAAGATCCTCAGTTGGCAAGCTCCTTCCGTACCAGTCTCTTAGCGGTCGCAGCTTCGAGCTTGCGCCTGAACTCCATATTCGCGATGGTTCTTGCTAGCTCTTGATCTCGACTTCGCGACTGTCCGGCAACAAGACCCTATCTCGATGACTCCTGGCTCGCGGTGCGCGGTTGCTGGCCCGGTGAAGAGGGCAACAGCTTGATCTGCTTGATAAGATAACTTTTCTCGTCCGAGAATTGGTCGTCCTC
The DNA here is from genome assembly GCF_000721755.1 of Aureobasidium subglaciale EXF-2481. Classification (NCBI taxonomy): domain Eukaryota; kingdom Fungi; phylum Ascomycota; class Dothideomycetes; order Dothideales; family Saccotheciaceae; genus Aureobasidium; species Aureobasidium subglaciale. The sequence goes on along the minus strand of NW_013566984.1, from coordinate 480,252 downwards.
GGTACGGTCTGCCAAGAAGTTTGGTAAGAAATCCAGCAGTCGTTGACGGTTCATAGTCAATAGACGCTTGACATCTGGCGACTTGTTCGGGTTCGCAGCAAAGATCTTGAAGACATGAAAGGCTTCATACTGCACCATCTTACGATCATCTTTCAACTGCCACATTATGAGCTTAAGATTGTCGCCGGACTCGACATAGCGTGTCATTATCTCGTAAAACTGGCGGTCCAGCAGGACTTCGCCGAGCAGTTTAATGGATTGGCGTTTAGTTACGTAGCTCTCTGACTTGATGAGTACGTTGTTGTACTTGTCGAAGAAAAGATCGAAGTTAGTGTCAATGTACTTAGCCACCATGGGCTTGTGTCGAACTAGGATTTGCTGTTGATCACTCTTAGTACGTAGCCGTGAAGTATGTTGAGGTAGCAACTCACGCGGAACGTGTCAAAAGCATCTGTGCTAACTTCAAACAAGCTCTTGTCTATCCAATCAAAGAACTTCCAGAATACACCCTGGCCCGATGCAGGCTGGTCTGTGTCAATGCTGCCAAGGTCCAAGGATTGACCGTGTAGGCTGGGCTCATCGTAGAGAATCAACGCAGTGACCGCGTCGTGTTTCAAAGCCTCTTTCAGTATTCCTCCACAGGGCATTGCGCTTTCGCGACGATCGTAGCCATTGCAAAGCGCGATGATGACTTCGGGACGTGTGGTGATGATGTATTGAAGGGCGATCGGTTGGTCTTCCCCGGGTTGCTTGTATCGCAAGACGTTGGAGATGATGGTTTGTGTATCTTTGCGCGATTCGAAAGGCAGACGGTGGATGTTTTCGGCGAGGACTCGTAACAGATCTTCGGTGACGAGGAGGTTGACAAGCTGGAAGACCTGGTCGGGGCTGACGTCAAGTTCTACACGCTAGTGTCAGTCGCTCTGTGCTTGAGAACTGGTTGGTCGTGGTAGTGAAAGCATACCGGGCGTGCCTTGAAGAATGACCTTCATCTGGCCAAGGTTCCGTGCCACTTCTTCCTCGATCTGACCGTCGTCAGCCCAGTCCAGTCCGCTCGAGTCGTAGTGGTCGGCTACCTTTTGTGAAGGCTTATCCTCAGCAATCAGCTTCAGCATCAGATCTTTCGTCGACCGGGTCAACTCCTGGTTGGACCTGGCCTTGCTGCGGCCAAACAAAAAGGCCATGTTGCCTGTAACTTATGCGCTGCCTGGTGTGTCTTGACTGCTCGCGGGGTTGCTGTTGCCGGTCGATAAACGTTTATCAGGAACACAGCTGGATAGTCAAGGCACTCTTGTAAAAGAAGAAGAAGAAGAGTGCGAGAAGAAAACACAAGAGAAGAATACGGTGAAAGAAACTGCAAACAAGTCGTCACCGCGCTATGTGTTTACTACTGGAGATTGACTTTCCATTAAACATCGTCACTCCGAGAAACTGTGGGGGGACGGCCTTGGCAAGCCTGATGACTTTCTTGTTTCATGTGATGCTGCCATTGACAAGTAAGATTGTCTTTACCACAAAAGTATGCTGCCAGCTGAACGCTCACTTCAACGCTCTCACCGTATCTAGAACCGAACAACGTGTCACATACCCAGGCATTCACAGCGCCAATCCATGGCAAAATCGACTGATCTAAGAATAACATCGTCAAAGAGAAGTTGGCACCGTGGTATCAGGCATCTATCAGGCTACCCGTACACCGCACGGACGAGTCAAGAACTTCTTAGCATGAAATTGGGAGCTTCAGATGTGAGGGAACGTGCCTTTTACTCCTGCAAGATAGATCATGACTTCTCGCGCTCGACGAAGCCTACATTGAATCGGAGCATGATTATCTGTATGACAGGGTGTCGTCGGATATAACTCAAGACTACGGACTCTTTCCTTCGAGCATAGAGAATTCGACTCTACAGGCTAAACCTCTACTCAAAGAAGCTTTGCTTCCGCCACTATTGCATTTTAGATGTGATTGCGAATCTTGGAAAGTGACACTTACCTCGTCAGCTTTTAATCTATTGCCGCTCTCATATACGATCATCCTTTGCACTAGTTCTATCGCTATCGAGGGAGTTCCGGGAAGGATATTTGTCCAGGCCTTTGGAGGATATTGTACAAAGGCCATCTTGCCCCAGTCCGGCAAAGTTTTGGCTTCCTAGACGAGTGTGAACTTCTGATCTCCTGTGCAACGATACGGAACAACTTACAGGCCAGATGTCGAGGTTAGGGGTACCGAGTGTCGAAAAGATACTCTTGATCAGGGCAAGGTCACTCCCGAGATCACCAGAGTCGAACAAAGTCCGAGGACCCAGACTCACCACTTGAGCGGCCACGCATCCAGCAGCCCACATGTCAAGACTCGTATCATACCATTGGTTGCCGAACATGAGCTCTGGAGGGCGGTAGCTCGTTGTACCCACATCCATGATCTTTTCCCTTGCAGGTTCAGACGAAGGGTCATCAGCAGACCATGCGATACCGAAATCTGATATGTAAATTGGACCAGCTGGGCTTCTGAGCAGGATGTTAGACGGCTTTACGTCTCGATGGATGATACCGCAATCATGTATGTGCTCAAGACCTTGCAACAACTGTGAGAGAATGGCCTTTTGATGGGTCGGATGCAATTTGCCCTTTCTGAGTTGATCGTCGAGGGTATATGGCATGAACGGGAACGCTAGGACGAGTCGACCACCAGCTTGTGAGAAACTCTCGACAAGCTCTACGACAAAGGGGTGGCGAGCTTTTTCCAGCAGTCGCACCTCTCGCACAGAGTCATGAGGTGGTTCCGTGGCAGATGGATTTGTGACCTTGAGAGCAACTAGGCAGGGATGGTACTGATGCCCCTGTGTCTTCGGTGTGATGCCGCAGTTATCTCCAGCTGTAGCCTTGTAGACTTCAGAGAACAAACCGTCGTTATGATGTGTAGCGTTTGTGTAACGACCAATGGTCACGCCAGAGGTGGACAGCACCAGAGGGGCTTCCTCAATCAAGTCGTTGGCTTGCTCACGAACGCTCGAGCTCGAAGACAAATCACCGACTACAGAATCAATGCGAGATTGGTAATCTTGCTACGCGTTGGAAGGAATATCAGAAACACGGAATGAAAGAAAAGGGGAAGCAATGTAATCGTTTACCACATGTTCCGAACCGTCGAAGATAGCTTGCTCTACATCTGTAGCTTTGCTTTGGATATGGCTGGCAGGGAGATCTGGATGAGCAAGCACAAGAGCAGCTTGTCTGAAGTTTGGTCAGTACTGGAAAATTACCTTTCTCATTCCAATTGAGTGTTCAAAGATGTTTGACTTGCACTTTGGAAACAGACTCGAATCTCTCTAGGAAAGTCAAATTGGGAGACATGTTCGGAGGACTGCTATACGAGAGACGGCGAGATCAAGTCGAAGCGTATATCGAAAGAGGCTTGTGGGTGGTGGTGGCTTTGGACGGAGCAAAAGCGGAAGTGGGTCATCAGATAGAGTTTGCGGGGATGATGACGGGGCGATGTCGATTTGCCGGCGGCGAGTGTCGCAGCAGCCTCAGCAGGCCTTCGCTCTGGCCGCGGCAGGCATGAGACACTCAAGCTGAGACGTTCCCCTAAGTTCTCAGTCTACTTTGACCACTTTCTTTCGACCTCCAGGCTGCAGATCCAAGGAACTCGGGCTTCATTCAGGAGAAGACGACCAGGACAACAAAGACGGCGCGATTCCTCGCCGCCTCTCCCAACGCCGCTCATCTACAGAGCGACCTGCGACATCGTTGTGTGACAGGCTTCGACTTTTGCGACACGATGCGCATCGCCCGTTTCCCACTCCTCGCTGCTTCAGTCGCCCTTTTGGCACCCACGGCCTCTGCTGCTGATGGACTGACTGGCCCCAAGACGCATATCACGGCCGACGGGCTCGAGATTGTGACGGTAAAAGCAAAGACGTGCAAACGCCCCACGAGATCCGGAGACGACGTTAGTGTACACTACCGCGGCACCTTGCTTTCAAATGGCTACAAGTTTGATGAGTCATACAACCGTGGAGTGCCTTTCACTTTCAAGCTCGGCGCTGGGGAAGTCATCAAAGGGTGGGATGAGGGTCTACTGGACATGTGCGTTGGCGAGCAACGGAAGTTGGTCATTCCCCCAACACTGGCCTACGGCCACAGCAACCTCGGTGTCATCCCTCCGGATAGCACTTTGGGTATGTTTGACTCTCCACACCACGCCTTCAAGCGCTGACATACCCCGAGTCTTCGAGACAGAGCTCATAGAGATAGCTGGCGTATCGGCCGAGGCCGAGGAACCCAAACCCAGACCCGAAGAGTTTATGCCGCCACCCCCCATTCCGCAAGACGATATCCCTCCACCTCCGCCCGCTGCGAGTGGTGCAGAGAAAGGTCCCAAGGCTATGATGAAGGCAGAAGATGGCGAATGCAAGCTCCTAGGCCCATTCGCCCTGATTGTACAAGCTGCACTCGGTGCCCTTGCTCTTCTCTCCCTCGTCTTCAAGCGTTGGAGAGAGCGTCCAAGACGGCCCCTCAAGATCTGGTTCTTCGACGTTTCCAAACAGGTCGCTGGTACTTTCTTGCTACATCTCGCCAACCTGGCCATGTCCATGTTCTCGTCGGGTAAGTTCGATATGGCCAGCACCAAGCCTGAGGATATCTCAGCAAGTGTCTCTGCTGTCGTTGCCGACAATGGCAAAATGCCCAATCCCTGTTCATTCTACCTGTTGAATCTGGCCATCGACGTGAGTACACTCTGGTCGCCATACTCGTCCTTTTTTGACATTATACAGACTACCATTGGCATTCCTGTCCTTGTCATTTTCCTACGCGTCCTGCACAGTCTTTTCTCAAAGACTCCCATGGCGAACCCGCCCGAATCCATCAAGTCGGGCTACTACGGCAGTCCACCACGTGCTACTTGGTGGCTCAAACAATCTTTCATTTACTTCATTGGACTCTTCGGCATGAAGCTCTTCGTCTTCTTGCTCTTCGCGATGCTCCCATGGCTACCTTGGGTCGGTGACTGGGCACTGCGCTGGACCGAGGGCAACGAGGCCCTCCAGATTGCTTTTGTCATGTTCATTTTTCCCGTGGCTATGAACGGCATTCAGTACTACATCGTTGACAGTTTCATCAAGGATGCGGGATCAGATAGGGATGGTTTCCAGGCCGTGCCTACGGAGGACGACGAAGAGCAGGGCAGAGACAGCGATACTGAACAAGACGAAGACAGATCTAAGAGACGGAACAGAGTCAGGACTACTGAGCACGCCGCTGAGGCCAATTCGACAGCCGTGTCCCCTTATGATCACGACTCCGACGCTGAAGCCTCGAGCGGTGGAAGCTCAACTCTCAGAAAGTAACAAGCACAGCGACAACGTAGATAGCACGAGTTCATGATTAAGACAACTATCATTTGCATCATATCTTATAGCTCCATCATGGGCACATCAACTGTCCGGCGACAGAATGAACCGGGACAAGCGACATTGTGCATTGATGAAGCTTCGAGGGTAGTCAGGTCCCCTCTAGCGAGGGCTTCTTGGTCGTCGGCGGTGTGATCGATATGAAGAGCCATTTTCATGCTCGCCATCGCGGCTTCGACTCCTGGGCTGTCTGTGAGAATGTCTCTTAACGCGATTGTCGTTTCTCTCCTGCCTGCTGCGTTTGTTGTCAGGAATTGGGGCATCGAGAGAAAAGCTCTCGAGACCGCCACCTGGACTTTGGTTTCCTTCATCTTGATCACGTTCGCGTCGACGATGTTTTCGTCTTTGTCTCTCTTCTTTTTCAGCTCGCTCCAGCTCCTTGAGCTCCCGTTCCTTACGGGCCTTCCATCTCTCCTTGTCCGTCTCGGCCTGTCTGAGTTGTGTTTGTGCTTTGCGCATGAATGCCATCGGGTCGTTTGAACTCATCCTTGTTTGTTCTCTCTCCCTTCGACTCGGATCCTCGTTCCCCCAGACATCCTTACTTGACTCTCGCGTCTCAGCATCTTGCTTACTTGAAGAAACATACCATGGCGCCGAGGATGTTGACTGCTTAAAACCAGCCGCATTCGAAAAACGCATCGTATACTGGTCCTCGTACTCCCGTGCTTTTTTTGCCTTCTCCGATTCTGCTTCAGCGTTGCGGGAATTGGCTAGTATGGCACGCTCATCAGGCGCAGCAAAAAGCTGGATATGACCAGCATGGTCTGTTAGGGGCACATGGCCATCATCTTTTCTCTGTTGGCAGAGACTCAGATTCTCACGTGCAGCAGCTCCAGAAGCTGCATCCATGCGAGCGATGCGCATGTCTCGATCGGTATCATCTTCGCCTCTCAAACGCCTTCGTTTGCGATCCCGGCCACCATCAACATCTCGGCGCTGCCGCGAGTTACCATGCTCGTCGGGTGGGGGTGATTGAGCTATGACGGGTGGAGGCACTTCACCTCGCATAATAGCGATGCGACGAGTAGCATCTTCTTCTTGCATGCGGCGTTCTGCCTCCTCCTCTCTGGCTTGCGCAGCCGCCTCATCTTTGCGCACACGGTCGACGTTGTCTTTGTTGTAGACATTCCAGCTTTTCTTTCCGAGAAGATGCAGGACCATGATTTCGGGGCAGTGTGGATGAAGCAAAGTGCCTCTCTCTTGTGGCCGTTATGTCAAAAAGAAAGCGCCCTGCTTTTTGGTGGCTTGACATGCAAGCTAAAACAGCATCAAGTCGCGAGCGACGAATGAGAGACGGGCGGGACTCCTTCCGTTGGATGGGTGGATCCAAGCGGTTCGGCCAGCTCGGAGGAGAACGACGCGTTCGTGGACCCCCAAAAGAATTGCGAGCGAACTGGTGATGCTCATGCATGAGCGAATCCTGCAGCGTCTGCCCCTTCTGTTCTTGTACCGCCTCGTGCAACTGTAATGTGTTAGTCCTTTCACTGTTCACTGTCGCTATCCGTCCTGTGTCCTTTGTCGACTGCCGTCTCTCCTCCGCTGCACCGTCTCTGAATCATTGGCACAGCTCTCTAGCCGACGAAGACGACTCGGCGCGCCGATTGCCAACGGTCACATCAGACAGGATACAATCACCCGCGTCGCACCTTCCTTCCAGCGGCCGTCCCAGCCACTTCTCTTTAACCAGTGTCCACCCAAGTCATTTCGCTGGATCCATCCAGCAAGCGATCCGCTTAATTGCAGGGGGCTTGGACACCTCGCAATCTCTCATACTTTTCCCATCTTTCCGCGAGAATAAAGAGACCGGAACTGACCAATTTTGCTGTCGACATAACGCTTCGATTACTCGTGTTTCCTCCCACGTCCTGCCGTCTCGAGATCTAAGTCAACTTCATATATCGTCCCGCACCAGAATCGCATCATCCGTGCCTGGCCACGGCTCGAGCACTATCTGACACGCCGATCGCTCGTCATGCCAACATATCTAATACATGGATTTCGCTGGCCGCGGCCATTGATTCGCATCCACATCATTCTTCAAAACCTTGACGATGCCGCTGCCGAATGGCTTATTGCGCCCGCGACTACTGAGACTCTGCTCGACAACTTTACCGAGTTGTGGCCGCAGACCATCAAGAACCTGCCAAATCTGCGCTTCGTAGAGCAGTTCGACCCCACCGACGAATCCCCGGCCGCTTGCTCGCAACCGTACGCCTACATTGCGGACATATGTGAAGAGGTTAAGCTGGGCATTGAAGTGGACGAAGTCAGAGGAAAGGGTCTAGGCGACGATCAATGGGGTGCCTTGATGGAGCTGAGAGACAAACTTGCGCCCGACGAGAAGGTTGGCTGGTTTGTGGTCGTGTGTGGTGACGAGGATCGGTCGGACACAGGCCCAGTCGAGGAAGAGGAGGAAGAGCAAGCTTATGCGACAAACACAACTGCACCGGTCGAGCTACCGCTAAGGGGACCGGCACACACACAACCGGTGCCCCTGAAAGAAGGCGGCCACGTTCCAGCAACACCTGAGACCAGCTACACCAACTATAGTGATACGACCAGTTCAAGGCGTAGCAGACATAGCAGGAACAGTAGTGAGGTATGCTTCAAGCTTGATAGGGCTGTTTGATCGGGGCATGAACTGATGTCTTTACAGCGCACCCCTACTGTCACAACCGCACCGACCGCCAGTCCCAGTTTGGAATCTCCACGTGAAAAGAAGAGCTTGCGCAAGATGTTCAGTATGGTCAGACAGAAAAGCATGACAAGTTTGCGCAGCAAAAAGAGGTGAGTACAGTAGATCCCAAGAGGCCCGACCAGACGACGCTGATCACCGCCCAGCTCTAAAAGCATCCGAGAGACAGCAGCGAGAAATGATTCAGGATCAGCACCACCTGTGCCACCAGTACCACATACGGCCCAGTCACCAGCAATGTCATGACGCCTGTACGAATTACATGCGACATGTGCAACGTTTTACTTGGACGAGGGGAAAAGGCCCCTCACCACCGGAGTTGTTTGATTTTCATACCCTGGAATTCCTTTGGGAGATTGCGTGAGACGACATGTCTCGGGGAAATGACACTTTGTAAAGGAAATATTTGGGCAGCGATTGCACCAGGCTTGGAGTTGTCTCTACAAAGGAATTTGAAATTTTGTATACCACAAGGCTCGAAACGTGACTTCTAAAATGAGGAATTCGTCCTTGCTTAAAGCTGAGGTCCATCACTGAAACATGCGATGAAGACAGGCGGTCATTAAGTATCGACCATAAATGTCCTATAAGGATGATGACGATGATGAACATGTTGATGATGTTGGTGCTGAGATCAAGGTTAAGCGAGAAGGGTATGTGGAGGCGAGGACGGAGGTGCCTCGTGCCTAGGCTGGGCGAACCCCGCAGATGTCATCGAAGTGGTTGGTTGGGCGAGCACTTGCATGCACCTTTGATCAATCAAAACACTCCCTAGACTCAAGTAACAATCGCCATCATGGCGCCAGCATCAACACTAGTCGTATGCAACCTCTACTTACACTTCAGACGCTTTGCGGTTGAACTGACAACGAGTTTCCAACAGAACAAGCTCAAAGTGCAGCTGAAGCTGTCCATCTCACGCCTACGTATGGTCCAGCAAAAGGACACCGCAATCGCCAAACAGCAACGTCGCGCAATGGCCCAACTACTCGAACAAGGTAAAGAAGAATCCGCACGTATCCGTGTCGAAAACATCATCCGCAGCGACCTGACCACCGAACTCCTGGAAATCCTCGAACTATACTGCGAACTGCTGCTTGCTCGAGCAGGCCTTCTCGAAGCCAAAGAGTGCGATGGTGGATTGGAAGAAGCCGTGAAGAGTATCATCTTTGCCGCACCGAGGACAGATGTCAAGGAGCTGCACAATGTGAGAACCTTGTTGGCCGAGAAGTTTGGCAAGGAGTTTGTGCTGGAGGCTACCGAGAATAGGGATGAGAAGGTGGCCAAGCGTGTGGTGGATCGTCTACGAGTTGAGCCGCCAAAGGCAGAGTTGGTCGAAGCATATCTATCGACCATCGCGGATGCATACAACATCGACTGGCCAAAGGGCCGTCTAGCTGCCAGAGAAGCCGCCGCCAAGCAAGAGGATGAGGACGACGAGGACGACGACAATCCTAGCGGTGGTCAAAAGGTACCTGCGCTTGAAGCACCGGACGGAACAGAACCACTAGTCGCTGCCACCCCTCCACGAAGTCTGGGCATGAAGAGTCCTGTCAGTGTGGTGCCGCCCAGTCCATCAACCGACAACGTCTCTCCACGCATCAAGTTACCAGGACCACCAGATCTCAAACCTTCCGCCAAGATGGTAAAGGCAAATAAGCCCGACACGACGGGTCCTGGTGGCAAGATTCCAGATGTCAACGAATTGGCAGCACGCTTTGCTCAGCTGAAGAGATAGCGTCCTTCCTGTTTCTCCATCTAAAGCACCATATGCCCATCATCGAGATTGGGACCTAGCACTAATACTATCTATCTCCTGTGCACAACTCCCTCTTATGCCTCAATGTGATAATCACATTAACAAGACGGGATGTCCGCACTATGGATCCTTGATTGATCAGGCTACTCTGATTGGCACGATGGGTCCAGATCCCACTATCTCTCGAAGTCAGTCTTATGATTAGCCGCACTCTTTCGCGGCGCTTCCTGACTCTGGAAGTTTTGGTGGCTGCGTAGATCTGAACTTGAATATATTACTCCCAACCTAAGCTAGAGCCGGGCATCCACCTCGCGTAGAACATCGGTATCACATAAGGAGAGGAGAAGTTTGAACAGGAGTCAAGCTCAATTGTCATTCAAGAAGTGAAAAAAGGTGAGTAAGAGAAGATAGTCTAGCGATACACATCAAGAATAGATGTCAAATCCATATACCTCAGGTGGATCCAATGTGTGGTGATGGCCATATGTTTTACTCGATCAGAACACTTTTAGACGCACTGAGAGTAGTACTCGTTCTGGACCTTGCAGGTAGAGCCAGACTCGCACTCAGTGGCGCCAGAGTAAGCCTTGCCGCCGCACTGCATGTACTTCTTGACAGCACCGCTAGTAGTACCGGTGGCGATGGGGGTAGTGGAAGAAACAATGACGGTTGAGAAACCAGTAGGGCCAGCAGCAGCTGAGGTGGCGTTATCAGAGGTGTAGGGAGCATCAGTAGCGACAGTTTCCTGAGTGGAGATGGTGGTTACGGGAGCGGCAGAAGTAGCGGCAGCAGAAGAAGCAGCAACCGAAGTGGCCGGAGCAGAGGAGTTGTCGGAGCCAGCAGCACCATCGCCCCAAACGGCAGGACCAGGAGGCTGATAGTTCTCGGGAATGGGGTAGTAGATGCTCAACTCAATGCTGTCCTCGTGACCAGTGTAGACACCAGGGATCTTGACGGTAGGGTCAGGCTTAGCGGTGGAGCTGCCGGAAACCTCGATCTGGGCGCAAGAGATGTAGAACTGGGCACCACCGAACGAAGAAGCGCTGTGAAGACCAATATGCTCGACACGGAGAAGGTACTGGCCGGCGGGAGTCTCGTCGGGGAGGGTGAAGGTGACCTTGTCGAGTTTGTCGGCCTTGAATGTAAGACCGTTGTCGCCAACCTTGTCGGCACCCATCTCGTAGATTTTGAACCAGTCACCTGAGCCATCGTACTCGGAGGCTTCACCAGTTGCCTTGGACATGTAGACATTGAGAGGGCCAGGATGCTGGATAGGGGTGTCGACAGCGAAGCCAACAGTGTCACCAGGGGCGACCTTGTAAGTCTTGGTCTGGGCACCAGTGTCGAGACCGCCGACATTGCAGACGAGGTCCTTGGAGGTGACATCGGTGACGGGAGAGTTCATGTTGCTGTTCTGGCGCACGTACTCGTACTCCTTGGTGACCTCGTCTCCAACAATGAGCTGGTTGAAACGATAGTGAGCCATTGCGGTTTGAGCCAGGGCTGCAGCAGCCATGATAGTAGCAAAAGAACGCATCTTGGTCGTTGAATGTTGATACCGCTAGGGTTTTTCTTTGAAGAATGTAAAGTTCTGAAAACGAGTGGCTTTTGGTGGATTGCAAAGAATGATGGACGACCAGCGACCAGAAGTTGAAGAGAATGAATGAATGAGACTTGAATGCTTGGAAAGAGTAGTACACCATTGATGAGAAGACTTTATATACTTGACCTACTCTCTGTATCCACTGCTCGGTGGGTACATGTCCTGCGATGTCTTGTTTCACGATTGTTCGGTTATGCTGTTAAGCGAAGCGGCAGAACGTGGTCCGTTTCGTGTAGAAGCTTCAACGACAGCAGTTCACCTGAGCCAAGCACGACTTCCCATGTTTGAATCATACCCTAGTCGTTGCTGGAGCGTGACAATACTGTCTCGATGTTTGCTTCCGTAGATCCTTGCCTTCCATGATCGATACTGTGCGTACTAATGGCATAGTCAGAGAACATTCTGCATGACTTACGGAGCCCTGAGTAGCACAGAACATGCGAGCCACACGTTGTTTTCCAACCGAGATTGAGGGCTAGATCCAGGGCGCATTTATCGTTGATCACGATGCGGTCTATGTATGTGATGCAGGACAGCGCGAAGAGAAACGCGAAGGAATTGGAGTGGAGAAAGAGAGGCTCTCGCGAAGACTTGGCATCAGCGGTCCGATCCTGAAGTTGTTTCAGCCAGGAGAGCAACTCCTTGTGACTCGCTCCATTGAAATCTGGAGACCCACCTTGTTTTGTGAAAATTAGATTCCAGCCTTGCAGATCGGGCGCTTTTGAGTTGTATCTCGTTGTATGATCGTGCAAAGGGGAACCGTGTGTCAGTCAACCACAAAGCCACCATTCTCGCCACTGCCTAAGGCAGATCTCCTGATGTGTCCCACGGTCAAATTAATCTAGGCTACACATGAAGATGGCAGACGAGTCGCCCAGACAGTACGTGCAGGACAATTTTGAACAATAGGTGGCACTTGCTGAGCGATATAAGATTCCTAGCAGGAGTGGGTAACAAGAAGAAGGCATGCACTGAATGTCGGCAACAGAAGGTTTGATCTACCAATACCAAGCAAAGACAGACAAGTTTCGGGGAGCTCAGCATCTACGACAGGCTAAATGCGATGCACATTTGAACATAGGAGATGCTTGTTCACGTTGTAAGAGGATTGGGCTGCGGTGCACTATATCCGCCCCGTTCAAGAGAGAGAACAAACGCCAGTATGTCAGCATGGGATGATGCTCGCTCTATCGCTTAACGCTCTTCCAGGAGACTGTATGAACTCGAACATGAAACAGACTCCCTACGGAATCGGCTCGTGACAGAAAGTCGGCAGCTCGGAGCAACCGAGACCCCACAGACAGAGCAGCATCACAACGAACTTGACGATTCTTTCCATCTCGAAGCTGTCAACACGACAAGACATCGTTTGCTCAGTACGATATCCCCCACTCAAAACCTTGGCTTACTACCCCCTGCCACGCCTTCGCATACGATTTATGCACCGCTCAATATCAAAGCGCCAACAACTACCCCTCGAACTCTGGACGGAGTAACAGTTTCCGCCAGTGATATCAACAATATCTTTGAGTTGTACTTTCGCGATTACGCCCAGTTTCTACCAATACTTGACCCCAAGCTATCGCCTGATTCGTGTTACCAGCAATGTTCTCTCTTATTCTGGACCGTGATCGGAACAGCCTGCAGGAGCTATGCGCAGAATCCGACTCTGCTGAGCGCGTTGACAAAGAGCATCACCTGTTTAGCGCTTTTGTCTGTTACTCTCACCAAATCGCCTCTACAACGTGCACAAGCGTTTATGCTGTTGGTGACCTGGCCTTTGCCCGATGCTGTTGAGACTAATCAGCAGGAGACCAACTTCGTGCTGGCTGGTCTCCTATTGCACCTGGCTCAAAGAAGTGGCTTACATGTGCCCGCTGGTTCTGACGAATTCTTTAGGGCTAAGATGCCCAATCTCCCTGACATAGGCATCGTTAGACGTTCTGAACTCTGGGCACATATCGTGCTAATATATCAGAGGTGCGTCCCGGAAACTCCAGTAGGTAGTGGTATTGCTAATTCGAGTAGGAGCTGTTTATGCAAAGGTTTCTTAGCACGTACTTCGGGCGATGTTTCTCCCGAGATGAGTCAATTCCAAGCTCGCCAGCAAACGTTGCCTTCATCTTTAATCTTACGGATAAAGTGGCAAGACCTATGTGTTCAATGCGGCTCTGCTGTGTCCGAAAATGGGATTCGCAACTTGACTCCTGATCAGGACCGCTCTCTTTCTATCATCATCAGAACATACGAGACTCAGATCAAAAATCTCGAGTACACTGCTGCAGACGGTAAGTGACTTGACCCACATCGCATGATTTTCGAGCGAGCTATCTTGGTTGTCGAGGGCGTCACGCATTGCAGCGAGACTCGTGCTTATGTTGCCGTCTTGTACAGCTCATGCTCCCTACTGACGCGACTAAGACTCAGACAGACTCGAATGTAGCATTGCGAAGCTATACATCAGAAGTCTCTACTTCTTGAAGCAAGACCATACGTCGTACTTAGCTACTTTCGACAAGATACAACAGGTCTCTCGCCAGGTTATAACCAACGTGGACAGCCTCATGCACCGAGCGTCGAATCCAGTGTCTCTGCCTCATCATATTGTTTGTGCACTCATCTTCGCCACTTATGCTCTATTGCGAGTGCTCAAGTCGGCTGTGCCTATTCTCCACAGCGAGCGAGAGGAAGCGAGAGCATCATTCTTCCATGCGCTTGGTCTTGTGAAGAAACTCTCCATCGACAACAGCGACATGTGCAACAATTCGGTCACGTATCTGACCCAACTTTGGAACAGCTCGCGGGCATTCAAGAAGGCCGATGGCTCTGATCAATTGAGCTTGAGAGCAAGAAGCAGGCTGAACGGTAGTCACGTCGTGGATGCTATCGTTTGGTGGAGAGAGGAGTTTGATCCTCACCTCAAAGCACAGATACAAACACTGAGGAACAGTGCTCTTGGTGAGTTCTGCAAAGTCCACTCGGACCACACCGAAGTACTTATCGAGAGCAAGATCCGATGGAGCCTATACAAACAGGCGTCCAACCCGACCATATCGCTCCGCAGGACGAACAAGATCAGATGCCAGATTTTGGAGACACTTCCCTGTTCGACTTTGATTACTTCATGAGCGCCGACTTGTCTTTCTCAGAAGGCTTCTTTGACTTTACTGGTTCAAACAATTGAATCGTCGGCCAATGCGATTCTCGACGATCGTTGCCGCGGCGAAGCGTGCCAACTGCGAACAGGTCGAAGCCTCCTGACTGGCCAGAACTCCCTCATTCAAGCTTGTTCCCGCCAACAACCTCGCTATCCCACACATCTTTCATCAACCATTATATTCGAGATATTTCAGTCCCCTCCACAAGCAAAAAAGCCGTGGTGGTGTAGTGGTTTAACACACCCGAGGTCTCAACACGTGCGTGGTCATTCGTTGTTCTCAACGCCGTGTCAGTCTAGATCCAAGGAGATCGCGGGTTCGATTCCTGCTCACGGTGCTAGTAATGTCATGCCAGAGTTGGCGCGGGTAAAACCGTGTCGAAACTGGCATGACATTATTATTTTGCGCTTTTGGGTTGTTCTTGCAACTGTTTATCTTTTTCTTTCCTGATTTGTGATCGCTATACAAGCTGAAGTATAATTTAAAAGCAGGTTTGTTGTTCCCACAACACATCATGGTATGATTCCTCGATCCCAAGTGGCGAAGATGGTGTGCCATGGGATCATGTGGGTGATCAGATAGTACCGTCATCCTCGTCCCCCATCGATGTCAGAGCCTGTGCCGTAACGATGCAGAATGAATTCATTGCGACATGGAGCAGAATGAAGATGATATCGCCATGCGAGTCAGCATTGAATAATAGTCCTTACAAGTTTATCATTCTGGTATATGTAAAGCCGAATAACATGTAGAGCCGGTCAAACAAAAGTGGTATATTTGGGGAAAGCCACACGCTCAAACGCCGTGTATAAAATGCATCATGCAATCCCGATGTCTTCTAGTCATCTTTTGAGACAGCCCATTCGGGACTCATGCCAACGTATTTGAACCAGTTGGGGCGGCAGTCTTCCTTTGCCAGCGTTGCATCTCCGTCATAGAAGCGACCGGTGACACAGCCTCGACATTTGGGAGAGTTGGGACAATTGAAGAAGGGAATATGTTGGTACCCAATGTCCTTGAACCTGAGAAAGAAGTCAGCAAAAGCGGAGAGTAATGACATCCTGGACGAGGGCTTACCAATGGATCTTACGAGCGTCCTCGAAGAGACCGAGGGCGATACTGTGGACAGGCGCGTCACCCCAGCGCTCATAGAAGAAGCCACCGGCACGATCCAGGTGTTCAAAATATTCCTCATAAGCAGACGAGCGCCAGAAGTTCATGTCGGCGATCTCGAAATTGCTCCAGAAATGGCAAGTGCTGTAACCGTTGGCTTCTTGAGTGTGCTCGGGTCTACGCTCCTTATCGGTAAGCCACTTCATGGCATTGTCGGGATGTTGATAATGACTGTTCGAGGCCAAGAACTTGATGGTCTCAGTCCAAAGGGTCGGGACGGATTGGGGAGAATCGTAGAGGTTGATGGTAAAACCGTAGGTCTTGTTACGGTCTTGCATGAAGCGGAAGACGTCGTAGTCGACGTCGCAAAAGAAGTGGACTTTGGGCTCGACACGCCAGTAGTATTGCATGTCCTTGAGGGCAGGATGCTTGTAGAACAAGCCCGAGTTCCAGCGACACATTTGGTGGTAGCTCAACATGTGTGCATATTGGACGTCGTGCTCCTTGAGAATGTCTGCGCTTTCGCGGAACAAGTCGCGGTTGATCCAACTGGGCACCTCCCAGTGCTCGTTGGGAATGAGCTCGTAGCGGATGTCGGCTTTCGTCATGGCACGAGTGGCCTTTTTGAATTCCTCGGTGAAAGGCACATCGTTGAAGAAGGTCCAAGGGTAGTTGAACTTGTGATTCCAGGTACGTTCTAGGTCGCGCATGGACTGTAGAATTCCCGGCAGCTCTTCATTGCGCACAAGCGATAAGATGGTGGCATTGATGCGATTCGAGTTTGCGTTATCAGGCGCATAGTTGTTTCCGGACACTCTGTGCAACGGTTCCGGAGGCTCGAGGGTGGCTACGCATACAGGTTAGAGGCTGGATACATGCTCGAGACGATGGTTTGTGCGTACGGTCAAGGTTGGGATCTCTGGGCATGTCCTTGATCTTGATAGCGTGCTTGCCGCCTGCCGACAAGCTCGAAGGCGCCCGGTAGATCTGAATGCAGAGGAATGAGAAGACTAGCATTGTGCCAATCGCCATCAGGCGGACTGCCGGTGGCAATGCCATTGTCGCGATGCTGGAGCCGTGTCACTTTCTACGAGTGCATGCGACCGACCGCTGGAGCTCCCTGAAACTTGGACCATGACGACGCTCTACACTTCCCGCCCTCACCGCCTTTGGACGCGTCCCCGGATCTCGCTCTTTCCCGTACGCGCCAACTCATCTCCACACGCTTGATCAGATATCGGCTTCTCTGATGACCTAGTGTCGAAACAAACATGTATCTGACAGATGCAAAATGGCTCACGCTGCGATACTTGGTGCCCTTACCGATGACCTGATCACCCACATCACCGCTTCGAATCCTCGTGTATGCCTCGGTCCACTTCATCATCTCTGATTCATACTGATCCAATCCCAGAGAGATGCTCGGCATGTCAAACATCTCAAGGATTCCGCTTTAAGGACTTTCAGGACTCAACAACATGTTCGTGTCAATCAATTCGAAGTCGATGCACGATTCGAAGGCTTGCTTGATAAATTTTATGTTTTGAACAATCAACCTCTGGCCGATGCTCTCAAGCCTCGTCTGCACGAGTTAGCCACCATACCCAACAAATGGCGACCTGAACTATTGGCTCTTTTGCTGGCTCTCTCAGACCGTCCCGTCGAGAAGACTGACATCAATCGTGCTCTCGAAATAGTCCCTGATCATCCACCTGAGCAGCAACTAACATGGGCTGAGATCATTGCTGATGATCCGCTTGATGAGGAAGGTATCTGGAACGATGTTGAGAATGAATCTGATTATTCAGAGCATCGTGCACCCAGTCTCAGCGACGAGTCTGTCGGCGAGCCCACCACGTCGACCCATGCTTCCTCCCTCTACGAAGAGGATGCCGCTACTTTTGCACGCGCTTTCATTCTTCCTAGAGATTCTGAAATTCTGGATCAGGTCACAGATCTGCGTCATCGCATGGCAGGTCTGCATTCAGGCTCTGGACTTACCGAGTTGCAAGTTACTCGTCAAGTACTATCCATGCTTCAAGGAGTCCCTACCGACCTATTTGAGATAGGTAGAAGTGGTCAGATCCGACCGAGATACTCGTGTCGGATACTGAACATTGCTCCGTCCACAACAGATCGCGTTCTACGAGACTTCGCCTCACTTGGTTCACAAGTCACATTCGTCCGCAAATTCGCTGCGTCTGACCGATTGAGTGTGGTCTTGCAGAGCTTCCAAGCTGCAATACAGGACGTGTTGCACCGCCTTGGGAAAACGCTTTCGAGCATCGAGCAAGATCTTTTGCGACCAGAAAACTCGACGTTGGTGAGCTTACTGAAAGTACAAGTCGAGATCGATCTTGTGGCTGGTCCACTTGTCCGCCTCACGAAACTGATCCCGGACAATACCCTCAAGCACAACAGCCAGGCGCTAGAGGTACTCAATAACCTGTTTGAACAAGCCTGCAACCTCCAGCTCATTGGCGAAGACAATGAAAGTGTGAGTGTCGCCAGTCTTCTGCTCAAATGTCTTGAGCCATACCTTCGTCCGGTCAAATTGTGGATGACTGAAGGCAAGCTCATTGCCTCGAACGAACTGTTCTTCGTACGATGCGACGATGAAAGCTCTGAACGCGGATCTATATGGCACTCTCGCTTCACACTTCTTAAGAATCATGACGGCTCGATATTTGCGCCTCAATTCATGCAGAGTATAGCTGAGAAAATATTCAAGGCTGGTAAGAGTGTCATGTTGCTCGAGGCTCTGGGTCACAAGCCAGACGTCTCCCTATGTAGCGCGCAGAGTCTGGACATTGCTCAAACCATTCAATCTGTGGAGAACACGCTGCTACCGTTCTCAGAAGTCTTTAAGCTGGCCTTGAACCGATTCGCTGATGCGCTAGAAGGGTCAGAAACGCACACCTTGCGTCAGGTCCTAACGTCGCAATGTGGACTACGGGCGACTATCAAAGCGATCAATCATCTCTACTTTGGTGTGAATGGTGCTTGTTTCCAAACTTTCGCCTATGGCATATTTCAGCGCATGGATCGAGGCATTGGCTGGGACGATCGATTCCTCCTGACTGAATTGGCCCAGACCGCTTTCGAGCCAATCGATGCAGTAGAGTCCGACCACATTACTGTTCGGGTGAAGCCCAGGAATGATCAACAATATGCCTCAGCCCGTCCAGGACGTTCGGACACATTGGGACGAATTTTTGTGGACTATTCTGTGAGTCGCGTTGCATTGATCTCCCGTTGAAATGTATTCTGACTTCAACCTAGATTACGTGGGTTCTGCAGAACATCATGTCCAATGCCACTTTATCAGCATGCCAGAGAGCTTTCACCTTCTTGCTGAGACTCTATCGAGCTCAATTCATTCTCAACCAACAAGAGTGGACTTTGAACATCATGGTCAAACACTCCAAAATTGCGACCGTCAAGGAGCTTATCGCTCTACGCCATCAATTGTCCTGGTTTGCGGTCACATTGAGAGGTTATGTCTGCGAGATGCTGTCTATTGTATCTAAGCAGCTTACGCTAGACCTCGATGCTGCATCGGATGTGGATGGTATGATTGCTGCATTTGACAAATTCTCAGATAACATCAACAGCAAACTCTTGCTTCAAGAAAACATGGCTCCAATACGAAGTTCCATACTGGCCGTATTCGACCTGTATGAGGACCTCGCGCTGGAATGGAGACACACCGTCAAGCAAATCAGCAACGATGCATCTCATCCTACACCTCGAGAACTGGTTGTGCAGAGAGGTCCCTCGAATCGTCGAAGTAAGCCGGAAACTGACGATACAGTTGATGTTTCCGATGACGAGGATGAGGTCGGAATTGGACATCATGAACACAGGTCTGTCTTGAGTGTTCAGAGCCTACTCAAGGAGTACAAAAGACAGTCATCGTTCCTGCTGGCAGGACTACGTAGTGTCAGTAGGATTGAGGGTGAACCAGCCTGGATCATGCTATCCGAGAGGCTTCAGTGGGGAGTTGCTGGCTTAGACAGGCGATAGGATCAAGTCTATATTGTTCGCATAGTGGTAGCTTCACAATCATCCCGCCAAGACATTACAATTAGATCGTTATTTTGATCTCTCTTTTTACATTTATCTTCTATGCCAGCAGCTGACGTCATTGAGGCTAGCGCGCCCGGGGGCTGAGGCGGCTTAGAAAGATAATCGTGATGCAACAAGAATCATTGATTATTGTGTATGTACTGCCCTGGATTTTGTGCAGCGTCTCGTATGAATTATCCAACATAAATCTCGACATCTACATGCACAGTCTTCTACTCAAATCGGCCCGTGATTTAGAGACTGAAGTCGAACAGTGACACCCTCTGAATCTCATAGACCCAATGCATCACTTCGGGTGCTAGATCACATGGTGCAAGTGCAACATACATGTGACAGGGTGGTGCCCTCAGCAACTATGACGGACAAATCCTGGGACCTCAAACATCTTCGTCTCTCCAGCAGATACCAACGTTCCGCTTCATACTCACACAATGCCGCCTCCCAGGCTACTCTCCCACGTCCTACCACTCTTCCGGTACAACAGGAGTACCTTACAGCAACAGATCCGCCATCAATCTACCAAGCCTTCGGCAGAAGCCACGAAACACTCACGTATCTCGCGTCTCGAAGCCCGTCTCCCACGTTTCCTAGGCCGGTATGTCGCACCTCTACGCAATGCGCCAATCTCTCACATAACTGCTTTCCTGATCCTCCACGAGCTCACGGCTGTCATTCCTCTATTCGGCCTCACTTTCGTGTTCCACAAGTTCGATTGGCTACCGCCGTTCTTCTCCGAGGGATACTATGTGAAAGAGGGTGTTGCGAAGTTCGGAAGATACTTCAGACGTAAAGGATGGATCAGAGATGCTGATGGGGAGGGATTTGAGGACGAGAAGAACAGAAAGGGATTTGCAAAGTGGTGGCCCAAGGGTGAAGATGGTGTGAGATTGCTGGTCGAGTGAGTTGCTGCAATATGGTTCGGACGCGCAGGAGGAAAGAAATACTGACAGTTTAAAAACAGGGTCGCGACTGCCTACGCTATCACAAAAGCTTTGCTACCTTTGAGACTGGGATTAAGTCTTTGGCTCACGCCGAACTTTGCAAAGATATCGACACTGCCGATCAAGAAGTTCTTCAAAAGGAAGGTAGCGACAACTGCACCAATTTCGAAAACTGCGGCATCTCCTGTAGTAGGAACGAATGCTGCTGGTGGAAAGGCTACGAAGTAATGATTCAACCACAGCAGTCACTCCCTACCCAGCCAGGTATTATAGTCCAGCCAATTCTCCGTCCTCTCAGCAATCGGTTGTTTGGCCCAATGGGCTCACTCACCGTTTGCGATAAAACTCCCTGAGAGTTCTTGCGGTAATCCGAGACATCAACAAGGTCACTTGTTCGATCCTCAGCCGCGGCGTAAATGCCGCTATAATCCAATAATAGAACAGTCTCTTGCAAAGGTAGAATACTTTGCAATCACATGGGAGCTTTCCCAGGCAGCTGTATAGCTGCATTGATTTCGCCTGTGCCCAATCAACCAGGGAGATCTTTTAGCTTGTGTCGTGCAATTGAAGATACTACTAAGTCCGGACGGCAGCCATCCTTTTTGTAAGTTTCACCATTTGAGCTCGAGCGCTCACAAGTTTCGCGAAAGACTAACATTGTTCTAGAGAGCATCAGAGCACGATTTCACGAGTTCATAAGCAAGACCGTTCGACGTATGGGCACTTTCGATGCATTTTCTTTTATTCGCGAATCATATCTCAAACCGACGAGGACATCACTCCATGAGTCGTCTCCCCATAAAAGCTTCCTCCAAAATTGCCTGAATATCGTCTTGAAGCCTACGGAAGTCACGACGGACATCCTCGATCTCCCTGCTGATATACCGGTATTGATCAACCAGCGGAACTTCCGTGTCCGACATGTCGCTCTCCAGCTCCTCCACCCGACGAGCGATCGAGCCAAGCTAATCATCAACCTTCTGCGACCGAATGTCTGTCTGTGTAAAACGTTCAAGAAGCTCATTGAGCTGGTCTCGGAAGCTAAACACAACCTGTTGCGTAAGATGCATCCAAGAGTCTTGCAGACCATCTCTTGTCGCACTCTCTCTCTCTTCAAATCCTTCATGGATTCGGCAACTGCCTTGCTGACTTCCTTCTTGATCAGCTCCTTGATCTGGTCGATGCCGACACAGGATCTGGGTGTATGAGCAAGCTGGTGCGAAGACTCGTTCTGGGCCGCTTCCTGTGGAGTCGAGGCCGGCATCAAGATTCTCCTAATCTCGTCAAAGTTGTCATCATGGCTTGATCGAGTAGGCGGCTCATCTCTAGCTGTCTCATGTACGGTATAGAGGTGTTGTGTAGGCGACTCATCTCGAGCTGACTCTTGCACAGTAGAGGCGGATGAGAAGCGCCTTCTGATCTCGTCAAGGATGGCATCACGGCTCGATGGAGTAGTTGTCTGGGGTGGATGCTGACTCCGGACCGTAGGTTGCCGAGTTTGAGCCGATAAGATCCGTGTGATCTCTTCCGAACGATTAAGATTATCTGCAAAGATGGTCAGCAGACTCAGCGCGATCTTGGTACGAACGAAGCATCACTTACCTTGCATTTCGGCAATTATGGCGGTATTTATGGCGCTTTGTGATACGGTCGAAGGAATGTATCTCAAACGTGCTTCCAGTGCCCTTAGCTCAGCGAGGTGGCCTTGAAGGACGTGTTAGCGCGTTCATGGAGAAAGCAAGAGCATTGAAACGGTAGCACTCACGCCGAGCGACGTCACCCATGCGGATAGTCTGGATATCCAGGGTAGTTCTAACCTGGGATGTGACCTCGTAGGGTGGAGGTGAAGTCTGGGGTCGTAAAGTCTGGATAAACGAAGCCTGAGAAGGTGAAGTCTGAGATGGGGAAGTCTGAGTGGATGGAACAGCGACAGTATCTTCAGTACGGTCGACATCGTGAAGTAATTTCTCTGTGATCAAGAGTAAGGAAGGAGAAGAGAGAAAGTTGGGATGTTTTTCGGTTTGTATGCATCTGGAGCTATGACGCAGGGTTCTTGCGCGTTTGTCTCCTTCAGAGATCAGTTCGGCTCTCATCTGTACATGACTTATCCTATGCGCGAGCGGAAGTATAAGGTCTAGACAGAACTAATGACGGATGTTATGTTCATGACTTGACTCGAATTCCGCACCGTCACGGGTTCTCATAATTTAGACCCTGCGCCGAGCCGTACAAGCCCGCCGTCAACAAGATCGTATTGTCTTCCTCTTCGCCAACCCATCCATCTAGCCAACACATCTTCACCGCCAACGCCTGGCTTGAGGCCTTTACTCTGCCAGCCATCGCCATCGACACCGATGCCTTGTCCCCCATGAGCCGGTCTCGTGTCTGCTTCCCCTTCTGAAATGGCCTTGGCCGGCGAGTCTTTCAAGGTCACAATGGGCCTTTGATCGTACCCGCCGTTCTCGAGTTCATCCTGCGTGAGCACAGGTGTACAACAAGCGTCAGTGTCATCGAAAACCTGCTCCCACTCTGGTCGCGTTCTCGACTTGAAGGTCTTTACGAAGAGGTTCCGCAAAGCCGGCCACGTTCTGCGGTCTTCTCTGGCACCTGTTAGATCGGATGTCTGAATTTCCAGCCCTCTTATGAGCCGAGCGAAGAATTGTGGCTCCAACGCTCCTCTGCGTGTCATCAGTATTGGCGTTCGAGAGCAAGTGGCAAGACCGAGACTCACACAGCCATATAACCTCCGTCTTTGCACTCATACGTGTCGTAATAAGGACATCCTCCGTCCAATACGTTCTCACCCCTAGGTTGATCCCACATCGGCGTCTTTCTGGCAAACCTCGGCATAACGCCCAAATACGCGGCCCCATCCACCATGTTAGCTTCTACGACTTGACCCATCCCGGTCTTTTGTCTTTGCAAGAGGGCCATCACAATACCCAAAAAGCATACAAGTCCACCGCCACCGAAGTCACCAAGCAAATTGGCTGGCGGATATGGTGTGTCGCCCTTTCTACCGAGCTGAGACAAGACGCCAGATACAGCAACGTAATTGATATCGTGGCCAGCCATAGAGGCGTACTTTCCATCTCTACGGAAGCCGGTCATACGTGCAACGATGAGTCTAGGATTGAGTCTTAACAGCACTTTCTCAGGCGAGAGTCCAGCTTTCTCCAGGACGCCTGGCCTAAAAGGATCGATTAGGATGTCCACATTTGGTATCAATGATAAGATGAGAGAGATGCCCGCTGCCGATTTGATGTCTACCGCAATGGATGATTTATGACGCGTGAGAAGATCTACAGTTGGTGGTGGAGGCTTGTCGGTATGAGCTCCACGAGCTGCACGGTCTATTCGGAGAACATGAGCACCCCAATCGGCCAAGAGTATTCCAGCGAAAGGTCCTGGAAGTCATGGTGAGTATCCACGGTTGCAGAAAAGTGGTCACTGCGATATACCTGGGGCCAAGCCTGCGAATTCAAGGACGCGAAGGCCGGTCAACGGCGGCGACTGCGACATTCTCAATAAAGTCGACAACGACAATTACAATACAAGTCAAAGAGTTGATTGTTTCACAGATCGAGGTGAGGTAGCTCGCCAACCTCGGATGCGGCAAGATGGACGATCACCGTAATGCGGGGAAACATGCCGAATACCTTAACAGTGCTTCAAAAACGGAATTATATACAGCCTCGAGGGACCATGGAAAACGCCCTAAACGATCAAAACAAGAGTCTATTGTCTTCTCTACTCATCCATGACGGAAGCGAATTTCTCGTTCATCTTCTGCAAAAGCTCCTCGTACTGCGCGGTCTGTTAGTATGAAATATTTGGCAAACGAGCACGAATCAAGACTTACCTTCTTAACGACAGTCTCCTCACCATCGTCCGGAAGCTCGAACTTCATGCTTCTCAACTCGCTCTGGACCTCACCAGTCGCTTCTCTAACCTTGCTCCAGGCGTGACCTTGGCCAATAGCCTTCTGGGCCTCGTCGTGGAAGGCCATCATGTTCTTCATCATCCAGAAAGTCTTCCAAAGAGGGCAGAACTGGTCGTAATCACTGTAACCGTTTTGTTGCAAGAAGTCCTCCTTGAGAAGGGTTGCAACATCCAGAGTAATCTTGTCACCGTCGCCAAGAGCAGACTTTCCGACCAATTGCACAACCTGTTCAAGATCCTCTGAAGTGGTCAGGAGCTCCTTGATGCGGTCACGCAGACGAGGGAACTCGGGATTGTTTTCTTGGTAGTACTTCTCCAACGAAGTGGTGTACTTGGAGTAGGAGAGCGAAGTATTAATGGAGGGGAAATGCTTGCGCTGAGCAAGCTTCTTGTCGAGACCCCAGAAGACCTGCACAATACCAAGAGTGGAACTGGTAACAGGGTCTGAGAAATCACCACCGGGAGGTGAGACGGCTCCGACGATGGAAACACTGCCCTTGCGATCGGGGCTACCAAGAGCGGTGACACGACCGGCACGCTCGTAGAAAGAGGCAAGCTTGGCACCGAGGTAAGCAGGAAAACCTTGGTCAGCAGGCATCTCTCCGAGACGACCGGAAATCTCACGAAGGGCCTCAGCCCAACGAGAGGAAGAATCGGCCATCATGGCGACGTCCTTACCCTGATCACGGAAGTACTCGGCGACGGTGATACCAGTGTAGATGGAAGCTTCACGAGCAGCGACGGGCATATTGGAGGTGTTGGCGATGAGGGTAGTACGCTTCATGATAGGTTCCTTCTTGCCGTTGACATCAATGGTGAGTTCGGGGAAGTCCATCAAGACTTCGGCCATCTCGTTACCACGTTCACCACTGGTCACAGGTCAGCAGATTGCACAGATGTGGTTAGAATGATGCAGACATACCAGCCGACGTAGACGATGATGTCGGAATTGGAGAACTTGGAGACAGACTGAGAAATGACAGTCTTTCCACATCCGAAAGCACCAGGAATGCAGACGGTACCACCTTGGACACTGGGGAAGAGAGCGTCGAGGACACGCTGACCGACGATGAAGGGCGAGTCTGAACCGAGCTTGTCGTTTACGGGGCGGGGGACACGGACGGGCCACTCCTGCATCATGCTGTATTCGGACTTCTTTCCCTCGAACTCAACTTCGAGGATCTTCTCATCGACAGTGTAGCTTCCCTCTTCTGCGATACGGGTGATGGTACCGCGAGCTCTGGGAGGGAGGAGAATCTTGTGGTCGTTGAGTAGCGAGTTCTCCCAGACGGAACCGAAGACGTCACCACCAGTGATGTGGTCGCCAACCTTGTAGCCAGCGGGCTTGAAGTCCCACTTTCTTTCGCGGTCCAGAGCGGGAACATCGATACCGCGGGGAATGTAGATGCTGTTGGAGACGTCCGAGATGGCCTTGAGAGGGCGCTGAATACCGTCGTAGATGGTCTCCATCAAACCGGGACCAAGCTCGACTGACAAGGGCTTGCCAGTTCTGTAGACGGGATCACCAACGGTGACACCAGCTGCTCTGAATCAGCGACGTGTATGTTTTGCATGTGCCAGAGCCAACGTACCAGTCTCTTCGTAGACCTGAATAGTGGCCTTGTCGTTGTCGATTCTGATGACTTCACCAACGAGACCGTCCTTGCCGACTTTGACCTGCTCCTCCTTAGTATGGCGCCTTGTGTGTCCGAGCTGTATATGGTACGTACGAGTTCGTACATGGCGACACCGATCATGTTCTCGGCGATAATGACGGGACTGGTAGGAGGTCAGTGGCTGGTAGGCGACGACGGTCGACGGGTGACGCGACATACCCGGAGACTGAGAAGATTGAGCCTGCATCATGATTAGCTTTGGGGCCATTGGGTATAGAGGGCGACAACTAGGCTTACCCTGCTGGGACTCGACATCTCTTGAAGGAGCCATCTTGGTGGACTTCTTGTTTGTGGTGGTGGAGGTGGTTGAGCTGTCTGCTATGGGGCTCTCGGCGAGGTCGATGGACAGCGAGTCCTGGTCTACGGGAGATAAGGCGGCGGCGCGATCAATGTCCTTCTTGGTGACAAGATCAATTAGTGAGGGGCGCGTGACAAGTCTGGGTCGCAATCCTAGCATACAACTGTCTAGGCTTAAATGGGGGAGTTGTCCATGTCGTCCGCCTGCCGCTGGAAACTGACGTCGAGTGCTGCGCACAGACCAACCGGCCCGTCTTGGTTCCTTCTTGAAACAGAAAACAGACCATATCTTTCATTAATTATACAGCATTTCTCATCATCCCTCATTATCAATCCTGGCAGTCATTACACAACCTCCAGGTCCGTCGACTCTCCGAATCCATTGTACGCGACACCCCTCAGATTCCACTCCGACACCTTTGGCTGTGTGTCTCCCGATTTGTCTGTCGCTTTGCTGTAAATCTTCAGGCCTTTCCCTGCCTCTATGTTGATCTCGGCCTTCCACAACCTCCAGGACCACTTGCTCTCATCGACATCATGCTCAATTTCTGCTTCCGTCCATGTGCTTCCCTCATCTCCAGACACCTCGACCTTAACCACAGCACCGCCATCACCACTAGGCAGAGCAAAGCCCTTGACCATCACCTTCCCATCAGCTGACCTCTTGACTTTCGACCCAGGCTCGGGTATAGCGATTGCACTATTGACTGGCATAGTCTGAAGTGCTGGTGTCGAATCCCAATATTTCTCGGCCGACTCAGCATCGACTGCCTCTGGCGGAAGGATCTTGTAGTCGTGCTGCTGATAGTAGTTGGAGCTTTCCACTGTCTGTACTGTGATTCTATCCAGCCACTTTACACTTCTAGCACCAGCGATACCGGGGACTACGATACGGACAGGGTATCCATGTTCCTTAGTAAGTGCTTCTCCATTCATCTGGATTGTAGAGTTAGTTGTCATCTCCAACAGCATGATTGGGCCTCGGTCATGCTCACCTCAAGTGCCAATATCACGTCTTTGTCTTCCTCAAGAGCTCTTCCGAGGTCAATTGATGCTCCGTACCATTCATCCTCCTGGCAGGGTTGTACGTGGCTGGCGAATGCTACATGACCCTTCTCTTCTTCGGTGAGAGTAACTTTTGCTTTTTCCAGAATATCCTTCAACTTTGGTCCTCGCCACTTGCAGTTCATGACAGCTCCGTCGAACCAGTCAATACCTTGAACTTCCTTGATTGCTGTGCGCATTGTATGTCTCCTGATACCAGCACATTGGAGGGCAGAGACAACAGTGTGCTGGGGTAGGGCTTGCAAGTCGGATATTGAAAGATCCAGTATGTTTTCGACTGCTCCATCTACCCTGACATGATGCTTCGAAGCATCAATTTCCGGTATACCGCCATGGTTGCGATCATACGCATCTTTAGTAGTGAGAAATGATGAAACCAACTCAGTGGTTGGTGGCTCGCGGTTCAGTGGATCGAAGCCAAGATCGGGCATGGTTGCGGGTTTGTGTAGTCCCGAAGGTATCCGAGAGATTTGAGACAGTGCACTGTATTCGATTAAATGGCACTTGCCTTCTGTTGAGCTACGGATCGTTAGAGCAGAACATTTGCTCTATGGACACAATTGAGGTCTCTGACATCGATCGATGACGAGATGGCTTGGCACGACCGAGCCTTGACGGAGTGTGGCTCTCCATGAATTCTACCACAAATTCTTCAATGTTCTTTTCAACTACTATTTGAGCCGGAGCAGGAGACTCGGATGTCTCATGTCAGTCGTCGCGTTTAAGATATGCTGTTGACGGCGCTGCTTTGTGATAGACGTTGGAAGATGATCCGTTCAACAAGCTCCGACCCCCATGTGTCTGAAGACAATAGACATCAGCGACATCGCAACACAATCGTGCGACAAGCAAACATGTTTATCGAATCCTTCAGAGGACAAATCAATTCTTCCGGGATCAACATCAATCCTGCGGCGTTCAGGCTGTATGCAGTGCTCGGTAGCACCTTTCCCACCTGGGATGATTTCTCCGTAACCCCTCGAACATCTTTCAGACCCCGCGCCGCTCAAACTGGTGATCTTCAAGTGAGCCCTGATATGCTATGATCTTATCTTTTTGAGTGGTAGGTATTTCGTCTGCATCTTACACTCTTCTCTAGAAGCGCACAACTCTCAAGACTGCCAAGATGAAGTTTCGCGATGGTCAGTATATCCAAATACATGATGTCCGCTTTGATAATAACAACATGAGTAGGCATGTGGCTGGTCGCCGAGGGCAAAAGACTAGAGTATGCTGAAGAAGTATACTCCATCAATGAAGCATCAGATGGCAAGAAAGTCACGCTGCTCTGTCCCACCATGCAGATTCGTAGCAGAGGAGATACCTTGAATCGTCCCACCTTGACAGTGGAACTTGAAGCTGTCATGGACGATGTACTTTCCGTAGAGGTTACCCACTGGCATGGTGCTATCAACAAAGGCCCACACTTTGAGCTCTTTCCTTCCGGCAAACCTCAGGTAAACGCCGGCATCCAAAAGACAGAGGGCGGAACAACCATCTCGGCTGGTAATCTTTCAGCAACGGTGTCCTCGAAACCCCACACCTTTGACATTCGCTTCCACAGCAAAGATGGCAAGCAAAAGCTCACCTCTTTACTCAGTCGTAGTGTCGGACTTGCTTATGATCCTGCAACCAGCAGTCCTATGCAAACAGCAGATATGAGAGATATCAAACACTACATCTTGACTCAGAGTACCCTCGGTGTAGGCGAACAAGTATATGGCCTCGGTGAACGCTTTGGCGCTTTGAACAAAGTCGGCCAAGCAATCAGCCTCTGGAATGCAGATGGTGGTACTTCATCAGATCAAGCTTACAAAAACATACCATTCTGGATGAGCAACAAAGGCTATGGAGTCTTCATCGATGCTACTGAGAGAGTGGAGCTCGAAGTAGGTAGCGAAAGATGCTGCAGGGTGCAGACATCTGTTCAGGGTCAAAGATTGAAGTGGCATATCATCTATGGCCCATCACCGAAGGAGATTCTGGACAAGTACACCACTCTGACCGGAAAGCCTGGAAAAGTGCCCAGCTGGAGTTTTGGTAAGCCACTCTTCTTTTGCAACAGCCACCATGACTGATAAAGTGCTCAGGTTTATGGCTCAGCACATCGTTCACTACCGAGTACGATGACGCTACCGTCCTATCTTTCCTCGAAGGCATGAAATCTCGGGACATCCCTCTTGAAGTATTCCACTACGACTGTTTCTGGCTGCGAGCTTTCCACTGGTGTGACTTCGTCTTTTCACCTGAACACTTTCCGGATCCCAAGGCTTCCATCCAACGTCTGAAAGCTTCTGGGTTGATGAAGAAAGTATGCGTGTGGATAAATCCATATCTCGGTCAAGCAAGTCCTGTCTTTGCTGAAGCTGCAGAGAAGGGATATCTCCTGAAGAGAAAGAATGGAGATGTGTTCCAGTGGGATCTTTGGCAGACCGGTATGGGTATTGTCGACTTCACAAACCCAGAGGCTACGAAGTGGTACGTTGGCTGCTTGAACAAGCTCTTCGACATTGGCATCGACAGCATCAAGACAGATTTCGGAGAGAGAATCCCAAGCAAAGATGTCGTGTGGCACGACTCTTCTCTGGATCCAGAAAAGATGCACAACTACTATGCCTTTATTTACAACAAAGTCGTGTATGAAGCACTGCAAGCTCGCTACGGAAAAGACGAAGCTGTGCTTTTCGCTCGCGCTGCTACGGCTGGTACCCAGCAATTCCCATTGCAATGGGGTGGTGATTGTGAATCGACCTTTGAGGCCATGGCAGAATCTCTGCGTGGTGGTCTGTCTCTGGGCATGTGTGGCTTTGCTTTCTGGTCCGTGGACATTGGTGGTTTCGAAGGTACACCCGACGCATCAATCTACAAACGCTGGGTACAATTCGGTCTGCTCTGCTCTCACTCACGACTACATGGAAGTAACTCATACCGCGTTCCTTGGTTGGTCGATAACAATGACGAAAGCGATCAAGGATGCAGTGCTGTGTTGAGAAAGTTCACGCAGTTGAAGTGTAGGTTGATGCCGTATTTGTACTCGACTGCGACGGAGAGCATCAAGCATGGCTGGCCTGTCAGCGTAAGAGCTATGGCGATTGAGTATCCAGAAGACAAAACAGCCTGGTTGTGTGACCAGCAATTCATGCTGGGACCGAGTCTTCTAGTAGCTCCCGTATTTGACGAGAGTGGCGAAGTCGAGTTTTATCTGCCTCAAGGCAAGTGGACTAGCTTTTGGGATGGGCAGATCATCGAGGGACCTAAATGGGTCAAGGAGACGCACAAGTTTGACACTTTGCCTTTGTATGTGAGAGAAGGCTCTATCTTGGTGCTTGGAAAAGAGGGAGAGAAGAGAACCACATGGGATTGGACGAAGGATGTCGAGGTCAAGACCTTCTTCCCAAATCAAGGTTCCATTTTCAAGCTCGTAGATCCGGAAAACAAGGAGCTAGCCACCATCACCGCTATGAAAGAGGGTGAGGAGTGGCGGGTAAAGGGAGCTGAAGTTTTGGCATGAGGCGTTGAAATATCCCTTGAGACGCGATTAGATAGATATTTAGAATGTGTTAAAGTCGGTATCTTCATGAGCACATCTACAAGGTCTTCGGCGGCTGAGTGATCTACAAATTATCAGTATTCGGTTTTAATTTCGATAAGCAAATCAGCTTACCTTGGTCAAATGGTCACCGTTGAGCGTCTTCATGACCTTGCCCAAGCCTTCATGCGAGTAGTCCTTTTCGTTCCACATGTCCTTGTGGTACTTGACTTTACCTTGATCGTCAAGCGTCAGAGTGATCAGACTGTTCACCGGCTTAGAGAAGTGAATGATTCTCGGTGTGTATTCTTGCTGGAGTTTGAAGATGATGCGATCGGGCTTTGACTCGACGACTTCAGTCTTGATTGTCTGAGACTTGGCCATCACCTTGGGAATGCCGTACCATTGGCCGGCGATCTTGTAGCGAGTATCGCAGTATGACCTTGGCTCTTGTTAGCATTGGACTTCGGTCGAATTAGAATCAACGAATTGGTATCCTCGTGCTTCTCCGCTACATCTCCTCAGAGAGGAACGAACATACCATGGATCGTCGTAAACGGCCTGCTCGGCATACACCTGCATATCATCCTCGCTCGCGCTACCAGAGTACAAGGCACAGATTGATTTCACAATCTTTTCTCTTTCCGGCTCAAGCTGAATACTCTTCTCGGGATGAGGTTCATAGTCAACACCAGTAGAGGCGTTTTGGCTGGGATCCTCCTTATTGCCGGTTAGAGCCTGAGGGTCAGGCCTGATTTCGTAGGTTTGGGGAACGGAAGGGTTTGGCATGGTTGACGATCTGAGTTTGATTAAATGTATAGAGTCAATTGTGTGGAAGAGTGTCTGCAGGATATAAGTATGTGGCATCGAGACTATGCCGTCATCATTTCACATGAAGGGGTCACCGGAGGAGTTGCTACCGAGCGCTAGCGGTTTTTCCAAAGGTCCAGGACAAAATGCGAGAACCTGTCTCTTGGCGGGCAACGATTTTGCAGAGTCATAAAAGGTTGATCTTTGCAATCTTGAGACCTGTATTCTAGTCCGAGATTGGAACTGGCCATGCACAGTAGACTCGGTGGGTATCCTTAAAGAAGCGTCGCATGAGATTGGCCAAGTTGACTAGCTTCCCGATTCTTATCGATAGCGAGGCTCCAGCCACTAGCACAGCCACGTGTGATGCGCCACAACCCTGGTGGTTCCTTCCATCTCTATTTGCAAAGGAAAACAGTTGATTTGAACATACGGCTTCAGCAAACTCTTCTCCCAATCCAACTTCATCATTGTCATACAACAAGATCCTTCGTCCAGGTCCATCGAGGTCGTATTATCTCATTCATCCCCGCCTCCATCGACACATCCACCAATTGAAACATAGTCCAAGACCCTACTCACCTCATAAGGACTTCCACTCCAACAACAAGCACTCACATCATCCGTCAATATGCCAGACAGAGAGCTCCCCTCGGACACGCTGCTCATCATCATGATCTGTTTGGCGTGGCCCCCCGGTGCTGTTTACCTCATGAAGGGTTGTGGCTCAGAGGTTGCAATTTGTGTCGCCTTGAGCATGCTATTGTCAGTCTCCTTGATTTTGCCGCTTCCCATCGTAAACTAACCTTTGAGGGAATAGCATCTTCCCCGGCGTCTGGTATGCCGTCCACATGGCCGTACATCGTCCCAAGAACATCCAGAGCAAAGTGATTCTCGACAACTCCGGCACAGCATCCAATGTTCAGACAACCCCTCGAAGAACCAGCACCCTGCCTCCAGTCGTCCAAACCATCCAAGCTCAACCCGCCGTCGTACCTACAGAGCAAGTGGTCGTTGTCACCAAGGGACCCGAGCCAGCATCAGCCACTTCATCCCCTACCGCACCAATCACCCCTCTGCATTGAGCATTGAGCATTGAGCATTGGACCCGAGCTTGAGAGATGAAAAGACGATTGATGATAGCACGGCCTAGCAAGAGATACCTACTTCAATGAACCTAATGACCTTCACCCTCAACAGTGGCTGCCTTTTGGCCTTCTCCTTCGGTGATGGTTGCCTTTTAACCTTCTTCCTCAGTAACAGTTGCCTTCTGGTCTTCCAGCTCAGCCAAGATTGCCTTCTCGGCATCCGCATCATCGGCGTTCCACGACTCCGAATAGAGCATGTTTTGCAGCGTGAACCTGCCATCTTTGTGAACAAACAGATACTGATTTTTGTTGATAATCCGCCAGTCCGCCTCAATGTATGTGCTTGGCTCACTGGCCACGATGACGTGTTGACCGTGCTCTTTTTTTTCCTTTCTGGGTCCCTGCTCGGGTCTGTCGTCCCCATCGGGATGGTCGGGGTACTTGCGGTTCAGCGTGGTGCCTGCTCTGGTCGAGAAGTACAAGCTGGGAGGTTGCTCTTGTTTGTGATTGCGGAAGCGACATGCAACTATCTGGGTGCCGTCGGTGGCTGCCAGGTTCAAACTGTTGGGCCTTCTCTTTGGACCGAGGATCTTCTTCTGTAGGTTGCAGACGGTCTTGATGGCTGTGTGCAGGGCGTGGGCAATGGCGTGGACAGAGTAGTTCTCGTCCCAGGTATCTGCGCCTTTGCCCGTGGATAGAAAATGCATGAACAGAGCTCCGATGTGCTCGCTGTCTGTACTTCCTTGGATGCTGTTGTACGTGTCGGGGTCGAGCATGTCGCAAAGAGCGCGCCTGATGAGAGGGAAATCCGAGATGGACCCGTTGTGCATGAAGGCTATTCTGCCGAATATGAAGGGGTGGTTGTTGACATGAGCGACGGCGCTCTCAGACGATGCTCGAATGTGAGCAAATAAGCAGCGGGTCTCGGTGTTGGCACATATTGAGCGGTAATTGGCGTCGCCTTTCGGAGGCTGTATAGTCTTGTAGATGGCTGGTCTGAGACCATCGTGCGGCTTGCCATCTTCACTCTCATCGGTGGCGCCCTTTTCGAAGTCGCTGTAGGTGGAAGTATACCAAGCTATACCCAGGCCGTCGGCGTTGAGGATACGGTTGCGCGCATTTGCTTCGTGCTCGGCAGTAATTTTGTTGGGCAGATGAGCGATAAGGCCAGGTAGGTAATGATCGTTGACCTGATTGGTGAGAGAATGCTTAGGTGTAATGAGGACGTCCGAGAGCAGGCAGGGCTCAGTAGGAGAGAAGTATGCGAACCAGCTGCAAACGATGTTGGTCTCTGGAGCAGCGCACGCTCCGTGGGATACTTACCGGCACATTTTGAGCTGGCGGTGGATCTAGGCTGTACGGACGATTGCACTAGATGCAGGTCAATTAGGTCGTAATTTGGGCTAAATGGATGCAGGAAGTGGTAGAAGCAAGAGAAACAGGATTACTTGGCCGTGTGTCTAAGTATGATATAGGCTTGCGTAGTGGCAGTCGACTGTGCTGTCAGCCTGTCACTGGCTGGATTAGGCAGGGTCGTGCCGGTGAATGGAGGAAAGAGCAAGCACGAGGTCGACTTGAAGCTCTGTTTCGGTAGGAACGACCCCACAAAAGCCA
Source organism: Aureobasidium subglaciale EXF-2481 (assembly GCF_000721755.1). NCBI lineage: Eukaryota > Fungi > Ascomycota > Dothideomycetes > Dothideales > Saccotheciaceae > Aureobasidium > Aureobasidium subglaciale. Next base: position 445,459 of record NW_013566984.1, on the reverse strand, counting down.
AAGGCACACGTCGTTCGTCGCGCGTCTTCAAGCGAGAAGGCGTCGAGCTGCTTGTCTGGTCTGGCGTGTATTATAACTTGGTACAAGCACTCTTGTCTTCACTGAACACAACTTCTCTTCACCGAGCACAACTTCTCTTTACTGAACGCAACTTCTCTGATAGCCATACATCACCTGTCCAGTCCTTGGTCTCGACCTCTTCTCCTCACCACGCCCAACTTTCATACCTCCACTCTGCGAGACAATGACGACAATATCGAAAGATGCTCAGCAGAGCTCATATCCGTATGTCACGGACACTCGCCATACTGCGCGCACGACTGACGACAAGCGCCACTCCATAGTCCGATAGCCCCGCCAGACTTCAATGCCCACCAGCCCAAGACTGTCAGACTGTATCCCTTGAGCAATTACACCTTCGGCACAAAAGAGACACAACCAGAAGAAGATCCCTCGGTCCTTGCTCGCTTGAAGCGCCTAGAAGAACACTATGACGAGTACGGCATGAGAAGAACCTGTGAAGGCATTCTCGTATGCCACGACCACAACCACCCGCACGTTCTCATGCTGCAAATCGCAAATGCCTTCTTCAAGCTGCCTGGAGACTATCTTCCACACGACGCCGATGAGATCTCAGGCTTCAAGCAGCGCCTCAACGAGAGACTCGCCCCCTCCGGAAACCAATTCTTCAACGATGGCAATGAGGGCGAGTGGGAGATTGGCGACACCCTTGCGCAATGGTGGCGACCAAACTTTGAGACTTTCATGTACCCCTTCATCCCACCACACGTCTCTCGTCCGAAGGAGTGTAAGAAGCTCTATTTCATCCAGCTGCCCAAGAGTAGTATGTGCTCCACATTCCCTGAACTGTCTGCCACGCGCTAACGAGTGATACTCAGAGGTCTTGAGCGTCCCCAAAAATATGAAGCTACTTGCCGTTCCCCTCTTCGAGCTCTACGACAATGCCCAGCGCTACGGTCCTCAGCTTTCCGCCATCCCTCACCTCCTCTCCCGCTACAACTTCGAATTTGTCGACGAGCAAGGAAACGTCTCGGCTGTGACGCCTGGAGGTAACCCTAACGAGGGTAGTGTCCCGAGAACAAAGGTACTTGCAGGTGGAGAAGAGTCGGTCCAACAAGAGAACGGTGCTCAGCAAGACTCGAAGATGGAGTAGATTTCTGCATCCTATCGACTTCACGACCACACAAGACATTCTGTCTTTTTCTTGCATTTGAAGCGGGGGTATGTAAAGCGATCTAAGAGACAGAGTGTTAAGAACCTCTAAGTTAACAGAACCTAAGGACAACGAAGCATTATAAGATAATCATGTGAATCATTACAGAAGATCGCTTTCATGACTGCTAGCCTAAATGGAGAGCTTACCTTCTGGAAATATCAGTTGAGCATGGTCAAGGTAAGCTCAACCATGAGTCTGACAACAATATTAATATTACTGCTAACACTTCACAAGTCTGTTATCAACGCCAGGGCATACTATGCCGAAACTCGCAAGGTGAATGCCAAGATAGCCAACAAGATTGATGAGACGAAGCGTATTGAGCTTGGTCCTAAGCTCAACACTTTCAAGTGCCGCCTGCAACGACTTCAGAATGTAACAGAGCACAGAGACAAGGAGGCCGAGATTGCATTGACCAAGCTCCGTAAATTGGCAAAGGATCTTGGAGTACTCAAGCCGGCCTATCAAGAAACTCAGACTGGTGGAAGTATATGGAACGCAAGTCAGTTCGCTAGACAGGGTTAAGGAGATCTCCATGGGTTCTACTACACTATGTTCGCACCAGCTCTACTTGCTTCCGGCCAGCTTGGTAATTGGCAGAACACCAGGGAAGAAGCTTGCCGGCATGGTAGGAATGGGAATACTCTGAGTAGTCCCAAAAGCGGTCTTGAGATCAGCAGCCATGGTAGGGGCAGCATATCCAACAGGAGCCTTGCTGACCCACTGAGTAGTGGCGGGAGAAGCTACATAGTTTGTTCCAGACTTCAGGCAGAATCCGCTACCGTAAGCGTTCTCGCAAGAGTAGAACTGAGAGCTACCTTGTTCAGTCCACATGTTGAAGTCAGAGATGTTTATGTCATGGCAAGGTGCTTTTGCGGCACACTTGACCTTGATGGGACCACGAGCTGTGCCCTTGAGCTCTGTGCCGGTCCAGTTTGATATTTTGAAGTTTGACAACTCAACGCCATTACCAGCGATAGTCTTCATTGAAGTCCATGCCTCGTCCAAGGTGAGTGAGTAGGCGTTGCCGTGCCCGATGAAGTTCTCGAGAGTGACATTGGAGACGGTACCACTGCCACCATTAGACTTGAGCATGAACATTTGGTTGCTGGACCAGGTGTAGATGTTCTTGTAAGTAATGTCTGAGACGGCCGTGTCGGTACCAAAAGAGCCCATACCGCAGCCACCTGACCAGTTACAGTAGACGTTCTCGACAAGGATGTTCTTGGAAGGACTCTTGACAGTCACACATTCGTCTGTGAGATCGTTCAGCGGTGTGACTTCACATTGAAAATCGACGCAAGCTTACCTTTGTTAGTGACCATGACATCGTGAATCCAGACATTGTTACTCCAGACATCGATACCGTCCAGACCACCCTCATTGCCACCACGGATGGCCATGTTGTACACCTCGCCGTTGGTACAGGTATCGATGGAGAAGTGGAAGGAGGGTGAGTCGACCAAAGTGATGTCGTGAACAGACCAGTTGGTAATGTCCCAAACACGCAAGAGTCTAGGACCAGAAGTGCTGCCAGTCTTGTGGATCTCGTAACCGTTGCCTTGAATCGCACCCTTGCCAGTGGAGGAGAACATCTCGAAGCTGTAAAGACATTAGTATAACTTTTCAGGAGGAGCAGAGGCACCTCACTTGTCGCTGTGCTCGATCATAATCATATTGCCAGCATCAGTACCAGTACGAGTGATGGTACCATCAAGCTGAAGAGCCCAATTGTTACCATTGGCCAACTTGACCCACGTCGACATGGCATAATTTCCAGCAGGAATAACAACTACACCACCAGCCTTGCAAGCAGTGAAAGCACTATTCAAAGAGGTAGAGATATCGGTCTTGCCATCAGCAACAGCACCGTATTTAGTAATGTCGCAAGTCTTCTTTGCAGCCTTTGTGGCATGGGAGGTGGTGGGACCGACTTTGCCAGAGAGTTCAGCTGCGACCAGCGCAGGCAAAGCAACGGCAAGTGTCAAAAGAGAAGAGAACGAACGCATGTTGTAAAAGAATGACAGTAAGAATGTGAATGAACGACTGGAGGTTACGTGATTGAACAAAACAGAAAGAGTGACAACACAAAGCAGAGGTGGGCAAGATCTACCTAATATGCCTTCTATTACCTTGGTGCTTTATTAGGGCTTCGATCAACAGTACTAGATTAGCCCAGTCTAGTATTCGAACATAGACTCGATGGGGGAGCAAGGTTGGAGACGCCTCTACATTTCGATGAAACGAATCCAAAAGACCTTCCGCAAAAGGCCTGGGCTTCAGTGCGGGGTGGACGATCAACATGAAACTGCGTCTTCGAGGTCGCATCTCGAACGCAAGATGAATGTATGGATTACAAGAATGATTGAAAGAGACTGTGAATAATCGGTGTGTTGTGCCACGAATGGGCACTCCGGATTGCACATGTGTCGTGAGTCGAATGCGACAAGTCGTGTCGCTTAGAGTCGTTGCGGCGAACGGCAGCTAGATGAAACACTCAATGCTTGAAGAACCATGGAGAAAGCTTGATTGTGATTCAGAAACCCAGCCCTAGCCCTGAGCACCTCGCACGCTTTCTGCGCTTTCTGTACATACGGTAGTCAATACGGCAAGACAATTAAAGGTGGAAATCCGAGTGACGGATTGTGTGGATGGGGAGGACTTCACGGCTTGGTCAGATGTCATTGGGGCCAGTACCCCTGTCTATCGAGAAAAGCACGCCATTTGCATGATGTTTCCATCCCTTCGCTCCTCGATGCAATATAACCAAATTCTATACCAACATACCTTTAGTTCTACGATAACGAAGGCAGACAGAACAGTAGAATCACTGTATGAGGTTTGTACAGACATTATCTCGGCCTGGTAGCTGGTAGATGGCGGTTGGGAAGAGCTGTGAAAATGCACAATGTTTTTCAAGATTACTACCATCGTCAATGGAAGACGGTGTCCCTAAGAGCTTCTCTTTGAACGTAGCTACAGAGCCCTCGGTCAGCGGAACGCACGGCACTGCATACCGACAGCGTCGAAATGCCGTCACAAACACACACCAGACTATATACAAAGGCCGTTTTTTCGTCATGGCTAGTAAAGATGCTCCGCTTTAGTGATTCGCGGACGTCGCGTCGGCATCTGGGCATGATATGGCGGATCCTGTGTGTGCAAGACTTGACGACCTAATCCACCTACCACACTTTGAACAAGACCTTGAGTACTGGTGACTCGTGTAGAAGTCGATGTGGTCCTCGAGGTCGTCGTCGTCGGTGCCACGGAAGAAAGCACTGATGACGCTGAAGATGATACAGAGGATGCTGATGAAGACGCAGATGATACAGATAATGTCGACAGTGAAGATGCTGAAGACGCGGATGATGCGGCGGTCGATGATGCAGATGATGCCGAGGAGGTCGATGATGACTGACCAGAGCCGAGTCCCAGCCCCGGAGCAAGAGCCACTGAAGATGTTGGAACCAGAACAATGCCGGTACTGGTGACAGACGAAGTCGTGAATGGAGGGCTTGCTAAAAACGACGCTGACGAAATCACGGACGACGCAGATGATGCAGCGGAGGATGTTGAGGACGCCACTGATGAAGCTGATGATGATCTGGACGATCCTCCTAGTCCTCCAAGACCGAGATCTAGTCCAGCTGCGGTGCTGCTTGTACTTGTGGAGACGGACGAGGTACTGGTAGTTCTTGACAACGCCGTGGATGATACTGTCGGACCTGCTTGACTAGAAGCAGAGGCTAGTCCACCTAGACCAAGGTCCAGCCCAGGCGTAGTGCTTGCCACTGTAGAAGTAGCGGATGTGGTTCGTACGAACACGACCGAAGACGATGATGCTGTAATACTAGAGCTTGCTCCCCCTATACCACCAAGGCCCAGGTTTAAGCCAACTGCGCTGCTTGTCGATGTTGACCTGATAGATGAGCTAGACGTTGTAGATCCTGCTTGAGCAGCACCAGATCCTACTCCACCAAGGCCAAGGTCTAGTCCGGGCGTTGTGGTCGCTACTGCGGAAGTGCTGGTGCCCGAAACAGGTCCAAGTCCGCCTAAGCCAAGGCTGAGTCCAGCAACTGAGCTGGTGGTCGACGAAGATATTGCCGATGAACCCAGTCCTCCTAAACCAAGATTCAGACCGGATGCAGTGCTTGTGACTGTGGGAGTGGATGTGGACCCGGGCAGACCGAGACCTAATCCGATCGAAGAGGTAGGGAGCAGACCAAAAGCACTGGTAGTAGTTGCCAAAACGATGGATGCGGGCTGAGTTGGAGATACCACTCCCGATTGACTAGACCCAGATCCTGGAAGGCCGAGGCCCAGATTGAGTGTGGAGCTTGGAAGTAGAACAATACTGCTAGACCCTAGCGACAGACCAGGACCTACACTTGAGGCCAGTGAAGGAAGGAGCGGGGCTGAAGATGACAGGCTGGGGATGGCGATGACGATACTGCTAGTGCTGAGGATAGGATTAACGATAGCACTAACCGCCAGAGACGTGACGGATATTATCGTAGCAGACGGCGTGGCGATAGGTATTTCTGTTATAGCTGGAATCGCGCTGGAGATTTCCAAAGACACCGAAGGTACGTTAATGCCACTAGACCCGATCGAAATAATTGGATCGAGACTGGTGACGAAAGACAGTGGAAGCTCACCAGACGTGGTTGTTACTGAATCCATACAGAGATTGAGTAGCTGATCGTATCTTAAACAAGTTGGAGACGGGAGAGCAATCGTGATTGTTGTGGGCAGCGATGCAGCATTGGTGATAGCAGGGGGAAGATTGGTCGGAATACTCAGTAGGGTGGTGGCATCCAGAATGGCAGAATCGGTCAGTATGGTGGGTAAAGATACGATCGCTGTAATCGACTGCAACGGCATAATCTGAGTGATTGAAGGCAAGGACACAATGTCCGTGAGAGAGGGGAGCGCAATGGTGGAGATTTCGGACAAAGTAGAGTCCACGGAAATCGAGCTGAGTACTCCTAGGCCACTGGACACAATTGGTACAATAGCGCTGAGTGCCGTATCGGATGGCAGATCAAGGTCAAGCGTAGCGGTTGCGGTAATCTGAGGAATACCGCCAAGCAAAGAACTGACACCTGCCAGCACTGATGACGCAGCGTTTCCCACTCCGCTGGCGACGGCGCTGATGTCGCTCGCAAGGACTCCAACAAGAGAGGTGGGTAGAACAGACGCAATCGGAAGATCGGATACCACTGATGATAAAGCGTCGCCAAGGTCACTCACGACAACACTGACAATGGAGGGCGCAGGCGCCACGACCGGGGCTAATGTCGTCAGAATGTCACCAGGTATTGCTGAAATGGTAGGTAGCGTTGGCAAACTCGAGGGCAATAGCGTAAGCGGGTCGCCAACGATTGTCAAAACACCAGTCGCTTGAGATAGGAGCGACGAGGCGGCGTTATTTACACCGCTTGCAATAACGCTGACATCGCTCGCAATAACGCCAATGAGAGACGAAGGGATGGCGGTAATGACCGGAGCGAACGTGGTCGCATTTAGCAGCGGCGGTATGGTCGAGGGTAATGGTAACTCCGATGGATGCAGCGTGAGTTGGTCCCCAACGACTGACAGAAGACTGCTAGCCTGAGATGCGATTCCGGATATTCCTGCGATTGGCGTAGGCGTCTGCAAGAGACTACCACCAGTTCCGATCGTCGTGAGAAGATTACTGGGGACCAGCGCGGTGTTGATCGAGATGGGAATTGTTATCGATGGAAGAGACAAGCTCGGCAGATTAATTGTCGGAATAGACAGGCTCGGCAGGTCTATAGTAGGTAGCGAAAGAGGGTTGCCAACTGTTATCGATGATTGTCGGCTCGCGGCCGTCGAAGAGATGTCGATAGTTGTAGAAGCAGCAGCTTCAGTTGTTAGCAAAGAAGAGGAACTCGAATTAATAGACGTAGTAAACGTGCTACTAGCTGAAAGCACAACGCTTGATACTATCAGTCCTGACCTGGTGCCTAACAGGTAAGCAGTGGCCACATTGTCTTGATAGACTCCATCCGCCGAGTTACTGTTGGTGATCAAGGTGCATGATTCATTCTGGTAAGTGAAGCTAGAACAACCGTTGGTATTCGAGCAATAGTTAAAGCAGGAAGCCAAGTCATCGGCCGAAAGAACCGTAGTGCTGTTGCTACTGGCAGGCAAGAACGTGTTACACCGTGTCTCGTACAGTGAACCAGAAGAATCTACTAGTCGAGTACCATCAACTTCGGGACATGTGTAGTCGGAGATAATGGCAGAGTCCGTTGTCGAAGAATCTTGACGTTTGATCAAGCTCTTAAGTTGTGGTTCATTGCCTTTGTAAGAGCATAGACCAGACGTAGCGACATACGAGACACTAAGGCAGCCTTCGACCATGCTACAAGCTTCTACACAGTCCTGCAGTCTTGATCGATAGCTCGTGCCAATTGTAGCCTCTGGCTCATCGGTGTTGCACCGCAGTTGATACACTCGGTCGTTCGTATCAGCATAGTAGATACCGTCATCTGCAGGACAGGAGATGAAAGCTCTGCTTGCAGGCGCGATCCCAATTGAGGCCGAGCTCGTACTAATCGCAATAGAGATAGCAGAAGCTGAGCTCGTTGCAGGAGAACTAATTGGTGCGAGACTGGTAGTAATAAGGTTGAGTGGAGTCGTGCTAGTGGCTGCAGACATCAAGCTCGTAATAGTTGACGATGTGGTTCTGAAGTCGGACAGGACTGATCCGGAAGAAGACGTCGAGCTCGTGGTAAGTAGTGCCGTGGAATTTGTGGTTGGCTGGACAGTCGGCTCATCAACGAGTGAAAGGCTGTACGATGTGGATACGGATCCATTGTTTGCAGTGATTGGTGTGGGATACACCGCAAGGACGATCGTAGAGCTCGAACAAACGCCTTTGAAAATTTAGCCAATGAGCTTCACTAAGAATAGTGTTTATTGTGCTTACTTGCCACAGCTGCCCTGTTCTGATCAAGCTGCAAAAAGCTTGAGCTCTGGAGCACAAGAGCCGTGATAGCAGTACCTAGCAACATGTTGTCGTGGGGATGCGAATCTTCTGTGCGATAGTGTCTGTGGCTTGATCGATCATGCCATATCGATCAATAGTTATAGGTTACCTGTTCGACGACAGATGATATTCCGGCCAATCTCGGAACAGATACTTCGGCATGAGCATACCTGCTCTTTTCCCAAAACAAACACAAGGTCATAAGTGAAATCATGTTCAATGGTGTTGAATTTGGCTGGGATTAAGATTGACCAATTTCGAATGACGACGTGAAAATAAGCGTATTTCGACAGGCATGAAGACGGGACACCACACCGCATACGCTTGAAGCATGAGAATAGACCAAGTGCACATATCTTTGGGCCCGAGAGAGCAAAACAAGTGCGCAGGACTGTTAGGGCATGGTAAGCAAGATTTCCCTGCATCAAAGGATCGTGACTTTCAGGCACAACAATACTCTGTTATCAACATAACCCTTCGCTCAGTAATACACTGCAATGCGGGTCATACTCCGAGTCGGTGAGACTGGTGAGATATTGGGAAAGGTCGAGAAATAGTTCGACGGAAAGGTCGACAAATGTCAGGCCAGAGAGTCGATACGAGTTGGCGTCCCCGAACGATGTCGGGCATCGCCATCAATCCTGAATCGAAGCCAATCAACGACGCACGATCAGAAGACAAGATCGCCTCATCGAATCACACCATGCAGCAGCAGACCAGAACGTATGAGGTCTTATCAATCCACGTGATCGGGTATCAGTACGATGGACCGTATTGAGGCTGACGTTCGGGACGAAGACGCAAGGAAAATCTAGGGCTTTGGTGTCAATTCTCCATTCCACGGTTTCTGAGATGTGATGAAACCAGAGCGCCGGGCCGAAGTATTGACAACACACCGGGGATGTTTGGAGCAAGGGATATGAGACGCTGGCAATCTAGACTGGGTTGCGAATCATGTTCGCACTGTTCGGTCGGACGCGCGATTCAAGTCCATTGCCGAAGTTGCTCTCCACTTGCCGGCTTTTGCTACGTGGAAGCCGAACTTGCTGCTTGATTCAAGAGTGCTTAGGTGTCGATGGTTGTGCAGAGACGCGACTTGCGTTCTGGCGTGGAAGTGGAGTGGGACATACTCGCAAGCGGACAACTCCGAAGAGCTCTCGCTGACTCGACTCGCCGAGCTTACCACATTCGGCTAGCTCAACTCCATCTCAGGTGCATCATGATTTGCCTAGCTTTTCGGAAGGCCGCCTCAATGATCAGCATGCATGTTGGCTTCGAGAAGGTAACACGATCAAATGCTGTTTATTGGTCAAGCCTGCAATTTGGACATGAAAGTTGCGCAATAACATGATTTCTAGTAGCTCCAATATGTAAAAGTTCGCCCCAGGATACTGCAGTCTGATATCATGGGGAACTGCATGCGCTATGGCTTGACTCTTCCAGCCCTGCAAACATTCATTTGTGGCTCCCACCACTTCTGACAAGCGTGGTAAAACTCGGAGGTTGTTCTTGAAGCCGAAAATTGCTCGATGAGTCCTGACGCCCAGCTAGACCTCCTAGTACGCCGCCAAGACGTGTGGGTGGCCCTTTCGGGCACGTCTGATTTTCGGCCCGAGTCTTATCACATTCCTCGGCCATAAGAAGTAGCTAGTCCAGACCGAGCCGAAGATACCGAGATTATTGTACACATTTTCCAGTGACTGTTCAAGGTTGGGCGTTGGCAGTAAGTTGACCGACGATGTCGCCGAAGATTGTGAACAAAGAGCAGCTTTGATACTTCTCTACTAAGGATCCAGCGTCGTCCTCAGGCTCGGTCGTTTCCTCGGGCATTTCCTGCCCAGCGACAACCGTACCTTCAGGATAGACTGGTCGTTTACCTTCCTCGATTAGAGCAATGAAGGCCGGATCGATAGGCACGCTGCCGAGGAAAGGAACACTAAAATCTTTGGCCATCACTTCTCCACCACCCTTTGAGAAAACGTTTGTGCATTCCGCACAGTTTGGACACACAAAGCCAGCCATATTCTCGACGACGCCCAGGATGTGGATACCAGTCTTCTTGCAGAAATTAATCTCCTTCCTTACATCCGAGACACTGATGGCTTGTGGAGTGGTCACCACCACGGCTCCAGAGACCTGACCAGGAGCTGTGTTCTTGAGTAGAGTTTCTACCAGTGAGATGTGCTCATCAGAGGTTCCAGGAGGTGTGTCGATCAAGAGATAATCAAGGTTGCCCCAGTGAACATCTGACAGGAACTGGCGGACCATGGCAGTCTTCTTCGGGCCGCGCCAAACGACTGCATCATTCCGATTGCCGAGAAGAAATCCAAGAGACATGCAATGAAGAGATCCAAGGGGCTTGACATCTTCAGCTGTGTTCGCGTCTCTTCCTTCATGAACCGGAACGGGTAGCCAGCCACCTGGTGCTTGTTTGACTTTGGAGGATTCAATTCCGAGAAACCTTGGCATCGATGGTCCAGTGAGATCAATATCAAGGATGCCGACGGAGTGTCCTCTTAGTGACAGTGTGAGAGCCAGCTGTGTAGTAACGCTTGATTTTCCAACGCCTCCCTTGCCGGAAAGCACCAGGATAATCTCGTTGACATTTGTGAGTGACATTTTATGAGGCAGAATCGGAAGTATGATCTCTCCTTCTGTATTTTGTGACAAAGGAAGCGTTTGTATCTATCTGAAAGTCGTTCGCGCTCGAAATCTCTATGGAACGCAGTGATGATTACCAATTCGGCGGCGGCCACAGCAAGCGATGACGGAGCGCGTCAGGACGAGAATATTTCCTTGGCGTGTACCAACCACCTCACTTAGCAACCACTTCATCTCAACGACATTACGCTGGACCATCGAACTTTACAAGGCGAATCGAGATGCATTCGTGGTGAGTCTTCAGCGGCCTTTGCGTATTAGCTCAGTCGATTCGAATCGCTGAGCTGTCGGAGTTGTTTAGGCGAAATGGTCGTGGTGATAACGAATACCTTGGAAAGCTTAATCAGTCGGACTTTGACATCGATGCCAATTTCCATGACTTGGATCATCCTTGGTCGTCTGTTTATTGCATCTTATGTTATTAAACTATATTTGAAAGTTTCCAGTGCATGCGATAAAATTTCGAGCTTGCGTGACGTCTTTCTTCTCGATCTACATGAAATGGCATTGGTTGTGTGATAAAACAGTCCTGCCAAATTTTGATGTATGGAGCATAAGTCAACGAAGAGGAGATACCATCTGGCAATACACGCTGGAACAGGTGCAAAGAGCCACCTCATCTTAGATTCGATGATTCAATGGCTTACAAGGAGAATGTTGCTGTCGATACGACACAAAACAAATGTAGACAGGGTTGTACCTTCAGATTCTGGTTCGGTCGTAACAAAACGCGGAGTCGGGAACCTCCCTTGCTGTCTAGTCCTTCGCCAATCATGTCATACGAACCAGAATGGGGGGGATTGATGAGGTGGAGAAAGTAAGCATTGTGCAACCACAAGCAAATTCTACTGAGACATAGCTATACTAACAAAACAAGCTGATTGAGTAAGAAGCGAATATAGCAATGACAGCAGCTTATCATACAACAAAACAACAAAGCTCTTCCCTGAGCTTGAGTATCCTCCCACAAAAGCCACTGGACTCCTTCTCGAGCAAGATAATTGAAATACGAAATATAATCACTAGCAATATGCCGCCTGTGGACATAGGCCTGTAGCCTCAACGGGAATAGGTAAGAGAGGAAAGGAGCAAAACTGTGAAGCAAGAGGCACCTCCATAGAACTCGAAACCACTAGGTCGTGTCGTGCTCATTGTACTACTCGTTGTTCACAAACTCATCCATATGAGTTTCGTCTGGATGGTCTTGATCGAGTCCGCCAGCGGCGAAGGCTTCACCTGCGAGCTGGTTCTCTCCTTCGTGGCCGAGAGTGGCGTGGTCATCATCGTTGTGAACCATATCCGCGAAGATGGAATCCAGATTGGGGTTCGTGTTGCTGGTGCGCGGACTGCTGAAAGACGGGCTTGCTTCGGTATGCACCATTCTAGGACTACCAGAGGAGCCAGGCCGTTTATCAAACATGGCTCCGCCAGCGGTAAAGAGCGCAGGGTCTAAGTTCATGCCTGTGCTGAACATTGGGGGATGCTGTGGTGGAGATTGTGGCACTGCAAAGTTAGGCTGTGGCGGTGGAGATGTGTGGGGTGTGTAGTTGTGCGAAGCAAATTGCGCGGGGTTGACCGTGTGAGTGGGCTCACTTGGAGTGCGAAGTGGTGGTAGACCAAACGACGGTGGCGCAAACAGAGGCGAGTCGCGGTAGCCAGAAGTGACAATCGATTGGCTTTGAGCAGGGTAGCTGAACGAGGGCGTCTGCTGAGTATAACCAGGTCTGCTGCTAGGAGGTCCAGGCGTTGCTGTTGACATGCTGGATGGCGTGTGAGCAGCAGGAGAACCAGCGGGTTGAAGCAGTTGAGGTGGCTTTGGCTGCGGTTCACTACTCTTTCGCTTGTGAGGCTTGATTCTGTACTGCGGAGGTAAGTCATCAGGATTGGTTATTCCAAGCGACGCCATGAGCTTTTGCTGTTTCGTGGGGCGAGGCTTGCGGGTTGAAGCAGAAGAGTCAATGACTGGCGGAGCTTCCGGGGCGACAGGCGCTGACTTGTGAAGCTCTTGCCGCAAAAAGTTGGTCTCATAGGCCAGCAGAATGTCGGCACCTTCAACCTTTCGAAGGTAGAAGCGGAGGGTGGTCACTTCGTCCGGAGAGACCGTGAGAGGGTTGACATAGGGACGAATGTAGTCTCTGAAGGCCTGAGCAGTCTCGATGATGCTCGTGAGGGTATCCTCTTCCTCAGGCTGGAAAGGCAGGTTCTCTAGCTCATCTTGCCAAGCAATGAGCTCTTCAAGCTTGGGACGAGCAGCGTCTCGAGGAATTTTTAACCGCCAGTCACAGATTGGGCAAGTGTATTTGTCATCCTCCTTGACCTTGCCGCGAGCAATTTTCAGACACTTTCCATGATACCTAGACGGTGTGTGAGTTCATGCAAATCCAGCCGAGGTAACCCCAAACTTACCATTCGTGACACAACTCGCACTCGATCATCATACCAGCCTCGGGCCTACGGCAAAGGCAGAAAACATCAGGGATTCTATCCTTACTGTCTGGCTCGGGAGTATGTTCTCTCGAAGAAGGCTCAACAGGCATTCTGGGCTTGTCACGAAGCTCGAAGCATGCGTCGTTCCTCTCCTTTACCAAGTTCATATGCTGGTGCAAAATATGCAGCGGCGCATTAGCTTTGCCGAACAACTTCTTGCCCCGGCGCATCCAGTCTTCGTGGCGACGTTGCTCTTTTTCGAGGTCGACCGTACCGGCAGGCTTGTTGTTCAATTCTTCAAGAGAGGCCATAACATCTCTGACGTCCTTGTACATCGGCCGAGCTCTGAAGTCAGGATTCTTGCTCTGTTGGTAGAGCGCAAGGATCTTCTCTTGAGCCTCGCGCTGTTTCTTGAGGATGGCATCGACTCTTGCAAGAGTCTCTGCAGTAACAGGCAGACCAGCTGCTTGCTTTGACAGGGCATCTAGCTGCTGGTAGTGAACGTTCTCCACGCTCATAATCTCTTTAGCCTTTGCCTCCCAATATTCACCTTGAGCTTTCGCTTCTCGCAATCGAAGTATGTGCTGATGTGTCTCGGGGATGCCGATCTCCAAACCGCGATTGATGAAGGTGTCGACGTCTTGGAGTGTTTGGAACTGAACACGACGAGTGTTGGCTTCATCGAGCCATTTGACGTGGTTGAGCAGCTTTTCGAGGTTCTCCAGCTCAGGAAGTTCGATGTTGAGAGTTTTGCCGACTTCAAAGACATCCTCAATTTCTTGAGTAGACCGAGCGCGGTGTTGTTGACCCATAATGATGTCAAGCGCTTTTGCTTTGAAATCGTTGATATCGGTTTCCCTCTCGCGCAAAGTCTTGTACTCTGGGCAATCGAAATGGATTTCGTCCGCAGTAGCAAGCAGCTTTTGCATGTTTTCGAAATTACGAAGCTCCTTGTCGCGCTCGTCGGATTCAGCAACTGTCGACTTTTTGCGCGAAGATTTGCCCTTCGCTCTGTTCTGCTGCTTACGAGTGATGTAAATGGTAGCCTCTTCCACCCATTCATTGCAACGCTCGACATAGCGCCTCAGATCTGCGAGTTGCGGGATATCAAAGGGAATCTTCTCGCCCTCATTGAGCAGGGAGCGCAGGATTTTGAGCGATGGGCGAGGCTCTTGACCAAGGTAGTCGTCAACTTTCTGTGCCCAAGCCTCGGGAAGTTTAGATTTGTCCACGACCTTTTGAACCATCGACCTAAGCTCTTTGTCTGTCATACGGAGGGAGAGCACATGGTCGTGGTTTGGGCTAGCGTATCGGTCCGATTCCTTCGAGTCACAGCATTCGTACGCGCCTGCATGCAGTAGACACATCACCTTACCCGACTTTTGACACACGTATCGCGAGAGGAAGCTGTAACATTTGCAGAAGCTGCAAACGTATTCCTCTTCATCCATGTCCTCTGTGAAAATCTCAGGCTTGTTGGTGTATCTGTCACCTTGGTAAGTGTCGTCTGTAGGTTCTGCGTTATCTGGCTGTTCGAGGAAATTTTTGCGAGCGGCCATTTCCTTCTCCAGCAGCCTTTCCAGAGCCGGCGCAAGCCACTTTGCGGTGTTGATCGTCGTGTCACGGGATGCAGCTGTCAACAACAGCTCGTCGTGCGAGAAGCACGGCTGTCGACGATAGTCACGGAGTCTTTGTACACCGCTTTCGCCGAAAGGCTCCCAGTCGACCGGCGCGAAATTGACAGCCTCGTTGAGGTTGAACCCGTGATTGAAGCCTGCATGGTACGCTTGAGGGAAAGTAACGACCATCTGGCCTGCACGCTGGTCGATCGCGTAGACCCGCACACCAGCTTTCTGTAGCTTCTCTGGTGGCATCAAAGTCACTAGTTGAAACAGAAGATCTGGTTGCGTCTCGAAGAGCTCCGGCACAGCTTCTCGCATTGCGTTCTCGAACTTCTCAGCATCCTCTCCAGGAACACCATACCATGTCTTGGTAGCACCAAAGTGCTGATAGTTGGCCGAGTAAGCATAATGGTCCTCGTTGTGCCAGCAGAAAGTGGAGAACACCATGCCGACATAGAGCCATGGGACGGTCATGCCGGATATGTCAGTCTTGATGTGTTTGAACAGAGACTCGCCGTAGAGAGGCAAGACATTCAGGTTCCAGGGATCTGTCGAGTAAGGGTCACGAGGCTGTTTTTCGATGGTAGGGAAACCACTTCCGTGAGTGGTCGAATGGATGTCAGCACCATATTCGACCTCAACCGTCTCAGTAATGTTTTCTACGAGCCTCCAGAACTCGCGCTCAACATCATCCTCATTGACAGCTCTTCTCTTGTTGAGAATTGGGTCGAATGGCATTTTGTCGGTGAAATGATTCTCCTTGAATCTGTTGGCTCTTTCTTGGAACGCTCGCAGAGAATACACTTCGCCCTCTTCAAATCCAAACTCTCCTGTACCAACAAGGCAACGAGGACAATGCCAATCATTTTCGGGTTGTTGCATCTTGACAGGAGGCTCGAGACATGCGCCATGGTAGCCACAATCGCAACTGTCGCATATCAGAAGGAGTCCAGGGTCCTCAGGCTTTGCGCATGTTTCACACGCTTCGCCTGGGGGGAAGTTACTGCGTTCCCGGGCTGGCACAAATCTTGGCGTTGACGTTCTAGGTTGGTGCATGTGCGATCCCGCTACTGTGGGAGCCGGTTCTCTCTTCAATCTCTTGCTTCGTCTTCCTGAGGCGTCTAGATCTCCATTTGCATCCTTCTCAGCACTGTCGCTTAGAGCACGTTTTGCAGAATTGGTAGGTTCGAAGTTTGGCGTATTGATCTCGAGAAGCTGAGGACTATCCATAGTAGATCTCGGTACCGAACGTGGATTCTCAGGAGTCGCATGCACCCCGTTAGGTCCATTGACGGGAGTAAATCCTGATGGACGGTTGACTGATGTAAATCCTCCATTGACCGGCGTAAAACCTTGCATAGGAGCGGGCGATGGAGCCGGAGGAGCCGGCTTGATAGGCGTTTGCTGTGGCACAGGAATGCCGGCGTCCAAAGAAGCATTCAGAGCGGCAGAGGCACGCATAGCTGGGGTGCTTTCGCCGTTTGGAGTGTTATTCTGCGACTTCTTGAGAGGCGAAGTACCCGGAGAAGGAGTGAATGGACCACCGTTTTCCAGCTCCAGTTGATGCTGAACACCTGGTTTCGCGACACGCAAGTAATCCTCGTACGGCTGAAGCCATTTCTGATAAGAATTTTTGAGTGACGTTGAGAGGCTGGACATGATCTTTCCACTATATCCGAGATCACGACCAATTTCGGCCCATTTCTTCAACTTGCACACTCTTTCAAAGCCTCCTCTGGCTTCGACGGCTTTTTTCAGCTTGTAAAGATCCAAAGGCCGTTTGTCTACACTGGGGAAGCGGTTGAGATTAGTCCCATGTTGCCTATGGAATTTAGAGAGTTGATCCAGATAGTTCAGATTTGCGCGTGTTCCTTGTCTGGGGTCAGCCGATGCGCCGAAAGGTTGATTGATTGCTGTGCGACTTACCTCCCTCGACAGAGTTCAACTCCTGACGTCGCACACGGAAGTGGAACCGCTATCGGTCGTGTTAGTCTAACAACAAACAAGCTGCCACACAAGACGTACTGATGTGTCGATGGCAAAAGGCATTTCCCAGCCATCGGGAGGAATGATTTTTGCAATGCCATATTTTCGACCTTCGGGTTCGATCTTGCGCATGTATTCCATAGGATCGCGAAACTCTTCTGCAGTTGGTCGGAAAGTAGGTCCCTCGAGGATTCCATGTAGTCTGTTCCGCTTGGTGATCTCAGGTGCAGCATTCGGCTGTCCTCTTCGTTCTACGGTATTCAAGTCCAAAGGTTCGGAGCGTCTTGCGCTGAGGGGCATGGATGCATTACCGACGGCAAGACTCGGCGTATGTGCAGCTGATTTGGACTTGGAAGAAGTGCCATTATTGGCGGTCGACAGCGGGCGATTTGCTGAAGAGGCAGCAGCCCCTCCGCTGCTTGGAGGGACGACCATTCGCGAGGGTTGGTAGGGGTGATTATTGTAGTGCTTGCAATGAAGCTGATGTTAGGCGACTCGACGGTGGGAGTACTCGAAGTCGTGGGTGATGGTATTAAGGAGCGGCAAGGATGGTAAAAGGGTGGCAGCAGCTGTCCATTCGACTGTGGAGCGAATCTGGAGAGGGCGAACGGAGCGGAGCGAATCTGATATGTAGGCGCAACGCACAAGGAAGGCGCAGATTTGGCTTGGCTAGTAACGAACTGGGGTCACTGTTTTGTTCGCATCGGTGAGCATGAGAACTGCGCTTCGCCCTAAAGACTGTAGATTCGGATAAGAGTTGGCACTTCTGAAATTGAGAAAGCAGGTGCAGGGCGGAGGTGAATACGGCAGGGACGAGCCACAGGTCTCCCGATGCTTGGCCAAAGTCAATCTTCCCCGTGAGCCGCGTGATGCCAGAAATGCCATGTTCTGAATCATCCACTCGCTTGTTTGATCTTCTTCTTTCGGCCTTTCCCAAACTTGCGTCGTCTTCTCCAACCGTTACACTGTATCCATACCCGTTTTCCTATCAGACAACACTTCTTGCTATTCCAGGACATTGTGCAGTCAAGATACGTCGTCGGATTTGCCGCACAGCGACGCACACCGATCTGCAGCCGGGGTACAGCCAATCATATGTTCCTTTGTCTCACCTCGCGGATTTTGGTCGACGGCGACTTCTCCTAAACTCAGTCTCTGGGATTGATAGCGTGCGCATTAATTTTGGGCATTTTTCGCTCGGTTGGGTCAGCAATGGATAGGCCAATACCTGCATTTTATGCATGTTACCTGCTACGCTCTACAGTTCGCCATCAAAATCTCTATGTCGGAAGTACGCCACACCCTGTGAGGCGTTTAAAACAACACAACGGAATGGCCAAAGGTGGAGCAGTGAGAACTTCGAGGGATACGTTGCGACCATGGGAAATGACTTGCCTTGTCACTGGCTTTCCTTCAAAGATTGCTGCTTTGCAATTCGAGTAAGTCGACTCAGCACTGGGAATTCGTTGTCTAATCGTCAACATTGGATAATCTATGAGCACCTGCTACTGCTACGAGGTCTGTAAGTTCTAACAGATTATTCTTTCCTAGATGGGCATGGCAGAACACACATCAAACGCGGCACATTGCTCCAGATGAGCGTATTACACAGGCCAACACAAAACAAAGATTCTCACCTAGGAGTGGAAAGGTACGCAAGCGCACAGGACGTCCTCGCATGTCAATGCACGATAAGCTTGCGAATCTTCACATCCTGTTACGAGCAAAGAGTTTCGAGCGCTGGCCCTTGCAGGTCAAGTTCTTCGCCGAAGACGTGTTCAAAATGTGGCATCGATGGACATTGAATATGGCTGAAGTCGTTCGGCAAGGTATCGAAGTTGGGATGGATCAATCCGTCTTAGACAAGACTACTTTGGAAGAGGAGAACCCTGAACAGCCCATCGGCATCTACAAGATCGATCCCACGTACCTACACGTGAAGATCACCCTTGCGAAGAGTCAGGAACTATTGGTTGCTCCAAGCAACAGCTGCGCCCTCTGTAGCTCTGCTCTTGACTCCAAACGAGAGATGGCGCTTGTCTGCTCAAATCAAGCGTGTAACACCATTTTCCATGTTGGATGTTTGTCATCACATTTTCTCAGTGGCGAACATGGTGCGCAGAACGCAATTCTACCAACGCATGGGAATTGCACTTCATGCAAATCAAATCTGAACTGGACCGATCTGGTGAAGGACCTGAGTCTACGAATCCGTGGTCATAAGGAGGTGTCTGCCTTGTTCAAGGAGCCAAAACGTCGCAAAAAGAATTCAAAAGAGGATGCAAAGAGTATGGTTGTGGCGGACGATGAAGAAGCTTACGAGCCCGATGTTCTAGCAGAGGAGAGTGATGTTGAAGGTGATCTCGATGACACCTTGCTACAGTCGGAATGCGGAGACGTTGACCAGATCCAACTTACGCCACCTGATGATGAGGATTGGAAGCTTGTCGATGAGCTGGCTACACAGGCCACGTATAGAGCGGTCACATCAGCAAGTTCTTCGGCTACTAAAGTGAGAAAGGAGATTATCGAAGACAGCGACTGGGACGAGGCTGAAGTCATCGAATGAGTCGAGGTATATCCGCAGGTCGAAAGATCCGGATTGCCTTCGATTAGATCTCCGTAGCTGTCGGTTGCGAGGGTGGCCACACAAGGACGATCACCACGGCCGAATGCGCCGAAGGGGACTTGAGTCGTTTGTCGCATTGATGCAAGCTTCGGCATGGTGCCGAACATCGTTCTCGACTGCCTCAAGACCTTGGCCAGCGTCGATGGTTACAAAGTCAGAACCATCATCCGTTGCTCGAATATCGGCAAAGAGTTGGCGAACGCGGTCTTGGAGCTCCTTCTTCTCGTATCGCTCCTCACCCCAGGCGCCTCGCTTCGCAGCATCCTCAGCAGAGATGTCAAGAAACAGACAAAGATCAGGACGAGGAAGACCTTCGTCCGGATGGCGGCACCACGCAAGACTAAGATCTGGGTTATTCTTTGCGGCTGAGTAGACGCAACCGGAGTAATAGTAGCGGTCAATAATGACAGTGGTTCCGCTGTTGATGTCTGCTTCGATCGACGCTCTACACATGGTCAGTATTTGAGAGTTTGACAACTTGTGAGAGAGAACACTCACACTGCCTCCCATCTGTTTGCAGAGAACAGTAGATGAATGACATGATCCTCTTGTTCGCTTTGACCCTGCAGATAGTTGTTGATCATCTGACCGATTGGTGTTGTTCTGTCTATCTGGAAATAAGTCCTCTTGAAGTGCAACAATCCGCTCGTTTTATGCGTAGTACATACCAGGAAATCGACGATGCTTTACCGGCACGCCTTTTGCTGTGAGGTAGTGGGCTAGCTTCTCGCACTGTGTGGACTTTCCTGATCTATCCAGACCTTCAAACACAATCAATTTGCCGCGAGCCATTTTCGAGCTGGATCCAAGACGCTTCGACAAGACGAAGAGTCGTGAACAAGAAAGCAATTTACACGTCGGACGCGGAGTGACGCGCATGAACCAGTGTCTTGGCGAAGGACTTTAAACCGCCAGCGCGGAGTGAAGGCCTGAACTCGATCAACATGTCAAAATGACACGGGAAGAGATGACCGAGACCATGTTCAAGGTCAGAACAGCATCTGCTGGAAACGTGGTCCGGACCGGCGTACTAAGCCTCCCCAACCGCAAGCCTATCAACACACCGCATTACCTGGCTTTGGCTTCTCGAGGTGCCATACCACACTTGACTCAGGACAATGTAGCCAAACACACAGACATCCGCTGTGCATACATGGCAGCAGAAGATTGTATGTTTTGCTTCATATACTCCATCGCCGAACAGCGAAGCTGACCGAAGCGCGTGCTCACCAAAAGAAAAAGTCGTAGAAAAAGGCACTCCAATTCTAAAGTACAACCCACCGGATGGAACGTCGCGACTGCGCGCATACACCGCGACTCCGGATGATCACGTCCTGATTCTTGGAGCTCGCCGTTCACCACCTGTGCCGTCGCCAGGAGCAAGCACGGATAGCCATTTGAGCATCATGACAGCATTTGGCTTCACTAAACTTCAGGCGTCCACCTTCAGAAGCTTGACCACTTCGCTCGACCCGGATATCGTTGTTGGCTTGGGAGACATTCCATATGGCTACTACAAAGTGAGCTACAAGAAAAAAGACAAAATCACGGATCGAACTGCGAAATGGATGCAAGCACACGTGAACGAGAGAGGCGCGGCCAAGAAAGAGCAAGGATCAAAATCGCCGCTGCTGTATGCACCACTACTGCCCATCTCTGCAGATTCGCAAAAGTACTACATTGACCATCTGGAGGACATGATACAGGATATTCAAGGATTGGCCCTGTACAACACGGTCTCCATGGAAAATTTGCCGGAAGAGCTGAAGGTCCTCCCACGCCTTGGTCTGACTGAACCAAACAATCCGCGCGCTGCCTTGCAGGACATCTCTCAAGGCATTGACATTGCGACCCTGCCTTTCCTCAGCGCCATAACAGACGCCGGTGTCGCGCTGGACTTCCGCTTTCCTGTCTCTGGACCGATTCCAGACCAACCCTTGCCTCTGGGTGTAGACATGTGGGACACAAAGCACGCGATAGATGTGTCGCCGCTGCGCAAGGATTGCCCATGCTATGCATGCACAAATCACCATCGCGCCTTCCTGCAGCATCTTCTGTCGGCCAAGGAAATGCTTGCATGGGTACTGCTACAGATACACAATCACCAGATCATGGACGAATTCTTTGCCGGTATTCGTGACAGCATTGATCGTGGCACTTTCGAGAAAGACATTGCAGATTTCGAGCGGGTATATGAGCCTGAGCTGCCAGAGACAAATGGCCGTGGACCAAGGTATTTATTTTCTTTGATGAACACGTGTGCTGTGACCAAGACTAATTGTCAACAGGCTTCGAGGTTATCAATTCAAATCGGAAGGACCCAACGAGCGCAAGAGAAACTCGGCGCCTTTCACAGTCTACAAAGCAAACCCAGATAAGGTGTTGGAGAAAGGTTCGGCACCTGTTCCTGGACCTGATGCCATCGCAGAAGATCTTGAAAAGATTGGGTTCGCCGATAAGAAGGAGTAGACGGCGAGAGGTGTGAAAAGAAGCAGAAAAGACATGGATCGCAAAGCAGTGTTACAACATAGACCAGCTATGTATGTCTTGTCGTGTCCAGTTGCACAGGCATTAAATATTGTTCTTGTTCGCCTCCCTACAACAAGCCCTTTCTGGCCAGCTGAATCTTTCTGGCAGCTTCTCCCGCTTTGTAGCCTCCCTTTGACACGCATACCATACTACCATCGTCCAACTCAACCTTGTCTTCTATTTCAGGGAAAGCGCATGGACAGTGGTGCGGGAAGTGTACGCAAGATAGCGTCGAGGGGCAGAGGTACTTGTCGCAGTGGACTATGAGCCGTGTTAGCAGCTCGCTTCTGGCCAAGACGGACAGAGGATGAAGCAAGAGAGACATACCAGCTTCATATTGTTGTTTGTACCATGCAGAGTCTGAGCCGGCATTCTGTGGTTGTTGCTGTTGCTGACCGCCTTGGTTGAACATTTGGTCGAAGAACTGGAACTGGGCGAATGCAGGGAGAACGAGTAGGAGGGTTGCGCAGAGGAGGGATAGTGGTGTTGACTTCATAATTGCGGTGTGGTTCGTGATTTTATCCTCTTTTCTTGTGGTAAAGAATGTGACAGAAATGCGTCCTCGATATCCGTATAGTCCAGTCTCTGTGATGGTTCGTCGAGAAGCTTGTCAGATAATGTGCAAATAAATGATCAAAGACCAGCTGTACGACTATGGTCGACCCTGTTAGATGCACAGACCTCCTCCACAAGAGTCGGCGAAAGCTTCATCGCAATCCGCAAATCCACGAATTTTTCCTCCGTCACACCCAGCGCCCAAATCGACCAACGTCACTCTTTTCCCACCTTTTCAACCACTCGATCTCTCAAATACCGTCGCCATGCATCTCATGTACACTCTCGACAACCAGGGCAAGCGTGTCTACACCTTGAAGAAGGTCAACGGCGCAGAGGTCACCAAGTCTGCACACCCTGCTCGCTTCTCGCCTGACGACAAGTACTCGAGGTAAGGATCGAACTACTGTTTCTCTGTCGCGACCAGAAGGTGGGAGGATCAAAGAGGAGGAAGAATAAAAGAGATGGATGAGAGGAGCCTGGCTTGAGCAAAGTGGCAGAGGCTAGTGGATTATCGCCATGAGAGCACACGACACCATACCACAAGAGACGGAGAGCACCGCAGACACGGCGACGGAAGAAGAGCACAGTCGCGACAGAGAAAGCAAAACTCATGCAGCACAAATACTGACTTGATTGCAACAGACACCGTGTCACCCTTAAGAAGCGCTACGGTCTCCTCATCACCCAGCAGAGTACGTTCTGCCATATCTACCTTCACTCTCCCACCATCCGACTGACACGATATCCAGAGGACCTCAAGGTTCTTGGCCAATAGATGCTTTCTTGCGCATCTACCTTGCTGAAAGCAACCATGCACATTTGACCAATTTTTCGTACTATGGGGGAAAAAAAGAAAGGCGTTCCACGGCGCACATAACGATCATCGGACTGTATATTGGAGGGGTTGTCTCTTTGAGGAGAATGAGAGAGAGTACAGAAAAGAACAGCGACTGGCGGCCAGTTCAATGCTGCAGAACAGTCGAAAAGAACAAGGCATCTGCAGAAGCAGTGCCCGAAATTACCAAACATTTCAATCTCCAATCTGCCCAGATGTGATGGCTGCTGAAGCTTGCAAAGCACTTTTGTATACTGAATTCCACATATTGGTGACATCACTAGCAGAGATACTTGATACCGACAAACGCCCTCTGTACGCCTCATGAACACCATTTCCATGCAAGTAGATAGCTCATATCGACATGACTCAAAGCTCCCCGTCTATCGCTTCTTCGAGTTGACGTTGCGTCCACCACCAACCTTCATCCTGCCACCAGTTCTGTGGCGGTCTCCCGTCAAGATGCTAGGGAGATAATCCTCATCCATAAGATCTCTCTCCTTTCTCCTCTTCTCCGTCTCGAAATGTCTGGTGTACTCCTTTTGATCTTCGGCGAGAATCAACTCGTTGCCCCAGTGGCCTTTACCACCACCCTGGACTCTACCATTTGCGCTGCCGTGTACAGGCTTGGGAATACTGAAGCGGTCGCCGCGGGTGTTCCATTGCATGTTCTTCTTGAGGTGCAACTTGAACTCTCCGTTGGAGGTTGTGCTGCAAGCCACGCGGGTGAGGGTAGGACTTCCACATCTGGGGCAGAATTGCTTGCTCATCTCCTTTGTTGTGCAGAAACAGGCGTGGCAGCGGAGGATGTAGGTCTTGAGGTGCTTTACACGTTGCATGGTCGGTGATAGCAGGTTGAGGTTTATTTGAAGGAGCACGTTTTGCATGGCAAAATCGGTTGTAAGTGTCGCGACTTGGAGGACGGATTGTTGTGTCTGAGTGCTCTCGGTGCTGCCCGATGAGTCTTTCTCTTGATGCTTCTTCAGGTTGGAGGGAGTAATCCAGCCACCATCCGAGTCCTCGCCCGAGTCTGCAGCAACTTCTACGGTCGTAGGGGTGGGCTGAGCATCCTGAGCTGCTGGTTGTTCCAAGGCGACCTGTTGTACTTCTTCGATCTTCGCTTGGGCAAGGTCTTCTGAGATTTGCTGAACGGAAGCCTCGGTGGGCTCCTTTGCGGTCTCCTCGGTGGATGTCTGCTCCTGCTTGGTCTCTCCAGTATCCTCGTTCTTGGGCTCCTCTGTCTCTTCGGGCTTGACCTCTTCCTTGACCGGAGGTTTGCCGTTCATGCCCTTCTGACCAGGGTTCCTTCTAAGTCTCCAGTCGCCACCATTGCGCTCGCACTCCAACTCGTAAGCCAGTGCAACGATCTGAATATCGGGCTTGGAAAGAACATCCAGATCACCAGTCTTGCGCGCAAAGTCGGTGACAAACTTGATACTGGCGGGATTCGGCGAACGGATGGTCAAGAACGGCATGAGCTGCGTCTCTACGCGGGTACGGGTGGCAGCATCTCTGATTTCCGTGATGATGGCAGGAACGGTGACGATTTGCTCGGATTGGGCAAGAAGAGTCGATACAGTAGGATGGTTACGGATGATGGCACCAGTATCTAGAACGATGGTGTGCACCGGCTTTTGCTCGCCGATTGTTGCGCTCATTTCGATATTCTGTGTCGTCGTCGCAGAAATTGTGGTCGGCCAACTTTTTTTCTGAATCTGGCTGACGCCCAAGGACCCTGCATGTGAAGCGCCAAGAGACGCTGACTTGAGACTGCTCCTTACCTAGGTATCTTTCTGTTGGCTCCTCCACACGTGCCTCGATACATCTCACTGTAATCGACTTTCTTCTGCACCATAGATAGACCAACCCGTCAGATCAAGAAAGACCCGTCGGCAAATTGTGTCCCAGAACAATCTCAAGAGTCACTGCATTTTACTGACATGTTCGGAAGCGTTGTGGCACCAAGCAAACCCCATGTCCTACACTGGGTGCATATCAAGCACAAAGCTATAATGAGCTCATCTTAATACAGGATCATGGCCAGTCGAGTAACCTCAGCTCGAGCCGAAGGGAGCACAAAGCAATGTGTCTCAAACATGATGGTATCGCAGAATACGAAAGAAACGTACGAGCTTGACTAGACTATGGCGCAGAGTATCGTGGGCTGTCAGGTGAAGGTGTTGAGTATCAGCAGCTGGCCATAGCTGCAGAATTGAAGCAGGGCCGCAGAATGTGACATCTGGCTGGTTGATGCACACGCGAGATGTAGGCACGTCGTGTTACAGTGCCAGCGGCTGCATAGAACCCAAAAAGACACGGGTAGTCCAAGGGTCAACAGCGTGGCAGACATGGGATCAGAGAGCGGGATGAGCCGGGCATTCTGCATTCGACGAGGAATTGTGCAGAAGCCAATCAATTTTTTAATATCCATGGGTCAGAGGGCGGGCCACGAGCGGCTACCACGCCTGGCGGTGTGGTGTCTCGTGGAAACCAAGGACAGGGAGACAGCAGGAAAACAGGAAATAGCAGAGTGAGCACAGTATTCGCAGCTGGAGTCGTAGCAACACAGGAGTCAATATAGAGTACCCGTAGTCGAATGGGTGGTTTCAGAGCCGAGTCTGTCTTCGCAGATAGCGGGCCAGCCGGCAGATGTTCTCACGGGCCAAGCATGGTCCGGTCACCTTGTCGCTGCTAGCGAAGAATTGCAGCTAGCGGGGCTGTCAAGTTGTGAAGACTTGTGGGAACAGACCAGAGCAGCACCAGGACCTGAAACTCTCTCTGCTCAAGCTCACTGCTTCTGTGAAGCTTTCCGTCCGCTACCACATCGCATCCCCATTTTGTCTTTTGTGCCTCGAGTCTTCTGCCAAAGCACCCACAAGCATAAGCAGTCCTTGCAGCAGAATGGCATCTGCACCGACAACTCCAGGCGGCGGCCTCGACCGCTACGTGGTCATCCACGTAGCTACCACATGTGACGAGCACGGTGTCTATGTGACAAAGGATTCGGCAGAAGTGATTGAGCTGGGCTGGATTCTGCTCGACTCCAAGAACTGCGACGAGGTAGGCAGTCGTCGGCCTTGTCTGGCATTGGAAGAGGAAGCAGCGACTGACGTTCCTTCTGCAGCTCCACCGCGAGAGTGTTCTCGTCAAGCCCGTCAACACGCCCATCACCCCACTCTGCAGTAAGACCAGCCTCCGCTGTATCCTGTATCCTGTATCCAGAACGACTCTGACTGACACGTTGTGCAGCCAGCCTTACAACGCTTACCTGGGAGCACGTCCGCAACGCAGGCTCTTTCCGCGATGCCATCAACCGCTTCGACCAGTTCGCCCAGGAACACCTCGTCAAGAACAACCACGAGTTCGCCTTTGTCACCCTCGACTCGTGGGACCTCCGCGTTCAGCTGCCCCGCGAGGCCCGCGACAAGGCTGTCGTCCTCCCTCCGTACCTGCAGCACTCGCGCACCTTCGACCTGCGCACCGAGTACCAGAGATGGCAGGCCCACCACCCCGAGTCGCTGCCCTTCGGCTCCAGCGCCCTGACCAACATCTGTGCCGCCCTCGAGGTTGAGCCCGTCCAGTCGTCGGCCCCCATCAAGCACAACCTGCCCTTCCACCTGCAGGCTCTCGCCCCCGCCTCGCCTCGCCGTGCCATGGAGGAGGCCGTCACTCTTGCCAGAGTCCTCCGTGGTCTGATCCGCAAGTCTCAGCCTCCCCACGAGCACCCCGATGTGCTCACTCGCCCCATGGACGCCCGCGCAGATGTACGTGCCTTCCTGTCTGAGCGCAGCAAGGTCCTCCACATGAGCGGTCTCCCCCACGACACCACTCAATCCGAGCTGGAGAGCTGGTTTACGCAGTTTGGTGGTAGACCCATCGCTTTCTGGACCCTTCGCACCCCCGACCAGCACAAGCCTACTGGCACTGGTTTCGCCATCTTCTCCTCCCACGAAGAGGTAAGCTTCTCTCCAGAATCCATTCATGATTCAACCCATGCTGACTTCCACTGCTAGGCCGCCGAGTCTCTCTGCATGAACGGCCGCGCACTTAACGAGAAGGCCATCGAGGTCTCGCCCTCTTCTTCCCGCGTCCTCGACCGTGCCGCAGACATCCTGACTGCCTTCCCTCCCAGCAAGAACCGCCCTCGCCCTGGTGACTGGACATGCCCCTCATGTGGCTTCTCCAACTTCCAGCGCCGTACTGCTTGCTTCCGCTGCTCCTTCCCCGCCATGGCTGCAGCCCCTGACCCAATGTACGGCTACGGCTACGGCCACCCTGGCATGATGGGTCCTCCTGGACACCACATGGGCCACCACCACATGGGTGGCGGCGGTATGCGTGGTGGCGGTTCCACTCACGTTCCTTTCCGTGCTGGTGACTGGAGATGCGGTGCTGAAGGCTGCAACTACCACAACTTTGCCAAGAACGTCAGCTGTCTTCGCTGTGGTGCCTCTCGTGCAAGCGCTGCCTTGGTCGCCGACTCCAACTTCCAGCAGGATGGTTCCCAAGGCTTTGGAATGGCTCCTCCCTCCATGGCTGGCACTCCTGGACCTGCCCCCTATGCTCCTCAGCAAGGAAACTTCAACTCTGCCGGCAACTTCCCTGGCCAGAGCTACGGTGGTCCCCAGTCGACCTACGCTCTTCCTTCTGGCCTTGGTGCCGGAACCTCTCCCTACCCTGCCATGAGCTCCGCCTACAGCCACAACGCTGGCATGCACTCTGGCGGTTTCGACAGCCGTGCCGAGGCCGCTTTCTCCGGAGGTCAGAACAACTCCTCTTTCTCCAACGGCGGCGGCATGTACCCCGGTGAGCAGGCCACTCCCGACCCATTCACCTTCCTGAGCAGCGGTCTTAGCGGTCTCAGCGTTTCGGATGACGCTCGCCGCAACGGTGCCAACCCCTCCAAGTCTCCTGCATAGAGTGATGAAGACTCCCCGGATGGGACAGGAAATCGTCACAGCCACAGGAGATGACCACCATTTGTATTGAAAAAACCGGACCGTGTACACCAATTCAATTCGGAAAGGGGCAGGGTTATAAAATATGGGTTTGCTGTTTTTTTGGTCAAGAAAATTGCAATGTCAAGTCAAGCGTCGGCGCCGGTGGGGGGGTTGATCGGGATGGTTTTGCTTCTTTATACAAATTGTGGGATTGATTGTTTTCAACTGCTTCAAAGTCGCCCGCGATGATGGCAGGATTGTTGTTCGACAAAGGGGTTTGGCAAAGGAAGGTTGTGGTAGGAGCATGGCAACAAGGTGGAGGGACTTGGTTGGTGGTTCTTGTTACCCTCAACTAGGGCCACTTGAAACATAAAAAGCATTCAGGGGAAGGGTGGAAAGGCAAGCAGGACAACACATCTAACATCGCGGCATACATTGTTTGGCAAGACAGAAAGGTGGAGAGGGGCGAGGAGGAGTTGTTCTTCATAGAATCGTGCGATTTTTCTCTGCAGTTTTTGTTCATCATTGTTTTCTTTCTTCCATTTTACTTATCGCTTGCTTCAATTCCCTTCGTGCTCCAGTACCTTGTGAACTTCCCATGCTAGCTTTTACAACATACAAAAATGGAAAAAAAACATTGCTCACGACCAAAAGTCAGAATCAAGGATAAGCGTAAATAAGGAGCGTATCATTCGATGCATCATGCAAAAACTATCTTCCACGTCACGAACCATTAACAGTCATGTCGCTGGATTATCCAAGTCAATTCGTCATCATATTCATCATCTCCTGCTCACCAACTCGTTGATTTTCGTCTTCCAGTACTCCGAGTCGTGAGATGGTAGCCCGATCTACGAGCTATTGCCATCGCCATTGACGGCACCTCCTCTACCTCTGGGTGCGAAGCCGCCACGGCCTGCACCGCGACCTCTGCCCTCGCCACGTCCGCGTCCTCTGCCTCTACCGCGGAAATCGTTGTTGAGAATGGCGGGAGGAGGTACGGCACTCATGTTCTGTGGACGGAAAGAGAGATTGTTGCGGACAACGTTCTCCATGGGATCGGAGTTGTCGACAATCGTGTAACCACCTCTGCCTCCACGACCACGACCACGAGCTGGGTTTCCTCCACGAATAGCCAGGTTCTCGTGGCTGCCACGACCGCGTCCATTCATGGCACCACTGAATGTGCCTCTGAGTGCTGGAGGAGCATTGGCAGGGCGCCATTGCTCTTGAGGAGGTCCATAGCCGTTCTGGACGGTCAATGGAGTCTGCTTGGTGGGCTGACGCTTCGATGCAGCAGCCTTACTCTCAGCAATGCATTGCCTATCGGTCAAGTTCAGGACACTGGTCACAGGAACAGTGCTTCCTCTGAAAGGACTGCAGCGATCACCAAGGCTGGTACCAGACATGAAAGAGTAGTCGAACACCACATCAAGCATGGTCATTCTGGGTGTCTTAGTGACGCCGATGACAGTACCTCTCGAAGCGATAGGAACTCGACCAGAGTCTTGAACGTAGACGATGCGGTCACCAAGAGTGAAACGCTGGCCACCAAGACGCTGCTCGGCATCACTAGGCTTGAGGAGAGCGTGACGAGGAACGCCACGCATGGGCTTGTCTTCAATCTGATCGGCCGACAGTGAGACATAGTGCTCTGCAGCACGCTCAAGTGCCATGACGGTATCCGAGTTCATCTGCTCGGCGTCAAGGGGAACACGTTCGAACGACTTGGTCTCGACACTCTTCAGCCAAGCACCAATCTCCTTCATCTTCTCCTTGGCGACCTCTGCAGGGTAGAAGTCGGTATCGTTGAAGACATCACCCGAAGGGTTGGCCTGAATACGAGCGACAAAGTCAGGGAATCTGGTCATGTAGGTAGCAATGAGATCTACAGCCTTCTGACTGTATTCCCAGCCGCGTTCCGACTTGCGACTGTAGCCAAGAACCTTCATCTTGCGAGCCTCGAACTTGAGGTTGAGTCCGAGGTTGAGCTGCAAGCCCGATGAGTTGACACGGAAGGATGCGGTCAACTTAGAGAGGACGAGAGGGTGCAAGCCCAGCTCCCTCGCAACAGCGAATGCAGGCTTGTAAGGGAATTGGCGTTCGGCCTGGTTGGCAATTTGATGACCGAAGTCAGGCTCTCTGACCTTGACTGTGTTGACTCTGACATTGGTCTTGCCATTCTCGTGACCATCGACAATTGCGGGTCTACCGTAGTTGAAGTCGCCAAGAAAGAACGCGCGAGAGTTGAGCGGGAACTCCTCGTCCAGAGGAAGAGCGGCCTTCTCCAGGAAACGCTGATCAGCAGAGACAACTTCGTCAACAATAGCTTGAGTGGCGTAGTCAGCCTCCAGACCTTCGACCATGGCGTACTCTTTGACAGTTGCACCATCGTCAGTCTTTCGGAGGCCGACAAGCATCTCGACGTGAACCATGGCCTCAACATCGCTGATGATGACACCAAGTCTCTTGCTGTAGACGCTCTCGATGCGGCTAGCCTTCTTCTTCCAGTTGGAGATTTCGGGAGGACCATGGGGAATGGCCTCGATGTTGTTAGGTGTAGCCTCAGCATTGGGGTCGGCGAGAACATAATCGAACAGCTCATCAGATACTCTGGTGACCTTTGCCTCATGCAAGAAGGGGTAGCCAACGTGGACTGGCTTTCCGAGCTTCTGCTTGGCACGCTCGATGCTGCTGTTCTCCTCTGCGTTCATAATAGTGACAACCATGCTCTCGTTTCTGCTTTCTTGCTGGAAGACGTTGACTCCATGGAAGCCAAGAGTGCCAGTGGTGGGAAGTGTGCGCAGACTGGGGAAGCCAGCCAGAGCATCTTCACCAAGCTTCACACCATTGACAAGACCAATGTACACGTCCAGACCTTCCATGGTAGGAAGCTCGAAGATGTTCTCTACACACTTGCAGTTGGGAATGTCTGGGAAAACACCGGGGAGGGACGATGGGTAAGTGTAGTTCATCTCAGCGGCATAGCTGAACTTCAAGCTGACACCGAACTCATTACGAGCACGCTGTGCGTCAGAGAGCAGATGGTCTCTGGTCGACATGGCACTGAGCAGACGCTCCTCATCGATGAAAGGAATCTTGACGACTGCCTCCCACTCCATCTTCTTGCCGTTCATGTCAAGATCAAAGTCGCGAGGGTAGAAGTCGATGATGGGCGAGTCGGGACTGGTCATCAAAGGATGGTAGACATCGGGGACGATCGTCTTACTTCTGTCGGGAAGCACACCCATGAGTTGTTGGTAAGGGCGGAAAGGCTGACCGAGCTTGAAGTCGATGTTCGCCTTCAAACCGCGCTTGACATCCGAGATCATGGGCGAATAATGGTAGCCGTAGTACCAGGGCCATGACACGACACCTTGGTAATAGTAGTACAGAACCCATTGCAAACCTTGAACATAGTTCTCGGTAAGCTTGCGCAGCTCTTCCTCGTTCTCAGTGCCCCATTCGAACTTGGACTTGTAGTAGGTATCCTTCCACTGAGCAAATTTCTCGTCGTATTTCTTGCTCATCTGCTCTTGGGCCTCCTCGGCGCTGATGTCGACAATCTCAGCGTTGTCGTATCTCTTGACAACCCTGAGAAGTGCCATCTGGCCCTCCTCATCATCCTCATCGTCCGAGTCATCGGTTGGTGGGCGAGGGAAGAAGGAGAGTTGAATATGGCGCTCGCCTTGGTCGTCAACAACGCTCTTCCACTGCAGGTGGAGGCTGTCGGCAAGGTCTTCTACGAACTTCCTGTCTTTTGCAGGAAGCGATGCGGGCAGGTCGAGGGGAGCGGGTTCGGAGTCGGCGGGCCGACTGTTGACGTAATTTCTGACACGTGCATATACATCCTTTTGCGACGAGGTCATGACGACCTTGCCCTTGTTCTTTGTTCTCACCATAACATCCTCACGACCAGTCTGCTTGCCCTTGAACCAGCTGGCATCTGCGTTCTCAGACTCAAAGTGGCGGTACTCGACATGGGAGAGTTCGTCGAGGAGTATGGAAAGTCGGTCCAGGTTAATGACACCGCCCTCGTTGATATAGCCCTTGGCAAGGGGAAGAATCTTCTTGTAGACACCAAACATGAGAGCCAAAGCGCCCTCGTTGATGTGCAGATGAGGAAGATTGGGCAAGAAATCGTTACCGACGAAGAAAGCCATCAAGATGAAATCGTCAATGACGCGCTCCATGTCGAATTCGAAACCAAGAAGTCCGGGCTCTTTCAATTCCTGAAATTCAAGCTCGAGATACTCGCGTACTATGCAGAGATGCATGAGATAGAAATTCTGATGTTCCAATTCCTTTGACTTTGCCTTGCTTTGGCGGCCAAAGGTAACCTCCTCACGGAGGAGACAGAAGTGAGGGTCGTGGCTGAGAAGACCCAGCATGATAAGATCGGCGTCGAGACCGTAAAGACAGTGGCGGACGTTGGGGTCGTAGTCGGGTTGTGATTTGGCCTTGCGGATGTATTCCATGATCTTGTGCTCTCCTTCTCCAGGGACTTCGTGGCCAGAGAGAACAATCTCAGGTCCTTGCCAGTCGATGTCTTCGGAAACCTTCTTTGCGATGAAGTATTTCAAGTGTTGTGTAAGACGGGCCATGAACTCTGTTCCAGGGGTGATGCAGTTGCTGTCGAAGGGGGCTTCCTTTGGCATTTCGGTACCAGCGGCGATGGCCTTCTCACGAGCATTTTCAGCATCGAGAGCGGTACGGAAACGTCTAGCACGCTGCTGGTTCATCTTTGCTCTGGGAGCAACACCATCAATGGCCATGAAGAAGAGCTGCTTGGGCTTGATCTTGCCAAACAAGTGCTCGATGTAGTTGAAGATGGCGATGAACATTTCATCTTCGGTCATACGCTTGGTGACATGGTCTCCGTCTTTGTGGGTGCAGTTGTGAATAATACCGTTCATGTCGAGCTGTGTGGCATGGTCAGGCGGTGATCGAGTGGGTTGGCGCATAGCGCAGGCATTGGCGCTAAGGGAGAACATACGTAAAGAGCGTCAAACTCGGGAATGCGGTTCTCGGCAATCAGCTGAGAGATGGCGGGATAGCGTTCGCTCATCCATCGGAAGAATTTGGGAACACCTGATCAAGCGCATGTTGGTTAGCTATGCTCGTGGTCGTCGCCGTGTCAGGATGGCGTAGGAGCCACTTACCCATGATGATCTGTGTTCCAAGATCAAGGATTGGGGTCGAGTAGTAGAAGGGAAGGGGGGAGGGGGAAGGGCAGAGAGTTGGGTGCTGAAAGGGCGTATGGCGGGATATTTCGACACGGAGTCCTCGAAAGGAAGAAGGAGGAAGCACGCAAGAGGCGACTGCGACTTTGATGATGTCGACCAGTCACAGCGCACAGACGTGTGAGAGAGCTCCTTCCCCGGCTTTCACTCGAAGTTTGCTTGGCGGCTCCGGGCTCCCAGGCCAATCTATGAGCTATGAGCAAACGCGTCGAGCTGTCCGTGGAGCGCGTAAATCTTTCTCCACCATTCACGTATACCACTATCCAGCGTCACTGATCCTTGACCCACTACCAACCATCATGGACCAAGGTATGCACCCGTATCTATCGCTTCCTCTAGTCTTGCTCCAAGCGCCTGCGCCTCTAGCTTCACATGACTTCACATCGCCTCACCATCACACCCGACTAACGACGCAATGGCAGACATTCAAGCACAGCCCGCTGGCGTCAGTGACCCCGCCGTCGAGAACAAGATCATCAACGAAGAGTACAAGGTCTGGAAGAAGAACGCCGTCTTTCTCTACGATGTCATCTACAGCAGGGCTCTGGAGTGGCCCACCCTCACCACCCAGTGGCTCCCCGACGTGCAGTCCTTGCCCGACAAGAACTTTTCCACCCACCGCCTGTTGATCGGCACACACACTTCAGGCGCCACTCAGGACTACCTCCAGATCGCAAGTGTCGACCTTCCCAACAAACCCGCCGTCAACCCCGCAGACTACGATGCAGAGAAGGAGGAGATTGGCGGCCACGGTGCTGCCAAACAGCCCATCTCCTTCAACGTCATCCAGAAGATCAACCACCCTGGCGAGATCAACAAGGCTCGCTACATGCCTCAGAATCCTGACCTCATCGCGACCATGACCATTCAGGGAGACGCCCTTGTCTTCGACCGCACAAAACACTCGTCCATGCCCAAGACGAACCAGGTCGATGCGCAAATCGAGTTGAAGGGTCACGAGAAGGAGGGCTTCGGCCTTGACTGGAACCCTCACTTTGAGGGTCAACTAGCCACTGGTAGCGAAGATCAGACTGTGCGCGTATGGTACGATCGTCTCTCTCTCTGGCTCTCATACCGATACATGACTGATTGCTTCTCAGGGACATCAACAACTTCTCAAAAGCCGACAAGATTCTGACAACCGCTCGTATATTCAACCATCACAGCGCCACCGTCAACGACGTACAATGGCACCCCATGCACGGCAAGAACCTGCTAGGCACAGTCGCAGATGACAAGACCTTTTGCCTCATGGACCTCCGCACAGCCTCCAATTCAAAGCCCGCAATCAGAATTACCGGTCACACAGATGCTATCAACACTCTGGCCTTCCACCAGAAGCATGATGTGCTATTCGCCACTGGTTCTGCTGACCGTACTGTGGGAATCTTCGACATGAGATTCCCAGAGCACGGCAAGATTCACAGCATGGAGGGTCACCAGGATGTCGTCACTAAGATTGAGTGGCATCCTCACGACCCTTGCATTCTTGCCAGTAGTGGTGATGATCGTCGTGTCATTTTCTGGGACATCAGTCGCGCCGGAAGTGAGCAGACTCCAGACGATGCTGAAGATGGCCCACCAGAGATGTATGTACTTCACTGGTCTTTTCTGTGCGCCCAATACTGACTTTATTGCTAGGCTCTTCATGCATGGTGGCCACACTAGCCGTGTATCGGACTTCAGCTGGAACAAGAACGACCCGTGGATGATGTGCTCGGTCGCCGAGGACAACCTCATTCAGTGCTGGCGTGCCTCGAGAAACTTGGTTGAAACCTTGCCTCCCGGTATTCCACGCCGTGAAGTGTCTGTATCACAATAGAGCAAAGGCTGACTTTAGCTTCTATCTACAGCCGCAATGAGAGACGTTCAGGACTAGAAGACCCCTGAACCCGAGGTCATTGTCGAAAGCTGGATGGACGGTCTCGATTGAGAAAAACATGATTGATTTCCGGAGCAGCAAGGCGTTCAAGGCGCGATGGGAAGTTGAAGCATCTATCTGGCTTGGACTCGGTCAGAGTCATGGGAATGGAGACGGATTGTTATGAGAACTAGAAAGCGATCGTGTAGACTCCTCCACAAACATTCTTCCACATCACAAACACGACTTTGGTCGATCATGCATCGTGAATCCGACCAGTCGTGTGTCACGAGTAAGGCAGGATTATGTGATGCTTTGTAGATATGGACTCGAGGACAACCAACAACCTGATCTACTATCGCTAATCTGATTGTCGAGTGCTAACGTGTATTGGCTCAAAGTGCTTCCATGAGCCTGATAGATATCGGAGCCTACAGCCGCAATGCGATCAAAGACCAACTTCATTCATCACAGATCAACATCATAGTCATTTTGATTACTATGACGAGTTTTTGACGCTATAGAACCAGATGTGAATGTATTTGCAATGATTCTCCCTCTTGGACGGGGTGCTGCACGATGACATAGTCTCGCGACTTTTTAGACATGAGAATACCAAGCTGCAACTTCACCTTGGAACGCGTGGATGATATTGTCATGATTCTCTATCGAGACACGCGCATACATCCACAAATGACAACGGCATTTGAGCCTGTATCGTAAATTGACAGGCATTGAAGTGATGATAGACCACTGGACTGGGTTGAACTGGGCCAGGGACTGAACTAGATTTCGAGACTGGAATCGCTTACGCAAGCTACAACACGCCGCGACGAGTCATCATCTTCTGACTATTGGGACTCTGAAAAGACACGCTCGAGACAATCAAGATACATCAAGATACTAGAGAACCAGTGCATACAGGATCGACAGAACAGAGACCCATACAGGAGGTATAGACCTGCAGTGGAACACAGATGTTACGTGGATACAATAAACAAGAGTCGTGCGTTCAATCGTGATTCAGGTTTCCTTCTCGGTCCGCACGAGGTCCACTCGATCTGAGCCTCGCTCTCGAATTGCCTATTTATGCCGAGTCTGACTCCACGGCTCTTCCTCCTAGAGACCGATGTTGTCTCGCATGCGATCCGCAATACTTGTATCTAAAGCTTCGATCAACTCTCGGAGCGCCTTTTTTTTTTCTTCCTGAACAAGTCCCTCTCAGAAGATTCAACCCTTATATACCACCCAGATACCAGATTTCTCGGCGGAGTGAGACCGCCCAATGGGAGGCCGATCAGAGGGAAAACTGGTGTATTACTAGAACTGTATGGCTGGTCCGGGGGTTGGAAGGCTGCATTGCCTTTTGCTCGTGCGGTCAAGTTCAAATCACTCGCACGACGATTCCATTTTCTTTTCGCACTTTTTAGAGATGCGAACGGGGAGTATGTCACTGTAAGCAGGAGTGTTGCTGTCTTGTTCTGAATCATCTCTGGACTTTCTTTGCATGCTGTACAAGTGGATCTGATGGCACACCTTCCGAATGTCACTCTCAGAGGAAGGCTACACTATGTTGGATTGGATTCTGCATTTCGACAACCGCGTTCTAGGCTTCAAGCTGCTTCCGAAGAATCGACGAGCTGCTGACACGACTCATAGACCCCGACACCCGCATAAGAATCAAGGCGGTGGTGTACGGTGCCTTCTCAAACATATGAGCAAGACAATCATCCTCTATAGTGCCAGTGAAAGGTCAGCAATGCCATGGCACAATGATTATCGATCAACAATCAAGATCGTGGCGGTGTTGGATCGGCAGGCAGTATTCATGATGCCGAGGTGAGTTGTAAGCACGCGTCGAGCAAGATAAAGGATCAACGGAATATAATGATCTGTTTCATGAACGATCACTTCGAGTGTCGCTAATACTACAGACATCAATGCGGTAAGCCGAAACAACCAATCACGCCTCAGTCAGCGCGAAATGCTCCAAAAATGGACATGATCCGCGCCCTGCATCTTTCGAAAGCTTATTTCAAACCCAGGCCTCAAATGCTCAGGCGTGACCAGCAAACGTACATTGTAGAGACTATACGTGACCAGAAAGAGACACCAACCAAACTCGTAGTTTGCAACCTCAACCGCGCGCTGCTTGGCTTCAATGGACCGGACATGAGAACTCTAGTCCCTGAACTCGGCGTCGACAGACTCGAAGCCATCAAGGAAGCCTTGGAACATCTGAACACCAAGACCGGGATCCGAAGTACCGGTCGTGGCACGAATACTGTGCATGCTCAGTTGTGGAATGCCGGCATCAATAGCACGCATACCAGTAGCGCAACTGAGCATAGGTCCAACGGTGCCGCCTGACCTCGAGTCGTTTCTGATCTGGAAGACTTGGAGGGTAGCGTTGACCTTTTCGGCGCAGCGAGTGAAGATGGCGGTCGACACACCATCTGTGGTCATGTGGCCGTTGCTGTCTGCTGAAACTACGACACCAACATTGAGTTCAGGAGCGTGGTTGGCGAGGTATACGTTCTCGAAGTTGGGGTTGACGGCATGGGTAACGTCTGACGAGACGAGGAAGGAGTTTGCGTATGTACGGCCCATGAGGTCCGAGGCGGGATGTTGGCCTGCGAGACTGCCGACTGCACGCTCCATGACAATGGGGAGGAAGTTACCGCGGGCACCTTGCCTTAAGCCACTGCCAATTTCCTCATCATCGAAGAGACCGACCATCTTGATAATACCAGAGCCAGAGGTACCGTTGCGGGCGCTCTGCTTCAAAGCCTCGAGTGCGGCCCAACTGCACAGCTTGTCGTCGATACGACCGGCGGTGATGAACTCCTTGTCGAGGCCAGCAAGAGTAGCTGGTTGGAGATCAAACAGCTCAAGTTCCCAGTTGACGATACTTGAGGCATCGCTGACGCCGAGTTCCTTCGTAATAGCGCGAACAAGACGAGGGGGCTGAGTGGCAGCGAAAGAGCCAACCTTTCCTTGGGTCTCAATCTGGCTCTTTGCCGACGACTCCAGACCAATGATTGGCACAACTTGCGTCTCGAGGTTGAAAGGGCCGTTTGCAGGAGCGCCGAAGTGAGGAGCAAGTGTGGGGATCTTAGCGATGGGCCAGCCGAGCTTGACCAACTTTGTGGCGATCTTGTTCCCTTCTTTTACAAGCACTCGTCCGCCGATACTGAGGTCTCTGTCCCACCATGTGGGTCCTGAAAGGGCAGTCAGTATTGAAGGTGGAAGCAAGATTACGCTGTACTTACCCAAACCACCGGCGTAGGGGGCAACGCCCAGCTCTACATAGCCAGCCTTGTTAGGCACCTTGCTGACAGGCTTCAGCTTAGCGGTGAGAGCATCAACATGACCAGCGAGAACGGCAGCACCATTGCCAGACTTGTAATCATCACCAACGACAAAGGCGATCAAACTGCTGCCGTTACGCTCGACAAAGTACTTGCCGCCAGCCTCGATACGCCACGAGTCTCTCTCACTCAGCTTGGTGAAGCCATCGCGCTTGAGGCCTTGAGCCATGTCGTCGACGGCGTGGAAGACGGTGGGGTTGTTGGTCAAGAAGTCACAGAAGGGCTTTGCGTATGTCTCGACATTGTCTGATGTTGCCATGATGGGGGCGGCTCTTTCAGAAATGGGGAGGTACGACGACGATTGGGCGTGCTGGGTGGCTGATTGGAGCATACTGTCGAGCTTCTGTTGTTCGATACGCAGGCATTGCTTGCTCTGCTCGTGTACTAGTTCGAGTTGTCTCAAGTAGTCGGCATAGGCAGCCTTTCTTCTTTCTTCCTCGACATTTTCCTTGAGGTGCAGAGGGAAGTCGAAGGTTGGTGGCGGTGAGTTCATGTGGTGGTGGAAGGATTGGGTTGATGTCTTGCGCGATAGGCCCTGCATGTTCTTGACCATGATGGCGGTATTGTTGTTGTGGTGTATGTATATGTGGTGGAAGAGGATGATGTAGAAGTGTATGTGCAAGTGATGACGAGAACAGAGGGACGCTGGAAAGGAGACAGATATCACGTAGACCGAGTCGTGTTATCAGCAGGTCAATGTCTATGACTGTTCAGTTGCCCCAGGCACCGCCATCCCGCCATCTCTCATCATCACGGACTTAACAACCACCAATCACCGCGCCATCGCATTCCGCCTGAAACGGCAGGTGTGGAGAAGCTCTGCCATCCTCCACACCTGCCAACTCGCACGCAGCCTCCATTTCGTCACAACCAACTTTCAGACTCTTGCCCGTCCCGCCATCATGACAGGGATCTAAGAATAAGTTCATGCTCTCTGTCAGGTACAAGGATCTCGTTGAGTTCGCACCATGTAGAAAAAGTGCCACACTTCTCACTCAAATTGACCATCGTTTCTCCATCTCCATCTTCCGCTATTTTTGTTGCATCCGCATATCCAGCTTCTTAATCAGGAATCTCCAACCTTAGATAGCCCAACTATCGAAACACACCGCCGCCTAGTAGCACCTTGCACTCTCAAGAGGACACATGTCTCAATCTACCACTCCCGTCAAGCAAGCCAAGCCACCTGCCGCTGCTGGAAGCGAGAAGGACCCCCTCCGTCTGATCGAGAAGTTAGAAGTCAAGACAAAAGCCGTGTATGTTTGTGATCATTCAACGGCTGTTGCATAAAGGGGCAGATCATGCCCAGCTGATGCAGTTCTACAAACAGTAATGCAAACAATGTTGCCAGAGTAGCCAACAGTCACTTGGTTAGTGCGGATGATAAACTGCATCCTTTGTTGAGCCTTAAGAATGGAAGGACACTGGAGAAGTTTCCCGAATCTCCAAAAGCTTTGGCTAAATTGAGTGGTTGTTCTCCCAGACGTACCTGTCCATAAACCTCGCTAATTGGAATTTGTGATAGTCGCTCTTGTGGACGCCATGCTCAGTGCTCTGGAGGCCGATCGCAACGGTAATGAAATGGAGAAGAGAGAAAGGCTGCGTCTGCAGATTGGTCTCAAGCCCAACCCTGCATGAGTGCAAGACTTCACGACTATTAATGTATTGATGGTGTCATCTAGCGTGTAAAGACATTCAGAGCGAGACCACAATACAGAGCAAATCACTCCGAGATCGGGTGGCCAATCAACCGCGCAAGCAGGAACTGAAGCTCAAAGTGATCAACGACAAATGACAAACGAGATATGTTCGGATTGGAATGGAAAAAATCATACCACCTTCGCCTGGTGTCCCAAGTGTGTTCATGCACGCATCCCAGATGTATAACGCCGCTATGCAAAAGGAAACACGAAATCGAAAAGAGACCCCCAGTCCCGGGTCGCATCAGTCGCTATGTCCTGTAAGCTCCATCATTCGTCGTCAAGTTCCTCGCTACCATGTCTGGTCCTCATCAGTTCTGGAGTATGCAGTATGCAGTATGTAGCAGCACCAACTTACCCGAGCAAATTCTTGATGTTGTGCATCTCGTAGTGTTTCTTTCTCATGTTCTCAAACTTCTCGTGCTTCTCTCTCTCCTCCTGGGGAATGTTC
This sequence comes from Aureobasidium subglaciale EXF-2481, assembly GCF_000721755.1. NCBI lineage: Eukaryota > Fungi > Ascomycota > Dothideomycetes > Dothideales > Saccotheciaceae > Aureobasidium > Aureobasidium subglaciale. The sequence continues at coordinate 404,388 of NW_013566984.1, read as the reverse complement.
TCGGGTGTCTCGCCATGTCTTGCGCCATCAATGTCCATTTGATCCGGGTCGACCATGACTCTTCTCTCCGAATCGCTGTGTCTGCGCTCGAGGGTGTCCTGCTCGGGCTCTCCAAGGTCGAGATCGGGAATATCGACCTCACGGGGCTTCTTCTTGCTGGAACCATCACCTTCAAGCTCCTTTGCCTTGTCCAGTTCGTCCACCATCAGGTCATCAGGGTTGATGTTGGACAACTCTTCATCGTCATCGGGGTCGTAGCGGCCGACGTAAGGAGTCTTGGGCTCGTCAATCTTCATCTTGCCGCCCATCTGGCTCTCGTTGAGGAAGAGATTGCCCTCATCCCACTTCAGTCTCGGCGAGCCATGGTCTGCGTGTTGACTTCCGTCGACACCTGACTGGCGACGTGAGATGCTGCCACGAGGGTTTGACGAGTTGCGACGGCCGCCTGCATTGATTTCTGTGTTCATTTGCACAACCTCTTTCTCGGACATCTCGCGGTTCATTGTAGGGCGGTCAGGGTTACTGGGCGCATTGATCTGGCTGGCGGCGTGTGTGTTCGTTGGCGACGGAGGGTCCTGAGCGGGGTGCTCGCCCATGTAGGAGCTGTTGTTCTTCAGGATACCTATGACAATGGTTAGTCGACTAGACGGCGAGCGCATAAGCAGTGCAGCATACCTTTGGGTCTCTTAGGAACCTCTGAGGAAGAGCTGAAAGCGGTCATGATTGCTGTCGGTAGCGGAATCCGAGAGAGACGGGCAGTTTGGATGCGGAGTATCGGCGGTGCAGGACCTGTTATAGACGGCGGGAGTGCGGAAACCTTACGAGGCAGCAGTCAGGAACGTTGTGTTTATCGAATCGAAGACGAGGCGTGGAAAGTTAGAAAGCGTGACGCAAAAGGGAATAGGGTTATCTGTGCTCTCACTGCATCATGAGGCGCACCCAAAGAAACCAAAGTGCAGGTGGGGGGTTGCCAGCGACCAACGTCATTGCTCGGCTTCGGTTCAGCGCCCATCATGCGTAAACAAATATAGATTCTACTTCCTATCACATGCTGATGGCTACAACATCTACTCCTCACGCGCCGTTCCTTTTCCCGGTCTGCTTTAGCCCGCTATACAACATCATCGTTATCTGCACCCAGCCGTATCGGGCTCTGCTCGCTTGCGACGCCGTTGCCTGCCTGAATCCTGCTTCCTTTCAGAATGCAGCCTCCAGAGTAGAGTCAAGCTAATCAGAGCTCCAAATTTAGTATTCAAGCTTCTCAGATTGGCGCCCAAGCCATTTCGTTCGTGATATGAGGCCAAGTACTCGAATTGAACGGACTTCTGCCATGATGCTGATTCACGAGCCGTCATCATTCGACTGACCACGCAGAGTCATAAAGTCATCTTCCGCTGCCGCGAAACCGCTTCCTCGCCCACCATATCGTTCTCGTAGCACCTTTTCCTTAATTCGTGATCTTCTGACCACAAGCCTATCTCGTCTTTCAAGTGTCTAGAGCCTTGCACCGCCGTTCAAGAAGAACAGGTTTCTTCCCTCTCCCTGAGTACTTGGTCGCACGTACCCGCTCTTGCCAATTGGCTCCTCGGCTCTGCTTGCAAGTCGTTTCAATGTTGTCGCATCTCCATGATTGGCAATGAACCTGTGCCCGGAAATCTTGAGCCTTCCCACAACATGGCCGAGCGAAGGCACGTTCTTGCGGTCAAAGTCGACTGTGTATGTCTGGTACCAGATCAGCTTGCGGACTTCTAGTGTCATAGTGGCAGCTTACCTCGATCATGGCTTCACCCTCGGCGGTCTCGTCAATGACAGGCACCGAATCACTGCTAAGACTAGGAGGTAGAGGATTGCGAGCAGGATAAGATCGACCATCTGCACGTGGTCGCGAAGACAAGCAGAGAACATGCTGATATGTCAGGACGCCGCCATTTGCGAGAACCAGACCACTTGTGCCGTCTCCTGCACGTAATTTCTTTGCCATGATTGTCATTGCCTGATCCAACCGTTAGCTACACGAAAGTCCACGAGCGTGAAGCAAACACTCACATGCATAGAGTAGTTGTTGCCTGCTCCGCCAAAACTCGTCAGACCACCGAGTAAAGTGATTGGTTTCTCAGGCTTCAACATATCCAGGCCAAGATGGAGACAGGCAAGCTTGGGTACGATTGGAAAACAGCTGTAGAAATCAAACATGTCAATATCCTTTTTACCAAGCCCACAAGCTTCGAGCCCGGCGTCCAACGTGCGACTGATAGCAGGACTGGAGTAGAAGTTTGGTCGTTCCCAGAAGTTGTCACTGTCTTGCGTGCCGGCCCCTCCAAGCACGTAGATCCACTTGTCTTGAGCGATACCTAGCTCGCGAGCATACGAGGTGGATGTCAAAACCACTGCTCCAGCCAGATTCACAGTATTGAACGCGTTCATCAGAAGAGGGTCTAGTACACATTAGCGATGCAAACAACATGGTGAGGGTAGCCGCACAAGGGAAACTGATCATGCGGTTTCGACTGGACACACGTCCTATGGTCTCCTCTGTTTCTGCCGTTTTGGGAAAGTTCCACGCCAGAGGCGTCTTGTTGGCAACCTGGGCAAAGCTAGCATAGAGCTTCGCGCTTTCCGTGTTGTTGTCCTCTATAGACTGTCCTCTTTGAGCACGTAGGCCGTTCTCGAAAAGTGGATACACCTGAATAGGTGCTCCGATGGTGTGCTTGGCTCCGATCCCTTTGGCCATTTCGCTTGTCGAAGGCGCGAATACTTGAGTGACGGGTGTGTCGACCGGAGTCCAGTTTGGCGGAGGCATTACGCCCGCCTTCGCACATGCAGCGAGCGATGCCAGAGCCTCTCCTCCTGTCACTACTGCCAACCTTGTTTCTCCGTTTGCAATTCTACGAGCTGCTTCATCGACCAGTTTGGCAGGCTGAGTACCTGCATGTGGAGAGCAGAAGGTGTGACTTGGTTTAGTGCCCAATTTCTCAGCAAGTAAAGCAGGAAGATCGGGATATGGCCAGGTCCAGGTACGGATAACATCTATGCTGTCGATTTTGGTCTTGAGGTTTGCTATGGCTTGCGACGAGAGACCAGTGTCCTGTAATGCAATAGATATAGCATTGAGCATCAACTCGAGTGGTTCCGCGGCATGATGAACTGCTAGATTACGGTTGATGATATCGCCCACACCGATCAGGATCGGAGTCTCCGCCATGGTCTACTGCTTGGTAAATTGAAGGACTTTGAGCAGGTGGTAGAGTCGATGGGATTGTGAGAAAAAGACAGACCGAGTGTCCTGGCTATGCACTTGCAGTGAATGTATACTATGCGAATGAAAGCAATCTCAAGTACGAGTGTCTGAGGGATGATTCAGTTGATGGATGAAAGATGGTCGGGGCCAGGAGCGGAGAGGCAGGATGCCGAGGTCTAGAGCTTCAATAATGGCTGGTCGAGAAAGTGTCACAGCATTCCAAGGCCGATCAACACCATACGATCTTACATAGAGAAGAAGTTGATTCTAGGTAGGGTCAAAAGTTCTCCTAGGATTCGGGTTGATTTATATGGTCCATGGAGAAAATGAGATGGACTTTGTGACGGCGACGTTAAGATGGACAATCCGGCCCATCGACCACAGTGGTCTCCCATCTCGATATGACATGCCAATGGTAACTCTGCGCAGTTTTTCATATGAAGCGTCTTCAAGTCAAAGTGTCTCTCCATTAACGAAACAAAATCGTGTATGTGATCGGACAGCTCGGGGGAGAGTTGCGGGCTGTAATGAACGGCAAATGCCGGGGTACAAGGCATCGCGATCATGCGTCGAAGGTGGGAAAAAAGTGGTGGAAGCATTGGACCTTGATCATATCAACAATCGCAGCCATGATGATGCCGAGTAGAGGACTGGCGGGCGCTGTCCGTCAAGGCGCCCGTCTCAATCGCAGATTTGTAGGTTGGAAACATGCAATGAGACGACGATTTGGACTTACACTGTATAGATGTCAAGTCCGGCAAGACCATTGTCTGCACTCAACTCGCGCTCAACAGGCCGCATCTTCCAAGGATCTGTCATCTCGCTCGCCGCACATGCCCGTCTTGCCTCGACATCAGCACCCGCTGCTACCCCTGCCGTCTCGCCCGCCACGACGGCTACTCCTCCTCCTCCTCTTCCTACCTCTGCTACCGACGCACTCGCAACCGACAGCAACCCTTTCGACATCAGCGGTGCCACGGACTTTACAAACATCCCCGAACAACTCGGCTTCCTGAAAGAGATGGGTCTTGACTACGGATGGGGTCCCACATCGGTCATCGAATGGTCTCTCGAACACGTCCACGTCTTGTCTGGCATGCCCTGGTGGGGTTCCATTGCCGCAACTGCTCTGCTGTACCGTCTGGCCTTGGTGCCCATGTTCATGAAGGCGAGCGAGAACGGTGCCAAGATGCGCGCAATGCAGCCCATCACAAAGCCCATGAACGACAAGATGATGGACGCCATGAGAAACGGCGACAGAGTTACTGCCATGCAATTGCGCCAGGAGCTCATGCGGATCAACAAGGCCTCGGGTGTCAGCACTTTCGGTGCGCTTGTCCCTAGTGTTGTCCAGGGTGTCTTTGGTTTCTGTGCTTTCCGTCTGCTGCGTGCCATGGCCAACCTCCCCGTGCCTGGTCTCGAGACTGGTGGTTTCCTCTGGGTCACCGATCTCACTCAAACAGACCCCTACTTCCTTCTTCCTGTCATCATGGGCGGTACTCTTCACATGGTCCTGCGCATGGGCGGCGAGACCGGTGCTCCCATGTCTGAAGGCATGAAGCCTTTCTTGCTCTACGTTTTCCCCGGTATTGTCTTCATCACCACTGCCTGGCTCCCCGCTGCTCTCAACGTCTGGCTCTGTACCACCGGTCTCATGGGTGTCGCTCAGGTCCACCTCTTCAAGCGCCCTGAGCTACGTCGCTTCTTCGGCCTGACCCCCATGGTCGACCCTGCACAAGCACAGCGCGATGCCGTTGCCGCTGGTCTCGTCAAGGAAGAAACAAAGACAATCGACGTCAAGGCAAAATCATACCCCACCGTCCAAAGACCTGTCTACCAAGCACCCAACGTAAAGTTTTCCGCCAACTCTTCATCTCCCAAGCAAAACGCCTCCTCAGCATCAGCCGCTACCGCCATGCAAGCCCCCCAAAGCCCCTTCGATAGCGTCAAGGGCAAGAGCTTCGGCGTCTTCAACAAACTTGGCGAGCAATGGGAGACCACAAAGAAGAGCTTGAACGACGCTGCCATCAGAATGAGGGGAGCCGCCAACAAGCCCCAGAGCAAGACTCGCTCCGCTGAATTCATGAAGGCAGCAGAAGAATACGAGCGCAAGTGGCAAAAGTTCAACAAGAAGTCAGAATAAGCCATTACAATTGTAAATATACGACAAAGAACCTTCTCGAGCACTTTTTATGGCGCAAATTATCGGACAAATGGGACAGGCTATTGATGGGTGTTTTTCTACTGCTGTAAAATTGTAAAAATAGGTCTTGGATCCAAATCTTCATTCCATCATTGACACTTTCATCGAAGAATTGTGCTTGATTATGAGAAAGAAAGTGTACCAGTGTTATCATTCTGGTCCAACGACAGGTCGGTCGCTACAGGATTATTGTCATTGTTCCGCACGTCCGGGAGAAGCAGCATGGCTGATATGAAGGCTCAAAATGAAGGTATTGGAGTAGAATCAAGAAACCAAGACCCCGGTCGAACGAAAAGGCCCAAGCAAGAAAGATCGTTTATAAACCGCCGATGCGGAACAGCAGAAGCAGAATACCATCGCCATCATTGTTCATCATGTCGTTTCAATCAGCCCCATAACGCATCCTTGCCGCGACCACTGCCGTGAACCAAAGGAGGAGTCAAGATCTTGTGACTCCATGCCTCTTCGCCATCGATAAACAGGCGATACTTCAGCTCAGATTGGTCAGAAGTGGGCGGTGTGCTGATGCTCAGAGCGCCGAACTTCGAATTGCCGTCGGGCATGTACCTGCTGCCGGTTAGCCATGGTCTACCCAAAGGATGAAGGGCAAGTACTTACTTAACACACACGTCGTCGTTGTCGGTCTGCTTGTAAGTACGAACGGGAAGATAGAACATGCTCAGCGGACTGACGCTGAACTCGTGGACCGTTGCGCTGATGGGCCATTTCTTCGTTCTGAGTCTGCCGTTCGTGGTATCAAGACCAGTGACCTTATCGTCGGTGGGTGGAGGGAACGAGGTGGCGGCAAACTCATGTCTGTCGCCACTTAAGACAACAACGCCAACTCCGCCACGAAGACCGACGTCCCACATGGCTTCCAGGATGATCTGTCTCTCGCCAAGGTATCCGCCCCAGGTGTCCTCGCTTCCAAAGCGCCAGTTCTTCGTGAATGGGATGCTTGAAATCACGACCTTCCATCTGACGCCGGAGGGTACAGGGGCAGCAAGCCAACCAAGGAGATCCTGAAGTTGTTCGTCACCAAGCATGCTCTTCTTGTAGCCGGTTTCGGCTTGGGTGCCATTGTAGGATCCATCTGTACCATCAAAGGGTTGGCGGTAACGGCGAGTATCGATCATGAAGAATGCCGCAGGTCCCTGGTTGAAGCTGAAGTATGTCGCACCAGGACGTACTGGGTCTGGGTTGACAGCAGCTTGGTAGTGGTGCCATGGGTCTACAGCAGCTTCGTACACTCCAGTAGTGTTCTTGTCCCAATCGTTGGCAATCTCGTGGTCGTCCAGAACGTGAATCCAGGGAAGCTTAGCCTCTGAACTCACAGACTCCCACTGAGGTGAAGAGTAGACTTGACGGTACTCTCTACGGTAACTCTCGATGTCAGTACCAAGTCTCTTAGGCACGTCGGCGTAGATGAAGTCTCCGAGGAAGATCATGAAATGAGCCTTCAACGACGGCAATAACTTGGCCAGATGCTTGAAGCCTGGGATATCGAGAGGGTGATGCAGAGGGTTGTAAGGGAACCTGGGCTTGATGCAGGATGAGTGCAAGAAGGTGAAGACATCATTGTTGCGGGGAGCAGTGCGGCCAACTCTGGGAGCAGTGACGAAGAAGCCGGTGTGGTTGTTGGATGCGGTGTATTGGTACGTAGTGTCGGGTTTGAGCCCGGTCAAATGAAAGACGCCTGTGTAGTCTGTGCTCTCGTCGACGTTGATGGCATTGTGAGGATGTTTCCAGCTTGCGTCGTGGTCACGGAAGCCATCGTCAGGGGAAGCACCTGCATATCTGTAGCTCAAGCGAAGGGGATGTTCAGAGGTACGAGGCTCTCTGATCAAGAGCTTAGCGCCATGCTCATCTACGTGACCAACGCGAACGAAGGACAGGTTGTGGGAGGGATGGAAGAGTGGGGCGCGGTACACCATGTCAGCAACCATGGCCAGTAGAGCGACATTCGTGAGAAATGTCACGGCAGACCAGAAGAGAGAGCTTGGGCTAGGCATTCCGGTGATGAGGCTTCGGGCGATCTTGGGGTCCTTTTCCTCAATAACGATGGTTTCCTGTACCTCAATTTCTTGAAGGGGTTCTTCAGTCTCAGCATCGATCAGAAGTTCATCATCGCTGTCGTCGCGATCGATTGTATCCCTAGTAATGATATCAAGCTCATCTGCCACGACTTCGTATGGGCTTGTGTGGGTGAATTGATAGAAGAATGATGTGGCATATACAGCAAAGGCACTCAGAATGAGTGGAGGTGCGAACTTTTCAAGAGTTAGTAGACGCAATAATTGGAGGTGCAGCACGACGAACATGGCCGGGAATCTGGGAATAGTCAGCAAACAAGCAAGACCAAGCATTGTGGTAAGCGAACCCAGCGTAGGAAGACATAAGTGGCCAGGCGCAAGACTGTCGAAGACAGCACCGTAATTGGACCTGCAATACTGGAGGACATGGTGAACGCGCTTTTCCGTGCGTGTTACGATATGCTACCAGGACGGGAGGATAGCATTCCAAGTTTACTGTCAGTGAAGACAATGGCAAGACGCGTTTGCCAGCTTCGTATCAGCGTCATCGCAGTGATTGCATGTGACAATGCGGAGATGCGCGTTCATGCAAGCTTTCCACACATTGCGAATTGGAGCAGGCAATGCACATCGCTTATGCAAGCGGATATATCTTTATGCAACCAAAGGCCCCTTGCCATCTTGAAACGGAAACTCGATTTGCACTCCAAAGCTTCCTGACCCTCCGTCGCAGCTTCAGGTCAAGCGTTCGAAGGAAGAACCGAGCAGCCATGTCGCTGCCACCTGACCTTGCTTATACCAAAGCTCTGCCAAAGGTGGAGCTCCATGCTCATTTGACAGGCAGCATCAGTAGAAGATGCTTGCACGAGATTTGGAAGCAGAGAGCCTCCAAAGATTCTTCCTTTGGCCTGGAGGATCCATTAACGGCAATCCCCAAGGCGACGGATGGCAACATTGATGTAGTCAGGTAAGTCACTGCGATGGCCGGCCTTCGTGTTGGCGAAGACGGCTAGCCTCAACAGCGTCGCAGTTTCTTCCCCATATTCGACAAGTACATCTATTCCTTGGTCTCGGATGAAGAAAGCATACGATTCGCAACCACTACGGTTCTGGAAGAGTTTCGAGAGGATGGAGTCCGTTACCTAGAGCTCCGTACTACACCTCGCGCCGTACCAGCCGCTAGGATCAGCAAGGACGATTACATTGCCATCGTCTTGAAGGCCATGGCGGACTTCAGAATGTCGAATGACAGCTTGCACGTAAAGCTCATACTGTCTATCGACCGCAAGAACACGCTTGATGAAGCCTTTGAGGTTGTACAACTGGCACTCAAATATCGTCGCCTGGGAGTCGTCGGTGTAGACCTTTGTGGCAACCCAGCCCGCAGGCCGATCTCCCACCTGAAGCCCGCCTTTATCGAAGCCAATACTCAAGGTCTTGCCATCACACTACACTTTGCAGAGATTGCTCAGCCGGATTCTGACGAGCTAGAAGAGTTGCTAGCATGGAACCCGCAGCGCATCGGGCATGTAATTCATGTCCCCAAGGAGCTAAGGAAGTCTATTGGAGACCAAAGGCTCGGACTGGAATTATGTCTGAGCTGCAATGTGCTAGCCAACTTGAGCGAAGGGGGATATGCATCCCATCATTTCGGTGAGTGGTGGAGCGCTGGGGCGCCCATCGCTTTGTCTACTGACGATGTCGGCATTTTTGAGTCGAGTTTGAGTAGCGAGTATTTGCTGGCTGCACATCACTTCAACCTCGATCGTAAGCAGCTTCTGGAACTCAGTAGAAGTGCGTGTGCCACCATATTCGGTGATGCGGATGAGGTGAAAAGGTTATCCAATCTCCTAGACGGGTTCTGCGTGTTGGCATGAACCACCGACTTCAAACTGCTGATATTTGGGTCTCGGTATACACGTCGGTCAAATTCCGAATTACCGTGCGTCGCGGGCTAATGTCAAAGTCAGTAACAGTGGCAAGCTGGCAATGACTCCAAAGACATTCTTTGAGTGTCTACAGTCCTAGGTTGTCTCACTGCCACATTCTTCCATACATAAGCTATCCAACTCGTCACCTTCTGAGAACGCCAATTACTCAACCAATCGAGGTATCACTCTCACACTAAACCCTTCACCATCCCATGTGATCGATAGTGTTGCTGCATCCCGCTTCTCTAAAAGTTGATCTTTTATGGCATCAATACCGACTTGTTCACTATCATCGATCAACACCAGTCGGCCACAACCTTCACAGGTCCTGCCAACCATGGAAAACTACGGCGAGAATATCTGGGCAGCCGCCACAGCCAAGTGAGTTTGGAATCTCGACAAGCTTTTCCCGTACTGATGACTGGACAGCGAGATTGCCTCCAACAATCCAGAGACGATCGTGCTTCGCTCTGCGCTTCAAAAAGGCCCTCAATCTTTCAAAGTCAACAAGAACTTGCTCTGTCATCACTCGAAATATTTCGATAGCGCTATCAACGGCCAGTGGAAGGAAGGAGTCGATCGCAAAAAATAATTCGACATCGATCTCCCACAGAACGTGCTCCGTCTCTTCTGCGGATGGGTTGCAAATGGGCGTTTTCTTACGGGCTTCGAGTCCGATGCAATCATGCAGCTCTGGGTCTTTGGCGACTTCATCGATTTGCTGACCCTTAGACGCACCACTATCTCTCATTTGCAGAAGACATCCAAAAGTTTCGAGAGCGGCATCCAAGTTGTCACTTACCAAGCCTTGGACGAGAACAAGATCTGGACTCAATATTCACACTCGGCTCTTCATCAATACGTGTTGGATACATTTGTCTTCCTCTGGAACTATCACATGGATGAAGGGGTTTCTGATGCCACAAACGCCTTCTCAATTCCTTCCAAGTTTTCATACGATCGCGTTGTCGGAATCTCGAAGAACCATCACATCATCAGCAGAGGCGTCGGCATCGGCGATTGTCGCTGCTGTAGCAGCGGATGCCAATATCATGAGCACCCCAATGACAAAGAACGGCTGGCAACTTGCGGAGCTGCTGCGGAAGATTTGCTGCTCAAGTTTGAAGAGGAAGATCACAGTGACGTCGAGGACGAAAACAAAGAAAACGCGGACAAGATGCACGCCATGTCTAGCAACATCGGAGATCCAGACCAGACACTTACTGAGGTCGTGAAACATGGCGAAGCGATGGATGACCAGGAGGCCTTCAAGGAAACCATGAACATCGATGTCGTCGAAGATTAGAACATTGAGTCCGAGCAGAGCGACCAAAGGGAGGCCGGAAGCGATGGTTTCGGAGGCAAGCGCAAGGCGGAGATCGAGGACGAAAGTGTGGCTAAGAAGCCAAAGCAAGAGGCAGGACTTTGAGTACCGGTCTTTGCTTTTAAATTGGAAGAGTAACATGATTACGCCATGGCAATATCGGAAAAGAGCATGTGGCAGCGAGAACGAGTGAGGTTGAGCGAGCAGTACTCGTCCACCAGATAAGCCTACATAATGCATCACAATTTGGATTTGACCGCTATGTTGTTGACAAGTCTCCATGTTCAGCGGGTTCTCTCTAGACCACAATAGGGATCCACGTAGTAATGGGCTCAATTGGGATTTACTCGCTTTAAACCACTGCTTTCATTTTCATTGGGCAATATACCAATTCACCCGAGGCTGCGCATCAATTACTTCCCCGACTCAACGTCCTTCTACATTACACTTAAAGCAAGCCAGCCGCTTTCAGTCACCTCGTCACTCTTACAGCTTTGCGTCACAATAGCCATACAGATCTTTGCATCTACTACCTCTACAATCAGCGACGGTCCTTCAAATATGAAGGAAGAATGGAAGCGCAACATCTGGAGGAGCAAGACTGCAAGGTGAGCGGAATCACGGGTCTCTGGGGCATGTGCCGAGACTAGCGAAGCTCGGATGGTCCAACTCATGTCCCAGGAGAGGAGAATGCCAGCGAACTTCGCCTATCGTTTGCTGCTCACAAAGCTGGCAAATCAGAAGGGTGGCGACACGGTCTGTTTCTGTTGTCAGGACTTATGCAAGTTTCATGGTCACGGAAGTATAGAAGAACAAGAAGCTAGTAGGTTTATACGGCCAAACCGAATGACACCAGCCGACAGTACCTCTAGCTTGCGAATTGGACGGGGAAAAGTGCGGCTCCAGCGAACAAGATGATCTGGCTCTCGACAGCGAATCAGAGTCAGAAGGAGAATCTTACAACAGACTCCAGACATCGGGTTTGAGTTTGACTTGATGATGAGAGGGAAGCCTCAAAGATGGTTTCAGCGGCAGAAAACCAGAAAGAAGTGATATAGCAGCTTCCAGCTTCCGCCATCATACCATCGAGAATACTAGACGCAGAGCAGAGACTGACACTAGTTGAACATGCTGAGATTGTGTATCTGTCGATTCTAGAGACTATAGCCATGACAGAAAAGCGGAAAGAAACATCTGTTTCCAGATCAAGGTGGCTTCCAATGACCACGCGCTGTGCACTGATACAGCTATCCGAGTAACAGAAGTCAGCGTATGGAGAGACTACGCCAGTCCGGGAGTTAACCATGTCTTGGCATTAGTGAACTCCATGGTCGGTGAGGGTGAAACACGAGCTGCAGCGCTTTCACTTGAAGCGCGCGCGTCTGTTTGCACCCCGTTCGCGCACACCACAACACGCTCGTTACACGGCATTTTGTTGTTTGCTCTTTCCTCCCTCGACATCGCACAACACTTGTCGCCATGTCTACGCCACATGGCTGGAATAGTCGTATTTGGACCGAACAGATCTTCCTGGCGTAAGTTCTCGTTGCATCTTGCTTTTTCTCCAAGCCACTACTGATCCATACCAGTCATTTGAACGACCAGCAAATAGTCGAAATCAGAACCAAGGAGCGCATGCCGCAGTCTTTCCGTGTTTCGCGCTCTTTGTTCTCTCATTACTGTCCCAAAGCTCAACTCGCTCGTGCCGGCGGTCCATTCGACTTTGAGACGAGTAATCGTGGCGTTCTTCTTCAGTTTTTCAAGTGGCTACACACTGGAAATATTGCTGCAGATGCCGACTGGTACATGGCGACTGAGTTGTATTTCATTGCGGCCCAAGTCGGCTCGATCGCACTGGCCAGAAGTGCAATGACGCAATTGCAAAAGGCTTGCAGAGAACCCAACAAAACTGACCTGTCTTATTACGGTTATATCGCTGTCGTTGAAGACATGGTCGGCACTGAATCTGCTCTCTTCCGCTACATCGAGGACACTTACTTCAACCACTGGAGTCCGGATAGCGATGCACACGACAATGCCCCAGAGCATGAGAAACCTGGCCTGTTTTTCAAGAAGCTCTATGAGCGCTCGTTCAGAGAGCAAAGAGACACCGAGAACTGCTCATGTCGTCATGATCATTGCAGATATCACGACCACGAGAGTGAAGCGGAGCGCCTTGCGAGTAAGTTCTTCCTTTTCCAGACCGCACTGAGAGTATACTGAGTCTCGATAGCTTGTGGCCATTTGGCTTCTCATACGCTTGTCGTGAACGCTTCAGTCCATGACTCAACAAAGACAGTCGAGCCCGGTCTTCCAATCCGAACTTCTCGTAAGAGCAAGGCAGCTGTGCGCAAATCAATGAACACTCTTCCGATGTCAGAAGACGAAGACTCCCTGCTTCGCGAAACTCGGTTTACCGCCTCGCGTGCTGGTACACCAAGAGTGGACCCTGCCACTGGCTCTTGGCTTAAGGAGAAGTGCAGTGCTCCTGCCGACTTCCCTGACGATTATCATGGATTACTCACGTCACTACCCCAAGTCAAATCAATCAAGGCACCTGACTGGTTGTTGGAGGGTCTGAAGGCAGCTGGCATTGAACAACTTCCAGAGCCGGATCGCATTATCGCTGCCGCCTTGGCCTGAAATGCCGAGGACTATGCGCAAACCAAATGCAGCTTCTTCAACCAGTACAATATCACAGTTCGCAATCGAAATCATTGGCTGAACACTCTCAAATTTGGTGGCCCAAGACAGAGAGAGAGGGCCGGTATGCTATTGGCCATGTGGGAGTGTTTAGGTTGGTTGGAAGGTCCTGAGGTAGTCACCAACAAGGAACTGGACTGTGTCCGAGGTACCGTCACATCGCGGACCCGTCAACGAGCTTCTACGGGCAGCAACACCGCTTGGTCGCAAAAAGAGAAGGATGCTGTTGGCAAAATCATGGGCGAAATTGAGGAAGACCAAGCCTGCGTCAGTCTTGGCTTGCTTGCGCGCTCCAGACTTTGCGCCGAACGACTGAAGACTCAATATGGACACATCCGCACCGACAACGCTGTCCATGCATACTGGTCGACCAGACGAGCGCTCGCTGATCCAGTCGCACCTGAGGGAGTCGATCAGGGGAACCATGTCGTCTCGTCCACCATTGGTGGTCAAATCGCTGACGAGAATAAGAGCGAGAACAACTCCCAACGCAGAGGATTCGGAGTCGCTTGGACCGCGCAGGAAACTAAGGCCATGTTCGATTTCATGAATGCCTTTGACAATGACCCGACTATCAGTATCTTCAGTACTACAAGACGAAACATGCTGTGCAGTGCGCATCTGAAGGCCACCTTTGATACCGACCGCACTGCCGTTGCAATTAACGTTCGGTACAACAGGGCCCGACGCGAAGCAGAAGCAGAAGCTCAAATTCGCGACGCTCTACCCAACACTCACACCGACTATACTGCTCTCCAGCGCGGTCCAGCTACAGTTGTCAAAGGTGCTACTCAACATGAGTTGAAGACCCCTCTTATGCGCAAACAAGTGATCAGCACAACTCCAGCTGGCCACGCAGCCACCGGCAGTCCTGCCGCGAGCAGTAATCACACAGACTCTGCTCACTTGACTGCGATCGACCCTATAACCAAGCGATCAGAGCGCAGGACCGAAGAGGAGCATGACACCATGATCAAGGTGTACAAAGAGATTGAAGCCAGTCCAGCTTTGGTGAATCTGAATGTCCGCGAGCGTGAGAAGTTGTGTAGCGGATCCCTGAAAGCTAGAAACGGAATTGAAAGGTCGGCTCACAGTATCAAAGGACGTATGTCAAGATCCGACCTTACGAAAGACACATCGGCCAAGAGAGCCAGAGACGACAACAACAACGACGACGATCTTGAGCCGTTGATGACTCGTCAAAAGCGCAGACAGGGAAAGTTCAGATTCGTCAACGAGCTGTTCGATGCTGGAGAGGAGTGATGGCCTCTGCCAAGACAAGACTCGGCGTACTTTTGGACGCGAAGGGCGACATGGGCTTGCGAAAACCAGAGAAGCATGTAGATGACCTCTTCTGTAGACCATGTTTTGTCGAATCAAAGTGCGATTCCTCAGTACTAAGTGCAATTGGGATCCTAACACTATCCTGCGAAATATTCACCGTGAGTGTCGACCACGGCAGAGAGGTCGATTGAGGCTTGCATCTTGTTTGAGTCTCGAGAGGTATCCTTTTTGGCCAAGTAGGGACCGGAAGTCTGATGTTTGCTTGGACAGTAAGGCCCGGCTACCAGCCACAAATAAGTCAGGTAAAAAATATCATGTGTACTTCCAGGAATACTGTGAGAAGACAAGAGACGAAGAGAAGTAGCAAAAGAAGCAAGCACGAAGGGATGAAGAAGAAGCCGCTTGGGCCACATAATTGCGTCAGCACAAGCGGGGAAGAAAAATGCAAAGAAAACAAAGAATTCTTTTTATCTCCCATTTATCTACTTGTTTCTTTGACGCAGTGATAGAAAATCATCAAACACGTTGATCAATCGCAAACAGCTGCTGATTCGCGATTATATCATCTCACTTCTATTCTCCCATATTCTCTGGTGATTTGCTCAAGCAAAATAGCTCACATCACACATCATGAGCGACCACGAAGAGAAGTTGGCTGGAAGTTCGTCTTCGCCAATGAGCAGCGTCGCAATGCAGAGCCCCATCACAGAACACATCGACAACGGCAATAATGAAATCACAGCTGTGTCGCGCACGCCACCTCAATCGGCCAACAAACGCAGCAGAGGTCGTCCACGCAAATACCACACCGATGCTGAGCGTGAAGAAGCGAAACGCCGGTATCGCGAAAACCACAAGACCAAAGCTGCATCTGGAGGTGGGGTGAGCGGAGGTGCAATTCCTGGAAACTACACAGCTTTTGTTCCTGCTCAACCTGTACCCAGACAACAAGATGTTGATGATTTGTGGGAGGCTGTGAGGGGATTGCAGGCAGAAGTTGCGGGTTTGAAGATGCAGCTTGCGCAGAGGGATGCGGCTGCAGCTGCCGCTTTACCGCCGCAGAAGCGCAGGAAGGTGTGAGCACAGAGATGAGTGAGACGTTTCACGATTATCACGACATCGACAGCAGAGTAAGTGTAACCATCTTGAGTCTATTCGGAAGGCCTAGGCTGACAGAGACAGTTCTATGTATGCTAACGAGCGGACGATCCAATGTGGCAGGACAGGCTACAGAACCTGCTAATCCATCCTCCACGACTCGCTATCTTTTATGCACCTGCCAGCTATATTCTTCTTTGCCAACATACACGACAATCGCCAAATTCCTGATCAAATTTGCTTCCGAAGCATCGTGGCCTACTTTGGCGGCTGGTATGCTGCATTTGCTTCTGGTGTAATAATACTTTCCAGCATTTTCCTCGTAGTTCAAGCTTTCCACAATTTCCTGATGGGATGAGATTACATGGCATGGGACGGATCGCTGAAAAGTACTCTAGCCGTGGAAGTTGACGATTGACTTCATTCGCTTCCTATCGGCCAGCCCCTCAATTCTACCGCAGTGCGATATAGGTCACGCTCCGCCATGGTTTTCGAGAGATTGACATGATCTTGCCAAAAAAACGAAACACACGTAAAGAGCTGAATTGCGCAAACGAGTTTCTATACATTGCTTTGGGTCCTGCCCATCAGGTCAGCGATATTTTATGTACAAACTAAGAAACCAGAAATATGTTCATCGATCTTCATGCCACTTGTCATGATACAAATGAGAAAGTTTCTAGCACTTTTGCGACGATGCGAGACTCTTAAGGACAGACTGATAGTGTTGACCAGTTGCGGTGAGCTGTGGTGGCCATGAGCTGGTCATTAGGTTCCAAACGCCAGGAACGCCTTCTCCATTGTTGGCTCCGTAAGCAAGGACCATGTCGTTACCCTCGAAGTATTTGACCATACCGTCAATGAAAGCATTGACAGTGGCTTGGTCACCACAAGAGCTCCAGTTCTGGTCGTTCACGCAGGTGAATTCGCTGACCCAGACGGGCTTGCCAAACTTCTGAACGTAATACTCGACTACCTTGATGCCTTCAGCAACAGTGGGCTTGTTGACGTGGATGCTAGTGATATCCCAAGTGACGCCTTGAGCGGCGAAGTTGGTCAACCAAGATTGATCCAACTGCGTGCACATGGGTGGTGAGCCGAGAGCGATACCACGGCTCCGAAGAGGCTTGATCAGCTCGTTCCACTTCTGTACGCCGACGTTGACATCGGTGATGTGACTCGAAGAAGGACAGTCGCAGTCAGGCTCGTAGAAACCGAAGAACACATCAGGATGTGTCTCGCCGCTTGTGACATACTCAGTAAAGTTTCCAAGGCGCCACTTGTCGACCGGTCCGTCAGGGTTGTTAGTGAGGCACTGATCACCCTTGCCCCAAAGCATGGGAGCTCCGACCACGGTGTGAGTTGAAGCGTTGATGTTGGGGGCCACAGGCTCGTAATTGCTGTACCAGGAGATGTATGGCACCCATTGCTGGTTGAACAGATCGAGTGTCTCAATACCCGGATATCCGGAAAGTCCTGCCTTGAAAGCGAGACTCATTGTCGATGCAGTCGAAGTCGCGGCCTTGGTGGATACTGTCTGTGTCGAGCTCTTGATCGAAGAAGAACTCTTAGAGACTGGCTTGCTCGAACTGCTGGCGGCTTTGATTGACGACGAGACTTTCATAGAAGACTTCGAACTGGAGTTTACCGAGCTGGTGGAGGCTTTCGAAGAAGACTTGATTGAGGATGCCGTACTTCTTGTCGAAGTCTTCATACTGCTTGATGAAGCCTTCACAGTGGCAGTGCTAGCCTTGCTACTACTGCTGCTATGGAGAGCCTGGTGACGCTGAAGTCCGAAACCATGCTCTCCATGTGCAGCTGCAGAACCTAAAGAGGCCAGAGAAAAGGCAGAGAGGAGAATGGTGCTCTTCATCTTGGACAGCGTCAATTGCTAGATGAAGGGTGCGAGCTTCGGCTCAAATGATGGACTGTTCGAAAGAATGGAAGAAAAGGAGATGCAGATGATGATATCGCAACGGACGGAGGAAGAACGATAAAGATATAGACAATCTTGACTGATAGTAACACCATGGAGAAAAACGTCCTTCTCACCTTTACAGAGGTCGACCTGTGTTCTGGTCAAGTCTAACGTTGGATTCCCCAGCTACCGCCTAACGGCGCGTCGCCACTACAACCCGCTGTCTCAGCAAATGTGGCTCGCAAATAGTCAATATTCACACCACGGGTGCGTCCAAGCAATCAAGGTCCCGACATGAGAACTCCAGACACTGTCAGATAAGACGTTCGCTGGACAGAGCTGAGGGGTCGCGAAGATTGTAAGCGCTCTAATATTGAGCTTCTGTATGCAGATCGATGGACTCCTGGTTCTAGCTCCAGTCTCACTGTTGCTCTGGACCTGGTGTGGAATCTTGAGACATCGATAAAGGTACATGGAATAGTGATTCACAGCGGTATGCCATGTGGTGTTATGTGATGCAGTGTCGTTTTCTTGGTTAGCGGTTGAAGAGGTACAACTTAACGAGAGAGATAAGAAAAACGGCTGACGCTTATTTGTGCCTACCGGCCGACGGAATCGATGTCCAGAACCTACGAGGCTCGCTGCAGGTGGCATTGTCAGTGACAGCCATCTGACAGAAGATGGCCTTCACTGGTATGCCTGCATTTACTGAGAGATGCAGAAGAGGTGACAAGGGTCGAAGCTCTCATCGACAATTGCAACGGATGCTCTTTGCGCCCGGTGGGTCTGTGCTTTGCGCAAACGTCATTATCACAAGCCAATGCGTGAATAACCTGCTGCTCGCGCGAACCTCTTCATCTCACCATTCTGGAAAATCGGAGAGAGTCACAAGTCTGTCAAAAATTGAAACCCAATACTTCAAGCGACAACTGTAAACAAGTTCTGTCGCCAACTCTACCGAAACGCAACAGATACGGAAGTACAAAATGGCAGCGTCGATCCCTTCCACTATGAGAGCTTCTCAATGGACCTCCATCCCGAACAGCATCGAGAAGAGTCTCAAGCTCAACAACAATGCACCTCTTCCGAAATCAGCAAAATCACTTGGTAAAGATGATACCCTTGTCAAAGTCCACTATGCCGCTCTCAATCCTGTCGATTACAAGCTCCCTGAAGCACCCATCGTCGGACGTGTTGCCATTTCCAAGCCCGCATCACCATGTATGGACTTTGCTGGTGTTGTTGTGAAGACTTCGCGAAGTGATCTGAAACCTGGCCAGGCTGTCTTCGGCAAGACAGAGCCTCCTCTTTTCGGCGCTATGGCCGAGTATCTGGTGGCAGGACGTCAAGGCACTATCGCTCTCCCTGACGGTGTAAAGCCTGAGGATGCTGCCTGTGTTGGTGTAGCTGGTTTGACCGCATACCAATGCATCGTACCCAACGTCAAGCCTGGTGACAAAATCTTCATCAATGGTGGATCGGGAGGCACTGGGTCTTTCGGCATTCAATTTGCAAAGGCACTTGGCTGTGAAGTCACCACGACTTGCAGTGGACCGAACGTGGAGCTTTGCAAGAGTCTCGGGGCTGACGAAGTCATCGACTACCGAACCCAGAACGTACACGAAACTCTTAAACGTAGCGGTAAGCAATTTGACCATATCGTCGACTTCGTTGGCTCGCCGGAGCTGTACTGGCAAGCTCACGACTTCTCAAAGAAGGGAGCCAAGGTTGTGAACGTGGGAGCTACCATGAGCCTCGACTTCTTCCGTCGCTTGTTGCCCATCTTCATCTTGCCAGGCTTCCTTGGAGGTGGAAAGATGAAGTACGAGTTCTTGACCTGCCGCGCCAAGGAGGACGATTTCAAGCAGATCGCAAAGTGGATGGCTGAGGGCAAAGTCAAGCCAGTTATCGGCGAGATGTTCAGTCTGGAAGAGGTCCCTAAGGCTTTCGAGAAGCTCAAGACGGGTCGTGTTCGTGGCAAGTTGGTTGTCAAGGTTTCGAATCAGTAAGGTGCACAAAAATCGGCGGATGACGATTCTGGGCACGTTGTTATTGGCCTAATCCTACTATGATTCTCTGCTATGACTCGACATCCTGGGTCATTTAATACAGTATTTCAACCACCCCCTGATGTTATACCACCATGGTCGCTTATTCACGGCAGGGCAATACTGAATATTGCTGGCTATCACGAATTGTGATATTTTTCTCGAATGAAAGTGACCGAGTACGCTGATTGGGCAGGCAC
This sequence comes from Aureobasidium subglaciale EXF-2481, assembly GCF_000721755.1. Classification (NCBI taxonomy): domain Eukaryota; kingdom Fungi; phylum Ascomycota; class Dothideomycetes; order Dothideales; family Saccotheciaceae; genus Aureobasidium; species Aureobasidium subglaciale. The sequence continues at coordinate 384,408 of NW_013566984.1, read as the reverse complement.
GATGCTCGCGTCGAGCGGGGCAAGCACAATATCGACCCGCGACGCGGGCTTGCTCTTCCATTCGCGCATTCTCCTTAGGCGGTCGCAAAAAAGGCCGCCCTGGCCGAAATTGAACGTGTTCTTCAATCAAGGAACAAGCATCTGGCTTTATCCCGGAGTATGGTCTCCTGTGTCTGCTTGGTCCGCCCGGCCGCTCTTATGCACACCAGGTCACGCTGCGTTGGCACTTGGACTGGTCATGCACCTCGCTGTTTCTGACGCTTCTGCCATGTCACGGCGGGCCTCTCAAATGCGTTACCAAGAATCTTTCAACAGGAATGCTTGATTTTGGAGTACCTTGATAGGCTGTACGACTGATGCAAGCCACGCCACTTGTCCAGGGCATGAGGGCTCGTGATGCAGGCTCTCGCCCTGGCACCCACACTTCATCCTCCAAAGCTGACGATTCGAGCTGCTCGCTGATGTTCCCGCCCCTCGTTTTTTTGTACCGCAGTGGTCAGCACGTTGACAGAGTTGTGGTCGGTGCTACGAGTCGTGTCTCCACGATTCTATAGACTAACTTCTATCGAATCCTGCTGATCAAGAAGGCTTTTGATCCTTACAATCCCTCTATCTACTTCTCTCGTACGTATGAAGCCTGTCCGGATGTTTTTTCCTACTGCATAACCAATCGGTAGCTTGCATCACTTTTGTACTAATCACAAGCTGCTGTTGAATGAGCTGGCATTGTCCACGATACAACGGCGGCTAATCATACTACAACACAGTGGTGTCGCGTCTTTTTAACAACTGTGATAGTCCTCGTTGTCTACATCACTCTCTGCGTGAAACATTGCGAGATGTCACAATGTTGAGCGGGTTTTCGCTATAACTGCTCCTGATACTCACCCTCAGATTGGTGTTGTAACATAACAGGTCTTCATCATGACGCAAAGAGCAAACTCGACTCCGGCTTCTCTGACCGAGTTGGCTTACCTCAGGCGTCTGCAGAGATACCAACATCGAAAGAGCGACAACATCGAGCATCGCCTGCATTGGTTAGAGACTTCCTGCGAGGCTCGGGATCGTGTTCTCAAAGGCTCAAATGGATTACGACATCAGCTTACTGAAGCGATCCAGTCTGGAGATCGCAACAGGTTTTCATTGCTTTTCAACACTTTTCACACTCTGAACCAAGCATGTGACGAATGGGAGTCACAATCAGCTCCATCGGAGGCATCGAACATCCCTGTCTCGGACCACCGGAGCAGCTCGTTTTTGGAGGACGTGTCGCCTGACACCCGCGACATCTTGATGGCCTTTCTGTCTCGTATTTCCTTTGATCCGACTCTTCTACTTGACCGTCTGTTGGACCTCAAAAATTCCGATTTTGCTTCCCTGTCCAGGCCATACGCTCATAGTCCGTCTAGCCACTTGGGATTTGGTAGCCTCCCCAGGCGAGCAGCGGACGAAGCTGAGAACGAGACCATCGGCAGTTTCCTAGATTTTTCCAGATCTGATGTACTTGGTTTACTCCTTCGGTTGATACCCACCGGTGAGCATCTTCAAAGCGGACCACTTCCAAATGCCTGGGGGCTTATTTGTGCCGGACTTCTGTCGCACCAAAAGCCTGGTAGCGACAAATTTGTCGTGACCGTCTTGAATGCGCACCTGGGACAGTTGGACAAAACGGCCTGTCACTGTCTGGAGAACTGGCTTCTGGACACCCTCAGAGATGGCGATTTCTTATTGTATCAAACTGACAGACAGTCTTTCCGGAACAAAGCTCAAGTACCCTCTGGTCAAACTGGTGACGATACCAAAGCTTTAGAGGAATTCTTCGCCAAAGCCATCGGAAGATTACTCCTAATTCTTAAGGACAACGAGTTAACAAGGGTCATTCCGAACAGTGTCTTGGTGCTGGGGAGATCAATCGTAGCAGAACTCGAGCCTTCATCCCAGCAGCAACAAGCAGCTCCATACTTTCTTTGCACACGATGGCTCTTTGCCTCTTACTTGTCGTCCGTAATTACAAGTCCCGAGGTACGTGGTGTGGTTGATGAGAAATTTGGTCTGAAACTGATAGTGGTCCAGACCTTTGGTCTTTTACTCTCTCATCATATTTCCTCTACCTCCCGTCAACGCATACTCCGCGAACTGGCGCATCGCGCAAGACAAATGATGGAAGGTGTTGCCTATTCATGGTATGTGAAACCTCCCTGGAAAGCCTGTCAGTCTTATGTAGTGCAGGAAACAAACCTCTCCTATTGTACCGAGCATCATCACGAACATCGAGTGTATCGTGGGTCTGTTTCGACCCGTTGTACAGAAACCGAAAAAGTCTTCGGGTCTCCAACAGCCGGACGAGCCAGTACGGAGCCATTTGATTAACCATCGTGCACAGGTGACTGTATGCCCATTGGAAATCATCAACGCAATTCGTGTGCTCTATCCCGAATGTGGAGAGGATCTATATCGCAGCTTCCATACTGTTGGCGGCTCCACTCTAAGATCTTCAGCCTCTTCCATCTCCGGGCTGTCCTTATTCCGGACCGTGTCTCCCTCTGAACCTGTATCCCCACGGAATGGTTTCTGCGAGTCTGTCCCAGAGGTAGGTAGCTCTGAAATACTCCCTAGCTCCGGATCCGCATTAGGAGATCATTGTCGGGACGAATCATGTCGCAGCACGATCGGAGACACCTTCATCCAAGGGTTGAGAGAAGCATGTATCGAGCTATCCGTGTATACAGGACATAGTTCAAATGCCGGGACCCGCGATATCTTCTCCGAGCAATGGACAAGCCTCGAGGCATGTCCCAATCGCAATGCGACTTCTTGGATTCACCATGCAGATTGTCAAATACGCCATACCTCCGAACTTGGGACCGGCATTGACGTTGATCTTTCCACGTTGGACTTTTTGACTACAGGTATCCATACCCTGCTGGATGGCTTCATGTCAGTGTCGACTTCACATGGGGATATCGCTCCTCAGGACAATGACATATCGTTCACAGCATTGATCGACCAGTTCGAAGCCGCCAGGGCCACTTGTTATCATCAAGGAGATTTCGCAAAAGCACATCTTTTCTTCCGATTGGCAAAGACGACCACTTCGCTCTCTCCAGAACTTACTTCACAGGTCACGCAAACTGTTGCGAAGGAGTTTCGTAGGTCTATCGATGATCTTCGTCTCAAGGTCCACAACATGGGCGCTCGCATTGAGAAATTGAATGAGAGGATTGACCTACAAAAGACAGAATTCAAATCCATCTCATACATCCACGATCGACTACGAGAGAAGATGTGGTATACAGCGGACATCCAACAAGCAGGTCATTATGAAGACTTGCGAAAGGTAGCAACAGCTCTACGCGTCATGGCGACTTCGACCCGGCCAAAGTCGGGAAAGAGAAAGCCTCTTCTCAGACACCGAAGTGCATCTAAATCTCTAAACTACAGCGTGCAACTCAAAGCAGAAGCAGCTACGCTCGATCTCATGTCTGCTCCGGTAGATAAGGGAGGCACAAACAAACTCAGCGATGCTCAGATCGAGACAACACTGCGTTGGATGGAATTACACGGCGTGGAGAAAGTTTGCAGAGCGGAAGAGCGTATCCATCGGTTCTGCTCCGAGCTCACCAGATGTCTGGACTGCTTTGTGGGTCAAAGCGTTGTCGACAACCCGATACTTTGGTCGAGTCAGCTATTTCAGAATCAGAAACCGTTGACCGGTCTAGTCAATGATAGAGTCAGTACGCCGAGCTGTGAGCGCAGCGCGTTGGAGCAGTTGCGGTTAATGTACAGTACCAAAGCTTCCAGCGTCTATCACGAGGCTCCATTTTCGCCTCAATGGGGACGTGTCGCCACGCCATCTCGGTCCACAATGGATTCCAATCTTGCAGCGAGAAGCATGAGTCCAAGATCGGTCTCTCACGACTACTTCGGATGTCGAAGTCCCACACTTACCCATAAGTCGTCTGGTACTTTGTGGTCCACTTTTAGTGCAGGACCACAGTCTCCCTCAAGCGCCACAAGTCATCCATCCAGAGCTTTATCACCATTGTCGACAACTCGGCCGTTATCTCGTCATTCTTGCTTGCAACAGAATCAGGCTTCTTTCTTGGCAGAGCTGAGGCAGAATCTGACTAGTCTGCTGCTGAGTGATTTCCACGACCTTTTCCATTCTGGTAGTGAGACAGACAAGGCTATGCGTAAACCACTGACATCCAAGACATCAGCCATTAATGAGCCCGCGGAGGTTATGGAATACGATTACGATACCCCTCAGTCTTCGTTCGACTTCGACCGAGTGTTTTGCAAGCTACTCAGACGCTTCGAGTTGCAAGCAAGTCCTTACACCAAACTCGACGTCCTCTTAGAGCTCCAATCGATGCTCAAAGCCCATCGTGCGGACTTGGGATTGGAAGATCAACTCGGCGCTCCTCCTCCCAACAGCGCTCTACTCTCCTCACGTAGACTGAGCCTGAGGATCGATGCTTCGACTGCTCCACGGTCATCTTCAGGCCATGACAGTACAATATTGAGCTTCCGTCAGCTGTTTCAGAATCCACACATGCGGCCGAAGACGCTTTTCCGCGATTTGCAGTTTATTGCATCGCTTGTTCCTCTCCATGTCCTTGACAGTACACCTCGTGGTCGTGCATTCTGGAATGCCACCATCGCAGCTCTCGATCTGAAGGAAGAGATCTGTCAAGGCATGATCGAGACAGCCGACCAAATCGTCCATCATCACACTTTCAATCGGGGACACTCACGTGTAACTTCCGCTGCTCAAGCCAAACGCGATGCAGCTGCCTTTTCGCCTTCGACACCTCAACCTGGCGACCCATCAGTCGCAGATCTTTGCATGAGTGATGCAGCGACATTACTGCAGCTTACAGCAAAAGAAGGCATTCCTGCAGCGCAACGCGAGCTGGCGACGCTTTATCTCACACATCCGGAGTTGCTGGGAATATGTCTGTCGCCATTTTCTAAAGTCAAGGACGTATTTAAAGATATTGAAAAGGATCGAGAAGCGCTGAGCGAGAGATATGATCCAGTGGCTATGGCTGTTGCGCAGCATTGGATGGAGCTGAGTGCAAGAGGAGGAGATGGACCTGCTGCTAGATACTTGCAGGCCAGGGATGAGTTTGATAGAATACCCTGAAGATATTTGGGTATGCGGTGGTTGTGGTGTCGTACATGGCGTTGTGTTGCTGGTCAACCTCGCCACTGATATGTTTTTTGCAGTCATTGTAAGTCGCTTGCTTCGTAAATTGGTGTGGATGATGACGACGGTGATGGCTAACGTTCTAGGAAACTGCTGTCCGAGAAAGCATCGACACGAGGATAATTAGTCCCTTCGCGGCTTCCTCGCATATGGCTGTATCGACAGCTCCTTCCCTCCAAGCATTCTTATCACCTTTCTTGGCTCTACGACAAATCAAAATCTTAATTCAAAGGTGGCACTTCTTTAGCATTTACAGTTCCAGGCCTTTGATCGTCTTTGTCCTTGATATCAATTTCGTTGTTGAATCCAAATATCATCCAACAACTGAAATGATCCATGCTGCTCTTTTGGTTGTCGTTGCCTCCGGGAGTGCAATTTCTTCATCAGTGTCTCATGTTGTTACCTGGATCTGGATCGCGGCTGCCTAGTTTTACTAGACCCAGACTATGTCCTGGCTCCCTGTAAGCAAGAACAAAAGCGTGAAAGGTGATGATGAAATTAGTTCTGGTAATCTAAGTCTATAAGTCTAGAAAGTTCCAAGTATTCTGATTAGTCGTGATGATAACAAATTCAAATGCCAGCAACCGAGTTCTTGGTGTTGACACGGTCAATATCATAAGGACTGGCCTCGTAAACAGCTGTGGGATCTCGGATGGTCTCATGTGTCTTTGCCCTTGTAAGCTCGAGAGGATCTTGCACATGAGCCTTCTCAAGATCAATGTCATCGCCACTGGTCACACTGCTGCCTCTTGTTGTGACTGTTGTCGTGGCAGCCTTCGCTTGCAGCATCATGACTGCCTTTTCAGCTGCAGAAGCATAGGTGCATCTAGCTCTGATTCTGGCGCCAAACTTGTAGAAGACGAAAGGTAGGGGGACACAGAGGAGGGCGAGGAAGGCGGGGATACTTGAAGCCCAGTGGATGCCGAGACGATCGTACATGTAGCGGGTGAAGAGAGGGAATGCGGCACCGAAGAGCGAACGCAGAACGGTGTTTGCGGCGAGCACCGAGGCGGCGTAAATGACGTAAGCATCAATAAGGTAGGAGGTGACAGACAAGAACACTAGCGTCAAGCCGAAACCGAAGGGCGCACCTGCGATGATAGAGCTGGACCAGTGAATAGAGGGCGAGTTCGTCCATGCAAACCAGAACATTCCGATAGGCAGAGCGACTGAGCCGAACATGCCGATGATGAGACGGGCCTCCGGAGGTGCAAACCCGCCATTTTTGGCCGCGGCAGCCAAATACCACTTGTGCGAATAAAGACTGAAGCCAATGGCAGCGAACATGCCTACAGCAACACCGAGGAATGCCAGACCACCAATACCTTCACTCCAGCCACGGTGGACTTGGAAGACGATGGGGAAAGCAGCAAACAGGAGGTACAGAGTTCTGTCAGAGACATCAGTAAGGTTTGCAGACTCTTGACACGGATATAAGCATACCCATAAATGATTGCGATGTAGATGGACAAGAGCAACACGATGGGCTCAGTGAAGAGCAGAACCCAGGGGCGAACGAGCACTGTAGAGACCATCTGCTTAGCAGACACAGGACCCCTCTCGGCATCAAATTTGCTCTGATATGTCATTCCGTTCCTTTTTGAAAGTTCCTCCGCGCGACGGCGGAGCAGAACGGGAGCATATGTCTCTGGAACGATCAGGGCACCAACGATCCACAAAACACCTGCGAAGATGGCCAATAATCCCTGAACCCAACGCCAACCTTCGTTCTCGCCCAAGAAACCACCAACCAACGGACCTACTGCGGGTGCGATACAGGGCGAGATACTGAAGATAGTAATAGCCAAGCCGCGTTCTTGAGCAGAGAAGATGTCGGAAATGACACCTCCAGCATTGGTGAAGGGCGAAGAACCAAAGGAGCCAGCAAAGAATCTTAGAACGAGGAGAGTGCCGACGTTCTGAGCTCCGGCGACACCAGCAAGGAAGGCGGTGAACGCGGCAAACGTACCGAAGAAGACGTATTGACGACCGATGGTCTCTGACAAGGGTGCCCAGACAAGGGGACCGAGAGCGAAGCCTAGGACGAAAAGTGATACACCGGCTGTGATGAGTTCTGGTGATGCATGAAAGCCATATACGAGCTCACGGAGAGCACCTATCCTGCATCAGTATTGTACCGAACATGGAGTATGAAGGAAGGACAAACCGCTGAAGGCGCTGGACGCAAAGGCCGTGGCGAAACATGTCATAGCGACGGTCATGGTAACAAGCCATTTGAAGGATGTTGACCAATTCAGGGGATTACCAGCATCTCCGGGTACCCAGGTGACCAGGAAAGGATCGTTTGGCGTTCCCGAGCCCTCATAGTCGTGAGCCTGAACATCGGGGCTGATACGAGCTTGGTCGCGAACAAGACGAAAGAGGGAGAGCTTGTGGGGTGCGCTGGAATGCACCTTCTCGGAGCTTGTGGAGTCCATCACGGCAAACCAAGAACTGCGGAGGAGAATGGTATAGAAGACAGGCTACATAGTGGGGACCTACGAGATGACTATGTACAAAGCACGACCGAGCGAGACCAACGGTTCATGAAATCTCAGCATACCGAGGCGTGGTCGGTATACGGTGGGTCGGAGGTTACATGTGGCCGTGTGTGCACAACAAAGTTGTCGAGATACGGAAAGTGAGTAGAAGGGCCGTAGAATTGACATGAGGATTAGGAAGCGCAAGCGAATAGCGAGATGAATAGCCTCGGCTAAAACGTGTTTCTGCCAAGAAAGACGTCCAAAAAGGGAAGGCTTGCGAAATCACGGAAATTCCAGAGGGAAAGCCCTGCGAAGAAGGAGATGTAGATCCCGATTTGGGTTAGATGTCGTAAGCAAGCATGTGATTATCGAGGCGATGGATGCAAAGATGGCGACGTGAGCATGTGTGGGATGCGATGGATGTGTTGATGCACAATTGAGATGATGTTGATGAATGCTGCTGGATTTTGACGACCGGGGGCGGCTCCGGAATAGAGTTTTGGATGTGTGAACAAACAAGTCAAACAAGCGCTTCACATGCAAGCGCCCAGTGCAAGCTCTCGAGTTTTGGCCGAGTCGCATCCACGAACCAGCACCCGAATAATTGCAAAATGAGCGGCGCCTTGAGAGTCATCGAGATATCACCGCGCGAAAGCGACTATACCAGCCTGCAGGCTCACCAAGAAGAAACGCCGGGAAGCTTCTACGATGGCAAGGCTGTGCTGCACCACCGAGTGCAGAATGCGAGCTTGAAGGTGTCGGAGAGAGAGCTGGCCAGCAACTCTACCCTCCAGGCATTGCGCACCTCTGCCGGTCCTGGCGCAGGTCCTCACGCATCTCCTCACTCTCATACTAACGGCAACGGCGAGGAGCCGAGAGTCGAGGTCACCATCACGCGCATCCAGATCTGGGTCACTTCAGAGTATGTTAGCCTCATGCATCCGCTTCCCATCGCATGCTGATCGTCCCTAGATTCTTCACTCTCTGGAGTACGACAGCCGGCACTGGTGTGCAAATCCCCTACCGAACCATTTCGCTGCATGCTCGCCAACAGAACGCCCTCTACCTTCAACTATGCCTCAGTGACATGGCGCAGACCGCTGACGACGATCTCGAGACTGTTGAACTCCTCCTAACTCCCGAACCTGTCGCCGACAATGACGCGACCGACGCTGCTGAGAAACTCTTCACTGCCGTCTCTGACTGCGCCGACCTGCACCCCGATCCCGATTCTGATGAGGACCAAGATCAAGAGCAAGAGCCGGAACCAGGAACCGGAGGCTGGATTACTTCGGAAAATATGCAAGATTTCATGGACGAGAACGGAAACTTCCAAATGCCTGAAATCGGTACCCTTGGCGCTGGAGCTGGGTCCGTGAGGACTGCAGATCAGTTTGAAGATGCCGACGCTGGCGACGAGGTCGATGGTAATGAGGCCACCGATGCGACCAAGTGGCGCAGAACAAGCTGAGCGACATCCGAGAACATGCAGTAGCACTACCATGGCTGCGCGTTTTATCGCAAGTCACGCAATGATCACGATAGACAAATCTGATGGTTTTGCGCAAGGCACGACTCCTCATCACATCACACCGCTTCAGTCAAGTCGTCACGATGATTCAGAAATATGCCGCAACACTTGGTTACCCGGGATATCCCCAAAGATGTCCTGCTCAAGAGACCGCTACAGATATCTCACGGCCTTCGATGCGTATACCCGATCCGATCAGAAATCCCAAGTATCAATATACTTTGGCGTAGGTCGTTGTTGTCAAGTGTTTCGCGCTAGCGCTTTCGCAGACATACGCGTCTTCTAGCATTGAAGTGAAGAAGACTCTATCAGAACGATCGCAGTCTGCACATTATGTATTAAGAGCCTGCTCTGATTTACGTGCTTTTCGAATCCCTGCCCCGTTTCTACCTTCCATGACCCCTCACTTCCGATGCTATCCACGTGTCTCTATCACCAGTTTGGCCTTACGCGGGACCATTATGACGTCATGCTTCGGTCGGTCCGAGATATACACGACAGGGTGATGCCCTCAGCCATATCTACCAGCATTGAAGGTGTCTTATTAGAGACACAATTGGATCTAGGTGGTCATTAATTCCCTTGATCGATACTTGGGGACATCTACCTTACGTTTTTATAAATGAGTATGTAGAGAGACCTTCTATTGTTGCTGTTCACGTCAAATTCTACAGGCATGTTATATGTCTTGGAAAATGGATACACAACACACATTGCTCAGTCTGTCTCCATGATTGACGGTAAAGCAGTCACGCGACGCAATCGGAGTTCGATTTGGAAACATTCCCCTATCTCGTGAGGGTATTACTAGTATGTCAATCAGTATGAGATAGTTCAGATATCAAGGTCAACAATTAGAATGCGTTGAGCATTGCGAAGGCAACGAGACGGAGCCCGTCTGCAACGCTGCTTCTGTTCCTGAAATGCTCGTTAGCTTCAACCGCGAATCTCATTCTTTTGCTGAATCTCCTTCTCAACACGAGGAAATCGATGAGCCCGATTCCTCCCTCGTTTGTTTCCAGGCGCTTAGGTATGCAAGCCATGGAAGTAAAAGGGCGTATACTTGGTATGGTGAGAGAGAAGATCGGGAACTTCCGCCCAGCGGCCAACCACAACGTACAAGGGCATCCGTTCGACAGAATTATCTTGCTTATTTAGACATTGTTGTAACTTACTTTCTTGAAACATGCTATCAAATCCAAGCGATCAAGAACGAACGTTCGAATGTCCGACTTGTGACAGATCATTTGCGCGCCTTGAGCATCTACAGAGGCATCTCCGCACCCGTAAATACCCCGTTGCAAGAATGCCTAATTCGTGTTGAAAGAGTAGGAACTGATGATCTGCTTGTTCGCAAGCGTCTAAGATACCAAAGAACGACCGTATATCTGCTTTTGTGGACGCACGTTTACAAGGCAGGATCTGCTCAAGCGACATGATCGTAGAGCGCATGCGGCTCGCGCGGAGCCCATTGGAAAGGAAGCGCCTACCGCTGATTATGCTCCGCGAAATCATACCTTGGACTCAAACATTACAGGTCTGCCTGATACACGGAAGCCAAAACTGCCATCAGCTTCAGCCTGCGTACAGATCGAGCATGGAATCGAGCCACATGATAATAGCCCTGGCGACGGCTTCTCGTCTGAATTTCAGCTGCCGCGTGTTGTTCAGGCTGAAGGAATCATGCCAGATGCGAATACATTGATTGCGGCTAGCGATCAGATATCTATGGATACTTATCTCGACATCATTGATCACAACGATCTCAATCTGGACTGGAACAACATGGAGCTAGACGAGACGGGAATCCTTTTCAACACTCAGGCTGGTCTAGATATAAATCATGCCGACAAGTCTCTACACTTAAATAACAGTGCTCAGATCGCTGCAGCCAACATCGGCTGGAACGTGTCCGAAGAACAAAGAAAGGACTACGAGAATCTTCAGATCGTCGTAAATCAGCGTTTGCCCCACCTGATCCTCCCTTCCTATCCTACGCTCAGACGTTACATCGACGGCTATATCGATGGTTTCAACCAAGCTTTTCCACTTGTTCACGTACCTACCTTTGATCTGGGAACTTGTAGTCTGGAGCTGGTGCTTGCAATTGCAGCGATCGGCGCGTATGAACGCTTCGAGCCTCGCAACTCCGTCGAGCTATTTGACGCATCGAGAACGATCGCGAGAGAAAATCTCCGTATGTCGCAGACATGTCGAGAGAAGCAGAAAACACCGAGATCCACTCGTGGGTTATCACCGCCAGAATATCCCACAGCTTCCATGGTCGGTACACAAGACACTCTAACACGGACTGCAGGCATAGACAATTTGACGGCTTTGTTGTTGCTGAGCTTCCTTGGTCTGCTGGGCGCCGATTCTACGTTATACAGAGAGGTGCTCGATTTTCAGAACGACATGATCGAGGTCGTAAGGTACTTTGGCTTGGCCGAACAGCATTCGAACACGACGACATGGCAGGCTTGGGTCCAAGAAGAGCAAGAAAGACGAACCAAGTTCGGCCTATTTTGCTTCCTCAACCTTCAGACCGTCCTGCACGACGTCCCCTCACCAATTCTATGCAGTGAATGGCAATTGCGTTTGCCAAGTTCTGTCGAATCTTGGGAGGCGGCCAATGGAGAGGACTGGATCGTCGAGCTTGAGTCACCTCGGGTACCCTTTCAAACTGTTTTCAGATCGTTACTCGCGACGTCTGATAATCCTGGCACGAGTCTTGTCCGGAGCTTGACTCCATTCGACTGTACCATTCTAGGGTTGACGTTACTGCAACGAATTTACTATATACAACAACTGCAAGCTGCAACTGGAGAAGTTCTCCGAGAGGATGACATGAGAAGTCTACAGTGAGTAAACACAACACTAACTTGAAAGTAGCTCTAACTAATAATGCTCTCGCAGAGGCGCGATTCAAGGTTTGGAGTCAGCTTCACTAGAGCATCAGGTTCAACCCTCTAAGTGTGGTCAAGCAAAATTGCGAATCTCTGATATAGTGGCATATCAACACATAGCCTATATGCGGCTTCACGCAAATCTCAGCGGAAAACGTAACATACAGTCTCGCGACTCTGAGCAGATCGCACGATCCTTTTATGATGTGCCTTTGCAGGCCTGCGGCTCGTTCTCACCAGGACCACTATGGCGGTCTATCAACCAACTCCAAGTTGTCGTGGATTTGGGTGTCGCGTACGTTTCCCGCGATATTGGATGCTTCTCGAGCGTACCGCAAGCATTGTCGTGTCTGCATCATGGTGTCTTTCTAAGCAGATGGTTCTTCTCGCTGGCTTCTGAGCATCAAAAAGATCCCCTGGCGCGTAAGTGCACGAGGCAGGAACGTTTGCTACTCAGTGAATCGAGGCTAACTTTTTCCTAGCTGAAGAACTCCAGATCATTGACCATACACGGTCATTGATGCAAGAAGTTGTTATATCGGCGCCAGACATCAGCTCAAGCTTAGGATGTATGGACTTTTCTGAACCCAAATGCTGCCTTGAGCTTGGCATCTTGGTGCTGAAGATCTGGGCTTATATACTCGAGACCAAAGTCAAATGGCCGCTGGTTACTGTCCTTGGGCACTCGATGAGTCTGTATGCAGATATGATGTCATCTGCAAGGTCACACTTGGAAGCTCGATTATTGCATCAGGGTCAGGCTGGATGAGCATGTATGCAAATACGCGTGTGTGGGCAAAAACGATGATTTATTGCTTGTTCGAGGCTGAGCTGAGAGGTGGAGAAAGTTGGAGAGGGAGGAAAAGGTGGAGATGGAGAAAGTCACAACGCCAACGAACGGTGGAGAAATGATGAAATCACCCTGACAGTGCTGACATCTCCATCAGCAACAATTACCAATCCTCGCTTGCGTCACTGATACCACATCGTAGAAACCACGCGCTTTGCTCGGAAGGCAAGCGCGACCACTGAGACTTCCTTATTTAAGTACAGAACTTGAATGCTCCAAAATGCGTCTACCACTCACACCTGCAATACTTTCTTTTTCCGAAACATCTTTCACCCATCATGCCGACTCACAAAGTCTTCCGTTTGCATTCGCGCACAGACTTCTGTGCCATCAAGAGCCATGAAGAAGAGATGCCTACCCCTGACAAGCATGAAGTCCTCATCAAAGTCAAAAGTGTCTCCCTGAACTACCGCGACGTTGCTGTCGCCAATGGTGCATACCCTTTCCCTGTGAAAGACATGGTCGTCCCCTGCTCCGACGCTTGCGGTGAGGTCGTCGAACTCGGATCCGCCGTCAAGAATGTCGAAAAAGGCGATCTCGTTGTGTGCACTTTCGACCCGACGAACCTTTATGGACCCCAGAAGGATTGGCAGAATGGACTTGGTGGCCCTGTGGATGGAGTCTTGAGAGAGCATGTTGCCGTTCCTGCAGCAGCTGTTATCAAACTTCCTTCTGGCTCTGATGTCTCGACTGCGAGCTGGGCTAGCACGGTTTGCACTGGTGTCACTGCTTGGAACTGCTTGTATGGAAATATCCCTCTCCGTCCCGGTCAGACTGTGCTTCTTCAAGGTAAGTTAGACCAAGCGAGTCAATTATGACAATGCATTACTAGAGCTGACACGCAAAATTCGACAGGCACCGGAGGTGTCTCCATGACCGCCCTCCAGATCGCCAAGAACGCTGGCGCAACCACCATCATCACATCCTCTTCAGACAAAAAGCTCGAGTCCGTCAAGAAGGAGTTCGGCGTCGACCACACCATCAACTACAAAACCGCCGACTGGGCCGAAGAAGCCCGCAGACTGACAAACGGTCATGGCGTCGACTACATTATCGAGAACGGCGGCTCCGGCACCATCAAGCAGAGTCTAAACGCTATCGCCATGGGTGGAAATATCTCGGTCGTAGGCTTCTTGTCTGCAGCTGCTCAAGAGGATATGCCTGATGTTGCAGGTCTTGCTTTGAGCAAAGGATGTGTGGTCAGAGGTATCACTGTGGGATCTACTCAACTTCTCGAGGAGGCCGTACGCTTTTTCGGATCGAGAAAGATTGGTGTTCCTGTGGACAAGGTGTTTGGTTCTTCGCAAGAGGAGGTCATCAAGGCCTTTGAGTACTTGACTGGGGGCTCGCATATCGGCAAGGTCTGTATCAGCTTCGAGAAGTGAGAAGGAGCCATTGGGTTGTGTGACGAAAGGTAGAAATATATGTAGATTCGTAATAATCTAATACTTTGTACTCTGATCCTTTCCCATATCATCAAGAAGCAGAAGTCAGATCTGCATACACCAGCACTCTGTTCGATCCGCCACAAGCCTCTGTACTATTGCCCGCACATGGCGAACCGCAACCATTAGCCAAAACATCACCAGTAAGCAATTTGCCAGCATCAGGCTTGCTCGCTTGACCCCAACACTCGGCTTGATATTCTAGCCCACAATAGACAAAGCCTCGAGCCTTGCAAGCATCTAAACACTTGGCCACTGTCATGTCATTGCCCGCAGCAACCGAATTCAGTAGCGTACGACTGCTTCCACCATCAGAGTAACATGACTGCAGGGTATAATTCCCGTAACCAGCTCTTGCGACAAACGGTGTTGCCATAGTGTCAAGCACCACACTGATCAGACTGCCGCCACCGCATTTGAGAGTCGAGTCTCCAGCACATTTGGAGTTGCAGACGGAAAGGGAGGAAGCAGGGTTCGTAGGTGCTGTCTTGCCGCACCAACATTCGGAGGACCATTCGGTGCCTGAGTATGGGTAGCCGAGTGTGCGACAAGCGGTGGCGCATAAAGCTGGTGTGTTTGAGGAGTTGGAGTAGGCTAGTTTTGGGAGGACTCTGGCACCTGAGTCGACATAGCAGGATTGATTGTAGACGACGAAACCGGTAGGGAGTGATGGATTAGAGACGGTTGAGATGCTTGAAGATAGGGTGCCAGATGAATAGGAAGAGGAGCGAAGGGAGCTACTTGTTGTAGTTGACGATGAAGTGATAGCTGACGAGGAGCTTAGAGTTGACGATGAAGCTATCGTCGAAGATGAAGTCATCGTCGTGGAGGTTGAGCCGGTAGAGACGAGACTAGATGAAATAACATTGGTCGAGGAGCTGCTCACGACGATAGAGCTACTCAGAGAGCTAGAAGTCTGAGCGCTTGATGATACGGTGTTTGAGCTCAAAGTGGTCGAAGTAGACGAGCCGGAGACCGAGCTAGTCGATGAAACACTGCTGATCTCTGAGCTGGTTGAAGAAGCGGCGGCAGAAGCTGAGCTAGACGAGGAAGAACTAGCAGAGGCGATCGAAGTTGCTGATGTCGAAGAGTCAGTCGAGGACGCGCTCGTTGTGGCAGAGCGTGACGAGCTACCATCAATTGTCGAAGATGCCGAGGAAGTGCTCGAAACGGTTGAAGAACTGCTGATTGATCCAACAGAGCTGGAGCTGGTCGAGGTGGTACCACTCGAGACCGAGTCACTTGTGGAGGACCCGGTACTTGATGTGAATGTAGAGAGCGTTGACGTGCTGCTGGCTCCAAGAGTTGAGCTGCTGGGCGAGGTGACGGAGTTGCTCGAAGACGATGACGCAGCGAGGCCGCTTGCATCACGAGATTGCACAATGGCAAAAGTGGTTCCTGGAGCAATGGTCATGGTGGTGTTGTCGAAATCACTGTAGTATGAACAACTGGTCGCACCGTCATCAAAAGCTGAAGCCACACAAGAGGTGCTACTTGCGCAGACATTGAGACAGTCATCAATGAAGGTAGTGGCTCTCTTCCTCGGTAGACGTATACGAGTGCCAGAGTAAGAAGTATTGACCTGAATTGAATAGGTCACACCACCAAAGACAGGTCTAGCACCGCTGGTGTATGCAGAGCTCGCAGGTGACGTCTGCGTGACCGATGCGGTCGATGAAGAAGGTGCAATAGCGCTCGATGCGGTTGCGGATAAGGTTGCCGAGGAGGAATTCACGCCCGAACTTGAGGGCGTATCTGAGCTTGTTGAGGAAGAAAAGCTTGAGAGACCAGCGGAGATCGAGACCGAAGAAGTCAAACTAGAAGTAGCAGAACTACTGGAGGAAGCAGCGACCGAGCCTAATGAGGAAGGAATAGCAGAGCTTGGCGAAGAAGATATGGCAGGCGCTGACGATGAAAGTGCACTAGAGCTCGATGTGGTAGGCGCGGATGATGAGCTGACGCTCGACACACTTGAAAATCTGCTGACCCGGGAGCCAGAGAGAACATTGTTACCTGAGGATGACAGAGACCCAAGAGCAGTCTTCTTCCAACAAGTACCGCTTCCAGCTCCGTTCTTACCGCCCACATAAGTGAAGGCGTTGCATTGTGCGTCCGCATCGCATGCGTTCATACAGTCGACGAAACTGGTTGACGCAGCAGCATTACTGTAAGCACCCTGTGTGCTGTCAGAAGAGTAGGCAATGGTGTAGTTACTACCAGCCGAGTTGGTGGTCCAAGGAGCGAGAGCTGAGGCGGTCGAAGTGGACGCTACTGATGTACTTGAGCTGCTGCTGACAACTGTTGAGCTTTGGGAGGACAAGAAGCCAGCAACAAAGTTGACACCAGCGGGAGTAGCATTACCTCTGCTGTTCTTCAACCAGCACGTCGCAGAGCCTAGACCGTTGTTTCCTCCCACATAAGTGAAAGCTACGCAACCAGCAGTGGTATCGCAAGCGGCAAAGCAGTCCATATAAGAATTGCTGACTTGTGCACTCGAGAAGGATCCAACCGAGGTGTCCGAGGAGCAGCGTATTGTGTAGTTGTTTTGCGAGCCGACAACGATCTGATTGTCGACACCGGGACATATGTTGGAGTCCGAGACTGGGTCAGTAGCGGTACTGGCGGTAGTCGGAGAAGATTTGGTTGCTGTCGTAGTTGTTGACAAAGATGTCAGGGCCGAAGCCAAAACAGCTCCAATGGCACCGCCATTCTTGTTAGGATATCCTACGCTACCCTTCATGTAGCAATTACCTCCGGCATAGGTGACAGCAATGCAGCCAGAGGTGATTTCGCATTTTGAAAGACAGTTCTCGATGCTCCTCACAGAGGTAGATGCGATATCTCCACCTGCATGGTCGATGCCGCACTGAATTGTGTAGTTTGTGCCTGCAGATGTTGTGTAATTCTTGGAATCGTCGTTCGGACACGACAATGGATCGATGATAGTTCCGTTAAACTTGAAAAGAGTCAAACGTGCGTTTCCACCACAGTACTCATTCTCATTGCCCGGACACTGCATGAGGCAGCTGGTGTTACTGTTTAAGCCAACATCTGCTGGAAGCTTGGAGCCACAGAAACATTGCTCTTTGAACTCGGTACCGAAGTATGCGTAGCCAGCGCAGTAAGTAGCGCAAAGTTCGTTGGTCATACCTGTAGTATTGCTGAAACTGGCGGCGGTCAGAGCGCGAGACTGCACAACAGACTCATTGTAGCATCCTTGGTAGATGTAGTTCTGGATGACCGGAGGAACAACAGGCGTCGTTTTTATGGTAGCATTGCCGCTTATCGAGAATACCGAGTATCTTCCGTAACCGCCACACTTCTGCGTAGAGTTGCCCGCACATGGTGTCAAACATGCTTGCTCACCAACCAATCGAGCTTGGTAACCAAGCGAGTTGCCACAAAGACAGTCATATCCTTGGAGAATGTTATTGATGTATGATGCGGATAGGCCAGCAAGGCTGTACGAAGCAATGCTACAAGCAGCTGTGCAAGTTTCGATGGTATTGGTCGAGTTGCTGAAAGCCTGATAAGGCAAGATCCTGCCGGCGCTGGGCCCGTCTGAGCTGTCGGCGAAGCAGCCAGCGTACGACATGCCACTGTAAGGTACAGACGGTGGCGAGACAGTCGACTGGCATGTAGTGTTGGGCCACGGGTCATCTCCTTGTACAAGTCGAGGGCAGCCAAAGTCAAAAGCTCTTGATTTAGAGCCACTCCAGTTGTCCAGGAAGAACCTTGACTTACCAGCTGCACTGTTAACCATACAGCCAAAGTCATGTGCACAATCGATCAGGTCGACTGTTTTACAACTCGTGGAACTGGCACTAGTGCAAACTGGAGGGAAGGCCTTGATGAAGTTGTAGAATCGCTCTTGATGGTTTGCTCCGGTAGTATCAGGTCCACATCGACTAGAGTCGTCGACCATGTCTTGTAAACCGCGCGCATAGTTGATAGATCTTGAATTGTATCTGGACAAGACTGCGGCTGGTCCGGAAGCGACAAGAGTTGAGCCATAGGTTGGTGTGTAGTTGTCAAGCCCGTCACGCCAGTCATTGTAGTTTGTACAAGATCCGGTACTGACAGGTCTATCCGCGTTAAACCACACATAGCTGTCTGGGTTACCGATCCAGTAGTTGATCCTTGTAGCAAGGCCGAGAGTCTTACCCACAGCCGCATATCTTTGCACCATTTGAGCACCGAGAGAGTGGCCAGCAACAACAATCTGATTGATGTTGGGGAACATTGCCTTGTTATCGTAGTAAGTAAGAATTTGGTCGAGGACATCAAATGAGGACGTGGCAATTTTGCTGGAAGGATAGACTGTGAGAGGTCAGAAAGAGAAATTTGCAATAAATTTCGAGCGTGCGTACCATTGTTCTCAGCTTGGCTCCAGTCGGCACCATGCCAGACTAAGCACGAGGTGTTGGATCCTTTGCCAGGGGCAAGCCCATCAATCCAAGGATATACGTTGCCCTTGTCATCGCCATTAGGAAAGAAGGGCGCGATGATTTGTACATTGTCTGCACTAGGGCCGCTCCCAGATTTTGAAACATCATTAAGAGCACCCTGTACACCCCAGATATAGTTCAAGGGGTCCCTGTTGAGTCCATGGATGATGACAATCACGCGCTGGACTTTTGTATTGCTAAGTCGCTGGCCGGAAGAGTTTAGAGAAGAGTAGTTGACAAGCGTGACGTTTCGGCTCTTCTTGTCCACGATGTTCCAGAAACTGAGTTCAGCTCCGCCGATGCTCGGCGGTAGGCCTCCAGGAATGACTTCGCCAGCATATTGTTGAGCGCTAACAGTCTGCAGAGGCAAGAGCAAGGCCAGTAAGAAGAGAAAATTCGAAAGAAGGACGTTGATCTCGTACATGTCTCCGATGGAACGAATGACTGGAGATGCAGAGAGAAGGAGAATACAACTTACCACTAGGATCTACGCGCCGGACCATGAGCACACTATATGGCACGTACGATCTTTCAAGTCTTGAGCAGTGGCTGGTGTCTCATACGGCCATCCCGAAAGGCTCGTGGCTCAAGGTCAGAATAATTTATCAGGACATGAAGCCTGTACGCTGGAAAGCCGTTACGCTTGACATGCTTCCAGAAGCGGACCCCTTCACCACTGACGCCACTACCACGGAGCTGAGGTCGAACGTGCAATCTTGAGTTCATCAGCTCGAGCTGAACGGTGAACCCCGTACACATACTTTGCAATAAACGACAGCACGCTTCGAGCTGCATTTCTTGATGAGGGCTTTCGAAGTCGGACCATAAGGTCGACTAATTGTGGCAGCCAAGGCTCAGGGATGTTTTTCCTCGTATCACTGACCCCGTGGAGAGTCAAGACTACAAAGGAGAAGCCAGCAATGCTTTGACGGCCTGGACCTATGCCAAGCCACTGGATAAGCTTCGGAAGCTATCATGACATGGTTATAATAATAATATGCATATTTGTACTCCAAGTATACTAAAGTTTGTTGCTCATAGCTTGAGTACACATACGCATGGTGTCGACAGACTTTGAATTTCAGGATATAACTGTTACATACTCGCATGGTAAGGACTTCCGTAGAGACTTGTGCACTTTCCGCCGTCACCAATTATTATGCACTGTGAAGAGTCTCGATAAGCCAAGCCCAAAGCACCCAGCAGCTTTGCTGGCCTCTTCACAATAGTACAAAGACTTGAGGTGGCACTCACGTGGTCGTCTGCATCCAGCACTCGCAGACAAGTCCGTGTTCGAATATTTGTACGACAGAAATTTCGGCGTCGAACTGCCTCCGATCCGTTAAGCAATTCCACGTGGTGGGGGAACCGAGATCTGCTAGCGGCTGGTGACAGGTGATCGACATAACTTGGAGTTCGATCTCCATATCGGCGAACCATGATCTATACGTCGACCATGACAAGGTGGCTGTTTTGTTTTCAAGTCCGCGACATACACTCAATAGAAGTGCTGAAAGACTGTGGCATGCCATTGTGTTGGGCACTGTTTGGCGCCCATGTATGAGACGGCTCAAACCTCAGTAGATGACACGTTGGCCTCAAAAACGCCAACTTCAAGCTGCTCCAAGTTGTGAAAGGTGCCTAGAAACACATGGAGCTAGCAAAGGTGAACGATTACAGACGACCCGAAATGAGTGCTTCGTGTGTACAGAAATGGCCATATTGGAGAGGGCGGCTGAAGCCACGCTTCTTTAAGACGACTTTCCCGCGTCAAGAATGTCATTGACCGTGCACATGGCCCAATTCGACAGCTGACTGGATCCATTCCATCGGAATGTTGCGAACACAGCGAGGCTGGTAGGGATTCAATTCAAGTCAACCAGAAGCAGTCTTTGCATAGTTCGAATCAAAGTTGGTTGATGGGGGATTTCAGGACAAACGTCCGATCATGATCAACGATCGATCAAGAATTGTAGGCAACGAGAGAGACGAAGATCAGAGGTATAGATGGGAACCAGGGACTCTGGCAGAGCTCAAATCAGCGAACGTGCGGATGTTTGTCTGGAAGCGCCACCAAAACATCGGGGACGTTCGAAGACGGTCTGGACAAACAGCATCGACGATTACAAATTATTGTCGAGTCGCTGAGCAGAGATGAGAAGAGCAGCATGAAGGAACAGACACAGGTCAAGAAGTAGGATAAATCAAGGCGCGACAAATGAAAACTCTTTTGGGAGATGGGAGATTATCAGGCAGTAGTGAGTAGGAGAGTGATGGTCGGAAAGTGTAAATGCACAAACGTTTGTGTGTGAGAAGAACAGGGAAACTGGGACTTTGTGGGTCCGGTAGATGGGCATTCGGAGTAGGAGGTGTGGAAGTGGCTGGTGGTATAACAGCGCAGAGCAACAACCAAGAGAGACCTTCTGGCTTGCAAGGAAACAGACTTAACGAGCATCAACGAGAGGGGATGCAGCAGAATTGATCGGGAGAAGGAAAATTGAGTTTGGGCGGCGTGGATGCGACGACTTGACTGGCAGGCGGGACTAATGACATGAGCCAAGAAGCACAGGGCAGGGCACTGGAAGGCTGCACGGCTGGCTGTTCCAAGCCATACCACGACAAGAGGGATACAGTCAAGCGGCGTCCACCTCGATCCACAACAGACACACGCTCCCGACGACGAGCTCAGTCGACTCGTGCCTGGCCTCTCTGCTCCCGTGCTCGCGTCTGTGTAGCTGCTGATGCGCCCTTTGTCGACGGGCCCATCTGCGCGCTGCTTTGCTGAACAAGACTTGGCTGAGGCCCGTACAAGCGTCCTGGGGAATGTCTGGTCCTCGCAAAACCGACACCGACACCGACGACCACAGGGCCATGCGCTCCAACATGGTCCCGCCGCCGTACCATGACGACCCGGAAGACGACGACGACGCCACTCCCAGCGCGACGCCCGCCCGCAACCCTCCTCCTGCCACGGCCGCCAGCAAACTGCTGTCGCGCCCGACCCTGCGCCCCTCGCCGCCACATAGCTCCATCACGCCGACAATAAACGAGCCCGATGCAACCGACGACAGCTCCCTCTCTGTCAGTCCTGACGAAGCCGAAATCGCAAGGCTGCGTGCCGCCGTCACGGCCAGGATGACCTCGAATCTGCAGCGGGCAAAGGCAAACCTGGCCGCTCAACAGCATCAACTCCTGTACATGCCCTCGCCGGATGCTCAGCAGTCACCCTCGGTCAGCCGCTCCAGTAGCTCCAACCAGGTGCCCCGTCGCCCTTCACCCATCAAAGAGGAACATGCCATTGTCTCTCCCCTCACCGCCGCCTTTAGCAGTCCGCTGGCATCTAGCAGTCCGCTGCCCTCGGCCAGAACTGTCTCCACCGAGTCGACTTCCTCTTCGTCTCGTACCATCCGTGGAAGTGCTACTGCTACTCCAGCCGCCCTGCCTTTGCGCACCCCATCATATCCTTTCCCGTATGTCCCTGGTACGCCACGCACATGGTCGTCGTCCTTCCACCAGCCGTTCACCGCCCTGTCGCCAACCGTATCTGCCGCTCAATCTGGCGACAGCAGTACTCCCGGCGGCCTTCCTATGTCCGGTGCTACTACCCCCGCTGCTACCGGTGCCGCATTCGCTCCTCAAGGCTTCGAGTTTACTCAGAGTCAGGACCCTCGCTTCCCCACGCCTAACGTCTACGACCTCGTGCTACAACTAAGCTCAGAACCTGGTCTGGAGGCTTGGTGGTCTGCCGTTGCTAACATTATGAACGACGTCTACAAAGCAGACCGAGCGAGCTTGGCCCTTCCTGCTGACTCAAACGACATCGAGAATGTGCCTTGGGGCCAGAAGACGACTTTCAATGTTGCTGGCCGAGAGGACGACCAATCTGATGGTAGCCAGCCTTCAAACCACCCAGCACCTCCTGTACTGTCCTTGCCTCCTCGTTCTGTGCCCGATCCATCTCCCTTGGGTCGCATTCGTCCAACTCTCGAGTCTCGACATTCATACGCTGGTCACACGTCGGTCGATACACCGCAACGCCCAGGCTCCGCATTGCGTCCGAACATGCCGTCACGCACCGTCAGCCACGCCCCTGGTATGACCAATGTGCCCTTACCATCTCCAGGCCTCGACTATCGTAGCCACACCTATCGAAGCACATCCGTCAGCGAACCCGAGTTCAGCAGCGTTGGCGGCTACAGCCAGCCAACACAGCTAGCCGTTTACTCGGTACTCAAGGGCTTGGAATTCGAGGTTGATGGTCTGATTGACTCGAGCGGTATCAACAGGGTACTGGAAAGAGGCAAGCTGATTACACTGACCCGTGACTACTCGACCAACGGCCATGACAACCAACCCTCTTCCCACAGCTCACAGGATGAGAATTCGGTCAAAGCAAAATCTCAGCAGCCGGTCCAACCTCCACCACCAACTCAAACGATCGGTAAAGCTCCTCAACCTTTTGGCAACTTCCGCAACCTCTTCTCGCAGATGGACAACAACAAGCGCCGTGGGTCCACCTTTGAAGAATATGAGCAATACCCTCCATCCCCTTGGGCTCAGTCGCCCGCACCTTCGCCCGCTATGCAAGCCGATCCGGAAAATAACCCTTTCTTTGCAGCTGAAGAGAGCGTTGAAGATTCATTCAACCCAGCCAATGCCGCCCACGACTACTCACATCTGGAGCCCGTCGAGGCTATCGGCGTTGACCGGGCTCACACCGTTGTGCACATCCCTCTAATCCACCCCACGTTGTCACCAATAATGCACAGCTATCGCACAGAATCACCGAATCCAGAAGGTCGCCCGGAAAGTCGTGCTCAGTCAATGTCTCAAGTATCCACTGGCGAGCGGAGAGCGCCCATCGCGATTCTCTCCATTCTCAGTCCAGCTGTGCCGTATCCTCAGAACCTCGTCCAATCTCTAAAACTGCTTGGACCACATCTGGCCACATCTTATTATATGGCTCAACAGTACACCAACGCACACAGCCAAGCCATGGGCATCCGTCATCACAAGTCTATCTCGGGTCACAACGTCGGTTTCGCGCCTCTGAGCATCGCTCCAGGAAATCTGGAAGATCTCATTCGTGCCGATCTGGATGAAGTGGCAGGTTCAATCTCTGGTAGTATGACTAGTCCATCCGATTACTCTGGGCGTTCCAGACACAGTCCTTCCGGTTCGATAGTGGGTACTCCTGGATGGGACCCGGCAGCCTTCGGTCTTAATTCCAACAGCAAGTCGGTAGCTAGCACACCAGCTGGTCTGCGTGGATCGGAAATCACTGACAGCTATTTTGACGCTAAGAAGATGCACCGCGCAGTGGGTGTAGCTGGTAATCAGAACTCCTTGGCAACCCCGGCAAAGGATAGGGCCAAGAGAGTCTCTGTCTCTGCAGTCGATGAGGAACAGCCGATTGAAAAACGCAACAAGGTTGCTCGGCCAGGCAAGGAAGACAAGTCCCCACTCAAACCTGCTGGTCGTGAGCTAAGTCCTACGCGACCTGGCGACAATTCTATCGCAAGGAAGTCCAGCTTTCGTAGTAACGCACCTCCACCTACCATTGTTGCCGAGGGTGGAGATAAGCGTCATTCTGTCTTACACTCCTACGGCGCCGACTTTAGCTCGTCTTTCCAGGGTCTGCCTGCTGCAACCACGCCTGTACCAAAGACCCCGGGACCTACGACTCATGTCAGAGCGAGTTCCGTCTCTGAGGACATGCCTCCGCCTTCCGAGCGGCTGTTGCGCACGATCATTGATTCACTGCCCGTTCAGATCTTTACCGCCGCTCCCGGCACTGGCGCAATAACTTGGGTCAACTCGAAGTTCCTTGTGTATCGTGGACATGACTCCAGGCAAGTCCTGAAGGAACCTTGGCAGGCAATTCATCCCGAAGACAGGAGCAAGTATATGGAAAGCTGGAATCGCTCGCTCCGGACAGGTCAGCAGTTGCAACAGAAGATTCGTCTGCAACGCTTCGATGGTAACTACCGGTGGTTCTACGTTCGGGCTGCGCCTCTGAAGGACAAGAAACAGAATATCGTTCACTGGATAGGTACAAACATGGATTTCCACGAACAACACCAGGCCGAACTGAACCTAGCCCGCCAGCAAGAGACTGCTGCTTCTGAAGCAAAGTACCGGGCATTGGCAAACTCAAGCCCCCAGGTCGTCTTTACGGTCAACAAATCAAAGGGTATCACTTTCTGCAACTCGCAATGGCTTAACTATTCTGGGCAAAGCGAGTCTCAGGCACTAGGCATCGGCTTTATGGAACACGTTCACCCTGATGACATCGTCAAGTGTAGATTGCCTGCATTCGACAACGACTCGAGTAACGCCACTAACGTTCCCACTACTATGCCGCCCGAGCCTCGCAGAACGCTGTCTTCATCTGCGCAATCGTCTAGCGCCTCTTCAGATACTGAGCGTGGGCCTACAAGCCCTGTGAATACGTCGCCTACAACACAACTGCCTCAGGCAAGACTATCGCAATTGGCATCGACTGGTATCTTGAAGGTGTCGAGAGACGCGGATGGCAAGCCTTCGTACTCAACCGAGGTGCGGTTGCGGTCAAAGGATGGTGAATACAGGTGGCATCTCGTCAGAGTCCTCCTTGCCGAGCGTGATCTTCAAGAAGACGAAGAGGAGACATGGTACGGTACCTGTACCGACATCAACGACCACAAGGCGCTCGAACGTGACTTGAAGGAGACCATGGATGAAAAATCGCGCTTCTTGAGCAACATGTCCCACGAGATCCGTACACCTCTTAACGGCATCACCGGTATGGTCAATTTCTTGATTGATAGTAGCTTGACTTCAGAACAGATGGAGCATGTCAATATCATTCGAGCTTCAACAGAAGGATTGCGTGGCCTGATCAACGACATTCTTGATCTCTCAAAGGCTGAGGCCGGCATGATCCAGCTTAATATGGATTGGATGCATGTACGTTCTCTCATTGAGGAGGTCAATGACTTGACTTCGGCTATGGCGATTGACAAAGGGCTCGAGCTCAATTACCTGGTTGAACCCGATGTACCCTCACAGATCAAGGGTGATCGCTTCCGAATTCGTCAAATCTTGCTCAACGTCATTGGCAATGCGATCAAGTTCACCCAAGTCGGAGAAGTTTTCATTCGATGCAGTGTGCCACAAGAAGAAGAGAGTCTCCCACCTACCGATGATTCGATGTACATACAGTTCGAGATTATGGATACTGGTCAAGGATTCACGGAGAAGGAGGCACAATATCTTTTCAAGCGCTTCAGCCAGATTGACGGAAGTAGCACTCGTCAACACGGTGGTACAGGCCTCGGACTTGTGATCTCGCGCCAGTTGGCACAACTGCACGGAGGTGATATGACCGCACGCGGTGTCCCTGGTAAAGGTGCAACTTTCAGCTTCATCATTAAGACCACTCTTCCTGCTGGAGATGATAAGCCACCTCCACCGCCATCTACACCAGGTCCAGCTTTGCTTCCTGTGACGCCTTTGACACCCTCGCCGATGCCGACGGTGATTCATGACCCTAGGCTGTCAAATACGCTCAATCTGCCGTTACGGGGCTCGTCAAGAGATATATCAGATGCTACAGATGCGTCGTCGCCGGATTTTGATCAGGCGTCTCCAGTCACATCGTCATCCGGCAGTTCAGATCCTTCGATCAGAGGTGGGACCGTGGGTAGTGCTCAGTCGGTCAGATCTTCTGCATCTTCTTTTGTACCTGATCCTTCCCTCTTGTTGCAGTCGCCACCAATCGAGTTGGCGATTCCCTCAGATGGCAAGCCTGGTCGCATCTACACGGCAAGTCCAGCGCCGAGTGACGCCAGTAATGCTAGTGCTGGTGCTGCTCCACATGCCACCATCAGGACGGTATCCCCTGGAGGTAGTCACCTGCCGCCCATGTATTCCATTCTGGTAGTATGCCCTCTGAAGCACGCACGCGAAGCAACCGTTCAGCACATGGATATGACATTGCCTAAGAATATCCCTCACAAGATTACTGCGAGGGAAAATCTGATAGAGTGCCAGAAGATGATTGGTGGGGAGGATGCAATGATTTTCTCCCATATTGTGCTGGTCTTGCAATCTGTGCCAGAGATCATCGCATTCGTCCAGCAGGTCTTTACTTCACCTCCTCATTCGTCGACGCAACTGGTGCTCATCACCGACTTGCAACAACGACGGAAGCTAATGGAACAAGCATCGGAATACGATTACGATGCACTAGCAAAGGCCAGGCGGATGCAATTCATCTTCAAGCCACTCAAGCCAAGCAAGTTTGCATCCATCTTCGATCCACGAAAGGAGCGGGAGATGAGCACCGACCGCAACCAGGACTCGGCACAGCAGGTCGCTGTCAGCCAAAAGCAGGTATACGAAGAAATGATCCGACGATTGGGCAACAAAAATAAGCGAGTCCTGTTGGTTGAAGACAACCGTGTCAATCAGATGGTGAGTTTTGAACAGGCCGAGATCATACGAACATGGCTAACAAGCATGCAGGTTCTTCTTAAATTCCTCAGCAAAGTCAACGTCAAGGTCGACACAGTTCTGGACGGTGTGCAGTGCACCGACAAAGTCTTCGCCAATCCTCATGGATATTACTCAATCATTTTGGTAAGCATACTCCGAGTGAAAGACGTCCGACATTGCTGACATGTTCTTTAGTGTGATCTTCATATGCCCAACAAGGACGGCTACCAAACTTGTCGGGAAATTCGCAAATGGGAGAAGAAGAACAAACAACCATACCTGCCAATCGTTGCGCTGTCCGCCAACGTAATGGGAGATGTATACGCCAAGTGCGTAGACGCAGGATTCAATAGCTACGTGACTAAGCCAGTCGACTTCAAAGAGCTTAGTACGGTCATGTTGACATATCTGGACCCTTCGGACCCGAACCAACCCATTGAATTCATGAAGCAGAAGAAATAAGCCATCAGTCTTTGACAAGGCGAAAGAGCAGGAATATTGTAGGCGGACCTGCCATCGCCTATGAGGTTAGGCAATTTTGTGGAGGACAAATCTTAGCAGGCGCAAAGGCGTTGAAAGG
Source organism: Aureobasidium subglaciale EXF-2481 (assembly GCF_000721755.1). Lineage (NCBI taxonomy): Eukaryota > Fungi > Ascomycota > Dothideomycetes > Dothideales > Saccotheciaceae > Aureobasidium > Aureobasidium subglaciale. The sequence goes on along the minus strand of NW_013566984.1, from coordinate 356,475 downwards.
GTGTGTTTGATGGATTGATTTTCTAACTGGATGGGCTGTCAACGCGCCCATCATTGAATGACAAAGTTCTTTTTGCGAGGAGCAGCGGGTCAAGAGGAGGAGTTTTGATCACTCCGGGCGGCGAATCAGCATGGATAAGGGTCATTGCGCTTTCTCTTTCCAAAATCTTCGTTGCGTTGTCGCTACTCTCGTCGTTGTTTTTGCCTGTCTGTTCGCCCTGCATAGCGATACATTGGACTGTTTTCCTTTCTCATCTCTTTTTTAACTTCTTCTTTATCTTCGATTCAAACCATACCTTTCTCCTCTTTTCGTTCCTGGACCTCATGTTTCCTAGTCATGTTTCTTTACTGTATGAGCATCCGTCTTTATAATTCTTAGCCTTTGAGGAACCTACATCATGTTGGTTAAGGGAGGCCAGCTGCAGAACAAGATACCAAAGAGCTGCAAAGAGGCTGAAAGTGGTACGTTCAGACTGTTGCATATGGCACAACCTAGCACCAGCAGTGATAATAGCATGTACGAACAGTATCGAATTATGGTTTCGCATGTTCATCGCAGACCCAAAGAGGAAGGCGGGCTTGCATGTGGGGATGGTTCGTGCTCGGGGCAAGGTGGTCGGCGGAAGCGACGGGACTGGGTAAAATGACGTGGTGGTTCGGCGTGCCGGCAGCGATTTGGGTGGGTTCGTGCCTGCCTCTTGCAGGAACCTAAACAACACGCTCCTTCCGTCAAGTTATTCGTACCTGTTCATATTGATCTTTGTAAGATCGCAAATCAGTCGCAATGGATAGGCAAGAGTATCCCACCATGGCGGTATGTTTCACATTCGGGTCTCGCGCCAGGGGACAACAAGATGCAGCAGCGCGGGTTGTTTCGAGCGAGCTTATGCGCAAGGGCTAACACTCACGATTGCAGGCCACTCTTGAGCCTGGTCAGGCCATCAGCGTTCTCAACGATCGCGTCCGACAAGTTGGCCGTCTCAATTCCGACATTGCCGACTGGCTTCAAGTAAGACGACCCAAAGTCGCATCACGCAGACGCGACAATTGCTCATACAAGGCAGGAACGAAGGAGACTCGAGGAGCAATACTCTGCTGGTCTGCGCAAGCTCGCAAGGCGATCCCCTCCTGGCGACTCGATCCAGGACCTTGGGTACTTTGACTTTCCCAAACCCGAGTGAATCAACACTGACCAGGCCACTGCAGCATCTTCTCGGTACCATGGACGACGCTTACATCCGCCCTCGAAACTCTGGCCGAATCGCACCAAGTGCTGGCACAGAGAATTGAAGTCGACGTCGAGCGACCACTGCGCGACTTTGGCTCGAACAGTCGCGAGATGCAGGCCATGTCGACCATCCAGGGCAATCTCACCTCAATGGCGCGCGATGTCGAGAATGCACAGAAAAAGAGCGAACGTTTGAACAACAAGGGATCCAACAATGCAGGTCGCGCCGATAGTGAGCTCGAGGGCGCACAGTCGCAGTGGTCTGCTCAGGCGCCATACGTTTTCGAGTCTCTGCAATCTCTCGATGAGAGTAGATTGAATCATCTGAGAGATGTGCTTACTCAATTCCAAACGCACGAGATCGACGCCATTGAGAAGACGCGAGTGTCGGCCGAGTCGGTGCTGAATATCCTGTTGAACATTGAGACTGCGGATGAGATCAAGACGTACGCTCTGCGTGTTGCCAGCGGGGACATTGTACCCAAAGAGAAGCCTAGAAGCCGCCAGTCCATGTTCATTCCTCCTTCCCTGGCTCCAAGCACTCAGCACGATGACAGTGCTAGCGTGCGTTCCGGTCCTGGTATGCCAATTCTACACATTATACACATAGCATAGACTGACCAAAAACAGCACCGGTAGATCAACTTCCCGAGTCGAAGGGCAAGCAGAAGGGCGGTCTCAAGAGATTGGGCACTCTTCTTGGCCGAAACAAGAACCGCGACAGCAAGATAATCCCTAACAGAGCATCCGAGTCTCCGGAGCGCAAGCCGTCTAGGCCATCGGCTTTCAACTCCTTGTCCAGTAGATTTGGGCGCAACAACGACTTGCCCACTCCCCTCGAGGAGAACGAAGAACACACCAACTCTCCTCTTCGCACCATCACGAGCAACACAAACTCGTCGTATCGTGGACCCTCGAACGGCGACAAGGAATTGCCGCCCATTGATGGCTCCGCTCAGTCTCTGGCTGCTGCAGGTCTTGCTCCAGAGCCATCGTACCAGCCTTACCAGCAAAACACGGCTCCGCAATTGCAGGAGCCTCTGCAGCCCTCGCAGGCTTCGTTGCCTCTTCAGCCTTCTCCTCAACCCTTTGCCCCTGACCTCTCGCAGCCCTTTCAACCTTTACAGTCAAGTCAGACTCTTCAGCCGACTCGCGACATCGAGGGCTTCTCGGAGCCACCTCCAGCTGTCGATCTTATCTCGCAAGCCCAGCAAGAAGCTGCAGATGCAAACGATGCCAACCAACCTCAGTTCAAGTTGGACATTCGTAATGCACCCATCGCCGAAGAAGGTGGAGACGCTGCTCTGACCAGTGTCGTCAACACTCTGAAGATGCAAGCTCCTCCTCTTACCTCGCGCAGAGCAGGTACCGTCCGCGGACGTCGCGACATGCGCGCTAGTGTCTACGGACAATCTCCAGTTACCACTCCAGACGTTACCGAGGAAGCCTCCGCTCCTTCTATTGCTCCTCCACCGATACAGACCACACAGGAAATGACACGAGCACCTTTGGAAATTTCGACTTCGTCCCTGTCATCGGCACAGAGTCCGTCGTCGCCCATGTTCACATCTGCTTCGTCCAACTTTCCCTCGTCTACCTTCTCGCCTTTCCACGGCTCTGCTCAAGCCACTGCAGCCAGCGTCTTTGCACGCCCAGCTTCGCGTATCGGCGAGAGCGATCACGACACTGGATCCATCCGCTCCGGCCGTTCTCTCAGTAGCTCGCAAAGCCAGACCAGCAAGCACCCTGAACTACACGAGCCCGGTCTCAACAGCTCCATTATCGAGACTGTCAGCGCATGGTTCGAGCAAGGCCAATTGACCCGCAGTGTCACCATTGGCGAGATTGCGCTTGCCTACAACCCCTCCAACTTCACCTCTCCCTTTGGTCATGAAAACATCCGCGTAGACGGTTTCTCCAGCCTGGAAAAGGTAGCCCCGAACCCTGCTTTCTTAACTGCCGCCGACCAATCAGGCGAATACAGTGTCAACCTCGCCGGTATCCAAAAGACAGCCGTGGCATTCAAATATCAAGTCTCTTCTCCTGGCACAACGGCTGCACCACTTCTGCTCACCCCAGCATGGAAAATCGAACCCACGCAAACTTCTGCAATTCTCAGCTACAGTCTGAATCCCGCCTTTATCCTTCCTGCTGGGCAGACAAGTATGACGCTGCAGAATGTAGTCTTGATGCTTTACCTCGACCCTACATCTAAAGCATCCACCTGTCTCTCAAAGCCAGTCGGAAACTTTGACAAGGCCAAGAATCTCATCTACTGGCAACTCGGCAACATTACACTTTCTTCCACACCCGGTAAACTGCTCGCTAGATTCCAGACACCCGAGGGAGAGGCAAGAGCTGGACACATAGAAGCCAAATGGGAAGTCGTCGGTAATGGATTAGGAGACAGTCTTGGCGTCAGTGTTAGAGAAGAGGCTGCTAAAGAGGCAGATCCTTTTGCTGATGAGAGTATTGGTGGTGGTGAAGGCGGTGGTGCTTGGAAGAGGGTTGCAGAGATCAGGAGGGTTGTTGCTGGTGTTTATCATGCCAAGTAAAACCCTCACCTTTTTCCTTACCCCTGCTTCATCGACCGAAAACACACATACCTATAGTGTTTCCCCAGGAAAATAAAGGAAAGGGAAAAAGAAAGAGGAAGGGGATTTTTTTTTGATAATTGTAATTTTTTGTCCTTTTTGTCGTTTCGAGGAATCTTCCTTTTCACCCTTTTCTTTTTTTTTGGAGTTGTATAGTGTCTTTGCTTCGAAGTTGTTTCTACTTTCAGTCTCTTGTATATTCCCCAATCGAGTTTTTGTTTCCATGTATTCTACTTCTGTCTCTGTTTAAATTGGCGAATTAAGGCCGTGATTTTGCTCTCGATATTGCTCAACGGCACGCTCCCAGCGAGCTGGCCACGAGCAATGCGTCAAGGACGGCAGAGACGTGTCAAGCGCTGTGGCAGACGAGTATGGTTGGGCAAGATCCCGATGCGATAGTCGCAAGCGTCAAAGCGTTCGTACGTTACATCAAGCACAGAAGAGACATGATAAAAGCTCTGGCCCACGAATGTGATTGCTTGGTATCAAAAAGAATGTATCAAATCCTCAGCCGTTGGAGTTCACTTTCTGATACGAGCCCAGAATCTCCTCAATCTAGCGAACCGAGGTCTTCTGGGCGAATTGCCTGGACGTGGTGCTGCTAGTACACCACTCTCACTGTCCGGGGGTTTTGAAACGCCACAGCCTGGGAGTCCTGAATCAACACGGTCTGGAAATCTTGAATCATCACGCTCCGATGGGGACCGACTCCTTGATGGACACTGACATCCTGATGGGATTTGATATCCTGTCGGAGACCGACGCGGGCATTTGCAAGTACGTCGTCGTGGCAATGGTTGTTTCCATGGCCGAGAAGGCTGCTGTTGAGGAGGCAGAGGTTGTGCACTTGGTATGAATGGCATGGTATGGCTAGCGCTGGGTAAAGGCATGGACGTCTGCACGACGTAAGGGCTGCCACTGCCGGCATTCGGGATGGAGTAGACAATCCGAGTGGTGTCTGTCGTCAATGTAACATTTGGTGTGCCGCCGGTTTGGGAGATTTGACTACCATCGCTTGTGATGATCAGCATCATACTCATCATACAAAACAGCCGAGATATGAAAGACTTACTCTGATGCTGGTGCAGAGGGAGGTAGGAGTACACCGGCTTGTTTCGACATCGTGATACTTTGCTATTGATGTTTGCGTTGGTGAATAGCGCTTGTTGATGGAAAGGGTAAGATGTCGTGGTGGGAAGAAGCAGAGGGCAGATGTACCGGGTGTAAACAAAGTACGCAGCGGTGGTGATGTTTTGGAAAGTGCATGCTTAAATGCTCTTGCCTATTTATGGTGAAAGGCCGAAGTCTTGATGACGATCTGATCCTGGCTTTGCGTTGTTGAGATGGACGATAGAAGATCGGATGCTTCTTGCTGCAACGATATCCCCAGTTCTGATAGAGATCTCCTGATTACAGAGTGCCAGGATGGAAGGCTCGACCTGCTGGCGTGAGTTATGCCTGACTCAAAAGTCTCCAAATACGTCAAGATGAGACCATCCATCAAGTGAAAGCGCATCTGACGAGGCAGGGGGCTCTCCAATGGACTTCTGAAGTTCCAAGCTGTGCACCAAACAAGAAGGTGCCTTCAACTTCTCACCAGCTACATCCTTCCAATCAATCTCATCAAAGAAAGTATGTCCCATGACATCTTTAGCACCACTTTCCCCTGCTCCAAGTCTCTGATCCGAATCTCTCTTCAACAACTGCTTGCAAATACCTTTACCGCTTTCCTCCATATCCAATGGGAAAACGGGTTTCCCTTCATCCAAAATCTCCTCAAACACTGCATCTTGATCCTCCCCCCTAGCAGGTTCTTCAGCTGTAAGCATCTGGAAAATCACAACCCCGAATCCCCACCAATCAGCTCCATAACCATAACGTTTCCCTAGCAGCACTTCTGGCGCCATGAAAGATGAATTGCCACAAAATGTGGATGTTCGAGAGCTGCTTGTCATGTTGCCTTTGCAGATCCCAAAACCTGTGAGACGGATATGTGCAGAAGGGTAAAGGAGGCAATGGTCCAGTTTTATAGCTCTGTGGATTATCCCGTTGGAGTGGAGGAAGGAGATGGCATGGCAGAGTTCGGCGGCGAGGAAGCGGGTGCTATGGATGGTTAGTTTCCCGGTGCTTGAGATGAGGGCTTCTAGGTCGCCGTTTGCGAAGTATGGCGTTGTCAGGATTATCTCCCTATCTGTCTGGAAGGAATCTAGGAGGTGAAGTATATAATTTGAATTGGAGTTGAAGATGTCTCTTGTAGAGTTGAAAGCACGAGTCCATATTTTGAGTGCTGCGGGGTCGTGGAAGCCATCTTTTGGGATGACTTTGAATACGTAGAAATCCTTTGAAGAGTGTTTTTCGGCTAGGTAGATGTTGCTTGAGGTGCCAGATGTTAGTCGTCGAATCGTTCTTAGATGTCTTGGATCGATGTGCTGATGGTTGATTGATGCCATGCTTGAATTGTGGTTGTGCAATATGACGTAGAACGTGAAACGAGATGCAGATGGAAGTGAAGTTGGTGTTCGATTTTCACAGGCACTAGAAGTCTTTTCTATGTTGTTGATAGACACGGGGTCCCTCGCTGTGTTGTGTTGGTCGTATAGTAAGCCAATCACTGAGACGTAACGTCACGTCCGTGCGCGGCAGCGGAATCAAACTCCGCGGGAGCTAGAGCCGACAGACAACCACACTCGATGAGCACAAAAGAGTGAAGATGTCCTTTGGAGCACCGGTCTAGAACACTATGATCCACTCAAGTTCGAGAAGTGAAGTGAGATGACGAGCAAGATTGAGTGTGCTTCGAAGCTGTACCACGGATGCAAGGATTGTTGTGAGAGATTACTCGTGCAATATCTATACTGTCCATGCTGTCCAAGATCAGCGAAGAATACAATCCAAGTGATACGAAGCGTATCAAAGGCACGAAGGAAGCTCACAGCTCGACGGGGAGAAAAAGAGGAGAACCAACGATATTGTACAGCAGAAAAGGGATCGAATGTATTTTTCTGTAGTTTAGTGAGGGGAAACATATCATGCAAGACTGATTTTTCTCCATCAATCACAGGTCCGCCAGGCCAAGATGTGCACATCCTCCACGCCATCCATCTCACACTGACTGACCTTGCTCGCAAATAGGGCGCGCTGCTCGTACTCCTCACGATCTGCCCCGTTGTTGAAAGCCCAAACGATGTATTGTGGTACCCACGGTCGATCTGGCTCGCTGAAGCAACTACTATGTGCCATGTAGCTCTGAGGCACAATCCCTATAAGGTACAGTTGCTTGTAAGGCTTCAGACCATATTGGCCAAGAATTTGTCTCTGGGATTCTCGAGGAAAGCCGCTGAACGCAACAGATTGTAGGCTAGGCATGAGAGGAAACGCCTGTACCACTCTACGGACGGACTCTGGGTGTAGTATTCTCCTTAAAGCAGCGTCGCGCCGCCACTTCGCCTTTGCTTTTGGGAGATGAACAGGAGCCACGGTGAGGTGCTTGACATGTTTGAGTCCAGCGTTACTGGGTGAGCAGAAGCTGTCGAGAACAGCGCGTTCTTGTTCGTTGATGGTGATGAGTGGTCGGCGATAAAGCTCTGGCAGAGCTCCGTAGCGAGCAGTGTTGCTGACCAAGCTCAGTGCTATGAGATCAGACCGCCGCACTACATGTCCTGCAATACATGTCCATATCTCCGGAAGGTCCAGAGCCTTGTTTTGTTGGGGCCCCGGGACGGATGACTTGGTGGGGATGGATTCCTGAGGTCCGTCAAGTTCTGCCGGGGAAGTGTCCCGTCCTCTGGCCTTCTTTCTTCTTGGCTCAAAGAACCGGCCATCCTCATCCTCGCTGGTTGTACTAGAGGCAGTATCCCAGGGTCTGGAATTATCAGGAAGTGCCTGACATATCGTCGACTCGCACCGATTAGTGGAGCAAGTTGTGGTCGAACCAGCGCGTCTCCGCTTGGTTCTGCTAACAGGCATAGGTTTCCAAATATAGGCTATAGAGGTCGCAGACGCATGTGAGCGTTGTTGAATCTTCGCTTTGAGATAGTGTCTAATCTTTGAGATCGGAGATGGTTATCGGATGAAGGTCGGTAAGATGGCAGCAGAGACTGATGAGAAAATATACCACTTTTCAAATAACAAGACCGGAGGAGTCACTCTTGCATCGTGGGATTCATGGCAGGTTGCAAGTAATCATAACGCGTAAGACGAGTCATGAGATACACAACATTCTCGCCCTGTCTTATTCCCGCATAAGCGAGCGAAACATCGCAGAGGACGGAAGCGGTTGCTCATAGGGTATCATCGTAGTAGCGTATTCATGCTCTTGCTGGAAAATGGAAGTCTGAAAAGAAGATCACGGGATGACTCATAGAGAAGACTTCTCGCCGATGTGTGGGAACACGTGGCTGAGTCCGTTCAAAGGTGCCTTATCGTTGTTGTCTGCATTTTCGTCGTATCGCATGGTCTTCTCGCCTTTGGCCGGGTCCTTGGAGTCGTTCTGGCCATCCAAATGGTCCTTTCTAATTTGGTCTTGGTGCCACTTGGACAGATCTAAAGTCTTGTCGACTTCTTTTGTGAGCTTGTCAATTTCTTCCTGGAACTTCTCATCTCTGGTCTTCTTGGCTTCTTCTTTGGCGATATCGTCTTTGCTCTTGATAGGCTTGCCAGGAAGATATCCGGGGTCAGTCTGTGCCCACAGGTCCTCGAGTTCGTCTTCCCAGCCGATTGCTTTGGCAAGTTTTCGCACACCAGCGTCGCAGTCGCCGAGTAACAGAACATCGTCGGAGCGTGAACCAAGGCCTCCGACTCTTTCCATGTTGATCAAGACTCTAGGTACTCCAGATTTGCAAGCACCAGGCAGACTTGCGAAAGGCTGAACCTGTAGCGACGTGCCCAGAACGATGCAGAGATCTGCCTCAGTTGGCACGTCAATATTGTCGAAGAAGGCGCTGGGTAGCTGCTCGCCAAAGAAGACAATCTCAGGTTTAACCAAACCGTGGCAGCTAGATTTGTGGCAGCGAGGGATAGTCTTGGCTTCGATTTGCTTCTTCAACTCTTCTTGTGGGTACGGGCTCTTGCAGTCGATGCAGCTCTGACGGGCGAAACTGCCATGAGCTTCAATAATTGACTCATCCGGCACACCAGCTTCGCGTTCGAGACAGTCGATGTTTTGAGTGAACAACTTAAGCAGCAGGCCTTTCTCGTGGAGCAGACGGATGAAGGAATGTGTGACGGTCGGGCGGTATTTGCCAGGGTAGAGCTCATGAGCGAGAGTGTAGAATGGCGTAGGATTCTCGCGGAAGAAGGAAATGTCGAAAACGGCCTCGGCATACGGTAGGTTGAGTCTAGCTAGGTTGGCGTAGAGACCAGTGTTGGGCGAGCGGAAGTCGGGGATGCCTGCACTTGTCGAGATTCCTGCGCCCGTCATGACGACAATGCGCTTCGCGTGCCCTTCCTTGATATACTTGGCCAAGCCATCGACTGTGCGACTCTCAAGTGTTTTGGAAGGTGCGCCCTCATCTACCGGGCTTGAACCGTCTTGTCCCATTTTGTAGCGACCTTTGCCTACTTTTCCACGATCCTTGTTGGCCGCGCCTGACTGGCGGTGCGCTTTGTTCTTGCGACCTATCTTGAAGGCGTCACGAAGCCAGCGACTGAAAGGAATTGCAAATGTTATGTCGACGATGTCGTGGAGACTAGAAGGCTTCAGGTTGATGAAGTTGGCGCGAAGAAGAAATGTCTAGAGAAAGCAAGATGGAACCCCAGAAAGTCGAGCCCTGAACTTTCCCTTGTGCGATCGCGTGTTTGCGTCATCGTGACTTGAGGCTCGGCGACCAACTCCGGGCTCGAGGCTTTACTGACAGGGTGAGAAGCTCGACGACAAATGTAGGAACTGTCGACGACGGTACAGCCATACAGAATTGTCCTTTCGAACTCATGGTCGCCTGAAACTCTTTATGGTAGTCTACAGATTGATCTTGAGCATACTGGTCCACTGGATATTTGCAAACGACAATCACCTTTGCTCCATCGCTGGGGAGACCATCACTTGATGCCAAATATCCAGAAGCCAGAGAACAAGATCGCCTTTCCGGCTCTGTTGTTCGTGATCACTAGGGGAACATGAACAGAACAGTCTAACCGGACTAGATCATGCATTGCCCAAAATCATGTGATCCATTTCACTTTTGCAACCAAAGCACGCATTCGTACTCATCACCTCGCCAAACCAGCCTCGAACAGTTCGAGTCTACCATCACACATCTGATCTTCGACGTCCGAGGAAGCTAGATCAGAGAGGATGATACGTCTCCCTCTCCTCCGCCGTCATCTCCTGAACCCTATTCATAAACACCCCCATCCTCCGCACCTTTTCATACTTCTTCTCCTGCACTCGACTCCCCACCCCTGCTCCACTGCCCCTATGTCTGTCACCCACAATCTCCTTTCTCAAATCTGCAATCACAGTCTCCTTTTGAGAAAGCATTGCAGCTTGTTTTTCGATAACGTTGTTTTTCTCTTCGATGGTGGTGCTGAGTTCATTGATTCTCGTGATGCTTTCGCGCGAGAGACGTGAGTACTCGGAGGCAGCGACGTATTCAAAGTCGCGAGGGAGGATGATGTTGTGGATGTTGTGGATGTTGCGGTGTTGTAGTGTTGAGCTCCTGATGACCGGTCTGGCTGCCTGTATGGCCTTAGTAGACATGCGTTGAGTGAACATGATGCTGTATCTGTCGACGATGGCTGACACTTTGGAAGATCTGTGTGTTGCTCGGAAACTTTTTTGATGTAGAAAGAGAAACAGGACAATCAAAGCAGAAAGTGAAAAAGTCATACGTGCCAAAAGTTGGAAAAGAGTCGGGAAAGCGGATTCTGTTTGTGACTCAAAAGAACGAATCATGAATCTGCTTTGTTAGCACGAACAAGTTCCCCGAGAAAAACTCGCTCAAGACTCGAATTACACAAGGCATCAGCTGTCCGCCAGGGCGCAAGAGCAAACGGCCATGAAGTATGGCGACCAAAAGGGAGTATTCAAAACTTTCTGTAGCATTTGGTGGATTTGGATATAAAACAAGCAGGGGAGGATTTGGTTGTGAAAGGACATTAAAGATAATCAACAAGGGGCGTGATGGTGAGAGTATTCTCTTCGTGCTTTTAGACGCCCATCTTCTCAGCGGTAGCCATCAGACTGCCGATGAAAGTGACGATAAGTCTACTGCGAACGTTGCAGATATCTTCGGGCACGAGCCAAATGGTCGCGCCCATCTTTCTGGCGATGGAAATGGCGAGCTTGGCGTTGGCATATGCTTCGTCGTCGTTGCGGCCGGAGGCAACCATGTCGTAGTCGACGTAACTGCTCTTCATGCCGTTAAGGACGTCCAGGAAGAATATACCATTGCCGAGAGAGCTGTCCTTGAAACTGCGAATGGCCGATGACTTGCCACCCTTCTTGGACATGCCGTTAGCCCAGTTGACCATATCAGCGTCGCTGATTTCGCGCTTGCCCATACGTTGGGCGAGAGCACCGAGAGTGTTGACGATATCTTTGCGCATCAGTTGCCAGACCAGACCAAGAGTAAGCGTACGTTGACCGTCAGTGATATCAGCACCTTGGATACCGACCAGGGAGAAGCGGTTTTGCTTGCCAATCTCAACAGCATAGTTTGTGTTTTCAACAGCCTTGAAACGCATGAGCTCATTGCCGTTAGCAGGACGCTTGTTGCAGTGACGCCATTGTACGGAGCCAGGAATGACCTTGTCGTAGGCTTGCAGGAGAATTGTACCATCGCGGAGGTCATCGAAGAAGGACACAACGGTGGGTTGAACGTCAAGACTGTTGAGCCAGAGAGTAAAGACACGAGCCTCACGCTCACCCTCGGCATCAAAGTCCTCAATATCAGCCTTCTCTTCCTCAGTGATGGGATCAAGTCCAGGGTGGGTGTTGAACAAGTTGGCGACGAAGGCAAGGTTGAGCTTGGGGTTACCGGCGACGAGCGACTTGGGAGTCAAAAACTTGCGGCAGTCGAGTTTGTCGGCGTTGTCAAGGACTTGCTCGGCGCGTTGCATGAGGTCGCCGGTCTGGAGGGGGGAACGAGAGCAAATTTCGGGCTTGAGCTGGTTGAGAAGAACGGTGTAGTTCTCACCATCCTTGACGTCGCTCGAGAAGTTGGAGACGCTGGACACGGTCAGATTGCTTCCTCTGGAAGAAGGACTACAATACTCACGTTCTATGCCACTTGGCATTCTTCAGGTGGTAGTTGAACCAGCGCAGCAGAATCTGCTCAGCAGGCAGACGCAGGAATTGTTCCAAGGTCTCGTCATCTTCCAACAGTCTGTACAGCTCGGGGTGAAGTCTGATGTCGATCTTGCCGAGCAAACCTCTGCGGATGATTTGCCAGATCAAACCAAGAATCAAGTGCTCCTTGACTTCAATGATATCACCAGAGCCAATGTTGACGACGGAACAACCAATACCCTTTGCCGACTCAATGACGATGTTGTTGTTCTCAGTCATGTGGAAGGCGTTGAGAGTCTTGATCTTCTTGCCGGGTCTGTTCAGTACACGCTCATCGATTGTGTCAGGCACACTATCGTTGATGAGTTTGGCCAGTACCAGACCGTCCTTGCACTCGTCGAACATCTCAAAGGTATCGGTGGGGAAAGGCAGCTTGTTGCCAATGTCGGCATCTCCGGCAAGGACGGCATTGATGTGACGGGTGAACTCCTCGCGCTCGTCCTCGTTGATGGTGTGTTGCGAACTAGACGTGGCACCTCCAACGTGGATACGGCCACCTCCAGTTGCGCCACCACCAACGCTGCCCTTGGAAGCGTGGCCGGGAGTGGTTTGTTGACCTTGTAGTTGAGCGTTGCTGAGACCGCGCGAACGAGTGGGCCCGGTGGCCATGCTCTTCTGCGCTTGCGACGAGGTGCGGAGCTTCGAGATCAACTACGCGCTTGTCAGTCGGGTCTTGACGGAGGTAGGCGGGTGGGCTGGTATACATCAACATAGTCGTCCAACTCTACTCGTCGCGAACTGTCCAGCTCAACCTCTTTGAGAGCCTGTCGCACGACATCGTAGGGTTGGCGCTCCGAGTTTTGAGTGGCCTTGATGACGGTAGCTTCATCTATGTAGCCCTTGTCGTCGACATCCATGTTCTGGAAGGCATTAGACAGTTGGAAGATCTCATTCTGGTCGAACTGAGGGTATTTCCTGTAGCCTGTCAGTTCCTATCATCCAATCGCACGCGTGTCCAGCGTCCGGAGCCATACCTTTGCAGCTTAATTACGTTCATGATTGCGGTGGTGGGGGGGAAAGAGTAGCTAGACGCGTGAAGATGGCGGGCGGAGATTGCTAATTATGAGTCGCGGGATCCGGATGCCTGACGTTCCACTTCGACTTTCAACGGCACAGTTGCTTGACGTATCCGCGTATTCGATTTCGTACTCAGCCTCGATCAATGCTGTATTATCCAGAGAGACAGAAGGCAGAAAGGTTAAGGTACATAGACACGCGGTGGGTGACGTCGACGTCTTGGAAGCAGTAGGATTCACTTGCCGACAGCTTTCAATTGGTGCCCCCCGGTCTGACATGCACCGCCACGCTTCAGTGCCCAACGCCTCAAACTTTAGTTATACTGTCGGATCTGTCTCTTATGAAAGCAGCTGCCTGATACTGAGTAACAATTCTGATTCTCATCTATAAAGCTAGACCTGCGCCTCTGAATCTATATGCTCAAATCAAGAGGTAGAAGCTGGTGAGCACACTTGGGCCAACAAACAGCCCAATCCAAAACACTACGTTGCCTAGTAAGTCTCGACCCTTGAGAAGCTTGGTTCGGCTAAGCATCACCAGAGGCATCTGCAACAACTGCATCGTGAAGAGATAGCCTCGAACCTTCTTGAAGAGACAAGCCATGACCAACTCGTGCACCAGTGCGGATAGTAGGAAGGTGACAAAAGTCGCTGTTCCCTTGGAAAGATGGAAGGCTGAGATGGAAGAGTGGTAGACATGCCTCAGCAGGAAGTTGTGCACAGGCCTGTTCCAGTCTCTTGCATACTGGTCCCAGGATACGCTGTTCCACCAGTCGCCATAAAAGCCTCGATCCGCGAAACAGGTGAGCTCGGCCAGCACGTTGAGTACACATTCCTGCATGACGATTAGTGAACTTCCTCTTGAATTTTGTAACGTTGAATCACGACTTACCCAGATGACATACCACGACAGCAGCTGTTCCAGCAAAAGGGGGAAAAGCATGTCGCTCACAATCCATGGCATTTGCTTTGCTCTTTCTTCCAAAGACATGCCCGCTTCCTTCATGCGGACCGTCTCGGCCACTGGAGGGTAAATATATGCTTGAGAGATGACTTGCATCACACACATGGTTCCAAATGTGGCCATGGACTTTTCAAGTACATACCACCAGTTGATACGCTCCTGTCGGGGGTATTCGAGTTCGTACACCAATGTCGGGAGAATGGTCCAGTCGGCAAAATTGGTAGATGTCAAGTTGTTTGGGTAGGCCTTCTCGTCAGATTGCGCCTTGCCTTTGAGGTCCTTATCCAAGGCAGTGATCTCTTCCTCGATAATGCGCTGGAAGGCCTGCATTTGATCTTGGGTCAGAGGTTGACCGGATTCCATAGCGGTTGCAACACTAGCCACATCTGAAGTCTCGTTGTCGAGATTAGTCGAGGTGCGGGTAGCCACCGGACGACGTTTCTTGTCATTCGAATCCACTCTCTCCAGGGCACTAGTCACTGCGGGACTGATAGACTGAGGACTAGTTGGTACAGATCCGATAGGCTTCGTATCGCGGAGGTCGCGCAACTTCTCTCTCAACATGTTGCGCCGCCTGTAGAGAACTGAGAGGTGTCCATTGTAGAAGCCATAACTATGTTGCTTCATGAGGAAGACCATAGTATGGAGAACCATGAAGATGGTATGAGACCAAGGCCACTCGCGGTAAAACATCCACCAAACGACAGATCCTAGGAAGAAGGTCTGCCAGACGTTCTGAATGATCCATCCTGACCGATTCCAGCTGATGTAGTTTTTGACAATGGCCTTCTGCAGCAAGAAGCCTAACGCCGACGAAAAGACCATGACAGCATCGGTGACACCCAAGACCAGGACGTCGTGACCGAACATGATCTTAAAGACCTCGTTCCCGCCAAATATGCTCCCATGCTCTTTCCAATTGTATGCCGAGACCTTGAGGAACATGAGGACCATGGCCAACCAGAACAAGGTAAAGAAGCCATGGAAGGGCGACTCTGCGCTCAGAGGGTTCTGTCGGTCAAAGGTGGTGAATTGGCGAGTGAAGACCAGATCGCGGAGGCTTCTGGCTTTCTTGGATGGATCTTGCGATGCTTCTTCTCTTTCCATACCCTTTCTAAGGATATCGCGGACGTCGGGATCATCGGCAGTAAGGATGTAGTGACCTTTTCGGTCGGTCTTTTCGAGGCGGATCTGAATGCTCTTGCGGCGAGAGTCTGGCGATTGTTGGCGGCTTGGAGCCGTCGACTGTCTTCTGATATGACCCACGCCTGAGGTAGATGGCTTGAGAGACAGATCTTGGTCTGACTTGTCGCTTGTAATGGTCTGGCCTAGATGACCGCCGCTGCTACCATCGATGATTGTGTCTGGGTCGAGCTCGATCTTGTCATAGTCTTCGACATCTTCATCGGAGGTCAAGGAAGTTGAGGATGAAGTATTGGACGTGTCGACGTTCTGAAGATAAGCCGTCTCTTGGTGACGTGGCTTCAGAGAAGCAAAGCCATCTTTCTGTATGCTGCCCACCAGTTCTTGGGCATCCAACGTATTGTTTGTCTTTAGACCAGGACGACGGCTTCCTCGAGCCAGTCCGTCCATGATGAGCGAGAATTGTCGTCAGTGGAGATGAGAGGAAATGATGGTTGATAGGATGAAGGGGTGCTTAGGGTGAGATGAGGGAGGCTAGGGTTAGTGAAGGAAGAAATGGCTGGACATGTCACGATGTGATCAGTTTGCCAGGGGAACAGGGCAGCCCACACAGAAGAGTCTGTGTCAGACAGTCATATACGGGGCTTCGTTTACGGTGGACACGCCGGAAATTCGACCTCATGCGCGAGTTGGCAAGGACTGGGTCGGAAGAGTTGCTACTTTTCGCTGCTTGGCTGACGATCAGGAATGACGCAGCCTGACGAATGATGCTGAAGCTCCTCGCCTAGGAGTTACATCCCGGGCCTCGGTCGAACTCACCACCTGGCGATTTGTTTCTACGCGAAGATTGTTGTCACAGCAAGAGATGATGCTATGTGCGGGTATCATGTAGTCTATCTGCAGCAAATCTTTGTGCATCCAAGACAGCAGATACATGGCATGCCGTGTACAGACTTGGCCAATCAAGGGTCTGATTCAGGGTCTTCCGACAATCACGTCGGCAGCTTCAGCTTCTGTGACAAACTTTGAAAGGAAGCTCCCCGCATCATAAGCCGCTTTTTTGTTCCAGCAGAAAAACCGTAATCATCCATATCGCGACTTTTGCTCAGGAAACAATCAAAACTTACATCAACATGGCCGATCCTCAAGCAATGGAAATCGATACGGATACCACCGATCAGGAGATTCTCCTCGCCGCTACCAACCATGATCTCGACTCCCTCCGCCGCCTTTTGCGCACCCCCAAGGGCTCAGCAAATGTTGTCGACTCTGATACTGGCATGACTCCTCTCCACGCCGCCATTGCTGCTTGCGAGGCCGACGAAGACACCGCTCAAGACAAGATAGACATGGATGTCGACGAGGCCGCCACTCTCAATGACACGGCTCTGGAGGAAGAGGAGGCTCTCAAGACTGTCAAGCTCCTTCTTGAAAACGGCGCTATCTGGAACGATCTGGACGACAACAACGAGACCCCCGGGTGCTTGGCTCTGCGCTTGGGTCTAAAAAAGTGCTATGAGGCCATGGTCGAGGCTGGTGTTCGTGCCGAGTTACTTCTCAGCCGTCTGGATGGTTTCGAGATGCTGGCACAATACGAGGACGATAGCGAAGAGGAAGAGGAGGATGCTGAAGGCTTCGAGATCATTGAGAATGAGAATGGTGATTCACTACAAGCTTCCATGGTCGAAGTCGATGAGAGCGCGCCCGAGCTCGTTGGTCCTGACGGCACCGTGCCTGGGGCCGAGAGTGTCCCCGAGCTTGTTCAAATCGATGAGAACGGCCAGGAGACCAAGGTTGATGTCAACAGTGAAGACTACCTCGCATCAGAGCTCACATTCAAGGGCGACAGACTTCTGGACGCCGACAAGAACGGTGTCATGATGTCTTGGGAGACCGACATCATGCTAAAGACCGTCGATCGTCTCTGCCCTGAACGTGGACTTCGCGTCCTCAACGTTGGTCATGGTATGGGTATCATTGATGGCATCTTCCAGGACAAGAAGGTTGCTGTCCATCACATCATTGAAGCACATCCCGATGTCCTCGCCCGCATGCGCAAGGACGGCTGGTACGAGAAGCCTGGCGTCAAGATCCACGAAGGCAGATGGCAAGACGTTGTTCCTCAGCTTGTTGAGGAGAACCAGGTCTTTGATGGCATCTACTTCGACACTTTTGCCGAGGAGTACAAGGCTTTGAAGGAGTTCTTTACTGAATACGTCATTGGTCTTCTTGATCCTGAAGGTCGCTTCGGTTTCTTCAACGGTCTTGGTGCCGACAGACAGGTCTGCTACGACGTTTACACCAGAGTTGTCGAGATGGACTTATTTGATGCCGGTATGGACACCGAATTCGAGGACATTCACATCCCCGATCTCGACGAGCAGGGTGAGTGGGAAGGTGTCCGCCGTCGCTACTGGGCGTTGGACAACTACCGCATGCCTACCTGCAAATTCGTTGGTTGAGTCAATCGCCGTATCAAAAAATTGACCACTTGCGTCGGGCGTACACGACTTGGCTCAAGATTCATCTTCGCCCCACGCAGAGATCAAGTCATTGCTTGAATGGCTGCTTTCGTCCAGCACTTTCTCCGCTGCCTCTTTGCCAGTCACGGGAAGTCTTTGGAGACCCCTCCTCTTCATGTCACCAGGCACAAGTTTGGGATCGAGCAATCCTATTTGAACCAGCACACTTGCTTGGTCCCAGTACAACTGCTCATGCCATAACTTGCCGCCGCGGATGCTGACGATAGACACCACAGCCACTTCAACCGACTTGTTCGTCGGGGGGACGTCTGGCAGTATCCTAAATATCATATCAGAGCGCTATGTCGTATTGTTCACAATGGACGAATACTCACCAAGGTACCGCCTGTGTATGTCTGAACGAGACGATCATTTCGTCCACCACTTTCTCAACACCAATTGTGCGACTGAGTAGACGCAATTTGAGACTTGGTGGATTGCCGGGAAGAAAGACATTTCGATAGAAACGATCGAGCTCGTCTCGTCCGATGCCACCTGTCATAGTAGGCACGGCGTTGACATAGGGCACCTGGCTCAACATAAACGTTGCCATCTTAGCATCTTTATCCTCGAACCTGTCTGCACAAACGTCAGTGACTTCCACCTTGTAACATCTTTCCAAGAGACACATACACTTATTCCATTCATCCACAACACCTTCTAAATCAACCTCCACGCCAAACCCTTTTCTCAATGCTCCCAATGTCCTGCTCCAACTCAATCCTGCGGCAACTCTATCATATTCTTCCAAATCTCTCTCTGCAAATCCTGGATATGTATCAGGATACACATAGGTCTTGAAAGTCGAAGCGCCAAAAGGTTGAATAGAAGCAAGATGACAAAGCAACGAGAGATGAACAGGATATTTGTGCTTTGGAGACGGCAGAGCAGTAGGGTAGTAGCAAGTCAAAGACATGCAATGAGGAAGAGGTTTTTGGGCGAGCGTGAGGATGTGAGTTGCCGCTTCACCGAATGCTGAAAACACGTCAATTCGTGGTCATAGAATTAAGGGGAAGGAGCAAAGTAGGATCACCTATTATAGCATAGTTCTGACCTAATTCTAGATCATCTGAGAAATGCTGTACTGTCCATTTGAAATCTTTGATGTCTCCTGTGGAAGGAATGTATGTCACATTAAATCCCTCCTGTCGAAGATGTTTGAGAAATACGCGATCGAATTCTGTGTCGTCAGACAAGACATGTACACGAGGAGACTTGCTGTTAAATGTTAGAAAGCCGTGGTGAAGTTTGTTCCAGGTGTGTTCTTCTGCCATGATGTCGAGATTATACACCCGTGAGTACTACTGAGAGAAGCAGTCAGAGACTCACATCGCTGAGGTTGACATGATCTTTGTCTTATATCGTGATACGGAGTATGGTCTTTGCGTCGCTCGATCTTGATCAGGGCTGGCGTGGTGATGAGAGCCGGATCAGGCTTCGGATGTCGCGTTTCCGTGATCCGAAAGAAGAGGTTCGATCACTAATTGTGGACTATCAGGTGAGTGACATCAATCTTTCAAGTTAATTGCCAAAGATTAATGAACCACTCGCACAATGGAAAAAGGTGAATGAGCAGGATATCGAGACGAGGATATTGCGAGGATCGAGAAAGAGCGTCATGAAATCTTGGCACACGAATCAGTCGAATGTCTGTCGTGCAATTCGCAAACACACTCTGCTCAAGTGAGATTTGGACAACGGAATACACGATCTTCATACTTATCCGCTGCTACAGAATTTGACGGGAGCATCCAAGCTTCCC
Source organism: Aureobasidium subglaciale EXF-2481 (assembly GCF_000721755.1). Classification (NCBI taxonomy): domain Eukaryota; kingdom Fungi; phylum Ascomycota; class Dothideomycetes; order Dothideales; family Saccotheciaceae; genus Aureobasidium; species Aureobasidium subglaciale. Next base: position 336,960 of record NW_013566984.1, on the reverse strand, counting down.
CATCGCGACAGAACATCTTGTTCCGTGTGTGCTGCCAGCTGAGGGTCTTGTCGAAGCTGCAGCAATTCTATGTAGTTCTGCCATCCTCGCCGTCTCCTCACCATACGCATGACTCCGTTACCACTCGCTTTGCCTACGTATGACAAGGCGATAGCCTGCGTATGATCTGCAGAACCTTTTTGACCACTGACACTTTCAAGGTGTTCCAATTGCCTCAGGAAAACAATGGCCTCTTCATCTGGCGCCGCGTCGCTGTCTCTCCAACCTCTGCGAATGGATCTGGCCAACCCCTTTAATGTGTGACTTGGCAATCCCAAAGTACCAGCCACGCTCTTACAAACAAGGCCTCCGACAACACGGCCTACACCCTTTACAAGACCGACCGCACCATCCTGTTCGAAGCCATGGATCGGCTGGGTCACAACACCGGTCTTCGCGTCGTGCAGTCCAAAGCAGACTTCCTCGGCTCCTGCTTTCAGACCTGATCTGATGCCAGTGATCTCGTTCCTCATACGGACAGTCCGATCTCCCATTGAATGAGCAGGCGCGTTGTGAAAGCCATTCGTTACATTGTATAACAGATCAATCGGGAACTGCAGAATCTTGCCGCCGATACTGGCCCCGAATCTGCCGATGCTTTTGAGAGTGTTGCCTGATCCGTCAGTAGCAACCTGGCCGTCGAACAGGACTTTCGGAGCAACGCTATCTTTCGATGTTGGTCCTTTTATGTCTCTGTTCAATCTCGAGACGCAAGTTTTGTAGCCAACGGCCGTCGAACCGAGTGTGGCCAGAGCGCCGATGAGTGGATCTTGGGCGCCTTCTTCCACATACCAGCGGTGTTTGCGTAGGGGCTTGAGAGACTTTCGGTCGATCTTGTTGTGATCAATGAGAATGCTAGCTCCTAATGCGCTCAATTGGATATTAGTGTGTCGCACTCGCCAGACAGCAACTCTATCGGGGATTAGGAAGCAGTTGAGGATTTGCATCTGTTCAGTCGCATGGAACATTCCGGCTGCCGTCTTTGTGCCCGTTTCGCTTCGAATCAGATCGCTGAGCTCCTTTGCTCGGTCCTGGACTTGAGGTTCCAGAGCTTGTGTAATCTGACTTGCTAGCTTTTCTGCCGTCAAGTCCTTGTATCTTATCGGTGATGGACCAGTACCAGCACGCGCGACCATCTCTCCCCAGAATGGCTGGTCGCCAAAGAACGGAACTACTACTGTTGGTTTTCCCAGCGCTATACCGATGGCCATCGTTCCAGCACCGCCATGGTGAACCACTGCGGAACAGCGCGGAAAAAGCCAGTCGTGCGGTACATTGCCGAGCAAAAAGACATTTTCCGGAATGTCTTTGCCTCCAAGGTTGCCCCAACCTTTGGAAACAAGAGCGCGTACTGTGAAGAAAGTCAGTTTGCCGCTGCCTTTGCATCGATGGGGCCGAAACACTTACCTCCTGATAGTCGCACAGCTTCGAGTATCATATTTGTCATTTGATCAGGATCGTCCACTACAATTGATCCGAAACCAATATAGACCGGTGAAGGTCCGGCTTCCAAGAACTTGGACAATGCTTCGTCCGGTTGGAATGATGATTTTGCTGTTTCCAAGAAGAAGAATCCACTAATGCCGATGTTAGAGCCCCAATCTTGAGGCTTTGGTATCAATGCTGGAGACCAGCAGTAAGTAAATGGGACTTTGAGCTGTGGAAGCAATTGGTGACCCCAGGCAGCGTGGAGCGGGTCGAGAGCAAGAGTGTTTACCCTGAAATCATTTACAAGGTCGATAAGACCTTCCGAAGTCAGCAGCTCCATAGCGTAGTAAGACAGATAATTGGCCATCTTGTTATTGCTAGCACCTGACTTGACGTTGGTAAGGGGGTGGGGAAATGCTGTGGTTGGGCTCCAGGGCATAGTAAACATCATATGTAAAGGTACGGATAGTCTTTCCGCAATATGGATATTTGCATATGCTGGTGGATTGCTGATGATGGCATCGGCTATGAATGGATCTGGCAGCGAGGTTGTTGAATCAAGGCTTAGGGTCTTCGTGGCCGGTAGGTTGATAGAGTCAACCCCGTTTCCCGCCTCTGTACACGCTCTCCAGCAGCCGTCTAGCATCTCAGCAATCTCAGCGCGTCGTGCGCCCACATCGCCGGCTTTTCTAGAGGCTTTAGTCGGCAGAACGCCCGGGTTACGTACCATATACGACATGAGCTTCTCTGGATCACCCCCGATTGCGTAGTATTCGAGGCCGTCCGATTCCACGAAAGTTTTGAACACCGGGTGGGTGCAGATTCGGACGCGGTGGTTATACGGAGCCGCCTTTAGCACTTGACCGAGAGCGATAAATGGCTGAACATCGCCTCTACTTCCAACGATCAGGATTGCGATGTTCATACGTGGCGAGCCTCGAAAACCATCGATAATGGGCTTGAAGTCATCTTGACGTTGGTGCCAATTGAGTCTCGCGAAGTTTTTCCTAGTATGTGCCGTCTCGTGCTGGGAGTCGCCCAAGGAATCCTTGCTCTCTTGGGAAAGAAGAGTTTGTAGCTGTGCTACTGCTGTCGTACTAATGGAAACGTTGAATCGACCGTCGTCTGCGGGGAGGGCCGCTTTCTTGTCAAGGGGAATTTTGTACTTACGCTGTGAGAACGAAATCGGGGACATTGTAATAGCGGAAGGTGCAGCGGGTGTGCAAGTCAAGGCGCAGAAATGTGATGCTCTTTATTAGAAGGGCGATTACTCCCTGAGCATTATCGTAATTGGCCAAGCGCGATACTTTGTCGTCTACAGGATCTCCATGGTCTTGAAACTCAGATCGATAGCGTTCTTTCGGCCCGTTGGTTCTGTACTGAGCATGCTGGACGATTATCGAGGAATTACATTGAGTAGGGACTGGTTGCCAATGTGAGCCAATGCAACGCTCTATGAGCCGCCAGCTGACGGTTCAGTGTACCGTTATTGTCGCTGGAACAACGCTTGTGACAACGGTGTCAAGATATAGTCCGCCCAAGACCGAGGTACGAAATGCTAGCAAGAAGGTGGACTGGAGAACTTGGGGGTGAAAGCTGTGGAAGCTGGGACCCTGAATTAGCCCCCACAGATGTTGGTCCTCAAACGGTTTAGTTTTGAGTGGGGAAGATCCTTGAACGAGAAAGCCTATTTGCGATCTGTGAACTAAAATCTGTTATCAAGGTATGAGCAAGGGACCTCGAAAAGAACCGATGAAGACAATCTCACAGTGCTGAGCTCATATAGCGCTACGGCTAAGTAGTGTGCTTTACCTCGGCGCAGATCTGGCTGATTGGCTCATCTGCGATTGACATCATCCATTGTGGGCCACTCCCTATTGGTTCGAGAGGAACGCGACTGGTAGTGGCAATTTGCTTCAGCTGAGAGAGAGGATACGACCATGGCGAACAGTTCTCGGGTTTGGGCTGATCCCCTCAGAGCCTACATGTTCATTGCTACTTGACACCGACCCAGACATACAACGTTCGCTCCCACTCCCTCACCTTCGTATTCCGAGCCTATACCATCTGTGGTGCTGCCTATTGGTCGGCACAAATAGATTTATCAGGACCTGATTCGAGTGCCAAGGACAGCGGTGGAGGCCGTATGCTAAGCGTCGCAAATCAGCTACTCAACTCGAATCCACAGCCAGGAATGTAGCGGGCAACCGGCACCGCTATTGCCCACGCACCGAATCTCACTGATCTACGCTCTCCTGAGACTGGTGGGGAAAACATCGTCTTCGACAGCCACGGTCACAGTGCTCGCGAACGCGAGCTCGAAAATCGTATACAATGCACGTAGACCAGATCCAACACTATACCAGACGAGTCAAAAGTCTGGAGTACTGCAGCCGTGGGTTCTAGCATACAGCAGCAAGCTGATCTACCTCCTGTGGAAAAACTACCATGGACCGTTGCCATCAAGCACGGATTTGCTGCTGCTGCCAAGCTTGTCCTGTCTCCAACAGGGTTCTTGATAACCTTGTATGGTCTAAACGTTATAGCCTGGGGTGCAATGCTGTTCTTATTGTTGCTCCATGCCGCTCCCGCCATGAATCCCTCGGACAACGGCAATGCCGACTCGGCTCCTGTAAGATCTGGCTGGAGATCGATTCGCAAATCCTGAACGCCCTGTTTTGTCTAACAGCCTTTGGACTAGCTTCGTGGCGCTTCAGGGATCTCTACTGGATCACCTGTTGGAGACTGAATACTGGCTCGAAGCATGGTCACGGTCCATTGAAAAAGTTGGCCGAACGCAACAGCGACTGGTTCAGGATGGGCAACAGACGTGGCGAAGAACACCTAGAAGACTCGAGGATTATATCCACGGGGCGAACATGCACCTCCAACCAAATTATGGAAGCTTGATCCCATGGTTTGGTTGATGGCATTTAACACGTTTTTCCAAATAGGCATGGCCTTCTTCATGTGGCACTGGAATCGCATAGACCGTCCGGGGTGGGGCGCAGGAACTTTTATTGGCCTCGGATGTGGTGTGAGTCTTGCTGCAGGGATACTTGCGTGGTGGGAAGCAAGGAAGATCAAGCTTATCGAGGGCCCTAAGATATTGGCACTACCGAAAGGAGTTGAGAGCAATAGGGAACAGAGCCCGTGATGACTTCTCAAGGATATGTTGGCGATTACGATCATATGTCACACTACTACACGGCCACAAGATCCCAGCCAGACGTCGAGCCTGTTGCCATTGATTACGTGGTACAATGCGGTGATGTGTTTGGTGGAGCACTGCCATGTCCCAATGGTCACCGGATATTCAGTCCATCGATACCTTGCCTGCAAGCTCGATGTGATACAATCTTCAGAACTCGCACACCTACCGTCTCGAATCCAGGAAGTTCTTCCGGAAGAGCTGTCAGGAACTGGTTACTACCTAGTTTCAGTGCAAGCATGTTGATGCCTCGCGGGTTGACGTCCTCGAGAAAGTTCGCTGAACATATCACCCTGGCCGAGGCCACCCGCGGACTCCGACGCTACACCCCCCACGTTCTTGTTTAGGTTCAATTCCAGAAACGGTATAGCTCACAACTTTCCGAAAATCCCGAGGTTCTCGATCACGACTGCTCAACCACCGATTGCACCATTCTCTTATCGCTACAAAAACATCGACTGCATTGGCAACGCAATATTCGGGCATAACGATCCCGAATCTCGCGGTCCGATGGCGCGATGATATGCGATGACTGAAATGCGCAAATTCTGCAGCTGTACAGTGCAAGAGGAGCAAGGAGGTAAGCATGCGTGGCCTGCTGCCTATTCTTAAGTACCGTTCGTATCCTTCCAACCTTAAAACGGCTTCATTCATACCCCCACGTGCTCGTTTACGGTCAGTCTCCTTTTCTTGAAGGCTTGGATTGTTTCTTGTCTTGTCTTGACATTCAGCCATGACTACCCGTCCAGGAGTAGAGGTGCCGCTGGCCGCGCCCCAGGATACCGCAGAACAGGAGACCACCCCATTATTGAGCCAGGGAAATATCAATGACGACTTGGAAACACAACAGCAAGACTCAGTGTCAGAAAGTCAGCAAGAGCAGTCCAAGCGATCTGTCTTTGGCATCATCTCGGTTCTATTAATCGGTGTCTTTGTTTCTCAAGCCGATACGACCCTGGTCTTCGCAACATACGCACACATCACGTCCGAATTTATAAGATTGGGAGGTGGCAGCTGGATTGATGGCAGTTGGATAGTGACGAGTTTTGGTCTGGCCACTTGCGCTACGCAGCCCATGTATGGACGCCTCAGCCAGATCTTTGGAAGGAAGCCAATCCTGCAGATTTCTTATACCCTTTTCCTTGTCGGCACTGCCATTGCTGGAATCGCTAGAAATATGGAACAGATGATCGTTGGACGCGTCATACAAGGTGCTGGAAGTGCTGGCATGGTTTCTATGGTGTCTATCCTACTCACTGGTATGTCAATTCTGATGTTGTATCACTGCACGTACTCACTAGCCACCCAGATTTGGTACCGCTCCATGAGGTTGCAGCATACAGGAGTTACGTCAATGTCTTCTCTACAGTTGGAAGAAGTTGTGGAGGTCTGATAGGTGGCTTTCTATCCCAGACTATAGGATGGCGATGGTGAGTGCCAAGGAACTAGATTTTGGTTCGCAACTCACATATCATAGGGCTTTCATCGGACAATGTCCACTCTTGCTGCTCTCTATCGTCTTGGTCTGGTGGAAGCTCGAGGAACCGCAGCATGATGTCGAGCTCAAGCAAAGCATTTGGACAAAATTAAAACGCATCGACATTGTTGGAGCTTTCTTCATGTCCGTCGCTATCTTGGCGGGTATCACTGCCCTTGATCTTGGAAGTAAAAAATCCAGTTCTTCTGTGGTCATCAGTTTAGTCGTGATTGGCGTCATCGCTGCGATACTTTTTGCTCTCGCTGAGAAGTTCTGGGCAAAAGAGCCGATCTTTCCTCTAGAACTCCTTGGAAAAGATGCAGTAATCACGTCGTACTCGATCATCTTCATCCAGACCGGTATACAAGTAGCAGTAAGTCAGGTTTCACAGTTCTCGCAATACATGTACTGATCATTTGTTCACAGCTCATGTTCCTGGTGCCTCTATACTTCCAGGTAACTGCAAACGCAAGTATGGGGGAAGCTGGCGCCCACCTTGTTCCTGCCGTCTTTGGCAATACTCTCGGCGGCCTTGCTGTTGGTGCATGGATCAAGCGGTAAGCATACGAATATGACATAGTCTTCGTCCACTGACGACGCGCTAGTACTGGCCGCTACAAGCCGCCGACTGTTCTGGCTAGTCTGTCTGCCATGCTTTGTTTCTCTCTCCTTCTCATCATTTGGCGAGGCCACACAAGCACCGCTGGCTCTTTGGTGATTTTCTTTGGCGGCTGCGCGTCGGGCATGGCAAACTCTGCTGTCTTTGTCGGGTTGACTGCGGGCGTCGAGAAAAGCCAGATGGCTATTGCAACCACTGGGATGTACCTCAGCGCAAACATCAGTATGGTGGTAGGTGTCAGCGTTGCTAGTGCAATCTTCCACTCTGCATTACGGTCGAATCTCCACAGAATGTTGGGCAGGGTGGTAGGAGGAGACGAGGTATGTATCATGGTCTACTTCGGGAGCAGTCCGTGGTTAATATTCTCTAGATCGCTCGAAAAGTACTATCGGATGTTGCGTACGTGCAAACACTGCACGGTCCTCTGCACCGATTAATCATTCGTGCATTCGTGGCGAGTTTCCGGAGAACTTTTGGTACGTGCTCCAACAGAAATTCAAGAAGTGTTCAGCTAATTCGATTCCTACAGCGGTACAAATCGCCTTGGCAAGTACGGCGCTGGTTATTGGTATACTGTCAAAGCAAAGAAAAATCACTCGCTAAATTTCGGAATGTTGTTCCTGGCTTCGAGAAATTACTCAGATGGTATGTAAACCAGAATACTGAGAAGACTCATATGCACTCTGACGCATCTCAAACGACCCACGTTCTTCGGTATGACTATCAAATAACATTCGTGCCTTCTTGTCTTTTCATTGCTCTCTTCCGAAATCAATTTACAGCTTATCATCTGTGCAAAATTTGGTAGTAGCCATCCAGCAGCCACATCAAATATGCAACTCTGGCGAATTGAGAAGACAAAGAATAGCTTCGGTCCACTAGCTTCTGTCGCCAGGCGCAATCCTCGATATCTTGACTCCAGACTCCATGAATAGCTCTGAGACTGGCTGTCAAAAGGCAAGATCATTTTCCAGATCTCACAGATTGTTGACGGAGAGGGGTGAGCCAGAGGCAAATGGGTTCATCGAAGTACGACTCCCGCAACCATCGACAGGTCGTACAATGGCCATGGAAAGGCAGAGTGGTTTTGACATCAACAGCATTGTCCAGTGAGAGCAGGTTAGTCATCGGGTCCTATGATCATTGCTCCACATCTCAAATTAATCATGCATATCGACAGCCCACTTTCTAGTAGCAACGCTACTGATAGGAGGGAGGCTTCGAGGTCCTGCATTGGTACGCCTAGGCTCATAACGTCGACGAACCTGTGCTCCATACGCTTAGCATATCTCCAGGACGAAACGAAGGATGATTACTGAATTGAAGCCTCTCACAAGGGTAAGCTCGGTTGACGTTCTATGCTTGTAGCGGACAGCCTAACATATTCGTCAGGTTGCCTGCGGCGTTCATATGGTCGAGCCTTTCCTTCATTCGGTCAAAGCGTGTTTCACTTTGACGAACAAGCATCTCTGTACTGAAGTCTCTCACAAGGCTGACTTTTTTCGATCACTTCGTCGCTCACATAATTAAGAGTGGCTCTCGGAAATGGACCGGAATGTTCTATCGCGAGCAATGACCACCCAACCCGGGTACACAAGCCTACCGCTCTTCCTTTTAGACTATCTCCAGCGCATCGACATTGCATCGAGACATCATGGTTCACGTCCTCTTCAGAAACAAGAGAGTCGCCGTCCGCGACATCGACCTTAGCCAGATCACCAGCCTTGAGAGTGACCCTCAGCACCGCCCTTCTGCCAAGTCGAAGTACATTCCGGTTCCTGACTCCGTATTTCTCGAGCTCCTCACTTCCTCCTTCAACAACCATGAGACCGCAGGATCGATGGTGGCAGAACTCAGTAAGCAACGCGTGCTGGAGATGCCATACTGATCTTATCGACTGATACCCGGTGCGTTCTCAGACTGTGACCGTGTCCGCTTCGTTGGCGGTCTTCCCCCTGGCTTTGCCTGCTATGAGGCTCCTCCCAAGGATGGAAGACACGACCGCTACATCTACGGTCACCACGAGAGCACCCGCAATAGCTTCCACGCCGACAAGCTCTTCAGATCATTCTCTTCGTTCGTTCCTCACGTCTACTGGATCATCTGCGACCAGGTCGTGATCGGCAACCTTCCCAGAGGCTGCAAATGCTTTCACTGTGTCGCACAGAGAACACCCGCACCCGTCAACGCTTGAACGGTAAGTATCACGCTTACATACATGCCAGATATTGGTGATACTAACAGAACCATAGTCAACATCACCATAACGAAGCAGCCAAAGGTTGTGGGGTCGGATCATACCAAACAAGCAATACGTACTGCTTCTCAGATGTCGGAGGAGTAAAGGATCGTAGGAATTCGATCATAACAAGTAGATTGAACAAGCAATACATTCTCATTCTCATCACTTATAAATCTGCTTCTCGATCCATCATAGTAATGTACAGAGTGATTGAATTACTGCAGTGACGCGCTCAGAGAGCACACGGTTCTCAGCTTTGAACAACGATGACAACCTGTACCGCAAACACATCTAAAATGGAGAGAGGTTCCCTTGCTATTTCTCGATCATCGCTGTCATAGTTGCCAAAACTATTGTGCATCTTTCCAATCAAGGAAGGAGTGGTACGTACAATTAGAAGTATTATTTGCGCTCCTAGCGGCTTAATTCCGATATGCTGGCTTCTTCACCATGCACTGCTCAATATACCTGTAAAGATGTAAAATGATTTGCAAACTACTAGACACTGCATGAGAGAGGCTTCAGCTCATACCATCTCAGTAAGCATTGCAACAGGTTTCGGGATGCTGTATATCTTTCCTGCCAGAGCTTCTCATTTGCTGAGCACTGTTCGGACTAGATCTGCTTTGTGGTCTGTTATCTTTCCTCTTCCTCCGCAGGGACCACCACAAACAGTGCACCCGACTTGCGCCCTGCACGAAGATGGCTCAACCTCAAAGCGTCCAGATCGATCTCAGCCGACTTCCACACAGCAATGGGACCTCCGCCACTGCTGGTCACAGACCTGGCTACACTCTCATGCCTGCTGGGCCTACCCTCGATCGCTTGACCACTCTCTTCAACAGTGACCAAAACCGTATCGCACGCTGGAGTTTCTCCGTGAGGGCGATTTCAAGCTGGATACCGACAAATTCCTCAAGCTTCTCACAGACAGATTCAACAACTTCCTTGAACAAGCTCAGGCCAAGGAGGACTACGAGGTCCTGGACAAAATGAGTACGTGTATCCAAGTATACTCTTAGACTTTGACTGATCAATATACTTTGTAGACTGCGAAAGTGTCAAGTTCTTCGGAGGCTTGCCACCTGACTACAACTGGGTTGGTCATAATCGCGACAAGATGGTCGAGGGCGAGGCCACCATCCGCGTAGAGAAGATGATCGAGGGACATGATGTCTTCGAGTTCCGTTCGATCGAGTCCTTCGTTCCGCACGTCTACACCTTGCTCGTTGGCTATGATCCCAGCCCCGAAGGCAAGCAAGACGAGTGTATGTGCGAGGTCTGTCAAAGATGCAATGTAAGTGATGCGGTAAACACAAAGGCATGTATGCACACTAACGCCTGGATAGTGAAGCTACCGTCGCGGCTATTGCAGCCATCGCAGCCATCATAGCCACCTCAGACCTATGTCCATCATCCTCATGACCAGACAACCCCTTGCTAGATCTCAGTCAGGGACCTTGAATGAATAATGAGCCACTATGCTCGCTTATACTGGACGCCTTTAGTCTACAGCCATTCTGCATTACACACTCATTTGTTGTTTCCACTCTTTCTCTTCCTACAGACGTGGATTTGAAGTATAATTTCTGTGACCCGTGTGACTTATCGACATCCTATGCCTAACTTACATCTACTTGTCCTTGACCTGGGACTATACATCCCAGTTGAGGTTCATACAGTCAAGGTTGGAGGGGCCAAGGGCTGATATCTCGATGTACCGTGGTGGTGCAGAGCAAACCGAGTAAGGTTGCAGTGATTCCTAAACATCTATTCATATAGTCAGACGATAGAAAAAGCCTGACTCGAACAGTTGAGATCGCAAGAAATATCAGGAACACTCGTCCGGACATACCATGACCTCTGCTTGCTGCTATAAGATGGCCCCAGACTTCGCATGTCATGAAATACTTCTCTTACGCATATTTGTAACAAGAAAATGATATTGCAGCTCGTACTCATTGTATTCCTGTGCTCAATCATGTCGTTTCTGTGCGTGCATCATCGTGTCCCGTCAGTAGCCTTGTTGCCATTCATCTTACCAAGTGTTGCTGCTGTCCATGATCCTTCAGCTCAGGGGTTCGTCTCGCTGACTTGCTTCTGCTATCGTTTGAGCAGCTAGGTCGAGATTTCCATCGCAGGCACGATGATGCACAAGTGTCGTGGACCCTGTGTTGAGAGCTGGAAGTGCCGGTTGTAATTTCCACTCATCCTGTGCATGGTCTCTTTTCATCCGCCGACTATATTACGCTCCACAACTCTACGCGAGAGTGCTCCGCCATGGCTCAGCCTCAGCCCTTCCCAACCGACCTCACCCACTACAACAGCGATGGTGTTGTCACAGTCATCCCTCCAGATCATACTGCCGTGCCAATCCAGCAGTTCCTGGCATCCTTGAACAGACGTTGGCGTAATGCAAAGAACACCGGCCTCGTGCAGCAAATTCGTGGGTCAAGTCTGCTCGACACGCCACATGGGAGCATGCTAACAATGTTTCTACAGCTTGGTTCCCTGACTTCATTAACGGCGCCCCTACTCACTACACACTTCAGAGTATGCGGTCTGGCAATGCCATTGTCTTGAAGGTGTTTGGTCACCCTAGCGGTCGCTACTTCCGCTCCATTGACACATTCTTGATCCACGTCGTCAGCATCATGGTTGGAAATGGCTTTGCCAACTGCAACTGTGGGCTCTTTTGAGCCTGCCACACGAGTTCTTATCCAGCAAAGCTTTCTTGCATTGCTCCACGTCCCTTATTGTGCCCGATATGAGTATCATGCTGCCAGCCAGTAGCCTCAACAGCTCAGGGGCGAGTAAGCCGATCTTTCTTGTTATGTATCAAACTTGCAAATCCCAGAAATAGATCCTCAGGCCCCCAAGCAAGTCCATCTTTACTCGTCTTCCCTTTCGTTCGACATTATGGATGGCACGACTACTCTGCACAAACATAATGCAGCTCAGGGTATGTTGGTTTGGAGCGTTATGCACTGGTGGTTGGGTAATCGTTTGCTGCCCCACTCTGACAGAAGCTTAGAGTGCTCATGTCCCACATCAACAAGTCTGTTCTGTCTCCGATTTTTGACCAATCCTAGCCATTCCTTGCATACTCCAACCTACATCCTGGTAGAAGTGATTGATTGGGGGGTGTGATGACTCAAATGACAACTCAAACTTCTGCTAGTTTGATATCATCCGAGTTCGCTGTCCTGCTACAGCTCATTTCGATTGAAATCCAGATGGACCAGTCTCGAGAGAGCACCTCATCTCTGAAACCTCCTGTGCCCGACAATTATTGAGCAAGGCAACCGTCTTGGTCGTAGCCTCTGCCTAGTCGTACGCAAGTCTACCACGTGGTCATGGTGCTATACGTCGAGGATTCCAGGCTGTCAAACCGACCATTGCGGTCACGACGGTGTACGAGAACGACATGTGCCCGCGACGGAAGAAGAAACTCGGCAGGCTTGATTTATTGGCTCAGCTTAGAGTCCGGCAGTCTTCTTTCTGCTTACACGCAACTCCAGACGCGCGCAACTACGCCACAAGATTGCTCAACCGGCACAAGACCTCCTTGCCGTCGCTGCAAATGGTGACCTTGACCTCAGCACCCTGCTCAGCGATGGTAATGGCAACGGCCCCTCTGACCCCACCGGCCGTACCCAGCTCACCAATCAAGACGCTGAGCACCGCAGGTACCTGGAGACACTGGTGCAGGCCTTCAACAACGACACTCAGATGGAAGCCCAGTTTGGTCAGTCAAGCTATTCAGGAAATATCCAGGTGATGGACTGACGAGATATTCTTAGGCAATGTAAGATTCGTTGGTGACCTTCCTCGCGGTCACAGCGTGTGGTGGTACGTCAACAGAGGTGGCTGTCGTCCGAAGGGAGTCGTAGGTTGCCCTACCAAGAGCTACTTTCGCACCGCCGCCACTTTTAAGCAGCATGTTGGAGAGCTCATGCTTGCCAACCTCGCTAGAGAGACCAGTGTTCGTGACCGTGCGTGGCGCCGCAATGACAATACCGCCGCTGAGACTGTCCTCAATTGGAACATCGCCCATAGACAGTGGTTTACTCGGTACGGCTGGCCTTACCAATCTCTTGACCCTCAAAACCTTGCCCATGCTCATTACGCGGGCTGGTGACATATTGATGTTAACGCCGTTGTCCGGGCCATGCTAGTAAAGAGAACGCGATCGCCATTCCCACCTGCAACTGTTGAAGTGCTGCAGACAAAGCACTCGGTAATGAACCCGGGGAACGTATTGCTATCTACCCTTGCTCTTGTTCCCACATATATCAGAAGCTTACTTCCCACAGCCACAGTGCATACACGTCCAAAAGAGTTCCTGCCTCATTACAGGCCATGCTGTCTGGCATGGGCCTACTGGAGAGAGGAGATGGGTATATTCGACGAATAGCCTGGGTTACCAAGGCCTCAGGGAGCAACATCATGCTTCTTTGAGATAAAGAACATCAAAATTCAAAAACTCTACACCCCTGAGTCAATGATCGAGTCCCTTTTGCCGGTGAACATTATCTACGTCGTTTGCCACAAGAGGTACAGAACAATAGACGAGGAACAAGTGATTTCCTTGTCGAGTTTTCGTTCAGTGTTGTCACTCATGCAATCATCTATAGCCTTCCCATTGTCGACACCATTGTCATCAGTACGATGATACAAAACCCCGTCACCGACCCTAGAACGCTCCGGGAGTCGACCGCAGGCTACTTCACAGCTACTCTCTCAGCTCACTAACCTTCTCTTTTCGCCGTCCATCACGACAACCCTTCGTGACTACAACACAAAGATGGCTCTATCTCAGCAACAACCCGCTGAAGCCCTCAAAGCCACAAGATTCTCAGTAGTCTATGCTATTAAAGACATTGATCTGAGTGCCATCCCCTACCGTGCCCTTGGAGCTGGCACTGGCAAAGGTCCCGCAGATGAAGACAAAGACAAGAACGAAGAAACGTTGAGAAACGCAGACGACGACGACGAAAACGAGGACACAGACGAAGATGAAGAAGAAAGTGAAGAAGAACCCAAACACCACACCCTCATCCCATCCCAATGGTACATCGACAACCTGAACAAATACTGGAAACCCTCAAACACCCAACGCGTCGGTAAGACCTTCCCTCTTTTCCCCTCCCATTCTCGACCCACACACACACCCTGCTAACCTAGCCACTCGACAACAGGTTTCTTCCCAAATTTCATCGGCGGCCTTCCGCCAGGCTACTCTGGCTGGAGCTACCTGACTCCCAAAGGAACCATTGTTCGAAACTTATACGGCCATCCCAACGGTAATCTATTCCGCTCGGTACCGAGATTCATTCTCCATGTGGTGGAGATTCTGAGGCAGACTGCGCAGGGTGCTTGGCAGCTTGAATGTCGTTGTTTCGAAAGGGCTGTGGAGAAGTAATGAGGTATGTTTTTTGGATCTAGTGCGATGAATTGGGAAATGTGATCTGACTGTTTTTATAGGCATGAGCAACTACTACTGAGGCTACTGAAACTGCTGAGGCTGCTTCTTGATATTGATACATTGAGTTTTTTTTTCACATTGTCATTTACTTGAATGACTTTATCAGACATTGACAAAGATCGTCAATGCTACTTTCTTTTCTCCAGAAATCGATCCCACTTTCTTCCTTCCAGGAAGCCACATCAAATTCTAGAACTACCTTCCTGGCGTTTGACCAAAACATCCCTTCTTTGTACTTCTGTGATGTGATCTGCAAATTAATTTGTTGCCAGAAGCTACATCAGGTGGCTGCCAGTGATGAGAACGACAAGACCTGTGATACACTTCTACAACAGATCACCCTGAGCGAACTCTTCGACGAGTGCGAGTTCATGGTGCTTCCCGACAGTTTCCAGTACATGTGCTGTGGACACCCAATGGCGAGGACCATATAACATGTATTATTACCTTGTCCCTCCAGCATCACTGCTGCACCTTAAGAACAGAACGGTAGAAACACAGAAAGATGTTTGAGACGTGAGGCAGCGTGAAGGAAGAAAGATAAAACAACATTCTGAAATACTTCATATCTCAAAACACAACACTACAGTCCAGAATCAATCTGGTCCACAACAGCCCTCCCCGTGAACTCACCCCAATCCCTACAACTTTGCGCCATAACCCCCGGAATCTTCATGTCCCTCTTGATTTCCTCCGGTCTCTCCAAGATACTAACATATAACCCTGCAGATACGTGCCATGCAATATGGCAATGAAAGGGCCAGACTCCGGGGTTGTCTTGGTCGATTTGGAGGACCACGTAGGCGGGGGTATTGGCGTCTTTGGCGGCTTGCACCCAGATTGTGTCGCGACGTTGGGGGTTGGAGGGGTTTGTGACGGTGTTGTCGTATTCGCCGAAGCCTTCTGCTAGGACGTACCTGGGGCTGATCAGTACTGGCTAAAAGCACCTGTGAATCGTGTGAGACTTACATATTATGACCGTGCATATGCATGGGATGGCCACCAAACGCAAAGTAGTTGTAGACCACAAGACGAACGGTCTTGTTGGATCCAAAGTTCATGACGTTGTACTCTTCAGGAAAGTCGAGATTGCCAAGCTTAGCCTCCAAGAGGACTGGGTTGTTGTAGTCACCTCTGAAGCTGACGTTGTTGACAAACCAGAGATTGAAGTCTGTCTCGTTGGTACGGTACTCAATGATCAAGTCCTCGGTAGTGGATGGGTTGGGATCAGGCTTGATGGAAAAAAAGGGTTTTGTGACAGAAAGATCGTCGTTGTTGCAGTAAGAGAGTTGAGTTGTGGTAACCGAAGACTTGGAGGTGGGGATCGTGGTGTTGTCAGCGTCTTCGTAGTAAATTGCTGCGACAGCTTCGTCGACTGTGCCGTCGGTCAATGAGCAGTATTTTAGGTTGGAGCGCATCCAGACGCTATCCGTCGGTGAGCCATCGGCTTCAACAATGATGTCGGTCCGTTGGCCTATTGCCTTCATTAGTCTTGTACAAAGAGAGTTGGGGAAGATTAGACTTACCAACAGCAAGAGTCACAACCGCAACTTGATATGGCTCTACAGGTACAAAGTCGTTTGCGATAACAGTCATCGTGTGTCCGTCGATTGAAAACTTTTGCATGGCCTCTGCGCTCATGTTGATCAATCGTAGTCTATGCTTCTTGCCAGAGGTGAAGGAGAATTTTGAAACGCCGGCGTTGGCAGTGCAGTTGGTGTCCTTGTAGCAAGGAAAATTCATCTTGCCGTTGATGAGGTTATTGTTGGAGGCTGGCTGGGGAGTCTTGTCGGATGCTTTCGACATCGTTTGCTCGACGAGGGTGTAGTAATCTTCATGGTACCAGTCTGTGAGGATGACAGGTCCGACATCGATATCGTAGTCTACATTTTTGGGTCCGTAAATGATCATGGCACCAGCTGCGCCACCTGCATACTGCGCACCTGGTTCTCCGTTAGCAAGACCCATGACCAGATTCTCGCAAAGCTGAACGCACTGAAGTGGCTGTGATACCAGCTAGTACCATATAGATCTGCCTGGAAGACATAGGTGAACGACTTTCCGGGAGCAATTGGGCATTGCATAACTGTGGGGACGCCATCATACCATGGTGTTGCTTTCTGGAGCAAGCCTGGTTGGGTCAGCTTTTGCCAGGTTTTCAACTTTCGTCCACGCTTACCATGCCAGTGCATTGAAGTGCCCTCATCAAGCGAGTTCTTGACAGTTATGGAGACCATGTCTCCCCAATTCGCTTCGATAGTTGGGCCAGGGAATTGACCATTGACAAGGACACCATCCTTAAAGACACCATCTGGTGCAATCCGTCCAGCGGATATTTCAAAGTCGTAATAGCGGGTGACACCAGTGTTGGGCGTGTCTGTGTAGTAGTTTGTGTTGTTGGCCGTTGATTGACCCCAGGGAAAGCCGAAGGGAAGAGGTGTGCCGCCATCGGAGCGAAAGGAAGGAAGCCGAGGTGCATCGAAGCTTCCTAATACAGAATTGCCATCTTGCTCTTTCTCGCCCAAAGCATTCTCCAAAGATTGTATTCCATTGGAGATGAAGGCTGGGCTGTGAAAAGAGCCAGCATTTACTCCACCTAGCACATTTTTTGGTGGCTGTGCAGCAGGAGCAGCAAACGTTGCTTGGTTAGGCTGATAGATCTTCCGGAGACCATTGTCGGTGAGAGGAGAGAAAGAGAAAGCATGAAGGATAAGGCGACCCCAGGACACCATCGTGATAGTGATCAACGTAAGAAGAATAAGAAAGTATTAGATATGGCAGTCACCAGCAACTACAACGGAAGAGACTTCGACAGAGGGGGGTCATGGAGCGAGATGATGATGATTTTGTAAGTGAGTGCGATACTTGGCCCTGCTACAATTATAGATGTGGAGGTAGATCCGATACAGATCTGTCACGATTGACCCGACGAGCAAGGGTACGATGAAGGAAAATGTGTGATGCTCGGCCCGTGCTCGATATTCTCTGGCCAACACCTGATACAGCTCGGCAGTGTTTTAGAGCGGAAGATGGCAAGCCAAGAGGTATTATACTCGCTCTGGAAGAACTCGGGGAGGGGTATAGTCGAGCGTTTGACGTGTTCGGTCGATGAGTGGAGCTGCCTCAAGTGGCCAAATCGACGACATGACTCTTCCAGTAGCAAGCGCGGCTCTGGATTTCACTTCATGCTCCTCGTGTTACATATTCTTCAGGAACCAGCCATGAGTGTTATGCATTGCAATATTGGTCGCGCAAGTGAATGCTCCAATGACTTTGACAAAAGTCCTTCATGACTCGGAATGCATTGTCAGTCGAGCTTTTCAGCTTCCAAGAAGGATGAAGTGCTTGAAATAATTTTAGAAAGTCCGAAGCGTGAAACGCGACTGCATCTTTTGGACCGTGTCCCCAGATGCGGTCTTGCCGCCCAGACAGGCATGGCGCACTTTCAGAACATCAATGAGGTAGACACGTTCAATAATGGAGAGCGATGATCTGGAAGCCGCTGTACTACAGTGCGTTGGGGTTGTAAAGATGTGTTGGTAGAAAGAAGAGTGAGATGCGGCGAGGTTGGACGGAGTGCGGGAGTCGGAAGTCGGACGTGGCCGAGTTTGGGTGAATGTTGCAGATCAGGGAGAAGCTGTCTGGAGTGTGGAGTTTCGAAACATTTGACCTTCTCGGCGCATTACATCGTGCAGACTTGATAGAGGCGAGGAAGAGACGGACATGTCAGCGACAAGCATGGCGAATAGTGCAGACATCTACAAGGCATCCTCGGTGGCCGAAATCCGAGCGACGTTGGCAGAGTTGGGCCAGCAAGAAGCCAGCGTGACAGCCCGTCTGGATGCGCTACTCGCTTCGCAACGCGATCTCTCGCGTCAATTGACCAAACTCGACCTTGCGAGAGGTCATCTAGCCTCGCAGGTTGTTCAGACACGCTCCATCAGCAATGGCATGCTCTCGTCAGCCGCGTCGACGGCCGCCCGCATCTCCAGCGCCGTCAATCAACTCGATCGCGAACAGGCGGCCGTCAAGTCCACATTGAACGTGGTGGACCAGGTCGCCGAGCTCAAAGCTTGCGTGCTGGGTGTCAATGGCTCCATGGGCGCCGCTCAGGACTGGGAGACTGCTGCATCCTACCTTCACCGCGCTTCCCAGATCCCCGACCACGTCATCGATGGTGCTTTCGCCGAAGAAATCGTCCCTACCGCCGAAGTCCCCGATGCGCCGCGAGTCACGCTGAGAGAGGCGTCAGAGAGTCTTTGTGGCTTGTTCCTGCGCGAGTTTGAGAAGGCTACGAGCGAAGGAGATGGTCAAAAGGTTACACGCTTCTTCAAGCTCTTTCCCATGATAGGCAAGTCCGATCAAGGGCTGGATGCATACGGTCGCTATGTCTGCACTGGTGTGGCACAAAGAGCAAGGAACAACCTGAGTGCGACAAACCAGCGCTCAGACGGCCTCTTCTATGCCAGCGCCTTGACCAAGCTGTTTGAGCAGATTGCTTTGATCGTTGATGGCCACGCTCCTCTTGTCGAGAGACACTACGGGCAGGGCTCCATGGCGAAGGTTATTGAGCGTTTGCAAGCCGAGGCCGACATGCAAGGCGGCATTGTGCTTGATGCCTGGGCAGACGATCGCAACCTTGCAAGAAAGATCAAGGACGTCAAATCATACGCTTTCTCCTTCCTCGTGCAAAGTTTCCTTCCTGCCCAAAAGTCCACTGCCGCGAGATCCTCTTCGCCAGCTTCGAGTCGTGCTAGTGAGGATGAAGGTGTCGACATGAAAGAAGTCGATGCTCTTTTGAACGAGTCTGCCATGATGTTGAGCCGATGGGCACTGTACACTCGTTTCGTCGCAACAAAGATCAATGTATGTTATGGCACACTGTCAAATGTACACGACACTTTACTGACCCCTTTGAAGCCTGGAGTCGAAGAACACATTGCCTTGCCGGACCTCCTCGCCAACAGCAGGCTGCACCAAAAGATTACAGATGCATTGATTGAGCCCTTCAACACCATGTCAACCTTCTTCTTCCGCCGCTCAGTCGAAAAAGCCTTCCAGATGGACGAGTCCCCCTTTGATCTCACATTGAATCCCAATAAGCCTCTTGGCTCCAATCCGCCCTTCATCACCTCGGCCGTCGACGATGTCATGTACATTGTCAATCAAATCTTACAGCGAACGCTCGCCACCTCACAAAGATCCGTTGTTGCCAGTGTCATGCCTTCGCTCAGTCGTGTTTTGACTGGCGACTTTTTCGGCATGATCCAACGGAAGATGCGAGACGAGAGCTACCCCAAGGCTGCTATTCAAGGAGCTCTGCCCCCCGAAAGCGTCATCATCTCATTCTTGGTACTTGTCAACAACCTAGACATCTCTACCGACTACCTCCGTCGCATTGTAAATACCAACCTAGGCAAGGCTGATCCCAGTCGTCAAGGTCAACAGCAGCATGCAGCTATTTCAGACCTTTTCCCCTTCGCTCACGATGCTGTGTTTGTCGAGACCAGCCTCAGCAATATCCTACACGCTTTCGAGTCCAAGACCGGCGACCTCATCGCCGAAGCAATCGAAGTGTTGCTAAAGCAAGTCATGCGCCCTCGCCTTCGTCCTGTCTTTGTTGAAACCTTCCGCGATGTCGAATACATCATCGACGACGACACCGCCTCGGAAACTACAGAGCCCGACACCTCGGTGCCCCAACGATTCGAAAGAGGCTGGATGCAATTCACCCTCCCCATAAAACGTATCCTCACCGAACGAACCTACCACGCCCTCATCACAAGCACAATCACCTACCTCTCCCGCGCCCTCGAAAAGCGCATCTGGAGCTACTACGGCCGAGTCAATGAAAGAGGAGCTGCGAAACTCGAACGTGATATCTCTGGTATTGTGAATGCTGCTGTCAAAGGTGGCAAGTATTCACTCAGGGATGCGTTTCAGAGGTGTACCGAGATGACGTTGATTTTAAATATGGAGGAGGATGAGTGGGAGGAGGTTAGGGCGCAGAGTGTGGAAGAGCAGAGGGATGCTGGGTTGGAGTGGCATTTGGATGCTGGGGAGAGGGCGAGGACCAGGAGTATCATGACCGATAGTAGATAGAGGTGATTTATACACTCTCCCGTGATCAGACTAAGTCATTGTTCAAATTATCATGCCCTTTCTACAGTGCTACAATCACTGCCGGCAGTCAAGTGGAGAAGCTGATGTTTACCATGCCTCTTTCCCTAGATCGAAAAGTGAGAAACAGAGACCCAATATACCTAATCCAGCACACCACCATTGAGACATGCCAACTCGGCGATGTCGCCGTCGATGCAAGCTGCGACAACCGTGTCCGGGGCCAAACCCAGTACTCTACAGAGGACCACCTTCCCAAGCCAGGGGACAACAGAGCGCGGACATTGCGTCCGTGATCGTCCGGATTCACGGCTTGATCTCCGTTTGAGGTGGAAGTGTAGACTTTGCAAGCTCTCAGGGATTAAGGCGGTCTACGTCGTCTCATGGTAGTTGAATGACCGGGCTCACACGGGCATCACTTCTGCAAAAGTCGCGGGTATCACTTCTGCACCTATGAGAAGCTGTGTCTCTTCTTTCGAGGACTTCTGTTCGCGCTTGCCCTCTGTGAACAACACTACCTCATAAGCGCTCAATGAGTGAATTCTCTCAATCAAGAGTCGCGATAGATTTGGCACAACAGCTCGCGTTTCCACAATACAATCCCGTGACAATACCAAGTCTTTTCTGCGCCAAAGTCTTCGAGGTTATTGATTCCCCTTGTTGTGGGTTGCGCTTGACCTGGTATTTTCTCTTGAGGTTTCTGTTCTCTTGAGTCGGTGTTGGGGCTTGAGAGCGTACATGTATATATCAGTGGTTTTCGAGTAGTCACTGTGATGTCCGTCTTCGTATCGTGTCTCGTCGTGTCGCCGTGTAGGTTGGCGCCTTGAGATCCTGACGTCGCGTTCTCGTTGCCCGTAATCATCGTTGCCCGTAATCATTGCTCGTCGTGGTCGCGTTACGTTTCTTAGTCCAGGTCCGATAGTCGTACTCTCGCTTCGTACTGTTGTCCATGTCATCTGGCGTCGCCCGTCAGGTCTTCTCGCACAGCATGTTTCCACCCTTGTGTAGATCGCTCTTTCAAGTCCGCCTGGTACATGCGCGACAAATGCGCGAACCATAAAAAGCGATCAAGTTGAGCGCGTGAGGTTTCCTTGCGGGTGTCTGCCAAATTCCTTCAGAGCTTACTAATGATCGCAAGCTCTCCTCAAATGCATCTCAATCACGACGTGCAAAGTTCTTGGTTTCTACTCTTAAGCTCGATGAGCTTGTCAGGGTAGTAATTACCAGAGCAGGTGGAGATGCGCATCACACGAACAGTTCATCATATGCCGCTGAATTTGGTTCGAACAAGGGATCATCGAGGATCGTCTGTAAAGCCGCTTGAATCTTCGCCATGCCAATCTGCGCACCTGGTGTGCCGCAAACAGCTATCTCATAGGTGAGATAAGGCCCAGTGTTGGCTTGTTGTCGAGCCTCGTAAAGATCGGTTATCTCGAGCAGTGACAAAGACTGCAGATTCTCTTTGATCCACTCGATAATGTCGATCCATGAGTCATTCTTCATCGCACATCCGTTTATGATGAGAGTCCGCAAAGTATCTCGGTACTTGTTGAGTAATTCGAAAATACTCTCTTTAGAGATTGGGAGAGACTCAATCGTCAAGTCTGTGATGTGGTCTGACACAATGGATTTCAGAGCATGGTCACCCGCTTCGAATTCCTCAAGCGAGGTAGCTACATGCTCCCCCTCTTCTGGATCTCCGAAATCCACAAAATTCGAGATCTGAACAGCCTTGAGATCCTTGGCGCATGAGATAATCTTTGACACCGACTGCAGACAAGAATCATGGAGGGGCCAATCAGCCTCAAACTTGGCAGACTTGAGCGCAGAGAATACCTCCATCTCCTCTTCATCGAAGTCATCTAAATTGAATGCGCGCTCTGTCGCCTCGGAAGATTCTTCATCTATTTCCAAGTCAAGCTTGGTGAATTGCAATTTACTACGACGTATGGCCTCAAGACATGGTTGAATAGTGGTCTTTGGGCAGTTATCTGAGATGGGTTCATGGCCGTCATAACCATCCCAGTCTAGAAGGATAGTGTCGTGGTCAAGATCCCAGTCCGTCCAGGTTCCAGAAGATATGTGTAATGCCACAGAGGTTCGATAGGTTTGCAACGCGGTGAAGGCCTGGGATATCAGATCTGTCGCTGCACCAGACTTGCCAAGCTCGTACTCATCAACTGATCGCTTCAAACAGCGCTGAAGTGTGACTTTCGCAGCTACTGCCTGCTCCTGTGTCCGGTTGTTGTTCGAGAGAAGGCTTGCCGTCTCACTCGCAAGCTCAGCCACGAATCCAGGATGTATGCGACCAGAAGTAATGTGAATCCTGCGAATACAAGGACCGAAAGATGGATGCTCACATATAGCTATTAGACGCTCCAGGCATGTTTGAGTCATCAGTACCGAGATGCAGGCCATATAACGTGTTGAGAAGCTCCTAGTTGCCAAGACTGATGTACTTTTGTTGGCGAGTCGGAGTATCATCAAGTCATCTTTTCCAGCGTAGTCACATATCCTTGCGATCAACTCATTGGGTAGCGATTCGAGTGACATGGCCGAATTGATCAGCCAAATCTTTGAAGTTGTTGCAAGATATTATAATGGTTTGAGAAGTAAGAAGCAACGTCTGACCAGATTCTTGGCATGTCGTTGCCCCAACAACGCCCTTTGATGACTTCTCCAGCTTTCTTCTTTTTGTCACACCATGCTGAATAGAAGGTAGCTCTCACGAAGTGATCAGAATGACAAATTTTCTAGTTCATGGTCTGAAAAAGCAGATTGGACCCTTTTCAACCATCTGACACCCTTTGGTCATCATGCTGGGAATGTTTCGTGTGATCACGTTCTAGGAGGACGTCGCAACAAGTATAGAATGAGGACACCAGTTTCAACCTCGTCAGATCGAGACTGGCCCCTCAGCGCACCTGACGACGCATATTCGGTCAACGCACATAGTCTCACTCCACACAGACCGGCGGAAGCGTCACAGCTGGTTGACGGCTTGCGTGTAGCCACTAGGAAGCAAAATTTCGGGAGTCGGGAGATGGAGCGATGGGTGAGTCGCGGACCCGAGTGTCTTGGTCGACGTGGCCTGACGAAGAATGAGCTAGATCTTGGATATGCAACTAGAGGTGGATACATCTGTGCCAATGCAGGGACTAACTCGATTGTGTGTCAGTGCTCGTGGGATTGATTATGGTGACTCTCCTCGCTCTAAGCACTCAAATCGAACCTACACTTAATTAAAGTTGCTCTTACAGACTCAAGCTCTGCGCATAAATCCATCCCCACTATTACGTTACTCTCACAAAGTGGTAAGACAGCGCACCTTCCCGACTCACTCCTCTCATACACTCGGCAATGGATCAATCTAGTTACGAAGAAACGATCAAAGAGGCTGCTCGTCATATGGCACGAAGACTGAATTATGATCCTCTGGAAAACCCGCAGGAAAAGATGGCGTGCAGAAGGAGTTGAACATACAGATGCCAACGACGAATGCCGGGTCAAAGATTTGATCCGTGTTCCCACGGCTGATAGCGATTCGCATGACATGTTCGGTGAAAGGCACGCTGGAGGACAGGACATGATGGGATAAAATAATGGTATCGTAGTATTAGCCAACAATTAAATGTGAATGTCACCATTTTCGTTGTAGAAAATCTCTCTTGCCTTGACACAGCGCAAGTGGTTCTTGCCTCCTGACAGTGATGAGTCATGGTAGAACAGGTACCATCTGCTCTCAAACTCGACGATGGAGTGATGTGTGGTCCAGCCAACGACTGGCTCCAAGATGGTGCCACGCTGGGTGAAAGGACCATAAGGGCTGTCGCCCACGGCATATGCCAGGAGATGTGAGTCGCCAGTCGAATATGAGAAGTAGTACTTGTCCTGGTACTTGTGCATCCATGCGGCTTCGAAGAATCTCCTCTTGTGGTCGTCGGCCTGGATAGGCTTGCCGGCTTCGTCGACTATCGAGATCTCGCGAGGAGTCTCGTCGAACTCAAGCATATCACCCGTCATCTTTGCTACCCGAGGGCCTTGAGCAGCGACGCCTTCGCCAGTCAGCTCTTGTGGGCCGCTCCAAGCATTGTCAAAGTGTCCCTCCTTTTGCCAGCACTGTAATTGACCGCCCCAGAGACCGCCGAAGTAGAGGTAGGCTGAGCCATCGGTATCAACGAAGCAAGCAGGGTCGATGCTGTAGCTACCCTTGATGTAGTCTGGCTGAGGGGCGAAGGGGCCCTCAGGCTTGTCTGAGACGGCGACACCACAACGGAAGATACCCTCCTTGTCGCGTGCAGGGAAGTAGAGGTAGTACTTGCCATCCTTGGTCGCGGCGTCAGGTGCCCACAGCTGCTTGGAGACCCATGGAACATCCTCTTGCTTGAGTACAACGCCGTGATCTGTGACGGGGCCGCTGATGGAGTCTAGCGAGAAGACGTGATAGTCGTTCATGTCGTATTGATCGCCATTGTCGTTGTCCTGGATGTCCGTCTCGCGATCGTGTGACGGATAGATGTAGATCTTGCCATTGAAGGCGTGAGCCGAAGGGTCGGCTGTGTAGAGGTGAGTGATGAGTGGTTGCTTGTCCGACATGGTGAAAATGTGCTAGAGATCAGGATCAAGAATAATGTGCAAGAAGACCTACTCCCGGCGCATCACGAGTGTTTATAAAGCGGCAAGGCTAGAAAGCAATCTACATGGTCTTTAGCCTAGCTGTTTCGTCTCTACAGGCTGTGTCTTGAGAGCGGCTCTTAAGCTCTTTGGTTCCGCCATGTGGGCTGCGATGAGAAAGCACATTTTAGCCTAAACAGAATTGCTAGGAAGAAGGAAGGTGGAAAGGAGGGGTTCGTGGGGCTCCAACCGTGCGTCCTTGGCACCTGTCACCATGTCACCGGGCCCGACAAGTCTTGATCGGTCTTCTTCCTGCCAAACAGAGTTGATACTCATCATGAGAGCAGATTGTGAATTGTCCAAGGGCACAATGATCTTTAAAGCAATAGGAACGCCCGTGAAGACCGGTACGAGCAGCCGCATCCAATGTGACCCGCGTGGTCTCCGTAAGCACATGCCTTCAACCAGCTGCACAGATACCAGACTCCAATGGTACCGGAAGCGGCAGCATATGCCTCCGCAATCTGGAGCAAGAGATCCACACTATCGGTCCCGGCTTGACCAGATTGGATTTCACATCCAGCTATCCTGAAAGCGCCCAGACTGTGGATTCCATAAAGCTCATGTTGACAGAAGCAACCCATTTAAAGCACTTGCGTCTTGAGGATGAGAGTGGCATGAACTACGTCAACGAAAGCCACATAGGAGAGATGTTGAGAGCTGTCACTTCTTGTTGTCTTATGGGGACCCCAGCTTACCTTCCCAACTCGATGATTCAGATGCTTGAGAGATCGAAGTTGACCATGAAGAAACTGCACTATCATCCAATCAGTGGCGCGAAGCTAGACGGAGCTCCTAACGAATCATCGCGATGGGTCGAGGAGAATCTCAAAGGACTGTAGGTGACATTACATCCTCAGCTTGAGGTTCTGGACATTTCTGGGGATACTGGATAGTGGTCGGAAGAGGCTTTGCGAGAAGAAGGGGGCACGGCTGTTCGTGCGAGGTTAGTAGAGCTTCTTGCTACACGATCAGACCCAGAGTAGCTCGCAGGGGGCTCGACAGGGTTTTGCGGAAGTAAGACAAGAGACTCAGAACACATGGAGATGAAACGACCGGGACAACAAGCTATATCAGAACGCGAGAGGAAACAGGAAACCTTCCTCGATGGGCTATGCACGCGGATACAGTTCCGTTTTATACACCTGGATGCATATCGATTTCCACCTTACGTAGAACTGCCTCGAAACATATGCCTCGGGGTTCTTTAACTGGACGAGAGCAGGAGATCGAACGACCTTAGGTATAAGCAGTGACCCTGTCTCGCTTCCTTGACTTGACTGCCATCTTTCAAGCCAGATTTGGACTTACTTTTTGGACAGTGCAAGCTTGGAATGATCAATCAAAGGTTCATGGAGTCAAATGCCAGTAGTCTTGGAGAAGGTTAGGGTATTGATCATTCCAAGGACAGTCGGAGATATCACGGAAGATTCATGCATTCTGATAGCACGACTTACGCGTCAGAGTGGACTACGAGTGGTGTGTCAATTTTTAAGTCCAATATCGACAGAAATGTCAATAAGCCTGTGTTTCTAAAGCTGAACAGTGTTCACATTCTCAACTGGTGGAATATGCTGGCGTGTATAAGTGTCAAAGCACGACGCAGTGGGCTTCTGATCACGAGGGCGGCTAAGTTAGCTAAGGCATTCATGAGCCACAGGTATTCTGTAGGAATAGAGGTACGGCCGTACGATCCTTCGAAGGAAGTAGATATCTGATTTAGAGTGTTGGGAGTGGTTTAAGACAACATGAGACACTAGAATCGCTGCAATAACAATCAAACAAACAAGATCGCTCCTTCACTTCACCAACCCTTATATACCAAAGAAACCCAGCCCTTTTACATCCCAGCTTTGTAAGTCCAAACCGTGAGTTTGGCGTAGTGGAAGACCCCCTGACCACCGGGCAGCCGTAAAATACCAAACCCTCCCACGAGGAGGTGATTTGGTCACTTACGAGTGTACGAAGCCGAGAGAAGTAGCGTCGGCTACTTTTTGTTTACGCTATCAAATGAAGAGGGTGAGTTCGATCCTTGACGGTGGTTGTTCTCTTTTTGCTTCTTTTGCTATAGGAACCCACAGAAGTGCAGTAACAAGACTTGAGGAGGGGGATGAAGAGTTTAAAGAGAAGATGGAGCACTTGTGGCACAAAGTCCTTGTAAAGCTTTGAGATAGTGCTTAGGATCATCTTGAGGGAGTCCAATGACACCATCCTTCTTCCGATTGCTTCCCATGAACTTGGGCCTATACAACCCATGTTAAGAGTGTACAGTCCTCGATTCGAACGAGTGCTCTAGAGGGAGAATCGGCGGAAGATTTTGAGCTTACCCACGAAGCGGCCAATTATGCGAGCGTGGACAATTGGATGATTGAGATGGTCGTTGTCCAGCGGATGCAAACTTGCCGAGAGTCTCGTCTTTGTTTCCTCGCACTGCGCTCATCATTGATAGTCAAGTCGTGCCTTGTGCGAGCAGCTTTCTCCAAGCATCTGTACCATCACCAGCATCAACTATGGGGCGTAAATTTGTACGTTGTAGAGGCTCTTCGCCCACGCCCTACTCGGAGACGGAATCAGAGTATGAATCAGACCAATCACAAATTCTCATCAAGAAGACTGTAACCAAGGAAAAGACTGACAATTGGCTTTACGGTCGGGCCAGTCAAGCGAGTAGTGTGAGTTCTATCACTGAGCTGGCGCGTTCCGCTTCACCTTTGCAAGTTACGCGCTATCGTTCAGCATCTCGTTCTCGTCAGCAGCATTCCTACCACGATTCTCATCCTCAGGCTCTTCAACTTGATACTTCGCGCCGACATCGCCGACGCCATCGCCGGCGTTATAGCGAAGACCTGCCGCGTATTGAAGAGAAGAAAGTCACTCACCAAATTTGCCACTGTCCTAACAAAACCTCACTTCCGGCGCAGACTCATCACGTTTGTCCGTCTCCGATCCTCATTGCAGTTCCCATCCACAATTATCGCAAGATGGAAGAAGTCGGCGGTTTCACCTACGAAGAATGGTGCAAGAGACGCGAGTGTGTCCCCGTTGCTACCGAGACCATCGCTCCCAAGTCGTCTATCTCGAACCGCACTGTTCACGCTCAGAGTCAGATCGCAAGCGAAGTGTCTGACCAGGACAACGCTTATCGTTATGTTGCGATGAGGGAGCCCGGTCCCCAAGACGCTGTCGTGAGTAAATCAAAAGATCTTTTGGTTGCTCAGTGACTTACTTTTCATCGTTCCAGCCCGTGGCCTACGCCCTCTATCCTCAGCCCGGTTACACTTACATGTACCCACCTCAGCCATTCGCAGCCATGGCCGCTCCTCCTGTCCCTGCTCCCAAGTCAGCTCCCAAGCCTGTCGCATCTGTTCCCGCTTCTTCGTCGCACTCCAAGCAGGAAGAGGAGCACTACCGTCACT
Source organism: Aureobasidium subglaciale EXF-2481 (assembly GCF_000721755.1). Classification (NCBI taxonomy): domain Eukaryota; kingdom Fungi; phylum Ascomycota; class Dothideomycetes; order Dothideales; family Saccotheciaceae; genus Aureobasidium; species Aureobasidium subglaciale. The sequence goes on along the minus strand of NW_013566984.1, from coordinate 308,246 downwards.
ACACTCGTGAGAGCGTGCGCGAGAAGTCTGTCCGCGCCGCTTCCGAGCCTCCAACCATCGAGAAGGCTGCCCCGCCTCCACCCGCTCCCCAGGCCGGCATGGCTACCATGACCTACGGCGCCTACCCTTTCGGCATGCCCGCCGCCGCAGTCCCAGTCGCATACGCCATGCCTAACTACCCAGTCCCCGTCCACGCCGAGACTACCGGCACCGCCTCGCCCAAGCCACCTCCAAACCGCGTCTGGGTCGGCCGCACCAAGAAGCAAGTAGACGAAGACAACGCCAAGATTGCTCACAAGGAGGGCGTGTACAAGCCCAATAAGATGGTCCCCAAGGCTGCCTCTCCTGACCAGCTGTTTTGGGTTATCGAGCCTGACAACAGTAACACGCTGCGCAACTTCCGCACCATCGAGGAGGATCTTCAGCCTGGAAAGTGGAAGGTCGATCCTAGATATGGCAACGCATACTTTGTGCGCGACAAGAAGGAGAAGGCTTGATGCTGTATCTTCTGCTCTTACTTAAGCGCCGAACAGTAGACTCGTGGTCTTTGTCGTGGCATGATCTTCTCTTTCGTGAGAGCTGGAGAACGAGGGGAATGACGAGAGGAGAGACATACCGCAACGGACAGTGGGCTTGCTAAGGGAGGATCCAGCGTTGCTTCATCTTCATTTTATGCCGAGCGAGGCTTCCCGTTTTCTACTTCCTTTCTTTCTTTCTTTGCTGCCCTTTTTTGCTTGAAAACACACACACGGCAGCGTTCGCATGTAACAACACAGACTAAGTTGGACGCTCAGCAGCTACTTGCTGCATTGCTATTACACACAATTCAAGATTTACCGACCGCTTGTTCACAGTCTATCTCATATGTGACTCCATTGTAGTCTGACAGTAACGAAAGACGGTGAGAGATGTCAATGAGAAGGAAGCAGGAGCAGTCAGCAGCCGACGTCGCTATACCTTCCCGCGAATCGAGTCAAGAAATGACGTACCCCCAAGTCCCACAAAACTTCCATCCCACACCCATCGTCCATCCTCAATGCCAAACGCAAACAACACTCCAAACCCATACCACTTCCCCCTCCTCCTCGGCATCTTCATCCTCGCCTTCTTCCCCGGTCTCATCGGTCCAATCTTCAACTCGCCCTTTACACTACTCAGCTACACTTGCTCACTGCTTCCTTGGGCAACACCATCTGCCCCACTTCAACCGCAAACAAGCACAACCGCGACAATGTCTTGGACGCAAAAAGCTTTCACACTGCCTGCGAAGAGCAGAGGCAGTTATCTGATCACTGATCATGTCATGGAAAAGGTGCCAGAGATCAAGGATTATAAAGTCGGCATCTTGCAACTGTTTGTGCAGCACACGAGTTGCGCGTTGAGCTTGAATGAGAATTATGATGAGGATGTTCGGTATGTTCCTGCCCCCCCCTCCCTCTGCCCTTTGTTTTTCACCTATTCCGTAGGGTCACTGCTAACATGTTTTCACAGCGCCGACATGTCCGACGCACTCGACCGCATCGCCCCAGAAGATCGCAAGGGAAACCTCTACCGCCACGCCGACGAAGGACTGGATGATATGCCTGCACACATCAAATCCGCTCTCATCGGTGCTTCTGTATCCGTTCCCATCACAAACGGTAGATTGGCGACGGGTACTTGGCAGGGCATCTGGTTCTTGGAGTTTAGAGCTAGTAAGCATCAGAGAAAGGTTGTTGCCACTATTCAGGGTGAAAAGGCTTGAATAGATTGAAGATTATGATACGGGGCAGATGTTGAAATGACAATTATGAGCACGCTTGCTGTTTCTCTTGTGCGTTGGTATACTCTTGAATGCTCAAGTGTTGTGTTGTAGACGAATTTCATGGTTGAGGTTTTATATACACTGCAACTGTAGGAGCAAGGGAATTTGAAAGGGGAAGGGCTTGTATATGACAATCATCGCTGTTCAAGAGGCTTGCCAGTGTTGCTCTGGTAGCCCCGAGGGACCTCTGCTTCGTGACCGGTAGGCTCGAGAGGGTAGGAAGGGTTTGGGAGGGCTTCGAGGATCTTGCGGTTGGACTCCTTGGCCTAGACACGAGAGTTAGAAGGAGATGTGAGATTCCGTGACGCTGACGCTGATGCTGAACGTACGTAGGGAAGACCACAGTAGGTGCATGCGCATATTTGTGGCTTGTCGACGTTGATGAAGATGCGAGGGTGGCCGAGGGGACCACCGCCGCCGTCGCACTTGACGGTGCGCTCCTTGACCCAGTTGACGGGCTGCTTGTGGATGAGCTCGATGGCTGCCAGAGGACGAGGCTGTGTTCAGTCAGCTACTGCTCGTTCAATTCCTTGCTGTCCTTTCTCCCTCCACTCTTTCGTCCTTCTTCCTCTACCTCTTGCGACACCCGAATATCCAGACTCCATCGCTTTTCCGGGACTTCACAGCGGGGAAAAGCTTCCTTACCTGATCATACATGATCATCTGCTCAAACCTCGGGCCCACCATAGCCTTCTCTCTAGGCTGCTGGCTACGACTCCACACGCCCTGACGGTTGGGCGCTTGCATGGCACGACGCTCCTCGCCCTCCTGCACAGACTCTTGCAAAGGCTTATCCATGTTGCCCTCACTGCTCAGAGGTGTGGCATTGGTGCTGCTGACGGGGCTGGGTGTGTCGCGGTTCTTGGGGTCATTGGCCGGGATCGGGTTGTCGGCTCTGCGGACGAGGGGGCTGGTGCTGAAGGCGCGGGTAGGGAGGCCGCGTAGGCAGTTGCGGGCGACGCGTGCTGGCAACATGGTGTATGTGCTGTGTGTGTGATTGCTTGAGCGTGAGCTGCCTTCAATTGACCGGGTTCGCGATGCGTGGATTGAGAGGTGCTGTTACGCTGCCAAGACTTGAGATGATCCGTGCGTTCTCTTCCGCTCTCCGGTGTGCTTGATTCTTTTGGTCAGCAACTCTTTGCATCGCGACAACGATAAAGTTTCATCGACTTGAATTGTTCTGTGTGAGGATGACCGAGAAACGCGCGTTTTGATCTTTTATCTACAAGTTTATATCATTACGCTAAAGACAAAGGAAATTTTCGTGACCATCTTGTGTACAATCTCAGCGCCCAGGATCATGGAGCATTTCTCACTTCCACTCGAACATCCCTCGTCTTGAAGATCTTTGACCTGCTTCGTCCTTCACTCGGTGTCATCGACGCCCTGACCAACGACTTCCTGTCGCTCTCATCTCCATCATGGAAATCTTCTTGCGCTTCCAATCTGCCCAAATCTTGCAGCTCCAGCACTTCTCGTTCGTCACCGACTGCGACACTTGCTGTGGACACGCCGTACTCATCATCGTTGAATTTCTTGAACCCTTTATTCGCCTCCACTCGTTCGACGAATCCAAGACCATTTGGTCTGTTGACAGGCTTCTCGGTAGAGCGACTGCTGCTCGATGATACACCGTTTTTCTTTGATCCAGACCATCGGAACATGAAAGTATTCTTGATGAAAGAGCCGGTGCTGGTATCCTCGAACACTTTTCTCCAGAGTGGTCTGCAAGCTGCCAGTGATGTAGCCACAATCGCAAGACCAGGCTCGATGATACTCCACAGCCCCGTCTGCACCGCTTGCTTGAAAAAGTCAATGTCCAGTTTGAGATTTGAAAGTGTCGCAACGCGGATCAGAGCGCAAATGGAGCTGACAGATCCGATGCAGAGTAGGAAGCCTGCTGTAAACTTCATGCCAATTGGCATATTTGAATTCCACAACACGTAGATTGGGAGGAAGGCGTAGATGAAGTCAGTCAACGCGTCCAGGGCTCCAAAAGCATATGTCATGATCAACAATGTGTGATCCGGGAGGCATTTCCCTGCTGCTCTGTAGACAAGTTGGTGATGTATGTCCGAGCCACAACGAAAAAGGTATGTGAATGAATATGTAAGGCCATACAGAGTCATCGTCGTTACCGTAAGGTAGATGACAATTCTCTGCCATCTTGCGACGATGATGCGAAGATAGAAAAAGGCGAGCGAGATCTTGACAAAGATGATGGAGAAGACGTAGAAGATTGTGAACAAGACTGAGCTCTGAACAGCATTAGTAGAAGTTGCGCAGCGTTCACGCGGTTCGTCTTACTGTGTAGATTTTCTCTATCACCTCAATCGCATCCTGAAAACTTCCTGTGGTGACAGCTGCGATCGTTGATGGATCATGCTCAAGACCAATCAACTGTATCGCCATCACACAAAATGTTAAGAACATGACCTGGTTGCGTAGATCAGTACCTTGATAGCTGCAAATAATAAATGCTCCAACTTACATGTGCGACAATCAAACACATGTCATCAAGTCCGAATCCCTTGACGATGAATACTCTTACGTAGATACGGAGCCATAGCGCCACAGTTGTGATGGGCATGAAGGCTATCGCCGCCGCTTTGAGCGCGAGCGACGACTTTCCAATTGCTGCTATCTTTGCCAGATCCATGAATACAGATAGTGACATTATTCCAATGCCTGGGGGAGAAGCTTTATTGTTATACTTTCGGTTCAGAATCTTTTCCCTCGATGTGGCTAGCAGCTGCACTGTAATCGAGTCAGGTCGGATAATGTTGAATCAATATACGCTCATGGTGTGACAGATGTTGAATGGCACGGGACGAATGGAACCAGGGTTTGCAGCAATGTGTCTTCGGTTGGACAGCAGATGAAGATACACAAGTACTAGATCAATCGTCGCTAGCAAGAGCATACCCGATCTCGACCGAGATTCACAGTACCATCGAGGACGACGTGGATCCTCATATAACGAAACTCAAATACGATGGGTGATGGAGCAAAGTTGGAGCTGGTCAATGACAGTGTGTCTATTTCTCTCCCGATTGACCAGCACTTGCAGCACGCGCAATTCAGCAGGGATCGATTATGGTCTCGAGAGCATGGTGAGGACCTGCAGCTGATACTGTGTCTGAGCAGACCATGCGTGTTGACGCTGGGACGAAGATCAGTCGTCATGACTAACGTTATGTGGGGATAAGAGGGGATCGGAGAAATAGCTTGCTGTATGGTCATGCGAGCCGGATCAGAAACGGACACTCATGTGGCGATATAAAGAGGCCAAGATCCATCGTGAATCAATCGGGCCTTGTTATAGATTGGATCTCGTGGTTTCAACAAGGCTATCATGCTGCGTTGATGTTTCGAGTCGGACATGCATGTTTTAGATGGGCCTCTGCTCAAGTCGGTGCGTAGCGCCTTTTCTTATTCTAGGCCGGCATTGCGCAAGACGTCAAGCTGAATCGTCCGAGCCGTTCCATAGTTGTGGGATTGACAGCTCGGTGGCTGTAACCTTAGCTACAGCTAGCTGCATTCAGGCAGCTTTTGTGGTGAATTCGGCTGGTCCTGGTGCAGCACAGGCAAGTCTGGCGGTTGGCCTAAGCACATGTCGTCGCTTGATCCTAGTTTGATGGCGTTTCGTGTACGGGGTAGGACATGCGACCATGTGTATAAGTCTGTTATAGCGTCCTCTTCCACAATCAATCGAAGTCTGCTTCCAGAATGGAGACGAACACAAGTTGTTTCCGAGCCTTCATCCCGACATGGTAGCCCTCTCTCGGCTAAGCTCCCTCGAAGACGCTGAAATGTGGTTGTGTGCCTCTGTGGCTGGTCATCGACCCTGATCACCAGAAGAGCTTGTAGTGGCAGGGTAGAGTTCACGAGTCGTGTTCACCTCATCAATTCACAACCCCTTTGCTGGGAAGGGGCCCACTCGGGAACTGGCGATCGCTCACTCTTCGTGTTCGCTGGGTCGGAACAAGCTGATCGATTGCTCTTTCCACCTCGAATCTCAACCCGGCAGGCCTGGTGCCACGGAATATTGTTTCATCGAAACCTCGCTCGGCTTGTGAGAATCCGGTCTCAGATCCATCGGGCGTGAGCGTCACCAGCAAATCAAGTCTCCATCGTGGCGGTTGTTCCTCATGCGAGATGCACGTAAGAGCGAAAACTAATATGCGTCTGATGTCCCCGAGGGTCCGACGGGCGCCGTGGTCGCTCAAGCCGCCACGTCCCCATGACGCCGTCGACACCGAGCGTGCGGTCCACGGTCGCGTTTTGCAAGACGCGCAGTAGCGTGAAAGGGTTCACTTTGTTCTTTACAAAAGCAGTTCACAACCCATGTCTGGCCAAACAGATCGCTGAAAGTCTGACAAAGTATTCGCGGCAGATATCGATGTGTTTGCTAAGCGATGTTTTGAGATCTCCGACAAATGGACAGGGTGTATCCGTCACAGTAAAGCACTTGAGAATTTGTCGCTACACATGGATACTCGAGTAGAGGTTGGCAATCTCGCAAAACCCCATGTATAGAAGAGGCAGTGAGAAGTGGAGCACATTCACAGACCTAAGCACTGATTGTCTGCTTGTGCAATCGGGGTCTATATTTGACTGCCTTCCGTAGAGTAGAGCAATGTCATGAAGGCAACCTCAAGTCTAAGTGGACATGTGCCCGAGATCGACAACGAGGGCAACTTGGTGGTCTACGACAATCGATCATACCGGCTCGCTGTTCATAGTTGAATATCCTTTCGAGAATCATGAAATGATTGATGCTGCTACCCGGGCGGCTATGAGACGGCAGAAATTCAGCGAGGGAAGTTTAACCGGGGCGAGGTGATCAATTTACGCGACACGCGCCGCGACGCGTCCTCGGGCAAATCGTTCTTACCCACCGACTCGATTATGCGATATCAACCCATCTCGGTCGACAAATCCATTTGTCTCTCGTGCTACCAATTACTGCGTCTCCATTGTCTTTCTGCATAGCCAAAGTTTCTCGTGCCAATACAAAGTCATTCCACAACACAAGCACCAATATGGCATCGAGGCCGGAGCTCAAGGTCGACGATGAGTACGGCTTCATCAAATTCTTCAAGAACCTGTCCGGGACAGATGACGACACGATACGACTGTTTGACAGAAACGACTACTACACGGCACATGGTGATGACGCCAAATTCATCGCCCAGAACCAGTACAAAACTACCTCGGTTATCAAGCAACTCGGCCGTGATCCCGGACTCCCATCAGTCACGCTATCACAGACAGTGTTTCGCAACTTCCTTCGAGAGGCTCTATTCAGACTAGGCAAGCGCATTGAGATCTGGGAATCTGCTGGTAAGAACAAATTCACGCTCGCCAAGCAGGCATCACCAGGCAATCTACAGGATGTCGAAGATGAGCTCGGCAGTAGCATGGAGGCAGCTCCCATCATTCTTGCCGTAAAGGTATCAGCCAAGGCATCAGAAGCTCGCAACGTCGGTGTGTGCTTTGCGGATGCTAGTGTGCGCGAGCTGGGTGTCAGCGAGTTTGTGGACAACGACATCTACTCCAACTTCGAGAGCCTGATCATCCAACTTGGTGTACGAGAGTGCTTGGTCCAGTACGACGGTCAGAAGAAGGATGGAGAATTGGCCAAGCTGAGAGCGATCGCCGACAACTGTGGATGTGCCGTATCAGAACGCCCATCAGCAGACTTCAGCAGCAAAGACATCGAGCAGGACTTGAGCAGATTGCTGCGCGAAGAACGCACATCAACTCTACCCCAGACCGAGCTACGATTGGCTATGGGAGCCTCTGCTGCACTTGTCAAGTATCTGGGTGCCATGTCAGATTCTTCCAATTACGGTCAATACCAGCTATACCAACACGACCTGTCGCAATACATGAAGCTCGATGCATCTGCTCTGAAAGCGCTCAATCTCATGCCTGGACCCAAAGACGGATCGAAAACCATGAACCTGTACGGCTTGCTCAATCACTGCAAAACACCAATTGGCAGCAGACTTCTCGCCCAGTGGCTCAAGCAACCTCTGATGAATCTAGAAGAGATCGAACGCAGACTACAACTTGTCGAGGCCTTCGTCAATGATACACAGCTCTCTGAGTCGATGTCGGCAGACCACCTCAAGTCCATTCCTGACCTTTACCGCCTGGCCAAGAAATTCCAACGCAAAAATGCCAACCTGGAAGATGTCATTCGCGTCTATCAAGTCGCTATCCGCATTCCTGGCTTCATCGGCACGCTCGAAGCAGTGATGGATGAAGAGTACAAGGATCCTCTTGACCGAGAATACACAAACAAGTTACGCGAGTGTGCCGATGCTCTGGGCAAACTACAAGAGATGGTTGAGACAACAGTTGACCTTGACGCATTGGATAATCATGAGTTCATCATAAAGTCCGATTTCGACGAAGGTCTGAAGGTGATTCGAACAAAGCTTGACAAGCTCCGTTATGGTATGGACAAGGAACACGGCAGAGTCGGAGATGATCTCGGTCTAGACACGGAAAAGAAGCTCTTCCTTGAGAACCACAAAGTTCATGGCTGGTGCTTCCGCGTGACAAGAGCAGAAGCTGGCACAATTCGCAACAAGAAGCAATATCAGGAGTGCTCAACACAAAAGAACGGTGTCTACTTCACTACAACGACACTGCAAGCAATGCGCAGAGAGCATGATCAACTGTCGGAAAACTATAATCGCACGCAAAGCGGATTGGTCCAAGAAGTCGTTGGTGTCGCAGCCTCATATTGTCCTGTCGTTGAGAAGCTCGCCGGCATCCTCGCGCACATGGATGTAATTGTCTCGTTCGCGCATGTGGCCCTCCAAGCCCCTGTACCATACTGCCGACCAAAGATGCACCCTCGCGGCACTGGCAACACAGTCCTCGTTGAGGCACGTCACCCTTGCATGGAAGTTCAAGACGAGATCACATTCATGGCCAACGACGTTACTCTGAAGCGCGAAGACTCAGAATTTTTGGTCATCACAGGTCCCAACATGGGTGGTAAGAGTACATACATCCGCCAGATTGGTGTCATCGCTCTGATGGCACAGATGGGCTGCTTTGTACCGTGCACTTCTGCCGAGCTCACCTTGTTCGACTGTATCCTCGCTCGTGTTGGAGCTAGCGACAGTCAACTTAAGGGTGTTTCCACCTTCATGGCGGAGATGCTGGAAACAGCCAACATCCTCAAATCAGCTACGAAGGAGAGTCTGATCATTATTGACGAACTAGGTCGTGGCACAAGCACATACGATGGTTTCGGCCTGGCTTGGGCCATCAGCGAGCACATTATCAAAGAGATTGGTGCTTTTACTCTTTTCGCAACACACTTCCATGAGTTGACTGCTTTGGTTGACACATATCCACAAGTTCAAAATCTGCATGTCGTTGCAGATGTCAGCGATGGTCAATCATCAGATTCTGCACCTCAAGTGTTGCTCATGTACAAGGTCGAACCTGGTATCAGTGATCAAAGTTTCGGTATCCACGTCGCCGAGCTCGTGCGCTTCCCTCGCAAAGTCATCTCAATGGCCAAGCGCAAGGCAGATGAGCTCGAAGATTTCGCTGGCAAGAACGAAGAAGAAAAGTCAGAGCTCAAGAATGCTAGCCAAGAGGACGTCGCAGAGGGAAATAGGCTCCTCAAAGAGCTGCTCATCAAGTGGAAGAAGGAGACTGAAGGCCAAAACATGGACGGCAAGGAACAGGTAAAGAGGCTCAAGACTATGGTTGCAGAAGACGAGAAGTTGAGGGCAAACAAGTTCTTTGTTGGGTTGAAAGGACTGTGATGGTAATGACTGGTTTTACATGATTTGCTCTTTCCTTGCCCGAGACTGATAACCTTGCTCTTCTGCGTTGATGCAAATGATTCATTTTCCGTAGCTCGAGAAGAAATACAACAAGCAATGAGTGCAAACACATCCCATGTCATGATCTGATCCCGTCCTTCTCTAGCATACTGAAAGACTTCGTTAACAACCTGAAGAGTGTTGTGATGATCACAGTGCGGTAGAAGACAAGCCAAGCGGACCAGGCACAGGTCCAAGAAGGGTGCGGTAGAAGACAAGCCAAGTGGACCAGGCACAGGTCCAAGAAGGTGAGGTCCGTATGGAAGGGTATTACTGCAAAGCTGGCAAGTGCAAGTAGCGAGATTGCCTTGGATGATGCTCACAACATGCTCAGCAAACACTCTCCACGAGGTAGTCTGACCATTGGGATGACCGTAGATCTGATAGACCAGTTTATCACCCTGGCCCTCTCCATTAAAATAAACAGAGTAGCCAGGAGGAGCTGAACCGATGAATCTGACATGGCAAACCTGAGGTTCGTGTGAGCAAAAGCAAAAGAGTGGAATGAAACAGAAATTCCGCTTTACCTTAGGTAGCATAATGTCTACAGTAGTTGAACTAGCGGGTGATGAGGTTGACAAACTTCTTGTCGTCTTCCTTTGGTGTCCGGGAACTTGAATCTTTCTGGGGCCTTTGACCGGTGCCGTCGCTTTGGTACTGGCTGAGGTCAATCTCCTCGATGTGCAGAGTACTTATTGCGGCAGAAGCGGATCTGTTTGTGACCATCTTGTAATGATGATGGCTAGTAAGGACGAGGTTGAGATAAATTGGAAGCTTGCGTGTCTATAGGTTGTTCTGATGAGTAAGGAAATAGGTGTCGAATTGGCGTTTGTAATCATCGCAAACTTTCGTGTCGCTACTGGTCTCGCCAAGATACTAGAATGCTGCGGAGACGACAAAGAGTCAATCATGTGTTGAGTCAAGACAGTCTTGAGAGTGGCGGTTTAGAGATGCACCTCGTTGGTATCGCTGGAAGTCTTGGGCTTGTTATATATCCCGACGGCTACAAGTGTTACATACTTCGAGCACATGGAGAAGCTCGCTGCAGCAGAGTAATCTAGTAACTGCGCTTAGCGTCTTTCTCGTGTTCCATTGTCTCTGCTTCTTCCTCAACTTCTCTGTGCGGTGCACTATTGATGACTACCTCTTCACTCAGACCTGGCCCCCTGAATTGACCCTTGGCTGTTGTAAACCATGTAATCAGTGCCACAACCATTACTACACCCACAGCTGCCGATGTGTAGTTCATATTTTCTGAGTCGACTGGATTGACAGTGGGGAAATTAAATGTGATGGATGTGAACAGGAGGTACACCAGTGCCATCACGTTGATTGGCATGCTCCAGCGGCCGAGACTCCATGGGCCTTCGAGCTTTGCGGCGGCGGTCGATGCCGTGAGAGGTGCGATAACACGGAGAAGGATAGGGATGGCATACGAGACGTCTGGGATGCTTTGTTAGCATTGGTTTAAAGCAGAGTCACTTGCTTGTCTTACAGAAGCCTTCCGTAGCGATCGAAACGACGGTGTTGAAACCGGTCACAGTACCGAAATAGATTGAGTTGAGAGCAATTTGCACCACAAAAGTCAAGAGGATACCGTAGATGGGAACCTGCTTTGTTGGGTGAACTTTGCTAAGGGTGTTGGAGAAGGGTAGGCCTCGATCTCTAGCGAATGCATACTGCACGTATTATCAGCAAAGTTCGTTCCCAGTCCTTGAGGATTGTATACTCACCACTGCGCGACCACCTTCAGCCAATAGAGATATAGCGGAGAAGAACTGAATCATAACCATCAGGAAGGTCAAACAAGAAGTACCGGCAATTGACTGCGTCGAATCGTAGAAGATCTGAACGATGGGGTCTCCGGTTGCACTTTCAGCCACGCCTTCGATTGATCCCATGCAGAAGCACGCAGCGATGAGGAAAGCGAAACCGGTGATCGCTCCTAGCGAGACGGATAGGATGATTGCTTTAGGGGCGACCTTTCTCGCATCGTTGATCTCCTCAGTCATGTGTGCAGGTGCATCATAACAGCACATACCAAAGGCTGACTGAAGCAGACCCAAAATTGCCGCGTAAGGCTTATTAAAGCCAGTGAGATTTTGAAACTCGGAGAACACAAAGCTGGGAGTTTGCTTGTGGTCGTTGGTTGCGAGAATGGTAATAAAGATGATCAAGAACGATCCCATATTCCAGATAAGGAAGAAATTGGTCATCTTGTGCAACATCTGTGGGCACAAGACGTTCAGCGACAAAGCAGCGATAGCCACTGCATATGCTACTAACGTCGAGTGCCAGCGAGTTATCTCATAGTCGGGGTTGTTGAGAACAGCAATCGCAAGGATGAATCCAGAAGCGATGAAATTGACTACAGCACCCATAGCGATGATGCCGATCAACATGAACCATCCACAGACATAGGATAGTCCTCTAGACCAGCTCCGAGGTGCTAGGATGGCAGCCCACGAGTATTGGCCCCCTGCTAGAGGGTAGGCCGAACACATCTCGGCCATTGATAGTGCTACTGCCATGGTAAATATGCAGACTCCTACCCATGACCAGATCATGACTGGAGGGCCGCCACTCTCGGCTCCGATGATGAGTACACCAGACAAGGCGGTCCAGCTAGAAACGATCGAGAAACAAAATCCAATCATGCTGACAAGATTGAATGTCCGCTTCAACTCTGGAGAGCAGGCCAGTGTCAGTTGGCGACCTGCTGCAGAGCCTTAGTACCACTTACCTTGCTGGTAACCAAGTTTCTCGAGCGCGACATCATCAGCAGTTCCTTCGTCGAACACTTTTGTATCCATCATGTCCGCCATAGTTGGTTTTGTCGATGGGATGTGGAAGAGTAGCTGAATTCGGATTGATAGAGCTCAACTCATGCCACAATCAGAGAGAAAAGAGTGAAATATGTAGTATTCAGCCATACATCCTTGTAGGCTGTAGAAAGGATATCGATGTTATTCATGCACACGAAAAGACAATTATGAGCTGGAACAGGCGCCAAAAACTACGATAAGGTATCGAAATTGGTGGGAGTGGCTAAACATTTACTGTCAGGTATTTGCACATTATTAGCAAACCAGGTCTACAATTCGAACAGACCAACGATATGCCAGATGCTTATCTTCGGAAGGCCGCTCCGAATACCGGGACGCGGAGAAGGGTTTGGAAAAAGTCGGTGCTTGTCAGTATCTCGCCATACTTCTCCTCAAGCTTCCCCATCAGGTAATTCATAGATTCCGAGAAGGCGATAAGATCGAGGCGACATCCAACTCATTTTTGAGATGTTCTGATAGCGACAAGGAAGAGGAAAGTTGAAGAGACTGGCCATGGTCAGCGGCTGCAACATCCGGGTGCTCGTCGGCGTTTGTCTAACGCGGGCTCCGAGATCGCAACTTCCCAGTCCTGACTGGAGACAACGAAAGATTCTCCAAGGAGGCATGCACACCCAAGAGCGTGAACAAGCGAAGAGAGTTCTGATGGGATTAGAAAACAATGAGTGTTCTACACTTGAACTACAACCATTAATCTATCTCAGGCCGAACATCCGCAACAGATCATGGCGATGGAAGAAATCGCGACTCTTCTTGCCATAGATGTACATCGGCAAGCTCAAGCAGCAGATGACGACTTCAATGCTGCCGAAGATGATAAACAGTCGCTCAATACCTCCGGCAAACACCCATGTGTAAGCAAAGTAAGCCAGGATAAAGGAAAACATATTCTTGAATATGATGAGGCAGGTGAACGATTCGACTGCAATATCTCTGTGAGCATCAAGCAGATATTGCGCAGAAGCTGTTGCGCCCATAACCATACTAGCGACAATAAATGCAAGGAACACCTCAGGGACGAACCAGCCATAGCGTGCTACATTCGCTGATGTGATTCCGAAGCCGTAGAGTCCAGTGGCCGCGAACACGAGAGTTGGGATGACAAGGAGGATCCTAAACTCGGGCTCGTATCTGCCATTGTTGCGTTTGATCATGTAACGCGTGGTGAGCTCGGTGAATGCTCCAGCGACTAAGAGGCCGAGGAGACTTCCGACGAACGCTGCAGTATACATTTTGCCGGCCTGCTCTTCATTGTAGAACAAAGGTGGTCCCAGGAAAATAAGCGAGAGAATGACACCCACCATTACAGTCCAGCCGATGATAACACCTTGTATCAGACAAGCCCAAATGACTACTGGATGCAAGAAGAGAGGGAATGGTCGCAAGAACAGCTTCAAGAATGATTCGTCAGTCTTTCTTCCGTTGAAAGGAGAGATGCGCAAAGGTTTCCAGGCGTTACCCCTGACTCTTGGTGTCACTCTCTCTTCTGGCATCTTCTCTCCTGAGTGAAATGCGTCTCCGCTGAACGACTCTGTGCTTGCTGTCATGTAGTCGGTGTTGAGTCTTTCTGGTCGGTGGTATGCGACTTCCGGGCAAAGGAGTACTAGGAGCAGGAAGCCGCCACCCATGAAGATGGCGATGAAGTAGAAGGACCATTGCCATCCAATGTTGTGAGCGATCATGCCGACAAAGACGGGAGTCAAGAACGCTCCGCCGAAGAGTGAGACGTTTGCGAAAGCCATGCGCAGGCCACGTTCGTGAACGAAATAGAGGTCACCCACACAGGCGTTGATAAGGGATTCGAATGGAGCCAGTGCGACTCCTTGAATCACTCTTGCCCATAGCAAGCTGGTATAGTTATATCCCTTATGTGTCGAGCCTCCCCAGGCAGACGATGCTATCATGAGCAACGCTCCAATCAAGAAGACATGTCTCTTTCCCCAAACTCTTGCAAGCGGTACGAATAGTAAGCTGCCGACTCCAACACCTGCGAGATGGTAGGCGGTGAGAAGAGCCGCTTCTTGGAATGTGCATTTGAACTTGAGGGCAAGCTCTACCGAGTCGGCTGCTAAAAGTGGTGAAGCTGTGGTTGCGAGGACCGAGACGATGCAGAGAATAACGAGGATGACATCGCGTTGCCACAGCGGCCAATTCTGTTTAATTGTCAGTACTGTCTGCACACATTGATATTGATCTAGCCGAGCAGCAACTCCTCGGGGTCCGAGATCTGGGAATGCGATACCAGTGGATCATTCGGATCATCTGTTGGTTGTGGCACAAGTATTGTCGTTCGCGATCTTGTCAAATCATTGTCGGTTTTGTTGGTGACTTGAACAGTACCAGGAACATTTTCGGTCCTGGGCTCCAGTATCCCGAGAGCCATGTTTGACGGTCAAGAGTTGGACTGTCTCCACCAGAGATGCAGGTTAATGCGCTTCAAGTGAGAGTAATGCTGACGCGACGGCGGACAAACAGATCAACAGATCGGAAGTGTCTCATTTCGAAAGAAACAGCTGAAAGCTGAGCGCGTGCCGGCAGAAGGACGAGTATACTCTACTAACTCGATCAACACACCGACCTCCTCTTTTGGTCAAGCCACAAAACATGGCTTCAGCTGAGCATGGTACGTGAATCAACTGTAATTCGTCCTTCCGCGGTGCAAGCAAGACTGCATCCTGCAGATGACCTGATCAAGGAGCATATCTTGCTCGAGCTGCATTGTTCGGCTTTTTTGTCTGCATCTCGCTCGTCGCAAATTATGGACGAAGTTTGAGCGTGAACAGGACGGAAACACGAGCGACAAGGGTTTAGAGTGTTGACCATTTGATCCCCAAGCGCCGTTAAACTCTCTTAGAACCCCACGATCAATGTTAAACTCACTTGGCACAGTCCAATCCACGGCGCGCCGGTGTCTTGGTGTCGAACCGCCCACCCCATGGAAGAAACCACGGCTCCGTTTCCCTAGAAATTGGCTGCCACTAGAGAAATGTCAATCTGAGTTTGTCCCCTCTGTGCTGGCTCCAATACTATCTCAGCCTCCTATCTTCACCTTTGCACCAATTAGGACTCGTCTTGGTAGCAGCTCTGACTTGATCCTTCGGCTATCCTTGTCTTGTTCC
The DNA here is from genome assembly GCF_000721755.1 of Aureobasidium subglaciale EXF-2481. Taxonomy (NCBI): domain Eukaryota; kingdom Fungi; phylum Ascomycota; class Dothideomycetes; order Dothideales; family Saccotheciaceae; genus Aureobasidium; species Aureobasidium subglaciale. Next base: position 292,618 of record NW_013566984.1, on the reverse strand, counting down.
AGTCCGGTCTGTGGCTTGGGGTACATGTATTTTGAGGGTATATAATATAAACATGCTCCCGCTCTCTCCTGGAGACATTTGTCTGTAGTTCCAGAAATTATCTCACCTTTCCTCAACCTCTCCCACAATCAAATCGTCGACATGCGCACCGCCGCCTTCACTCTCGTTGCTGCTGCCACTTTGGCTACCGCTCAGCTCGGAAGCATTCCCAGCTGTGAGTTCTCCCAACTGTCAGGAGCAGTGCCAAAACCAATACTGAGACAGGATTAGGTGCCACTTCTTGTATCTCTCAGGCTCTGCCCGCCAGCTGCAACCTCGACCCTAAATGTATCTGCTCCGATGCTAGCTTCATCAGCACCATCTCTTGCTGTGTTTCGACTGCCTGTGACACTTCCGGCCAATCAGCAGCTCTTGCCTATGCCAGTCAGATTTGCGCTCCCGTCGGCGTGACCAACCTCCCTACCGCTGCATCGTGTGCCTCAGGCTCCGCCTCGGGCACCAGCGCCGCTGCTGTCGCAACTGCCACTGGAAGCTCTGCATCAACCTCTCTCTCATCAGCGACCCAATCTCTCTCATCCCTCGCCTCGTCGGCTAGCAAGATCGCATCCTCCGCCGCATCTTCCGGAAGCTCTTCCGCCCGCTCGGCGACCAGCTCCGCCGCAAGCGCTGCTTCAAGTGTAGCTTCCAGCGCAAGCTCTGCAGCTTCAGCACAGTCTACTGGTGCTGCTGCTACCATGGGTCCTGCTGGTTTGGCCGGTGCTGTTGCTCTTGGCGCTTTTGCCCTCCTGTAGGGTGCTTACTTCGAGTTATCGCTTGATGGATTGTTGCTATAGCCTACGAGCTTTTGTTTATATGTAATACACGAAAATGACTATACCCTTTTATTGAACGTACACGCTGCTGAAAGTCTGCCTTGTTTATGTGTATAATGAAGTCAGTGTCAGGATGAGAGGGAAGACTTGCACAATGTTGCATAGAAGCTGGGAGATTCACCGCCTTCAAGGTCAGAGTTCTGCCATATGACGTGAGCGATGGCTACACGCGCCAGCTTCGGTGCTTCACCAAAGAGGCATTACAGCCATCCATCACTCGTGATGCCCCGTCAATTCTCGGTATAATCCAACGGATCTAGCGCCACTTCTCGAACACAATGAAGCGCCAGCGCCGAGTAGATCGCGACGCGTGATTCGAAGTCTTGCAACACACGCTCAGCCGAGATCTCTTAAACCTCTCCTAGTGCTGCCCTCCGTCAGTCTCGTTCTCCTGCGACAGTCAGAACAGAAGCCAAGGCGAGCTGTAGTAAAGCACGGCTATATCTCATATCAACGGACTTGGAGTGGAATCTGCAGAAGAGACGATTCCGGTGGCACTGCTTCAGATTCAGAAAGGCTTGTGTCTCGAGACAGCTGCAAAGTGTAACAGTGCTTCGCATAGAAGAGGAGATCACACAGCATTGCACAGCTGCTACGCCACGACATGTGACACCTTTGCCAAAGACATAACTCGGAATCCCAACAGTCAACCTCGAGTACCTCAGCGCTATCCATGAGAATAAGACTACAAGAGTTGGAGAAGGACAAACACACAATCATACGCCTATAAACAGACTTGCTTGATCGAAGTCGGCCAGAAGGTCATCCCACCCTGAGGCGCTTGATCCAGGAGCCATGTTGATGAATTCTTCCCACAGCTTGTCAAGCTCAAGGTCCGGAACCGGATCGAGTGAAGTATTCCACTCCGGCGGCCCATGCGACTGAGCTACCTCGTTCTGAGCAGGAGGAACAATTACCATACCAGTGGGCTGCACAGCTGGCGTCGCTGTAGATTCAGACGGTGTCAGGTACTGGTTCTTCGGTCTAGCGTCTTGCAGCTGGATCTTATGCTTGCGCAATAAGTCCATCAGTGCAGTAATGAAACGGTTGGCAGCCGGCATCTCCGTCCTAGACTCTTGCAGCATCGAGCATGCCTCCTTGAGCTCCGCTCTTCGACTCTGGTCTTCTGCTTCGCTAGCCGATTTGTTGAAACACAGATCAAGCGCCAGCGTAAGTGCCGCCATGAAGATGTGGTATAGGACGAAGTTGAGCCTCGTGATTGGGAGCACCGCGTCTCTCTTCTCATGACGCAATAGTCGACAGATCTCGATACACTTCCGGACAGATTCCAGACATGCTGTCCGCGAGACATTGAACCTTGCGTTCGTCGATCCACGAATAAGGAATGGTCGATGAATTCTGCTCCGATGGCAATGAAGCCCTTGCTGTAGGAGATACTTCTGCGTCGCCAGCTGTGGATACTTGCTGAGATATGGCTCTGTTCGTCGGCGACTCTCTTCGTCAAGTTGAAAATAGAAAGGTAGGTCGTCTTTCAGTCCTGCAGTCCGTTTCTCGAGAGCGACAATTTCGTCGTAATCGACGCTGTTGACGCCAGAGGCTAGTGGGTGGACGAGATCAGCCAGGATACGGCACATTTCTCCTCCAACCGTCCTGACCAAAAAGTATGACATCTCGGTCGGTTCAGTGAGCGGCTTGTCGCTGGTTTCCTCTTCGTGGAGAAGCTCATCGTCGTTGATATTCATGGGTCGATTCACATGGGCATGTCTTGGATGAATGCTATAGGTACCTTCCTGTGGGCTGGGCATGCTCCCCAGCAGCCTTTTGCACACCATCAGCAAGAGGCTCTTACGATACGGTCGATGGGAGGAAGCAGGGATTCGTTCGACTCACCAATCCGTGGTTGCGAGATACCACCAGATCCTTCTCTTTACCTCGCCCTCGATCTTGTTTCCTGGCTTGACCCTGGATGGAAGGTCCAACACGTGTATGGACAAGTCCTTAGCGAGAGTTATTGAAGTACAGTGGAGCAGCCAAAACTTCTTGGAAAGCCCTTTTGCAATCAGTCTAACGACGATTACAGCACGAATTATTGCACTTACCTTCAAAGTTTTGCATCATCAAAGACATGATGATAGTAGCCTGCAGCTGTTCAATCGAAGTGGTTGTGGTACGCTCGAGGTGGTCTAGGATGTCGAGGGCGTTTTGTTTCCAACTCGTGGATAATCGGTTGGCTTCTTGTGAACCAGGAAACACACTCTCCGGCCATTCAGCGAGTGCTTGGAAGTATGCTCCGCTGACGAAGATGCTTAACAGAAGAGCAGCGTGTGAGAGACTAGGAGCCTGGCCACGGACGATTCGACAGTAGGTCTCGTCAATCAAAGCTTCAACCGTCTGCCTGTGATAGATGTGGTACCATGACCCGAGTGACTTGTCGTACGACTGGAAGAGGATATTGGCTTCTTCCCTGGCAGGCAAACAGATGCGGCGAACAACTCTGCTGCCTTTCACGGAAATATTGGTCAGGATCGGATCCTCGAGATTGAGGTCGAATGCGATCTCCGACACTCCGGCAGAAGTGAATAGGAATTCACCTTGATTATCGACAGCATCTATTCGCCGCGACGCAGTGATGTCTGTAGAGCGAAATTCGTCTTCGCGTTGTCGCTCGACATTGGCTTGTGGTGATGAATCAGATCTACTAATGGCATGAAATATATCATTCTGTACAACGTCCTCGTGCATGGTCAGTAGAGGTTCAGGTCCGGCTTGCGTTTTATCTCGGCGCATCTCATTGCCATTCGCCAGAACAATGTTTTCAAGTTTTTGAAGTCGCTCCAATACTTGTGCTAAGACCGAGTTGTCGGAAGGTACGACTGAGCTGCTTCTGCTTTCAGTCAGCGTCGCACGTCGCAATTATGCCTCTCGGCGAGCAGATCACACGTGAAGCTGTCTCAAGGCACAGTACATCTTGGATCTGAAGCGTTATCATCGAGAAAGATCATTCCATCAACTCCCTGCGCCAGTGTGGTCCGTCCAGAAAATGACCATGCCTTGCTACAGCTCGACATCTCTGCTTTGTGCGTCGGAGGGATGAGTTGACAGGTTAGCACACAAGGAGGTAGGTAATCGTTCTCACCTTGCTTGACCTGACACTCGTGGCATAGCCTCAGGAGGCTCACAATTCAACCCGCGCGATACGCAGTTCGAACATGGAAACGTGCGGGAGCATTTCAGCTTCTTCCGGCGGCACACTCCACAGGACACTGGATCCTGACGACGACGTGTAGCCTGTGGCTCTGCGATTGTACTCGTTTCAGGGGCCGAGCGCTTCATCTTGATTCGACCGGAAAGTCCAGGGAGTGAACAAGATGTAAGTCCATGATAGAAAACAGAGAGCTGAATCCTTCCGTGGACTTTCCGTGGAGAGACCATGGTCCGTGCGAGTTATATCAACATGTTCATGCATAAGTATGCAACTGCAGCTGGACAATGGTTTCTAGACAGGCTCCAATCATCAAAGCAACTCATCAGTCTTCGAGAGTCGTCACAATGTCTCACATCGACAAGAAGATGCTTGCTGAAGCAGAAATCCAATCAAGCGACACATCCATTCATGCTCGAGAAGTTAAGGAGCTTAACAAGCGATCGATATCGGTTCTTGTTGGAGCTTTCTGTGCCTTCTTCTGCAGTGTCGGGTTTTTCAATGCATTTGGTCTCTTTCAGGAGTACTATCATGCCAACCAGCTATCGAACAAGACCGAGTTTGACATCTCATGGGTATGTTCGAAGATCAGCCTGGCTCACGCATCAGCAGCCACCAGATGATGTTTCCCCGGAACGGTCATTTCCATCCTCAACCTATGCTAACTGTTTATGCTCTTCGCAGATTGGTAGTTTTGCGATCTGCGCCATGTATCTCAGCTCTCCTGTAGTCGGTATATCTTACGACAGGATTGGCCCGCACATGCTTTTGTAAGCTGGCTCCTGTTCCGCAGAATGACTACTCGACTCTAACACCGTCTATCTAGATGTATCGGCACTGTGGGTGTACTCTTCGCAATTTTCATGGTCTCACTGTGCAAGGAATACTATCAGATCTTCCTCGCGCAGTCTTTGGTCTTTGGTGTTAGCTCCGCCTTCTTGGTTACTCCATCTTTATCGACCCTCACCAAATACTTTCGCAAGAATAGAGCTCTTGGAATGGGGATCGTTGTTGCCGGATCGTCGACTGGAGGTGTGGTATGGCCAATTGTTCTGGACCAACTGCTCAATCACACCACACTTGGCTTTGGCTGGACCATCAGGATTGTTGCATTAATCATGTTACCACTACTCACTCTCAGCTGCCTACTCGTTCGTGCGCCAGCTATTGTTATATCCCATCAGGACGAGAAAGACGAAGCTACTACGGCGAAGCCGAAAGCTGATTTCAGCATCGTCAAGAAACCAGCATTCATCCTCTGCTGTGCTGGTATGGCTATCGCCAACCTCGGGATGTTCAGTCCTCTCTTCTATGTGAGCTCTTATGCTGTATCTCTCAACATGTCGACATCATTCACCTTCTACCTCGTCTCTATCGTCAATGGTGCTTCTTTCTTTGGACGAGTGCTGCCTGGTATCTTAGCTGACCGTTATGGCTGCTTCAATCTCCTCTCTTCCGCAGCTCTTACCTCTGGTATTGTTGCATTCTGCTGGACCGGAGCAACAAATGTCGCTGGCGTTACAGTTTGGGCCCTCACCTATGGATTTGCTTCCGGGGTGAGTCGCATATCTTTCCGAATGAGGCTCCTGACATGTGCTGACGATACAGGCTATCATGAGTCTCCAGACAGCTTGTATCGCGCGCCTGGCGACACCCGAAACTATGGGTACTGCTATGGGTCTATCGATGGGAAGTATAGCACTAACGGTTCTTTTTGGGACACCTATCAGTGGGCAGCTCGTTGGACAATATGGCTACCTTGAGCTCAGCATGTTCTCGGGATCGACCCTGATCGTTGGCGCAGTATTAATTGGGTGTGCTCGTCTGAAGCAGGATAGAAAGATGCTGTCAGCTATCTAGACTGAACAGTTGTATATGAAGACTTTCTACTTTGGTCCGGGACATGCCGTAGAGACGGAATCATCTGGACGAATGCTCAGCGTCTACGAAGGTGGAAATGTATTTTGAGTCGTTACCGCCTAACAACCATCGCTACTAAGATCAAACTGCCGCAGTCAGGCCTTCAGATATTTCTTCATGTCCTTCTACTGTTTTATTGACCCGATTGTCACTCGTGCTCGTGAAAAACACATCGTCGCTACAAATTATCTTGTCAATTGGACGACCCTGACAGTGAAATCCGAGTGCACCGATGACGTAGAGCAAAGTACCACATCCTACGCGCCTCTGTCTCTTTCTTGTGTCTCAGCTCACGCGATGTCCACCAATCGACCGCGTTTATTCCACCTTATTATCGATCGGTCTGCTCCTCTTCAGGTCTAAAACGCTACGATGACATGGCCACTCGACCTTTCTGTCGGACTTTGGCCGCGTAATCCCTCATGAGTTTAGACTGTTTGAAGCCTAGCAGTCTCGACAGGCTCACACGCCATCATCCACCGAGGAAGAATAGCCAGTCGCGCGCATAGGCAGAGATAGAGTCAACGAACACGTATGGATGCCCTTCGACCACGCCCTCACGATCGCGCTGGCATCACAAAACCCAACCCTGCCGAGACTCGCCGAGCCCTGGAGCTATCTTGGCCTCCACCTCGGTCAAACCTCCGCCAATGTGCTAGGCAGCGTCAGCCATGCCCATAACAAGACAATATTGATCGATTTCGCGTAAGCCAAGTCGTCACAGCCGAAGGACTTTGAAGAGATGGGAAGAAACTCAGGGTCAATACCGAGCGTGGCCATTGGCGTTCATCCTCTGCGTGCTCAGATTGGTGACACGGTGGCGCACTTTATCTCTTGTCGAGAGAAGATTTTACACACTGCTCTCTGCAACAGATAGGTTAGTAACGTGGTTGATCTCCCTCAAGGGAGCATCCGGGAATGTTCAACACACCCCGCGGCCCCATGGGGGTGTCACTCCACACAGACCCCCAAGAAGCCGAGAACATAACATGCCATGGCCTCTCAGATATCTGCTTGGCCTAGCAGTCAGGGACTGCAGATCTTCTAGGCGATATAATCCTCCATCATACTCGATGTCCTACTTAACCTGCTGGTGTCGTCCTATAGCTTCATCATCTTTGGGCACGTTCAATCAACATGGCAAACGAAAAACCTCCCTTCAATGGTGTCAAGGGTGCTGGCCCGGAAGGCGAGACTGACAAGATTGATGTCAAGGATGAGAGGAGTTCCGGTGCCTCTTCGCCTGATCGCTTGCAAGAAGCCACCTTGTGGGAAAGACAACGCGACCCTTATCTGGGAAAATCCGAGCGCGATGTCATTGTCGATCTGGAAGGTCTGATTCAGCGATACGACCTGCACGACCTCAAGGACGAACTTACTCGTGGTGCTCGCTATGCATACGATCGCGACGATACTGATCGGTTGAACCCTACCGAGCATGAGATACATTGGATCGCAAAGGAGAAGAGTCCGGCTTTCAAGGACAAGTGGGCCCAGACGAAAACTATGTACTTCGTTGCATGCAAGTACCTGTATTCAAGTTTTCAAGAAGAGCAAAATGAGCTGACACACCACAGTCCTCTGCGGATCTGCTGCCATTGTGCAAGGCATGGACCAAACTGCAGTTAACGGAGCTCAGCTCTTCTATTTCGAAGACTTCAATATCACAAACAGCTGGATTCAAGGCCTGGTAAACGGTGCTCCGTACCTCTGCTCTGTTCTCATCGGTTGTTGGACGTCGCCAGTTCTCAATAAATACTTTGGTCGTCGTGGTACGATCTGGATTTCCTGCTTCGTCTCCGTCGCTTCCGGGGCTTGGCAAGGTGCGACTTTTGGAACATGGCAACTCTTCGCCTCACGTTTTGTCGGAGGCTTCGCTATTGGTGCCAAATCTTCTACTACACCCGCATATGCTGCAGAGTGCTCTCCGCCTCGGATCAGAGGCGCCCTAGGGTCTCAATGGCAGATGTGGACTGCGTTTGGCATCATGTTAGGCTTTGTTGCCTCTGTAGCCTTCTACGGTGTGTCCGCAGAAGGATATTCCGGACTGAACTGGAGATTGATGCTTGCCTCCACCAGTGTTCCGTAAGTACTATAGACATGATGCCTCGCCAAGTCACATGATATTGCGCTAGCTGAGACTAACTTGTCGAATAGTCCGATCATTGTTTGTTGTATGACCTTTTTCGCACCAGAGAGTCCACGCTGGCTCATGAGCCAAGGACGCTATCGTCAGGCCTTCTCGTCGCTTTGCAGACTTCGTCACTGCCGTCTGCATGCAGCACGTGATCTGTACGACATCCACATCCGTCTCATGCTCGAGAATGAGCTCAAACCAAAAACTGCTTGGGCCAGAGCCACCCAGTTGTTCGCCGTCCCTAGAAACCGTCGCGCTGCGCAGTCAGCCTTCTTTGTTATGTATATGCAGCAATTTTGCGGGGTAAATGTCATAGCCTACTACTCGTCCCAGATCTTTATCAATGCTGGGTTCGGGGAGCGTCAAGCCCTTCTTGCCTCTATGGGAACTGGTATCATCAATTGGTAGGCTTCACAGGCTTCAGAGGCTTCAAACCTTGACTTTGCGACGTACACATGCTGATATCAGCCCAGGCTATTCGCTATCCCTGGCATCTTGACCATCGACACTAAGGGTCGTAGGTGGCTCTTGCTTGTTACGTTTCCGTACATGTCCGCCTGTCTTTTCTTTACAGGGTTCTCATTTTACATCCCCGAGACAAGCACTGCACGTATCGGATGTGTGGCAACCGGTATTTATCTCTTCATGGTGGGCTACAGTCCCGGCATGGGTCCTGTGCCGTTCACATACTCTGCAGAGTCTTTCGTAAGTTCTTGACTACCACTCCCTTCCATATCCCAGGCTCAGTACTGACACTCCATAGCCACTTGCAGTACGTGATACCGGTATGGCGTTCGCAACAGCTACTTGCTGGGGCTTCAACTTTCTTCTTGCATTGACATGGCCTCCTCTGGAAGAAGCATTCACTTCCCAAGGCGCTTTCTGCTGGTATGCTGCCTGGAATTTGTTTGGCTTCGTATTTACCTGGTTCTGTCTGCCTGAGACCAAGGCTCGACCGCTTGAGGAGCTGGATGCTGTGTTCAACATAAGAACGAGAGATCATGTCAAGTATCACTTGATCAAGACGCCTTTTATCGGCAAGGGACATGTTAGTAATGACTTGGCGGATGTCGCGCAGATCATTGAGGGTAGAGATATGAAGGGCCATGTCTAGTTGAGACCGCGAAGCAATTCTGTCAATGCGATTGAAGGAGGGAGAATCATCAAGTAGTAATATGTCGAGACATCGAACACGAAATACGAGGTACAGAATGGCCCTCTCTGTGAGCGACGCCAAAAAGAGGTCCGGGTCGTCCAATTGTGAGTGCACATGTACGAAGGCAGGCTTCATGGTACCGAACATGACCGTCACCCCGGGGATAAAAAAACCGATCATTTATGAAGCATCTCGTATCAGTGGCTGGAAGTGCAAGGCGTACCTCCACGGGAGGCGCTCCTCCACAAGCCGGCCATCGATCCCGGTCTTGGCGAGCTCTCCGACCTCAAAGGTCAAAGCTTTCTCCGGCTTCCACAGCTAAATGATGCACAACGGTCTGGTTGTTTCTCCTAAATGTCATGCCTCGTAAAGATACGAAGCAGTCCTGGGTAGGATTGACACTGCTATGTGATCAAGGTTTTGATGTCGTGTCGGACGCTCTGCGTGTGACCTGGAAGACGGCTCTAGCCATTCGACCGACCGTCGAAGGCCTCCAAACATGAGAATACAAAAGCATCACCTTGCCCAGTGTGAACGGTGTCATCCATTCTGATATCAGTCCCTCATCATGCCACTCAAGTACATTTCCACTTTGTTGCTTGGTCTCGTCGCCATCACCGTCGCATCTCCTTTGTTGGACGTGCGTGCTGTCTCTCCGTCTGTCACTCTTTCCTCTGGTGTGGTTGTGGGAACCGCAACTGCTGTACTCAATCAACCGAGCGTCACGGGACTTGTTGATGCCTATCTTGGTATACCATATGCAGACACTCCCAAGAGATTTGAGCCTCCTGTTGCGTACTCAGGCTCTTGGACAACACCTTTTGCTGCTCAGAAATTTGGAGATGCTTGCATACAGCAAATTAACACTACTGGTAAGGCTATATCTTCTCCACCTGTGCTCGCATCCAGCTAATGATGGTCGTATAGACTACCCATCTTCCGAGAATTGCCTCTTTGTCAACATCTATGTCCCCCCAAACACAATCCCATCTAGTCAGAAGCCAGTCATGTTCTGGATCCATGGTGTATGTCCTTTCTGTTCATCTTCAAGATTTATACTAACAATGTCTAGGGTGACCTCGCTATCGGCGCTGGTTCCAATGTAGAGTTCAATGCTAGCTCTCTTGCTGTCAATCATGATGTCGTGGTTGTCACCTTCAACTATCGCTTAAGCAGTACGCTGTCCCTCTCACAGCATTAAACAAATCACTTACCATGGCAGTCTTTGGTTTCCCTAATGCACCCGAACTCCGATCATCTACACCCAATCCTGGCTTCCTCGACCAGCGTCTTGCTCTACAGTGGGCTCGAGACAACATCAACGCCTTCGGTGGTGACAAATCACATATCACAATTTTCGGTGAATCAGCTGGTGGCTACTCCGTTGCTCAGATCCTCGCTCTTCCACCAAAGCCTCTACCTTTCGTGGCTGCCATCATGGAGTCGCCTATATATCTTCTACCTGGCGATGGGAGCAAGAACTGGAATAACGTCAGCTCACACTTTGGTTGCGATGTCAATTCATCTCTAGCGTGTCTGCAAAAGGTTGATGCCACAGAGCTCCTCAACTACATCAGAAGTGCTGGTATCAGTCTGCTTTGGCCTCCTGTCACCGATGGTATTACACAGGCTGGTAGCATCTCGGACGCCATATCCGCCGGTTCATTTGCTGATGTGCCTGTCTATATGGGTACCAACACGCAAGAACTCGATGGCTTGTTATCTGCTCTTGGTCTTGGAAACGACAACGCGAACAACGCGACTGCGATTCTCACTAAACTCCTTGGCACCAATATCACAGCACTCGTGGCACTTGTCGGCCCCAAGTATAATGATGACCCTCCTGTAGACCTCATTGGACAGATCCTGACAGATCTTCTATTCACCTGTCCCGTGGCTAGGTTTGCTCGGGAGCTTGCACTCAACAACTATGACACTTGGAGATACTGGTACGGCCTAGCCACTGCCACTTATGGTTCCAAGTATGTTGTCCATGCATCCGAGGTCGCTCAAGTTTTCGGCTCTTACCCTCTGGCAAATGAAAAGGGCGTAGCATCTGAAGATCAAATTCAGTTGAGTGCCTTAATGCAGACTATCTGGACAGATTTTGCAAAGAACCCATACGCTGGACCTGGTTGGCCGAAGATCTCGAAGAGTGTGAACAACAAATTTGGGCTTCTGGGTGGTGCTCGTAACTCAAGCGGTCTTCAAGTTATTCCTACCTTTACTGCTGACTATCCTTGTGGTATCCTTGACGGTCTTGCCGCCACAGGTAAGGTGGGGATCTTGGAGGTCGGGACATCTTAGGGGCAGCGACAAGTGATGGTCACCATCCGTATGCGAGGGACGGTCACGGACGTAGCTGCTCGAGAGCACAAACTTGTCCAGTCTCATATAAATGTCGCGGTAATACGTCTTTCAATCGACAAATTCACAAGATCTGACTGTGCCTTACTGCAGCTCGTCATTGCTCTGCATTGATTGCTAGAGGATAGGATCCACACAGTTCGGCACATGGGCATATTGTGAAATTCATAAATTCATACAACTCAACGTAGATCACCAGCTTAGTATGCCAGCAAACAATATAGCAACAGCTCCCACGGCAGCAGCAGCCTTTCCACTCCCCGGTCTCTCTGGACCCATGCCTGTTGATGCAGTCCAGCACTTCTTGTACTGACTATTCACCGCCGCTGCTGAGCCGACCTGGAAACTCATGATATTGTATGGAGCCTCGTAACAATCTCCATTCCCTGAACTTTGGCATGTCCAACCCAGGATAGGATGCACGGTCTCTGCAGAAGCATTCGTTTGTTGACAATTCCGTCCGCTAAACACTTCAAGCAGGCGTGTGGCATCTTCACCTTGGTTCGGTGATGTCACATTTTGTTGTTGGTACCAGACTCTTGAATAGTTGAGTTGGTTTGAGTATGCATCCGTGTTGAAGAGACGCCAAGCTATTTCCTCGTAGGGGACTGAAGATTGAGGTGATTGTGTCGTACGAGAGCCGTAGCTGCTTGATGTGCTGGAAGAAAACAGATCTTCGAGGTTGAAGCATTGGTATGTGGCAGGAACGCTGCTTGTGGTGAATGTGACGGCTTCCGTTGAGCCATTTGTCGCACAGGTGTTCAGTGTGGATGGTGAGAATGAAAAGGTCAAGTTTGTGCTGTTGGATGTAAGTATTTGTCCAGCCGAGTGCAACACGTGCTTACTTTTGTGCCAGAGCTTGTGCGGCGAAGGGAATCGTAAGTAGCAGCGACAAGAAAGTCATATTGATGGTAGATTGTATTGTTTGAGTGATTCAAGCCAGATTCAAGACGCGTCAGTGGAAATTAAATGAGATGCAACTATCCGGCACGTCCGGGAAGACAGTACATATAAGCAGACCACACTGCTCCGAGGAAGTCAGTCACACGATGAGTTAGAAAAAAAATAGGCAGCGTCCATGACCGAGGTGGCGCAAATCGAAATGCAAAAGTCAGTCAGACATTTACGATCGCCATGTGAGCGTGATGCGATATAGCCAAGATACCAAGGCGCGATTGTTTACTTTGGACAGTAGAAAGAAAGTTTCATGTTCCTTTGGGGACGAGTGGAAGGAGCTTTTGGGGCCCCGCACTCCGGATTTACCGCAAAGGTCAACGGTGTAGCAATGGAAGCCGAGGACAATCTTTCGATCCAACCAAAACGCCATTTTCTATCACGAGATTTCTGGAAGGATGCAGAAACTCGGGATCTACTGTCGGTCATGTTTGATAGTCATATATCATTGACGCTGAACAGGCCCCAGATAGGGACCATGCTGCGAGGGCAGACAAAAATCCTCCGTTGATCTTCTTACGGCCGGACTCTAAACAGACAACATCTCTTGGCTCTTGTTGTCGATCATCATACCACGTCGTTTCACGCGTGCTTGAGTGCAATGATCGCTTGGTTGCTTTCGAAGAGTCTCATCGGCGAACCACCGGTACTGTGCATCACGATAGCTAGCACGACGACGCTTGAGTCATCGAGAGCTTTGCTTCTTCATACGAAACTCATCGTCTTCATGTGCTGAGTTTGATCAATTTTACTTTTACTCTGAGAGCGACATCAATGTTCAGAAATGCACTGTGTTTCCTCGAAACAGAAGAGCTTGTGCCGTGTATGACTGACACGACTTGTTCTGGTGATAGCGCTGCGGTTCCTGGAAAGTGTGGTGTCGCAAGGCAGCTCCCAATGCTCGGCACAAGACATCGTTCCGGGAGCGAAGAGGTCTGAAGATCATATTATTGCAAATCCTGTTATAGGGACGACAAAGCAGAACGAAACACCTCCATCCTGCCTCCTGTTCAGCCGCTAGGACCATGGGTCTGGGCACTCAAGTGTAGCAAAGGTATTGTAGGAAACAAGTGGTTCCACAGACAGAAGCAGACTTGCACTCTCCTCTGCAAATGCCACCCTTGTTGCCGTTATCGGCTCCCTCTGAACCAAAGCAGGCTGATGAGCACCCGCCAGCATCTGAGATGGGGTTAACTCAAGGAAAAGTGAAAATGCGTATGGATTACTGACCAGACCAAGGGCCAACAGGACCACCAGAGCCATCTTCGCAAGCGGGGACATCATTCTGTCGCTTCTCAACCGGCGTAGCCATGGCCATAGTAGCGAAGATGGCGAGAGCAATGATGGAGAATGCAGGCTTCATAATGATGTCTGGACTTTGGGTTGACTCGATGAAATTTTGAGTGATGGATAATATGGACTTTGAGAACGCAGGAGAGGTGTTGCGGTTCAATCTGCTCGGGCATAGGCAGCATTAAATGATCCAAACCAAGTAGCATGTAGTAGAGCTTGCACTGTGTTGGACATGGTGATTGAGAGCGAACATGTCATCATCCACAGACGCGTCAAGCATTCAGACGCGGGCTCCTTCATCACCTCACGTTGATTCCTCAATCGACCGATTGACGATCCCAAAAAAGAGGTTCGATACTCAGACTATAGAGCTTTAACAAACTATCTTTTCCACCAACATGGAGCGAAGGATGAAGGATTGCGAGAGTTGCTCGAACACCATCGATACGAGCTGAACAACCGCCGACAAGGCCATACCGCGGAAGTTCGGGTGTCGTCTCTACAGCAAGACACTCGCACGTGTTTGAGAATCTGGTGGTAGTAAAACGTGCTTCAAGCCAAGGCGACGATCGAAGGTGTTGCAGATCATGGGGCAGATAGAAGAATTACGCTTTCCTGATCGACAGAAGGACTGACTCTCGCACTTTTATCCAAATGTTGACGTATACCATGCCTATTGCAGACTCATTCCGCGAGCATGATCGTCCCTGTAGTCCGGAGGATTCAGTTCTTACATTTCAATCGAGACATAATCGTATACCATTCCTGTCCCAAACTCTTCCTGCGAGTATACTCGCGCCCGTCGTCCGGAGGATTGGGGTGGCATCCAAGATCAGCACGATCGTGTCCCGTCAACAACTCTCCTGTAATTCAGTATGAACATTCGGGTAGAACGAAAGTCTGCTCTATGCGAGCATCGCAGGAAAGCACATTGACTGGAGGCAGCGATGCTTCGCACCGAGATGACATCCTCTTCGGAGCCTGTATGTATGAAAGATCGACTCGTCAAGGTGTATAAAGTCGGCTCGTCTTCGTGTCCAGTTCACAATTTCATTCTCATCCATCATCTACTCTGAATACTTCCCTGACTTCCATCAAACCTATCTCAACATCAACAATGGCAGCTGCTTTGGACGCTATTGGTCTCATCAGTGGTGGTCTTGGTATCATCCAGTTCTTCTTGGACAACGTTCCATCCAGTACTCCTCAGGGAGCATCAGTCCAGATCAAAGCAGGTCTTGGTGATGATACTTCCGATAACCTGGTAAGCAGTCATGGCTGCGTTCAGAGAAAACAAGCCTAACAAATATGCAGGGCGGCGGCATCGACAATGTCTATGCCTTCGATTACAACAATAACTACCTTGGTGTCTCTAGTGGCTGCTCTATGGGCGACGGCGGCGTATGCCAAGTCACTGTAGACCAGGGTAATGCTGGCGTTCAAGCCGACTATGTCTCAATCTCCAACGGCAACGATGCAACTTGTATCGCTTGGGTCTCTGTCAGTCAGTTTGACAGTTCGCCTGGAGGTGCCTGGACTGGTGACATCGGCTACAACTGCGGCGACATCTGGTACTATGGTAATCAGTTGGCTGGTAGAAACCCCGACGGCTCTGAGTATCGCCCCTACTGCGCGTGAGTCCACGGCCCATGGCTGTTGAAACGTGAGCTGCAACTGATCGTGATCGCAGTTGGTTCGATGGTGACCACACAAACGGCTTCCAATATGCTTCCCTCAAGTTCACCGTCCGCGCTTATGGAGAGAAGGCAAGCGATACCATCAGCCAGAACAAAGTCTGCTCAGCCAGCATCTTTGGTGCAGACACTGGACCCATCAATGGTCAACCCGAGTCCATCTCCAAGAAGCGCTCTGTCAAACGAGCTCCTTCGACACGTCGGTCTTGGATGGAGAATCGTCTTATCATTTCGAGTCATGCAGGTCACACGGCAGAACACCTATGCAACTCTGCTACCAGCTGGGGTCCTGACTTCGTTGGTGCTGATGGGCAATTCTGTGACATGGCTACAAAGACTCTGTCTCCTCTTTGCTCCAAGGAGGACGTCGACGGATGTATAGATGTAAGTCAGAACGGGACGGTAGTCGCTAAACGTTCGATCGCGCGTCGCTCGGTGCCAATCACCAAGGCGTATGCTGTTGTGTCGGTATGGGGTGACGAGGCTTGAAGATGGGCTTTCGCGAGGGACCTTTGGGAGGCTTTGTGGAGGTCTGTATGAAGGGGAGTACCGTTATTCTGCCGGTGTGCGTTCGGATTTCCCGTTGACAATGGTGTCGAGGCATGCAATCTGCCGACACTCGGTGCTGTTCGTTCGTTGTGTCGTAACCAATTCATGCTTTTCGTTCACAATATCTTCGCGGTGCTGCGGTATTTGTCCATGAAGCGACAAGAGCGTGCTTACCCATGGTCCCGGTCGGCCAGGTATTTCCTCAGCAAGGCCTACGTTGATCGCATAATCGACTTTGTCATTTGACCGTGGGCTTCTTGAAGCCGTAGTTCAAGAGCGCAAGGTAGAACAATGCGTGTCGCGTGTAAATCGCGACGTCATCAATTTGCTTGGCACGTCCTCCACGTCTGTGTCTCTCCTTGCTGTCGCTCAAGGCTCCAGCGACACTGGTCGCGCAAGGGGTCACTGATGGTAGCTCTTTGACGAGCAGCTTGTCATCCACTGTGAGCAGAATAGATGCCCCAAAAACGCTTCTTTGACGTTCATGTAAGGGTTGTACCCTGGGCAAGATGTATCGTCTTGCTGTCGTAGCCCTGGACTGGCTGTTCACAGCACTAAAAAGCTACAGATACAGTCCAGGCAAAGAGCACATCGATTACATCCGCTAGCTCTGCGCTATCAGTACGAGACGATATATCCGGGAGGCATGCTCCTGCTTGAAGCGTCCCTGATGTGTCGAGGACGGGAAGCTCATGCTGACAATCACTGAGCCATGGACGCTGGATGAGAGAATCAAACGTTTGGCTGTTACTTGTTCTTCTTCCAGGGGATTATACTTCGTCCAAGTGGCGTTGATGGGAGGCAGAGCATGCACACGAGGTAAGCAGAATGTACACGGAACATTCAAAACACGTGAAAATGGTCGAATCTTCCGGTGGAAAGTCGTCACTTTCACTATCACTCCCTGCTCGCTCATATATGCGACAAACTCTTCAACTCTCGCAGAAACTGCTCATACAAAGTGTTCGGCGTCACCAGCCCACTCTGTAGGTATGTTTGAAAACGACGTGATCTGCATTGGGTGGCCCCGTTCGTCGTTACTGCTCGTTGACTGGGATCATCTGAAGGAAGTGGTCCTCGCCGATAGTCTGAGAATAGACATCAGGCTATCGTCTCTAGGTCGTTGATGGTATTTTGAGGAAGTCAGGTAAGTGACAATACCATCTATTGTGGCGTTGTACAAGCTTCGACACTGACTCCATCCCAGCAACATTCCTCGCGACTACCTTGTTACGGTCTTGTTGAGAATGGCTGACCGCTTCTCAGTGGAATGGTCGATCAAATACGAAGTACCCGTACACAGGCAGTTGTTGGCTTACTTCTCATCCTATTTTAAGGCAGCCTTCGAGAGTGGCTTTGCCGAGAGTACACAGGAAGTCTTTGTTCTTGAAGGTCTTTCTGCCATCACGTACCAAGAGCTTTTCAGATGGCTATACACAAAACAACTCGACCTCTTGTAATCGGGCTGGTCCTACTGGCTCCTTATCGAGCTCTACTTCTTTGCCGACGCTTACGACTTTCCCGCGCTTCGACGAAAGACCATTTCGATGTTGGTCCAATCCAAACGTGTCCGATTTCCTATCATCATGAGTGTCGTCGGTGAGCTTTTGAAGGTACCCCAAAGCTCGCCACTTTACCAATGGAGTGTCGAGACCTACATTAACCACTGGGATCCGAGATATCATCATCGAAAACCGATTCCCGATACCCCGATTGACTTCTTCCACGATGTGGCTCAAGGTCACATTCTGAAGACCATTGAAGGTCAGAGTCTTCCTTGCAAATGTTGCCACGATCCTTGTCGTTGGCACGAACACCTGGACGAAGAAGAATGGGAGAAGAGTGAGCAGAATTCAATGAATCATCACGATATACCTGCTTACCATCAACTAGACTGCCAAAGCCACGACGCTACCCTCACCAAGCCCGATCCTTCAACTTACCGCAAGCCACCTAGACGATCATGAGCGAGCGACATGTCAACCGATCCCAGCGCTCGATCACCGCTCTTTGATGACGACCACCGACTCCAAGTCACTCTGATTGATCTTTTACAATACATTACATCCGTCAGCAGTGTCTTCCATACTCGAAGTACCACCAAACCTGCCAGCGCCTTATCGGCCCCATCCTGTCGATACTCTCTGCACGGATCATTTACATCGCGCTTGCCAATTGCGCCTTTTTTTTTTGCTCGCGCTTCCCGGTGACCTCTGGCGTTTTTTTCCTTCTTGCGTCGCTCTGTTTATTTCAAACCTACTAATGCCCCTTTCCCCCTGAATATTTGCTTCTTTCACGCTTGCTTTTGTGTTTCTTCCATGGTCAAGAGCCATTAATGTCCATTCTACCATTCTCTGCGTCAAGCCCCTTTGCTGTGTCAGACATGACTAGCTCAGTGCCTGTGACTGCACAAGACACATTAGGACCCCATACATTGCGCAATTGTCATGGATAGCACACTGACTCCCGTCTGCCAACCATCAAGGTCCCCCTTCAACTGATTTGTATCTTTTGACAGTTGCTGTCACTATACGCTCTCCAAAGTCATCCACGTATTCTCAAAATTACTGTTGGGGAAATTGCACACGACATGAGAGCCGAAAAAGCATCTTCTTCATTTCTCAATTAACGAGGAAGCTGCCATAGTAATCTGTACAAGCAAACGAGATTCCCCCATCCCGTCTAGCCGACCCTATCTCCATCTAACTCGAGAGAGCCTCGCGTCTTGCTGTTCTGCCGTCTACTCGACCGCAAAAGCCAACCACCACCACTCCCCCACAACCCACCCATCAGCCTCCTTATCCTCATCCTCTCCCTCCCCACCATACCTCAATCTCTTGGCCAGCCCGGCATTCTCCGCCCACTCCAAAAACATCTCCAATTCCCAATCCCAAAGCTTATTCTTGTAAGCACCTTTACTCATATCCTTGACCTTGAGACCAGGGCGGAAAGCCAATAGCCATAGGGTGGCCATGACTGTCATTTCCCAGTAGACTTTGATGAGATTGCCGTGGATGTCTGTCCAGAGCGGGAGGCGGGGGCCGAGTTCGTCGGGGAATTGTCTGGAGAGAGGAGGAGAGGGGATGGGTGAGATTGGGTTGCCGTGGACGTACGAGTCTGTGGGGTGGAGTTCGAGGAGGAAGTGCAGGCGAGACTTGTCCATGTGGACGGTCTTGTAGTTGCCTTCTGTAAAGCCCCATTTGGTCAGACGAGGGTATGGTGCACCCATGGAGTGATTGACTTCAGGCAGAAGAGGCACGACTTTGGCACGACCGGCAGCAACCAGGTTGGTCATGCCGGTCATCTCTGCATCAGTCGCTTGGTAACTGATAGCAAGCTTTCCATCCTTGGCGAACGCCTCATCGACAGCCTTCTTGAACGCCGCAGTCTTTTTGAGATAGCGAACATCCCATTGGCGTTTGAACATCGTCAACACCGAGTCAGAAATATCGTAGTTGCGTCCAGGAATTTGACGACCTTTGTTCTCCATGCGGATGATCTTGGCTCCCAGTAAATGGTCCAGCGCTCTAGGTAGATACTCCTCAATCTGTATGAGCTTCTCATGTGCTTGATTACTGTCGTAGACTGTGTCGGGTGTGACCACATTGGCGCGCACCCACGATAGAGCCAACATAAGCCCGTCGTCGCTAATGGCAGACTTGGGAGCTCCTGCAAGCGGTCGTGCAAAAGTCCAACTGTTGGCCAACTCCTCTCTGCGCAAGTGAGTGACATTCGCGACCCAGAAATCTTCTCTCGGAACATTATACACTTCGGTAGCGTTTCTGACGTCGTAGCGTTTGTCGAGTGCCTCACGGTCTTTGGGCAGTTCGGGCAGTCCGTTCAGAGGGTTGGCACGAGCAAGTCTTCTCTCAGCCCACTCGACAATACCCAGCCAGTCGTACTTCTCCGGCTCAATGAAGTCGATGTTAGGTATCTCGCCACTCGCGTAAGCCTCAAGGAATAGCTTCTGGAACTCTACTTGGAGCTTGTCTGCTGTACCACCCAACTTGGGCCTGAGGAAGACCCAACGATGACGACAGTAGTTGGGATCAAACTTGAAGTGGAAGACTTGATGCACGAGTCCCCAATTGACAATCTGCTCAAGACCTCCAGTAAGAGTCTTGACAACCACGACAGCGTAGATGAGGCGTTGCTCCTCTTTGTCCGACATTGAGAAGATACCAGTTCTGCTCGAACGTGGTAAGACTGCCTTTGGGCCATAAGACTTGTACTCTGGTTGGGGTCTTGGTGCTGGGCGAGGTCTTGCTGAGTGCAATCTGGGAAGCCTAGTAACCCCAACAGCTGCGAATCGTGGAAGCTCGTATCCGACGTGTGGGCTCTCCGTTGGCAACTCGAGCAGCGTTGCTTCCTCTCCCGCCTGCTTGAAAATGTCTGCAAGCGACTTTGGAATCTGCATCTTCTGACCAACAAAGCCATACTGTGAACGTTGACTGGAGGTAGTGATGACAACAGGATCGGTCGAAAATGTACCTGATTGACGATGGAATCTTTGATAAGGAGCAGTCATCGATAAAGCGTCAATAACGCTGAACGTGCTTGCTTGCCTCTGTTGCAAAAGTTGTACAAGAGAAGGCTCCTCGGGCAAGTCGAAACGGACCCTCGGAGCATCAGGCACATCTCTCGATGGCACGGTGGGAATGACTTCTGGCTTCAACAATCCAAAGTCGCTGGCTGCGACTGCATCACGACTGTTCTGCTCGGCTTCAAGTTGATCGTCATGACCAGTAGTCGTAAGGAGACCAAGAGCACGTCTTGGAATGATTTGATCTTCCGCACCCCATCTTTGCAGCTTTGCAAGTCTTCCGCGACCACGTGGACCTCGATCAACAACAGCTCTAGTAGGGTCGTGTTGGTAAGAGTCAAGTTGGAAGTCGGTCGTCAGAGCAGCCACAGCATTGTCAATGTCTTCTTCCATCTGAGCTTGCATGTATCGTTGTTGACGCCTCTCTTCCTCTTCGCGTCTGTGTCTTCTGGCTGAGACACCCTTCTTCATTCTGGCTTCTGTCATGCCGAGCTGAACCTTTTGAGGTCCTTGAAGACGACTGACGACAGCGGTATGGTCGTAAATGAAGGAGCTGTTCGGATTGTGAACATCCGGGATGCCTTTGCCGCCTCTCAAATCGTGCTCTATACGAAGACGAAGCTCGGGCAGGACTTCAATGCTTTCAGGAACATATGTCATCGGATGAACCTCGATGATCTTTTGCTTGAGCGCCTGCACTTCTTCACTGTCAGGATCAATCTGCGGTTCCATGACGATAGCTTTAGTAAAGATTTTTCCATCAGGCGCTGAGAAGGTGAATGACTCTTTCTTCAATCTGCCCTCATCAATCAGTCCAGCAAGAACTCTGTCAAGAGTATGACGATCAGGACGACGCTGGAACTCCCTATCCCAGACAGTGACAAAGGGGTAGAAGAGTTCTCTGTCACCACCGAATATACCACCATTCTGGTGCACAATCTCAAGCAGCACCCTGTTACGGTTGTAGCTGACGATGCCTCCAGAACGGCCAACACCAACTTTGGTAGGAGCTTTGGCGCGACTGGAGAAGCGAGCAGCCGTAGTAGGGGTTCGAACGACCGGTTTTGTGAAAAGCTGAGCAGGTGCACTTGGTGACTCAACATCGTCGTCAACTTCTTCAAGGATAACCGGTGCGTCGGGTCTTCTCGATGCTCTCCGGAAGAACGGCTCCAAAATCTTCTCAGATGTTGTAACATAACTGGACTTTGCTTGCTGTGCTTCAACAGGCTCTGGTAGCATGTCTTCTGATTTTTGTTCGATGGACTGGTTAGATAGGTTCGTTGACGGCGTCTCTTCCTCGAAGACTTCGGCCGGAGATGCGTCCTCCATCTGCATGTCGTCATTCGTTGCGCCTACTGAGGCCTGACGCTCTTCTGAGGCAGCTTCAGATCCTTCCTCTGACTCGAAAGGCGCACTGTCAGCTCGCTGTAGAAGTAAATCGACCGCTGAGGCATCTGCCATAGATATATCGGGCAAGTTTGTGACCGAACTAGGTGGATCGAAGGATACCCTTGAACCAGCAGTAGAAAGGGCATGTGGTGCTACAGTGGCCTCTCTGTTTGTTGAAGGCGTATCTGGAGGCGAAACCTCGGATGTCACCTTGTAGGCCTCTTCAAGCTCGGTCAATGGTTTCCACTTGCCATCGACTAGAGATTGCTTAACTGCAAGCCTCTTCGTAACTCGTTGTCGCAATGATTCGTAGGCCTTGCGCTTTCCTTGTCTTTGGACTTGGATTCTTCTTCCTCCTTTGATGACAATCTCTTCCTCTGGCTCTACTGTAGACTCTTCTTGTACCTGAGTCTCCGTGTTCATAGTAGTCCACTTGCGAATCTCATCTGCTTGAACCAGTTCGGTATGGTCTGTCGCAGGTTCGGGAACTGGGGTAGCAGGTTGTGCTGTGTCGAAGCTAGGTTCCGGTGTGGCCGCTTGTGAAGAGGATACCTGATAGATATCCTCTTGTGTGAACCACGGAAGAGACTTGAGTTTCTGAGACTTGAAGACTGCAATGAGATATCGTGAAGGACGTCCCTTTGGCTGGACAACGTCATTCTTCATCTGACCAGAGCCTGGAGGATTGATGTAAGCACCAGGCTTGGTCATGTTCAAGATATCCAGCTCAATATCAGCCACACGCTTCTCAAGCTCTGGGTTCTTGGGTGACTTTGCCGTGGGCCTGTTGCTAGGCTCCTGCAGACCTTGCACATTGGGTTGAGCAGAAGTCAACATCGGTACTGCGGGACCATCGTGACTGGATTGCTCATGCAAAGAAATGATAGTCGATGATCCCTCAGAAGCTCCAAGAACAGGCGCATCAGACGACGCAGAAGCTACAGTCTCGGATACCAAAGCAGGAACTTGGCTGATATCCGCGGGCCCAACATCCTCAGTCTTGGTCGACTTGCGTCGTTTCTTCAGTTTAGGGGCATCTTCCTTGACGTTCAGCCCAAGCTCTGCTCTAGCTTTCGAAACAGCCAGTCTGTGCGATCTGACCTTCCACTCTTGAAGTTCGGCCTCGACACGCTTGGGATTCATTTTGAACATAACCTTGTACACCTTCTTCTTTGTCTTAGGTGTGGATGGGTAAGTAGATGCGGCGATAGCGTCATCCTCATCTTCGATTGTGTTGACTGGTTGTGCGGCTGAGGAGGGGGTCTCGGAGGTCGCGATACGCTTTCTAGGTGTCTTCAGAGTGCTCATACTTGAGAGAGGACCCATAGGAGAGTTGAATGCTTTCTTCTCCCACATGGGTCGCTTTGGCTTGGCTTTTGATCTGACAAGAATATTCTTGCAAGCTGCGACATTGTGCGTACCGTCATGACCAACGATAGTCGAGGCCTTGACCTTCGGAAAGCCCCAAGCATCGAGATCAGGCTTTCTTAGGACTTCTGCAGGCTTGACGTCGATTGCTTCCCAGGCGGCATCGCCATTTTCTACCATCTTCTGAAAGTTGTGATAGCTTCGGAAGACGTAGTGAGAGATACGATGTAGCTGAGAAGTGTCTCTGACAATGGCAAGGTGACGGAGATGGAGAGGCTGTGAGACGGTCCAAACGTCGGTGAGTCTGCCCATAATTTCGTCAAGTGGGCGTCGCCAGAAGTGACCCAATCCGTAGTTGGCAAGATCCATGGTACTCAACCCCTTGGTACCAGCATTGGCAATGATGTGGAAGAAAAATTGCGTATGATGCATGTCTGGCTGCCATTGAGGTGGCACACGCTTGGTGATCTCAGTCATCTTGCCCAGACCATCCAGAGCAGCGGCGTCAATCTCAACGTAGTCATCATCATTATCGGCATCGGCTTCTGCATCGGATTCTTGATCCTCAACAACTTTGCCGACTTTGCCAGATTTGACGGTAGACGTGAATGCTTCCTTGTCCTTCTCGACAGGCTCACGGAGCAGCTTGATACATCTGACCCAGAAGACATTCTCCGGATCATGTTCTGTCTTCTCGGCATCGTTCTTTTCGGTAGGAGCCTCGGAATCGATCTCATAGCGATGCTCGGAAGCCTCAGAGCCTTTTTCGGCTAGCTTGACCTGTTTGGGTCGTTGACCTTCCAGACGAGCGCGGAGTCTTTGAATGCAGCCCGATCTTTCAAGTCTCTTGATGCATCGATGAAGAGCTCGTGTCTCCCATCGCGAACCATGAATGCCCATCTCCTTGCGCAAGTCTTCGTACGCGATAAGACCGTCGTGTTTCTTGAGAGTTGACATGACTTCACTGAACCATTGTTCGTAGTTGATCATACGACGAGTCCCGCCTTCGCCTTTTCCAGCCTTGCCGTTGACTGTGTAGAAAGTGGAGGTCGGCTCTTGGGTTAACTTCTTGAGACGAAGCAGACTGGTCTTGATACCGCCACCGAGACACATCTCCTTGCTGATATAACCTTTGCTGGCAAGCGAGTCGGTACGCTTTGGCACGGATCGCTTGTCTTGACCTGTGATTCTGGTGACATCAGGCTGAAGGACGCCCTGACGACCGGCGGCGGCCACGACCTGGAGACAATGGAACTCTAGCTTGGGAATGCGCTTCCAATCAACGTCGTGATCGGTAAGAGCGTGCCAGATTCGAGCTTCTATCGTGTAAAGTCTCTCCTTTGCGTGTGCTTCGAAGACGGGAGTGAGGGGATTGGAAGGGTCATCTTCTCTAGACCTTCCATATTGATCGTCAACGACGGTCGAAGTCGCAACGACATTGACATCCGGGTGGTCAACGAGCCAAGTCCAGAGCTTCTCTAAGTGTTGTGGATCAGATGATTGTGATTGCGCAGCCGAGTTCGCACCAGGAGGCTTTGTCGAGAAGAGTAAATCTCCTTCATCGCCGTTATCGTCTTCGCCGTCGTCGACTTCAGCAGCGTTATTGTCATTGAATTCGATAAAAGCGTCGCTCAGTGCAGTGATGGTAAATCCTAAACATTATGTAATTAGTATGGCGTTGTTCATACAAGCATTGCAAAGCCGACATAAATTCTCCCCAATGCATAGGTGCGCGAATAATTCATTTCATCTCCAGAACGAGAAAAAAAAGTGATCCGACCACAACAGCAAGCGGAGCAAGCGACTCTGGGGAGCAAGACTTACCGATTTCACCAGACAGAGCGACTTGAAGCAACAGGTGCTCCAGTAATACATCCGAACCTGTAGCCATGGCTGAGCATGACTTCTTGACGTGATGGTCCGAAAGCGGATTGTGGGAAAAAGATTGTAAGATGTGGGTGCGCAAGGAGAGATTCGAACCTGCGTGCGCGCCGATGAGTGAAAATCGCAGTTTCGACGCTATGAGTGTTGGGAACGCCGTTGTGCTGTGAGCAACATTCGCCTGGTCTGTGCACGCGCGCCGGTCGTCGCTGGGGGGAAGACCCTGCTCGATCTCTCTGCCGTACGCTGTTCAGCGACAGTGAGGACGAATGATTGTCATGTGGTAACTTAATTGTCCTTTCTGATATACAGATCTGTACATTCAGCTATAGAACGTAGCAGAGGGTAGATACACCTGTTACAGACGCGTGGTCAAGAAGTGAAACGAGTTGATTGTCTATACAATGTTGAAGAATGATTAACGTATGCCTGTCATGCAATGATTGAACGAATACCTCCCGAGTCTTGACGCTCTCCCAACCCCCCGTAAACGCCCCACATAGTCAGTCCGTCTCGACGCATTATCATCTACCCTGCCCTCCATCCTGTCAAATTAGGTGCTCCAGCCGCATACTGTTCTCTGCGTTTCTGCTCCTGTTGCTCGTCATCCTTAGCCAACCGCTTCTTCGATGTGGCCTTTTTGATAGCTGTCATGGTGTGTTCCCATATCTTCGATCCAGCGTTCACCTCCCTGTACCTCTTGATAATACCCATATCACCTGCCGGTCTGCCATCCCAATCAAGTAGATAAGCTCCACTACCCTTGACTTCATCCATACCGACAGCAATGTCCAGGCCTCCGTTCAGTGGTATACCCGCCGCTCCATCCTTGGCTTTATACATTGAGCTGGTGATTTGGAAGAAATGTCTCTCGCCGCTTTCTCTAAAGTTCAAGATCCAAGGCGTCATGACCGAATACAACACTTTTATGCCAAGCCTGATAGGTCCGGTGAGTTGATTCGTGATCCCAGACTTGACAGTACCAGGATAGGAATGACTGAATGATGTTTTCGGGTGTCTCTTGGCCAGCTCTTCCATCATAAAGTCCGTCATCATGACACAATGTGATAGACATGAGTGTAGTGTGTATCCTTTTGTAAGCTCCATATTGTCCAGGTCGATGTCAGCTTCGGAGCCTGCTGCAAGAACTGTCAAGACGCGTGACAGCTCGTGATTGCTTCCAGCTGCTGTGAGTTCGGGCATAAGGTTCATAATAAATCGTATCCTTGAGTAGTAGTTGACGGCCATCTTATGATCCAGTCCTTCTGGAGTTTCTGCGAGAATGATGTCAGAATCATATAGGATCTGGTTGCAAGACTGTATCCGAGTCCAAGGTGCAGTGTATGAACATCGAACATGATAACTCACCTTTCCTGCCGCCTAGCGACATGTAACCGGCGGAAAGAAACAAGACATTGATCTTCTTTTCTCGCCGTTTCAATTCCTCACAGATCTCGTCGACATTCCTCAAGATGCTGATATCCTTTTTGAGAAAGATGGCCTTTGATCCAGGATTTAAATCTTCGAGCTCTTTGCAAAGACTATCTCCTTTTTCTTGACTCCTGAGAACATATATCAGTATAGATTTCGAGTATCAGACAGTCTCCGTATTAGACAATGAACTCACCTGCCAATGATGTACGCTATCGGTGTTGTTGCTCTTAAGAACAGTTCCTTTTCGGTGTTCTCAGCGACACCGTTTGTTCCACCAACTAGACGATGTCAATTTTGTCAGTAACGAGCTCTCACACAATGGCGTCTAATGAAGCAAACATCAACTTTAAAACGAGACCAACGACAAGCGAAGAGGCGAATCAAAGGTACATACCAAAGACAGTAACCAGATTCTCCAAATCACCAGCCTGCAAATTCGACATGCGAATAGAATCTAGCGAAACCATATTGGGGTTCTCAGAGAAGATCAAAGAGGTTGGTGTCGTGACGTTTGCAGCTGGAGGGGTCCAGCCTGCGCGTTCGTCGACCGACATTTGTGTAAAAGTAGTATGCGGCTCTGCTTTGATGGGAAGAGGCTGGTGAAGCTAAAATCGCCTCGGGAGCGATGTTGCCAAGTTTGTTAACTGGTTAGAATAAAGTTGATGGTATGCCGCTGCGTGGATAGTTCGAGAATAAACCACGGAGAGACTGGCAGAGAAGAAGGGGAAAAATTATTTCTGTATTACAAGTGCGGAGAAAATCAAGATTGGTTCTCATACCATTTGACTCGAGGAAATAATAACTCGTCTGTCCGATCTCATCCAACAAAGAATTCGTGGGTGCTGCAAAAGTTCACTGCACCTGCCCAACTCATCCGATCAACGCCCACATCCCCAGATGTTTGGATCGTGGAAGCGGCGGAGCTGGACACGAACGCCGAATTTTGTGTCCAATGACGAAGTGGCTTGGAAAGTGCTACATGTAGAACTTGTCCATGAGCTTCGTTTTCACGTCAATGATTCCCGCAGATGTCACGATCTTGGGATTGGTCTCATGATTGACGGCTGTTTCATATGTGATGATCATTATCAATTAACCAGACTAATCAACTGCTCTTCGGATATCCTAATGGTGATGAAGAGAGAAAGAGTGCATGTAAGCACGAGAAAGGAAAATCAAGGCAGCGTCGGAGCCATCTCCACTGTCTCGGAAGGCCTGCCTCCAAAAAGCGGCCAAACAAGAGATATGCTACGTCAAGTATTATTGTTGACCTTTGGTTTCTTCCGAATCATGGAGGCGCTCAAGATGTTGACTGCAGATGCCTCCACAGCGGCAGGTGCTTGTGCCCGGTCTTCCGTATTCTTCCTCTTCTTGCGAACTAGCATCCCGGATATGTCGTTGACTTGGCTGGACTTGGTAAAAGACGCTGGATGAGCAAGCTGATTCGAACCAGTAACCTCCTTGCCCCAGTCTGCAGTAGGATTCGAGATGGCCGCGACTTCAGCGAGCCACTTGCGCGTACTACTAGTTGCAGTGTCTGCATTTGAAAAGTCGAGGCGTAATAGTAAGTCGTGGACTCTTGAGTATGAAGTATGCTCCAGGACGATTTGACCACGGCCCTCTTCTGGCCACTCTTTGCTGATCGTCTTGTCTGAGCGCGACGACACATTCGACGAGGACGACTTGATCTGTGGTTGGCGAGGTACAATTGGCCCTGATAGCTTCTTCCTCCTCGAGGTCTTCCTCGGACTGGCCCTGGATACTTCCTCGGTTTGACCAAGACTCTCCTGGCTCGAGAAGATGAGATCCGCTCCAAGCAAGTCGTCAGCGTTGAAAGAAGTGGCTGGCGTCAGATGTGTAACAGTATCCTCGAGTGACTGGATACTTGGTTGTGTAGGTGTAAAGACGAGCCAAATGAAGCCAACCATCCTGCCAGAAGAACACTCTTGTCTGAAAGCCATGGTGTCCCAGAACTGATCCAGAGTCCTTATGCTCTTCCACATGCCATTGCCTTTCTTAGAGGGCGAGAAGAATGTCTGAGAGGGCTGCGAGTCTGGGATCTCGGCATCGAGTTCGTCAAGATAGCGAGCCTTGGGGTCGTCGGGAAAGTGTGGTACGAGACAGCGTGGCGGTGCGGATGGATTCGGAGCGATGTCGAGGAGCGGATGACCATGTCGCCATTTGCGATTGTCGACGGGATCGGAACGGCATGTGGGAGGGAAGAATTGGGTCGTCTCGTGGTAGTCGAAGCCTGGTACAATGACATGGGCGCGGGTGGTATAGGAATCGTCTGTGGTCGGGCATCTCAAAACGGGATCCAGAGTTTTGCACCACCACTTGACAAGTTGACGGTCGTCCAAGACATGCTTTGCGCCGTGGTCTACGCTGCCGGGAAAGAGGTATTGATCCTGGGCTCTTGCGAAGAGTGAGACGACAAGCGGAATGCCAGGTCTTTGCCTAGTCTCGGCAAGCCATGTTAGAAAGGTCGAGGTGAGAGGCCGGATGGGTGACTGTCGAGTGTGGGATGGGGTTCGGGATAGGAAGCCTGTCGAGTCGGCTTTGGAGACGAATAGCGTTGTCAGGGTGGCAGTCGTGTAGACGAGCACCTCGATGGCAAAGACAAAGACATGACGGCCTTGGGTTTGAGAGGATGTTGAGTTGGATGTTGAAGATGATGAAGATGGCGAAGTAATGGAAAGAGTCAGAAGGTGGGATTCGCAATGCGTCCGCTGAGGCCTTTGAGCCGGGGGAGCAGCAAACAAGGCGTCTGACTTGGTTGGCCGAGTCGAGAGATGGTGAATTCTGTACTGCAGCCCGCCTCCCAGCACCTTCTCCAGTCGCGAATACAAATCATTCCTACTCTTTGCCGATCTGTCCTCTGCCATGCTGCTAGAAATTGATATACAGTGAACAGCAACCAGTTGCGACAGGTAAACACTGCTCCAAACACGGCGACGGCAAGTGCCGACCTTTTCTCCGAGGTGCCAATCAAGAAAGATTCACGCCGCCAGCAATTGTCCAGAAGCACGACTAGACGTGGAGGGAAGCAGCATCAACACAGGCAAAGAGAAAGAACTGCGCGAAGGAAGACGGACATAGCATATCACACACACACACGACCACATTGCCACCATGAGCGCGACGGCACTATCACCACCCGCCCTCGTCGGCGCCGCCTTCAGAACATCCACATCCATGGCTCGCCCTCAACTCTCTCGCTGCGCCGCCCGCTTTACACAATCCTCAAACTATGCCACCTCCTCAGAACCCACCGAGCATTCTACTCCTCGCTGGGCTGCCACTCCCGCCCGCATGGCCATGCCTGTTCGCGCACGACCGGGTCCTCGCCAACGTCAAGCTCCTCCATTCGTCGTAAACGAGGACCCTGCCACCCTCGACTCAGCCTACGACTCCTTCCTCGGCAAGAACGGCAGTACAGTCCTGCCAGAAGAGATCAAATGGCTAGCGGTAACACACAAATCCTTCGATCACGCGAGAAGAGGCTTCAACGACAAGCTTGCCTTTTTGGGAAAGAGATTATGCGATATGCAATGCTCGCTCGCTCTGCTGCAATCGCCTGATGTCGGCTTGACGGGCAAGAGGCTCAAGTTGCTGCACCCGGCTCTGAAGGGTCTGACCAACGTCTCGGACTTTGCAAAGAACAACACATTGGACAAGGAGAGATTGGCCTCTTTGGCACGGCAATATGGTCTGGATGCTGTCGTGAGATGGACGCCGAGAAACGTGAGTGCACACCGTCCATGTCTAGAAGAGACGACGGCGTAACTAACATACTGTCCAGGTCGACAACCTCTCATCATCTGGTGTCGATGTCGTTCTCGCTCACACTCTCTACTCGATCGTCGGAGCTGTGGCCTTGGAGAAGGGCGGAGACTATGCCAACAAGATTGTGAGAGAGAGGATACTCAATCCTCTCGGTCTCAAGTAAAAACTATATCCCATCACATACTGTACAATTGTATATTTACACTTCATGCCACCCAATCAAAGTACATGGCCAAAGAAGACCGAGCATAAAACTGACATTTTGAAATACTGATCACAAGATCATGAGAATTGGTGTCGTTTTTACATGTAATCTGCGCCCCCCTACGTAACGCCCTTGGTATTTGTACATTCTCTTTACCCTTCTTCTACTTCTTCTCTTCTCTTTCCTCATCCTCTTCCTCGTCTCAAATAGACACTCAACGTCTTCTCGTCAAACCCCTCCTCTCAGCATTCTTGGCCTTTCTAACATTACTCTTTCTCCAAGCCAAGAATCTGTTACCAGGCTTAAACGGCGTGACCTTGACACCAGCTCTCTCGGCAGCTCTTCCAATCTCCCAATTGGCAGCACGGTATTGGTATCCTGGTCGCAGTGTCGGCGTTGCTCTGACCACTTCTCCTGTCCTCTTGTCTTTTACGACAATCTTTGCTTTTTGCTCCTTGGGTGTTGCGAGAGGGGTGGAGGTGCTGATATCTGCGTCTCCAGAGATGGCAGCTTCGTTGCCAGCTGAAAGGTCACGGGTGAATTCGACAGCAGGAGTGGAGGAATTTTCCATCTGATGAGCCAGCATACCCAGACGTCTGCGGCGGACAGCATGAGGCGGTTGGGGAAGCACTTGGTTGCGCTCAAACACCACACCAATGTATTGACGTTTCGGGTGCTTGAGGGGGTCTTTGTAGTATTTGACGTAGCCCGGTTGGGTGGCGTAGATTGTGTGGTCGCGGCCCATGCCTACATTGTCGCCGGGGAACCATTTTGTACCGCGTTGGCGGAAGATGATGTTGCCGGGGATTACGTATTGTTCTGTTTGTGTAGAAGAAGAAGAGCTTGTCAGTTTCGTGGTCTTTCTCTTTCTCGCATGTGTGGCTGGTGTGTGTGTGTGGATGGAAAATGTAATGGCGCAAGGGACATCTGTCGTGTGTCTTTTTCAAGGGTACGTGATCAGGAAGCCGTACCTCCACTCTTCTTAGCACCCAATCTCTTTCCTGCTCCGTCCTTTGCAGAGTTGGCAGCACCCTGGGCCTTGTGCGAGGCATGGCGTACTGCGATGCTGGTGTTGGTGACGGCTGGCGACAAGCGCAATGCTAAGAGAGCGGTCTCGACGGTAGCGATGGCAGACGAAGAGCCAGTGGGCAATGCCCGTATCCTTGGGAGCAACATGGTCGACGGCGCTGTGTGTGGTTGCGCTTGAGATTTGTCGTCTTGTCGCTGCTGCTGCTCTCTGCCCGTCAACTTTCTGCCGCCTCCGCATTCGAGTCCGCGGTTCGTGATGAGATTCTGGGCGTCGTGCTGGAATTTACGCACAACTCGAGCTTCTGCTCCCTTCGCACTTCCACCCTCGTTCGCAACAACGAACATCATAATTGCAACTGGGATCGTCGCATTGATGCAGCTTCGACACTTGAGTCTGATTTCTTGTTTTTACGTCTAGTGTACAGATCGCAACTCACTCGAGGATTAGAGCCTCCTCACAAATCCAACACCGTCTTCTGCTCCTCTCGCAACTCTCTGTCGTCTTCTAGCATGTGCGCTGTGAGGGGACTGGTCACTGCCACTTTAGGTTTTGTAATAACGCCTTCCATGTCAAGAATTGTCTGTTCACTCCAGCTCTTTGTTCTATGATTGCGCATCTCGGTGTTCATGATGCCCTCACGAGTGCCAACAAATGTCAGCTCATCAAAGTCTTCAAGCTCTTCCGTAATCTTCTCCAGTCTATCAGCACTGGACGCGGATCTTGACGTTGTCCCATCTGTTTGGTCCACCTCTGCCTTTTCAATGTCGTGCTCTGGTGGCTCGACTGTCGAAACAGTGTTCAGCGTCAGACTCCATCGAGGCGGCTGACGTTCTTTGGTCGACTTTGGGAAGAGATGCACGATTAGTGGTTTGAGGGCGAGTAGAGATGCGCAAATTATGCCGACATTGGCTTCGACCATTGACCACGTCACTGCTTCTGCCGAGGAAGCGGTAAAGTCATGTCGGACGTAGGCATTATGTACCACGACAAGCCTGACAACTGATATCGCACAGGTACTGCGCTTGTGTTAGCTGGTCAAAATCAGGCGGGAGGAGCTATGCTGCAATCTCACAAGAAGCCTAGCAGAAAGACGCCCACCAGCGCAATCTTTTGTCTTCGTGGCAACATCAGTCGTGAGATGACTGGGATCGGCAATGCCAGTACTGCAAAATCGAGTACAATATTCACTGCCGTGACGCTCACCCAGTATGTTCTCGTGCTCAGACATTTACCCGGCTCTATTGGGTGCCAAATCTTTCTGACTGGGTCGCAAATGAAGATGGAACCGAACACGCCCCAGAGAAGCGAAGGTACGAGAGCGGCGAAGAGAAGCCATGTTAGCCGTCGCATGGTGCGAGTAGGGAAGATGCGTAGGTATTGGGTAAGAATCGAGGCCTTGGTGACATGAATGAGGACGACGTAGAGGACGTTCCAGCTGAGAAAGAGTTTGGCCGTCGCAGAGTGAAGATCGAGAGGACTGTGCCAGGCGTAGCTGCCGAAGCCTGTGACTACCATGGCCACAGTAAGACCAAGGACTACCCAGGAAAGGAACTGAATCTTTGTCAGTGCGTGTTTTGCCATACTCGAAAAGAAAGTCGAGTGGCAGGGAAGTGGGCAGAAGTGTTCGACATCAAAGTCGGGATAATAGTCTTAAAGCGCTCATATCCTCGATGTGTGTCTCTGCAACTCCACCTCCCATGTACACGAACAAATATACTCACAAGCGATACCACAATGACAAAGTCATCGAAGCCTACAGCCTTGACAAATTTACATCGGACGATGAGTCTCAATATCACCACTGCGGTCGCGAGTACTGTTGTGATGATGGTAGGCGTAATAGTATCCCAGCGAAGATCCGGCTTGTGGTGTGAGGACTGTGAGTCGGCCATTATCGTTTTGTCTATTCACAGTCGGAGTAAATCATCAGTGTGTTGTTTAACGGTATGTAGGAGGCAGAAATCGATGGTATGTTGATAGGAGATGGACGAGTTCAAAAGTGTTGAAAGACTATTGATATAGAAGGAGCCACATGAGAGCTCTTTCCTGGACATCCGCCACCTCAGATCTACACAAACACCAATGTTCTTCCGATAACAGCTCAACCTCTTTCCCTTCTCCACGGTACAGCGCTATCATCTGTGTAACGCGTCGCACCCCTCATTAATGGGCTTGTGGACCACTAAGCCATGTGACTTGACACTTTTTCAGCAGGTGCAGTCTATCATCCCCAAAACTCAAAGTACGTACGACAAATCAAGTCTGGCGGGCAGAAACTCTGAAAGTAGTATCTGGGGTACAGAGTTTGACAAGGTTAAACGTGGAGCAGGCTCGACGGTGGCCTGAGCCGGCCTGTGGACACACAAATCCACCCTTTAATATCGTTGATTGCATTGTACCAAGACAACAAACCTCGTTCACTCTCCGATGAACAAAATCTGTGGAGAGGTTGTGATGTTCTCGAGGGCATTGTGGTGGATGAATGTCTTGGGTACCGGTGGAGCGTATAATCTGGCTGGCTGCCATATATGTGGTCGAGCTTTACCGGACTGTGTCCGAGTAGGCTCAGCTTGTATCGGTCTGCTCAGGTGTAGATGCTAGAAGCAGCACACAGAGGTTGACCTGTGGCCAGCTAAACATGTATCGATGGATAGTCATGAGCGAGACCGATCGAGATCCGGCAGTGTCATGGTGCTGCGGCTGACAGCAAAAGCTCGGCCAGTCTTGTCCGTAGCCTTCCGATTGTCCAGGTCGCCAAGCTAGATCTGATATTGGTGTACCGAGTGGATGGGAATGTGCCTCCTAGAGACAAGCGTTCCGAGAAGAATCGACCGATCGTTCAGTTGTGAGAGAACAATGCCATCTTTGCTTGGAGATATGCCTGTACAGCAGCATCATTCGTCGCTTTGGACCTGCCACAGCTTACCGCGTGGGTTGGAAGCGACTGTGTCCAGGCTTGAATGGCAGATGGATTGTATCCGCCTTGGGGTTGAGCAGGCATGGCATAAGTTGTTGGTGGAGATGAGCTCATGTTTTGGCGAGTAAGGCTGTTGGTAGACTTCGTGAATGACGACATATTTAATGCGAGAAGATGCAGGAAAGCAACAATAATATACACCTTGGGACTGGGTATGTGTTATATAGTTTGACTGCCGGATAAATCGATTATTGGGAATAACAGAACAAACTTCTGGCAATTGAAGATTAAAGGAGACTGTGAGCTGCTACCGACACGTTTCAAGGCCGGGCAGCCTCATGTATTTGTGTATGCTCCAACCACTTGACTGATGAAGGTTTCGGGACCCAACGGTGTGATCGCTGGACAAGAGGCGTGGTGTGCAAATCCCGAGTGTCATGCCTAAACCTGCCGCTTGCTCTTGAACAGCAAGAAGAACCGCGAAGGATTGCAAATATATGGTTCATGCAACCATCGATTCACGATCAGGGAGCCCGACTGATTGGTAGGTTGTATGAGTCGAGGAAGAAGAAAAGGCCGTTGTGCACGGCGTGTTTCGTGAGCAAGCTCCGGCAACGCTTGAACAAGCCAGAGAGGCCCATCTGACAAATATTGTGCATGAAGCGAGCTTCAACAAGCAACTTCAAATGTAAGCGCTGCTGTGTCTTTTGCTACGAAATCATAAGCGAGGTAAGATAGCGTGCTCAAGAAGTTGAAGCAATCTAGTTGGTTTCAAGCTTGTGCGCACGATCTGGAATACAAGTCGAAGCTCATGCGATCAGGGTCTTGCCCCCCCACGCGATGATGTGTTACAAGACCCTAGAAGAGCATGGGAGATTGTATCGTTCCGCGACTGCATCCCATCATGTTTGGTGCTTGACCTACCTGCGACACACAATTGTCCTGACAAATACTGGCTGATAGCACAATATTGTTTTCGCGGAAGGATCAATCATGCAGATCCCTCATCATCGGGGGTTACATTCGTATCATGCCCTGACACTCCACTTGCTTCTAGTAAAGGCGTTTATTCAGGGTTGTTCACGGCAACTCCGTAGGAACAGATAAAGAGATCAGTACATTCGGCAGCGGGCCGTCAGCTAGAAGGTTGAGTCGTGAGTGTGTCGATTCCAAATTCATAAACATGCTTCGTCGGCAACCCCAGTCTAAACTTGCCCACTTACGGGCAAGCCGTCCAAGAACGCCTTCCCATGTGTCCTCCGGTGCCGTGCTATGGCGCACGTTCTGCTTTTTGGAATGGGCCCAGATGCCATGAGAAAATGCTTGTCTTGCATGGTCCGATGGTATATCGTTTGCTGAGAATCGTGTCGTGTCTTGTCAAGAGTTGTGCAAATCTCAATACCGTCGAAAGAAGCTTTCAGTGCTCTCTGACGCTCTTTGAAGGAAGCAGCCAATCAACGCGCGTCATGCAAAGTATTTCCAAATACTTCCTTATAGGGCTGCAGGTCAATATTCAGATACGACATCAACATGAAGCCGTTGCGACCGTCAATGACCGACATATCCCTCCAAGGTTCTGCCTGCATCATTAATAGACGTGTCATGGTTTGAATGACATGTGAAATGAATTGTTCTGCATACCGGTGCTGATCAACGACCTCATCCCGCTGTCTACCTCGTGAACTGTCTTGCGCGTACTCTTGCCTCGGATTGCCCTGCCTTAGCCACTCACTCGGTCTAATGTCGAATTGCGGCAGGTTGTCATACATCGTACATCGTGCAGGAACCTGGCGCTGCTGAGCCGACGCGGATTGTTTGTCAGGATGGCTGGTTTCCTGACCGCCAAGTTAGTTTTCTATCAAGCCACCATCGAGTTTAGACGGATATAACAGGACGTTGTATCGCGTAGAGACTCAGCAGTGGCTCCACTGTTCAGTCGGCCAAGCAAGAGAATAGTAGACTAACCCTGTTATGCACGTCAAGCGGGTAGTCTCGGGATTTGTATTAAGCTTCAGTAAATAGAGTGTCGCGGCATGCTTCCCTTTAAGGACAACACAGCTCAAAGACAGACTACCATCTTGGCGATGACAAGCGCTCGAAATATGAGAAACAATCGATTCTATTACTTCTACATCTAGGGTTTGACCTAATTAAGGGCTGCAAGCAAGACTTTCCAATGTGCTGTGCATTTATTCCCAGAGCCATGGGTAGCTTTCCAATACCAAGGGCTCAATGAAGCAAAAAGCAATGTAGCAAGATACCAAGACGATCCTCTTAGTGATGACAATTAGGAAATGCTTGGGTCCTTGCAGTCAACAAAACGGTGAGGATGACAACTGCTCCTTCCAACCAAGACTTTGTGCATGTCCGCACCTGACGCAGAAATCTTGACATCAGTAGTGCGGTATCCACCCCTCTTCAGGAGTCGAAGATGGCGCCAAAGGCCGGAATGCCACGGGATTCAAGACCACCAACGACTTGTCTGGTGACGGAAGCGTTGGAGATGATGACAATAGCTTCCGATTCGGACTCAACATATCTGGCGTGAACCAATCTCAGAATGTCTCCTCTGCCTGCCTTGGAGGTATCGACGATGCATGCGCCAGAGTCGGCTGTGAAGACCGAGTTGATGATACCGTCGCCGTAAGACTCTCTAGGCTTAGAGCCCATCCACAGAACATGCATGTCGAACTCGGGGCAGCTCTCTAGCAGCGAAAGACATGGTCCGATACCAGTGCCGGTTGCGACAACAAGGACTTTCTTGAATATGAGAGCGACGCGCATTACACCATAGATAGGGGCGCCTTTTACCCAAATACTGGTAGGAGGGTTGTCGATGAACTCCGATGTCCAGTCTCCAGCTCTTGACATAAGGACCCTGAATCCCTGCTCTTCACCCACTCTAGAGATGGTGGCGAAAGAATGAGTCTCCTTAAGTGGGGAGTTGGTAATGCGGATGCCCTGGCAGGTATCCATGCGTCTGTAGTCAAAGTGTAAAAGAGCGGCTCTAGGGGAGAGGACCTGTACATGGACGTCGCGCAATCTGAGACGACTCCAGGGGTAGATGATGGCCAATGTGATGATACACAGGCACCTGGGAGGGAGTCAGCACGGTCACACAGATACTGTGAAGGGTTTTATCATGGTCGCCGAATGTTGTCCCAACCTCAAAGCTTGAATCACTACGGCTGTCACAATGCAGAGACATTTTCGATTTGCGGTTCCCGATGATTGAGAGCAGCGCTCCGACCGTCTCTCGTCGAAGGAGTATGCATAATTGAATGTGTCTCTGCATCTTGACAGGCGTACACTGATCGAGCTTAAAAGGAAGAGACGATGTGCAGCGACTTCAAAGTAGGACTGTACTTACCAGAAGAGAGGGCTCTGGGCTAGAAGGAGGCCGACAGGCTCACCAGAGAAATAGTTGGAGGTGGCGACAGAGGCACCAAGCTGTGCCCAGAGAAGAGTAACCGAGAACCAGCCGGCAAAGCGATGAACGGCTTCGAATGTGTTGTGATAGGAGACTCTGAAGGTAGGAAAGGCAGTCCAGCTGATGATCAAGAGAAGAGTGCTAGTGAAGACTGCGAAGCCGAAAGCAGGTCTCTTGTAAGGGTCCTGGAGGTCTGTACCGAGAAGGATGGTGAAGGCGAGATACCAGAGCATGCCAGCCATAGCGCAGCCAGAATGGAAGCCGCCATACGAGTAGACCTTGCCCCCGATCCTGCGAATCGAGAGAGGCGCCGAGGGCTTGAGGGCGCATGCGATGCGGAACATGGTGTTGACAACATGCTCGTTGCGGACAAGAATGGCAACGCAGAGGTTGACAGTAGCAGCCGTGGCGGCATCTGAGCTGGTAGTGCTGGTGAAGGGAACAATCAAGACAGTAATAAAGAAGTTGGCAAACATGATGAAGGCAAAGATGAGTCTGTATAGGGAGAAGAAGTCCCAAAACCGTCTGGTAGTCTCGGTACCCAGCAGAGCGGGAAGCTCTTGCGAGGAAGCAAGCCACTCCAGCTGACCCTTGTCGGTGATGACAGGGTGATGGGCCTTCTCGCAGAGCTGCTCTTCATCCTCAGAGATAGGAGAGGAGGCAAAGGAAGACTTCATCAGAGGAAGCAGCCAGTGCTTCTCGCCCAGGCCGAAGTTGGAGAAGGGCTCGGCCTGGAGACGAAGGGCGCGAGCAAGGCGTGTCTCCTCAGGGGGGGAGTCGATTGAGCCATAGCTGGTCATGGGCTCTGAGTTGGCGCGTGGGCGTGCTCCATTTGTCTTGACAACCACAGTGACGGCGGGTGGTCCAGAATAGCGGCGAGCGGCCATCTTGGGTGGTTGTGTTAGGTAGGTGGGGAACGATGGGCTGTACTCAAAGCCATTGACTTACTGTGATAGATGGTAGGGGGTGTGAAGGTATACTACAAGCGCCTCCTGAAGGTGAGGCTGGTGAGAGCAGAGCTGTCACTCAGGGGTGCACGACTCCAATCGATGGGAGAAGGAAGATAATGCAGTAGAAACACACACGGGCTGACAGACCGGTGCAACAGACGAAAGACGGACAAAACGAAGGATAGAACCGCAATGGACGAAAAGAACTTAGGTCGCCGTAGGTTTGACGCGAAAAGATATAATGGCGCCTGGACGAAGTGCGACTCTTTTTTTCGAGTCTGCTCCCGCTTTGACCACTATCATCACTCAACCACGCAATCGCAGAACGTGCGCGCCAATCTTCCGGATCCGGAGTGTTGAAGAAGTGAGCCAGCGCTTGAATCCAGAAGAAGGTAGGACTAGATCAGACCATCGTGCTGGGACGCAGTTGCAGATTCTGAATATTCCGGGGAGACTTTTCTACGACACAAGGTGGTGGGTTAGTCTTGCTATCTGGCATTCGTGCCATGAAGCATTATAATCCAGTCCATTCTGGAAGATATACCGCGCTGTTTGATGCTGCATCTAGATGCAACACAACGGCAACAAACGCCGATGCATCTTGCATGCAGGTCGACTTCTGATTGAGGTTAAGACCTCGATGCCAACACTGAACCAACCATCGAGCAGACAGATCTCCTTCCATCTCCAGAGTTAGTCTCTCCCGACGGACGTGCAACTGCCGTCGCAATGCGATGCAGCTACACCATCCTCAGTTTTATGATCCAGATCAGTCTATACTCGAGTATCTTATCAGCTACGACAATCCAGCAGAAGATATCTCCCAAGATCTCAAATTGATGGATCCTTGGAAGAGTCTCATGATTGACCTGTTGTTGATGAGAATGAGGAGAAGGACATGTTGCAAGCTTCACATGATAAAAGTGTCTGTATAGGGCTGGCAGCCTGTCACGGAAGCCTCGCTGATTGGTCGACGAGAGCGCGTGTCTGGGCAAAACTTCGGCAGTGACATATACAGCAACCTCAGTATCACTTTGTTCGTGCTTCTAAACGATCTTGCGCGTATCCTTGTTCGGTGTTCTTCGTAGCATACAAGACTTCACCTTTGAGATCGAAAGGCTCTTGAAACTCTACACACTTCGATATCATGCTTCACGTAGCATGTTGCTCCCGCAAAAGTCCTCAGCCCTTTCGGATGCGTATCAAAATGCAAGATCAATTCTGGACACCTTGTCCTGTCCGCTGAGACTCTATGACCTTGACAACTCCAACCACGGTCTGTCGAAAGGGTAAATAATTCTTGCTTTTTGATAGCGAACTCGATTCTGAACCCATGGTCCGGGAAGAAGAGACACAGCTCTGCTTGTGGCTGCGTTGAGTCGTTTGCTTTCCCGTGCCATGTCTCGGCATTATCATGATGTACACCAGGTCTAGCTCCGGCTGTTTGCGCCTTTCGAATACATCTCCATCAAGTACCAATTTCGTGAATTTCAAACCACATCAGGTCCTACCAGCGAGCATCATCCCTCAGGTCAACTACCCTTGCTGCTCCATGTCTACTCTCCTACTCATCGACACAAGTCCGCATTGCATTATGATATGATGCGCGTGAATCTTCCATGCGCAGACGCTGAGCGCTGGACTTGCGCTTCACTTTCCCATATCAGTGCATCATGCCCTTCGTCGATTGACCCCCCACACCTGCATCGCTCTTTCTACCATACCTCCTACTCCTCCCTTGACTGACCTGCCCAAACTCTATCCTCACCATCGTTCCCTATCACTTCCACACATCAACCAATTCTTTGCGCAACTGCAGAAAGTCAACTAACTCTCCATTGTTAGTGAGAAAGATGGCAGCAAGCTCGCAAGCCCCTCGTCTTTGTCACAAGGACCTGCCCCGTTTCGTCCTGGACCACGGGGTGTATGATGAGGACAAACCAATCCTCATTGATGCCACCGCCCCTGAAAGGGCTATCACCAAGGCGCAAGCCAAGGTGATGGTGGAACAGACGGCACAAGGCCTCCAAGCAGCGGGTCTCAAGCGCGGAGACACGGTCTGTGTCGTTCATTTGAACGATGTAAGTCACAAAGGAACGAGCTTGCTAAAGAGAGCGACTGATAGCCAGTTAGATCA
The DNA here is from genome assembly GCF_000721755.1 of Aureobasidium subglaciale EXF-2481. Classification (NCBI taxonomy): domain Eukaryota; kingdom Fungi; phylum Ascomycota; class Dothideomycetes; order Dothideales; family Saccotheciaceae; genus Aureobasidium; species Aureobasidium subglaciale. The sequence continues at coordinate 251,443 of NW_013566984.1, read as the reverse complement.
TGTATCCGGTAGTTTTCCTTGCCATCATCACGGCAGGCGGTGTGTTCTCGGGGGCCAATCCCATGTACAAGGCAGGTGAGCTTCGCCACCACTTCAAGGTCTCGGAAACCAAATTTGTTCTCTCGGATCCCGTCTCCCTTGCAGCGGTCTCCGAGGCCTCTGAAGGTCTTCTTGATTCTGGTAACATCATCGTATGGGGAGAGAAAGAGGCTGGTGCGTCGGTCGGTGCCCGACACTCACTCGCTAGTCTTATGGCTGGTGATTCTGGTGTTCCGGTCCTCGATCCGGTCTCTTTCGATGACCCGACCCTATCGAGAGACACCGTCGCCGTCCTGATGTCGACGAGTGGCACCACCGGTCTGCCAAAAATGGCTGCCAGATCGCACTTGAGCTTGGTCACAGAGAACCTGGCTTTGCACGAGCCCATCTCCAAGAACTACGAGGTCGCCCGTCTACTTTTTACTCCGTTCTTCCATGGGTTCACCGCCCCTCTTGCTCTTGTCGACGCTCTCGCCTCTGGCCATACCACTTATATCATGCCTCGCTTCAACCTGAAAAGCTGCCTCGAGTATGTCGAGCGATACAAGATCACCGAAATGGCAGCACCTCCTCCCGTTCTTTTGGCTTTCAGACAATTACCCGAAGAAGAACGTACTGCACTTCACTGGGTGCACACTATCTGGAGTGGCGGCGCTCCCATATCGGCTGCCATGCAGAATTCTGCCGCTAAAATGTTCTACAAGCATGCACGCATTGTCCAAGTCTACGGCATGACCGAAGCTGGTTGGATCACAACATTCAAGTGGCCTGAGATGGACGAGAATGGTTCCGTCGGCCGTTTCCTTCCTTCTTACGACTTCCAGTAAGTTTCTCAGCACAAATCTTTAGATGTGCCCAACTGACAGACCTTCTCCAGAATTCACGAAGACGATCAGGACATTACGGTAACTCATAAGCCAGGCATGCTTTTCGTGAAGGGTCCCATCAACATGCTTGGATACCACAACAATCCTACCGAAACCCACGACACCCTCTGTGATGGCTGGCTCCGCACTGGTGATGTTGCCTACTTCTCACACGACCACAAGCTCTATATCGTTGATCGCGTCAAGGACATCATCAAGCACCGTGGCTGGCAAGTCTCTCCTACAGAAATCGAGGCTTGCCTACTCACGCATCCGTTCGTTTCTGATGTCGGCGTGTATGGCTGTCCTGTAGACGGAGAAGAGATACCCATCGCCCATGTTGTGCTCAAAGCCGGTCTACCTGAATACACTGCCCAGTTCGTCATCATGCGCGAGTTGCTTGATCACTGCCTGGAATATCTCTCCAAGTACAAGGTCGGTGCTCTCGAGATGCGCTTCAAGCAGAGCATTCCCAAGAACCCCGCTGGAAAGATTCTAAGATTCAATATGGTCCTTGAGGAGTATGAGTGGAGATGTGTCTATGCTTGGACACTGGGTCGCGACGGAGCCGTAGTGTTCCCACCAGAGACAGAAGAGATCATCTGGGAAGACGATGAAGAGGGCGAGTGTCGCGACGATATCCAATCCAAAGGATGCTACGAAAACGAGGAGGGAGATGATGAATACTGCAAGATTGAACTTGCTCGCCTGCCTGAGATGGTCGGTCATCTGGCGCTATCAGAAGAATGGCTGGAATGAGCAGCTTAAGCCTTGACAACGTCAAAATGCTTTTTGCAGCATCAATGAGAATGGACACGGTTGATGAATGTCTCTGCAGTTTTCTTGTTCTAAGAGTAATAAAATTGATTGCGCATTTTGTTCCCTGGTGATAGCTGTAGGCATCAAGTCTGGCATGCTCAGGAGGTAGCGATGTGGGACTGCTGACCCAACTATGAAGTTGGTGGTTTTCCTTTTACCAAATTGCGTCGTCGGCTCCGGGCCATGAAATTGGCCCTTTACCAACTAAAATCTTCTCTTCTTCTGCTCTGGCCTCTTTTTCACTTTCTTGCACATCAAACAACGGAGTCACGGAATTGTTGAGATATTTCATGAGCAATGAATACAGCAAGGGTATAAAGACACCTCAGCTATCGGTCAATCATAATAGTCGTTATCAAAGCGATACCACAGCCGACATCAGTGCCAGAACCATCCAGCGCCATCTTTCTTGTCATGCCCGCCATCACTCTCCAGACCCGTCTCTTGTTCGGGTAGTCCAGTCGACTCTTCTTCCCTGTTCTCCTCAGTGCCGTCAGAGAAACGCTTCTTCAGTACGCGCTTGGTGTAGACTGTGCCGTCGGGAATGGTACGCATCTCGGTGGTGGTCATGACCGAGATGACGCTGGGCTTCTGACTTCTTGCCGGATCCGAAGATGAGATCGATACTGAGGAGTTGTTGGACATCGACGTCGCCTTGGATGAACTTGCTTGCTCCTCGCTGTAGTCTTCTTTCACTTTCCACAAGCTCTCATACATGTCCATCTCGGTCTCGGGCTGCATGTTCCTTCTCAAGACCAAGTCTTCGGCATCAGGAGAGGCCACTATTCTCGCCAGCTGCGTAAAGTCCTCGTATACGGAACGGCCATATGGTGTCCAAAAGTTACTAACTCCAGATACGATCTTGCCGAACACGCGATCAAGTTTCTTGGTCTCGAGAGGGGTGATGTTGTAGAGGCTGGGTAGCTGGGGTGGCAGAATTCCTCTGCACTGTAGGCCAAGCATCCAGTCAATACCAGGTTGGGCCCACTGATTGTACAGTGTCTGATTCTCTAGATCAGAAGCGGCGATAGAATCCTCGGCTTTCCAAGCGTCGTAAGCAACTTGCGGCTTGTCGAGATGAGCGCAGAGCAGATCTTCAAAGGCAGCACGCCACTTGCCACCATGCTGATGAGCGGTAGAGTGCTGTTCGAGTTGGATTGGGGAGTAAGGACTGTGTCTGAACCAGTCGATACCTAGCCAAGTTGTGTTGCTGGTGGTCGTACGGATAGGAAACTTGCTATGAACAGGCATCATACCTTGACCATGATCCTGATACAGACTGAGAATTCTGTTTGGATTGACACCAAGACTAGCATTGCGTGCTTGCAAAAGTAATACGCGGGCAGCCTGACGAGCTTCTTCGCTAATAGGACCTCCGAGATATGATCTCCGTTCTGGCGCACCTAGAAGAGAAGCGAAGAGGGGCGGAAAGTCTTCTTCGAGTCGTTTGCGCAGTTCTCTCATCTCGTCTGTTAAATGCTGTTCTTCTGCACCCAGAGAGGCGGAGCTGAAGCCAGGTAAGGAGTTGATACCTTGAACTAGAGCTCCGATTTGCTCCTCTGCAAAACGACGAAAGTCGGCAAATGGATCATCGTCACGATGGGGCTTGTCTGCTTCGGACGGGGAAGGCCACCAGGGAGCCATGGCTTGAGATTATGCGTGGGAGAGATACCCTAAGGAGTGAGAAATTGAGAGAAGTTGATGTTGTCAATTTCTTTTGTTAGGTGGACCTCTAGGTTACATATTACAAAGTGGCGACAAGACCAGCTTGACGGAATGATGATTCGAGATCAAGAAAGGACAGAAGCACGAGCAGCGCTTGCCTTCCACAAGTTTTTAAGTTTGACGCGAGCGGGGTAGCGCGAATCGGTATAGAGAGGTCACCACCAATTGCATGTCGTGCAACTCGCTGTCGGGTGTTGAAGTTTCTCATGAGATAGATCACATGTCGTCCGTAGCGGGTGTAGAATTGGGTGTCGTTGACTTCCGACAGTTGCACCATGACGAGGGGTCGATCAAGCCATTGTCCTACGTAAGGCTTCACCGCTAGTCGAAGAATAATACTCGCCTAGATATCTCTTGAGCAAGGGGTTGCGTAGAAATACTGCGGTTGTGTAATTCAGGATGCTATGGCTACTAATCTAAAAGAACGAATGTGCTACCAGGCGACGCTACTAATAACACCAGATGTGTCCAGCAAAAACGGCGGAGAGCAAGAAAAGAGTCCGAAAGTCCAGAACATGACCAATTACTCCAACATATCCATCTCTTCCATGCCATGATTAAACCCGCGATAGAGTGTGCGCCAGAATGCCGTCGTAATCATACCCGCTGTCGTTAAAAAATGCCCGAAGAACAAAACTCAGAAAGGTACGCCGTGTCGCTAGATCCCATGTTGTTGTGCTCGACTTTGACAAGCACCATCACTCATCCTCATCATCGTCAAGGCATCTCTTACGCTTGCCACCAGTAGACGGAGCGGGAGTTGCGGACTCATCTTCGAAGACGAAGATGTCAAGTGAAGTCTGCTTAGGCGGAGAGATGACGATGGGCGGCGTGCAATCATTGTCAACCTTGACGACAGGAACATCCAGGTTGCAAATCTCAGAAGCTTCGTGGAGGATGACGATCGAGTCCTTCGTTAAACCCTCAGGGATGAACTCGATAGTGTCGAGTGAGCCAAGAGGGGCACGAGCAGCCTCGTCAGTATCCATGTCAGCAGCTGTTTTGGCCAGGCGGCGTGATCGGCGAGTGGGTGAGGAAGAAGCAATGGGATCATAACCGGCAGGAGCGACATTCTCCTTGCCTCTGTTTTCGTCGGCCTTGGTTGCAGACTCGTCATCGGAAGAAAGATCCAGAGTCAAGGTTGAGTGTTCCATGAGGTTCTCGGCTTCCTCGTCGGGAGTGTCTTCATGGATAGCGAAAAACCATGAACTGGGCATTGACTCGTCGATGGACGCTACGGGTTTCACGTTTGGCGCAGCGACTGGGGCAGGAGCCTTCAAGGAAGCAGTGAGGGCGGCGTCTATGCTGAAAGGAAGGCCGGTGCGAGCAGACGGTCTAGAGATTGCAGAATCGACACGAGTAGTAGGTGTATGAGCGCTGAGTCTGCGACGATCACGCTTTGATTTGGGAGATCTTCCAGCAGGCGCTGTGAGTGGTGTTCTTGTTGAGGGCTTGGTGACGCCCGCGTACTTCATCGGTGTTGAGAGACGGGAAGGAACGATGGCTGGAGGAGGCATGGAAGTTGCAGGTGTCGTCTTTGTAGGGTTGAAAGTAAAGTTGAACGAGGATGGCATGGTGCTCAGGCCTTTGGGCTTGAGAGATATCGAGGGCTTGTCCATCTTTGTGCGCTTCATAGGAGAGAGGAACATGTTCGGGTTCACATTCTCGGCGTCGTTGTTCTCTCCATCGAACTCGTCAAAGGAAAGAGTAAGAGGACGTTTTGTTAAAGGCTTCAGGCTGGGTGATGATGTTGGAACCATTGACTTTGCCTTGCCAGACAAGGGACTAGGAGTTTTGGCTATGCCTGCATACACGCTAATGTCAGCCATCTATATATCAAGCAGATCAGAATGCTAGACTGAAGCCTGAACGTACCATTCTGACGATTCTTCATACCAGACAGATGAGCCAGGCGAGGACTGTCAAGGACACCGAAGGGCTGTCTGGGCATCGATACAGCCGCCATGATCGCTTGCGACGAGTATTACGCCGATCAGGTAGTTGAGCCGTTCTGTTTACGATTTGTTTACTTGGCTGTCACAGATTTTTTCTCAACGACAATGATAATGATACAGGATCTGACGAGATGGTATGGCGACACGAAAAAGAGTATAAGCGCCTGGGTGAGAGAGTGAGTGGAGAGGGTAGTGTCAGCGGTAGACAAGGGGGACCTGGATGTCCTGTACTCGTCTCAGGTCGCGTTCGCTCCTTCCTCGCGTGTCGTTCGTGTCTGATCCAAGCGCCAGACGGAAGTACTACTCTTGCCGAAATTGGACATGCCCCGCAGCTCGGCATGGTTAGGAACGCACGTCCGTAGTTTTGATTGGCTCGTCGGACTCATCCTGCATACATTGTGGTAAGCTTCGTGCATAACGCGACTTGCTCTGTGCCACTTAACGTTTCCGCAGTAGCGTTTGTCCTACCAACACCAACCTCCAATTGGTAAGGTCAGACATCAGGACAGGTTATCAAAGGGAAGGATGACGTGACGAGACAAGGATACATGTGGGATTTCGTCGCAATTCCGATCCGAATATGATTGCTCTGGTCGGATGAAGCCCAAGAGTGCCTCTCCTGCCACTTTGTTATGACCATACAGCAGAACACTTCGGTGGTTCGAAGTCGTTCGTTGGATCAACGGCTTGCGGCTCTCATGACCTGGTTGTCCCCCGCCACGACTCGGATGTCGTTGAGATCGACTTTTAGTCTCGATCTGGCTTGACTAGCTTCCATGGTTTATTGAGATGGGAGTCGAGACAGACAGTGCTGTTTGCGCGTGTCGATTATAGTGCCTCAGATTGGCATGACCAACGGACAACAAAGTGCCCAATCCCTACCACAACCAGTCTAGTAACTGGAAAGTCTAGACTGCCAGAATTCTCTGTGACTTGCGAATTTGAGGGCATCTATCAGTCTACAGAAGGGACAAACAGTGTCAGGTCTATATTGGCTGTTGGAACCAGAATCCGTCCAAGGATGGTTTCTTGTCTGTGGCTTGAGCCTTGTTGCCATGCAGCCATTCGGATCATATCAGCCAAGAACAGGTGATCATCAGAAATGAACCCGAACTGAACATATGCTAGTAGGTCGCAACCTGAGAACACCCTAGGTGAACAGAGACTCTTGCCTCTTCACACATGATCGTTCACCCTCCCGCAGATTGCTACAGTAATTGCTCAACTTGTTATGGGCCATGTTCTTATCTTGCGGACCATGGCCGTATCTCTCTACTGTTTCTGTCCAATCCAAGAGTGACATGCTCAGGTAGAAGTAAAGCCCCTCAGGAATGCGGGAGCGCAGCTCGCATGGTCTCAAAGACGTTGTTATAAGAATCTGAGTGCTTTCCAATGGAATCCGTCAGCTATGACTTTGATATGTGGCTGTATAATCGTGTCCTCGGTGTCATTCACCAGGCATAGCATAGAGCGTGTCATGTGTCTGCATATAGTCCATGATCTCAGAGACGGTCAACGACAGACAAAAGCAGAGATATGACACTGATCACTTGAGACATGCCATGTCCACATCGTAGCCCAGGAGTGTCGTGATATCTTTGAGGATGTCCAAGCTGACATGCTCGGGCGCATGGCCTTAGGGAAGGAGATATTATATAAGATAAAGGTAGTGCGATGTATGAGGGATCATACAACTGCCTTGCAAGAAACCTACCTATCTCTAGACGCACAAACTTGACTGTCGGTCCGGTCGATGAGTCTTGAAGTTATGCTTATGGCTATACTGCAGCTCGCCGAACTGGGACTAACGGAAGCGGTCATGGTGAACATGCCGCCAGCATACTTGCTCTTCCAGGATACCATCTCATTATGGATATTGTTGCGCGAAATCGATCTCTGTGAATGGCTGGACGACTTCTGGTAAGTCGGACTGGGCGTGGGCGCGTTGCAAGAGCCAGAGTCAGAGGACGAGTGCTTGCAAGAGCAATGACATCAGATGGATGAGTGATTGAAGGGCACGCGAGTAGAGCGAGAAACAACTGAGCATCGAGTAGTCAAGGTGATGACTGTCGAAGGAAATCTCGTGGACCATGCACATGCACTTGCGATGATGCAGAAGTCATGCCGGCCATCGGGAGTGCCCCACCACTTCTCCGCAAAGCTTGGCAAAAGGCGTCTCTACTGAACAGAAAAATAATGCTCGCGCCATAACAGAGTCCAGACAATCAGAAACAACGATGGCTACCTCGGACATCAAGTCGTCGCCTTTTCTGGACGCTGGAGCTGCCGCTTCGATCGGATCATTGGCAATCTTACATCTTAAACGCGACCAACTCATCCCCCTCATCCTCAAGTCAACAGCAGATGATGGCTACGCAGAGGGCGCTGTCACGAATACCCGTTTCGGTTCATTCCCTCACTCGACACTAAAGGATGTTCCATGGGGCACTCAGGTCCGCGCATCCAAGGTCGACACTGGTTCAAGAGGTCGTGGAAAGGGAGCTAAGCGCAAGCTGGATGACACCGAGGCACCGAAAGAGGCTATCCAAGCAGGCACTGGCTTCGTACACTTGCTACCGCCTACCCCCGAGAGTTGGACCATCAGTCTGCCCCACCGAACACAAGTCGTCTACACACCCGATGCCAGTTACATTCTACAGAGACTGCAGGTTCGCCCTGGTCAGACAATCATCGAGGCTGGCGCTGGCTCGGGCTCTTTTACACACGCTTCAGCACGCGCCGTCTTCAACGGCTACCCTTCGCAATCCTCATCAGAACCTTCACTGAAGAAGCGCCGCTATGGTCGCGTGTGCAGTTTCGAATATCATGAGCCTCGTGCTATTGGCCTGCGGGACGAAGTTCGTGCTCACGGCCTCGATGACCTTGTTCGCGTGACACACCGCGACGTCTACGCTGACGGCTTTCTCCTCAACGAAGAGGATCCCAAAAACAAGTCCCCGAAAGCGGATGCCATCTTCCTCGATCTCCCCGCCCCCTGGATGGCCTTGAAGAACTTGACCCGTCAACGACTACCTGCGCGCACTGCCAGAATTGTCGCCAACTCTGCCTCAGCCGATGCCGCCGATATTGCTTCAGAGTCAGAAACACCCACCGAAGAATCTATCGAGCCCTTCATCTCACCTCTGAATCCAAACGTACCCGTCCACCTCTGCACCTTCAGTCCTTGCATCGAGCAAGTCACCGCCACAGTCGCCGCACTCCGCCGTCTGGGCTGGACAGAGATTCAAATGGTCGAAGTTATGCAAAAACGTATCGATGTGCGACGGGAACGTGTGGGTCTGCACGAAGAAGGACTACGAGGTGTGAACGCCACCGCCGCTACAGTAGATGAAGCCGTGAACCGCTTGCGTGAAGTCGAAGGTCGATTTAAGGAATGGCACGAGACTCTCAAGGAAGCCGACGAGGCAGCAGAGGCAAACGGACAACCCAAACCTCGTCCTAGCACTACCAAAGATCACCCGGCCAGCCACTTTGAGAGCAAGGCATCTAGACTGGAACGTATCAAGAAGGAGGCAGAAGAGAGAAAGACTTTCAAGGAGGGAAGACTTGTGCACAGAACAGAACCTGACATCAAGACGCATACAAGTTATCTGGTCTTCGCTGTTCTGCCACGAGAATGGAATGAAGAGCAAGAGGAGAAGTTGAGGAAGAAATGGGGTACTGAGGGCAAGGTCTCGACTGAAGATATCAGCAAGAAGGCGAACAAGAGGAGCAAGAAGACGTAGAACATACACATTTACCCTAGAGCATTCACGAAGACAAGGCATTCTTTCCACGTTGCACTTCCATCCTCTTGGCCGGTTGTAAAGATATGCTCCTGTGGTGTGGTACGAGTCCGTCTAAATACTCTTGCTCTTGTAGGGTCAAGCAAACAGAAAGCTCAATGTGTAGCTGCGACTATGCACGATTGGTGTCTAAATCTCCTTTTCTAGATAACTCTGTAGCACATGCTTCTCCATAGCTATTTTTTGTCGCGATGAGCTCTCGCCACTAGCGATACCTACAGTGATGCCATCAAAAGGCACAGTCAACTTGAGATCCCGAGGCGACTTCCACGAGAGCTACAGAAAGAGATCGCTCTCGTCCCACGAGATTGATAGCCTTTAGTCGTCTGTGCACTGTCGTAGCTGCACGTCATCGTATACTTCTCTTGAGAGTTTGACAAGCTTCTGTATGTGGTCTATATGATTGACTATCTAGATACTTTTGTGAGAGATTCAGGAGAGGAGCAAGTGCCGATCCTTGAAGCGGTCGTGCTGAACGGGTAGTGAGGAATAGTCAGTCTGAGGCAGACACTTGTCTACCACATACTTGTAAGAAAGCAAGGCATTCAACGGCATCTATCTTCTTTACGTCAGTCGTGTTGTAGCTCAAAATGCGTGATAGAGTCTTCTACTCTGGTGCTCAGTCAAGCCAATTCTCGCCATGCACAACCAGCAAGATCATGCTGAACACATGTCGCGGCTGCGCTAGTAGTGCGATTACCAATTTCATGTTGATCATCATTGCAACAAAGGCGAAGAAGGAAAGAGTAAATCATGACATACATTCACTAAATGCTAATCTATCAAAGTCGAGGTGTCCCATCTTGTAGGTCGTCGCCATGTCCTGGGAGCCACCACGAAGGGGCCCTCGTGAAGACGGTTTTAAAAGTGGGGTAGAATCAATCTCGACACACGCATCGGAGTCGCCAACCAGGTAGAAAATATAGCCAGTCAGCGAAGATTTGAGTTGGTGGTCTTGGTTGAGAGAGAAAAGAAGAGAGGACCTTCACTGAGATCTCTTGTAGTGAAAAAGATACGTCAGGGTCCGTGCGACATCTTGGCACGAGCTGCGACAGTTCTGCTTCCGACGGCGACTTGGAGGGCATCATGCAAATACTCGATCCCACCACCAAACACCACTTCACGCGCTATTACTCCCGATCAAAATACGATTTCCAGCCAGCTTCCACTCAGACTTTGAACACCGCCGCATCTAGAGCTATACCGTAAAAACAGTCGACCACCTTCAGAAACATACCATACTACGCCGCGCGAGCTTGTCACAATTTTCTCCACCTTGCCTTTGTTCACCTGAGAAACACGCCCATTGTGCCCTTCCGTCCTTGTCCAGCCTGCCTAGCTAGCCTTCTCTTCTATCCGAAGCTCCCCCCTGTTCCTGTATCTCTCTCAAGCTAGCAGTCGCCGCAATGGACAAGGACAGAGACAACCTTTGGTCCCGTCGCACAAAGTAATACCCCGCCGATCTTCTCCCTGTCTTTCACTCCTAGGCTAACCATGCGCCTGTATAGCGTTGGAAAACTGTCCCTGACAATGGACAAGTCAGATCGTCAAGATGGACATACGTCGTCGAAACGTTTCGGCAGCACCTCCTCTCACGGCCGCAACAATCCCTTCAACTCTGTCACACCGTTGACCACGAGCGGAATCTCGTCGCCTACTACAGGCGCTTCCAGCGCTTTCAGTTTAGGCAATGGCGCCTTCGCTTCATTTGGCTCTGCTACAAAGACACCCAAAACGCCGGGCACTGCCTTTGATTTTGCCAAAGCTGTCGCTGGCACGTCCTCAGCTGTCAATTCAGCTGAGAAGAAGGACGGTGAAGAGAAGAAGAGCTTTGCTAGAAAGGTTGCGCCTGCTACTACACCCCGTCCCGCAACTTCACAATCAATAGAGCCGGCAGCAAGAGGCAATGACAGCCCGTGGCCGCTCAAGTACACCTGGGTCATCTGGTACAGACCCCCCACATCAAAGAACTCGGACTACGAGAAATCCACTAGACCGATGTGCAAGATTTCGACTGCGCAACAGTTCTGGCAGGTCTATTCACACCTGAAACACCCTTCCGGACTCCCTACCGTGTCAGACTACCACTTCTTCCGTGACGGCATCAGGCCTGTATGGGAGGATGAGGAGAACAAGAAGGGAGGAAAGTGGATTCTGCGATTGAAGAAAGGCGTTGCAGACCGATACTGGGAGGACCTGCTAATGGCCATGATTGGAGACCAGTTCGCCGAGGCCGGCGAGGAGGTTTGCGGTGCTGTTGTCAGTGTGCGCAGTGGCGAGGATGTGTTCAGCATCTGGACCAAGAACGACGGAGGCAGGAACGTCAAGATTCGGCAAGTCATAGGATGCGACACGATTTCGAACAACATTGCTGACATTCGAATGCAGGGAAACCATCAAGCGCGTCCTGTCTCTGCCAGCAGACACCAACATGGTTTGGAAAAGCCATGATGACAGCATCACTCAACGCAGCGTGATTGACCAGGCTCGTTATGAAAAGACGGGCCACCACGGACGCCGCAACCAGAACCAGAGCTCGACCAGCAACGGAACTGGCGAGGAGAAGGTGGCAGTATAATGAAGCGGTATTTGACGATGAAATTGCAGCATTTGTCTGCATGTATTGTAACGCATTGATTACCCGATACCTATGTGAATCGATTGGGCCGGCAAAAGGATATTGATATTCTGCTTTCAAGGCGGAAGCGCGCGACGGCATGGGGGTCAGCAGGGATAGTAGGTATGCATTGGCACCTCCAACGCGGGGTCGCGATGGAGATGCAGCAGAGGCGGGGGATAATCAGTGTAAAAGTAGGCAGCCGTGTGCAGCAGGAAAGCGCAAAGCCATGCACGCATGCCAAACAAGACCGCATTGAATGGACGAAAGCAGTAAAGAAGCGCGTACCACTTTCGACGCTGGCTTCAACATGACGAATGTCCGTGGCTCTCCACAAATTGGCGGTATCGGGGGGACCCTTAAGAAGAGCAACTGCCGAATTATGCGTATCTCGACATTGATTTCCCAATTTTCCCCTGCCACTCAGTCACACGAGCAAACATGCACGCAACAAGATCAGAAATGCCTTCAGACAGGATCACCGACAAGATCGCGGCGTTGCCGGAGGACAGCACATATTTCTCTCTCGAGTTCTTTCCTCCAAAGACTCAGCAGGTAAGAGGCGGCGAGGAGGGGCAGCTGCATGGGCATGGCGGGAGAGGAGTCTGACAAGTTTCCAGGGTTTCGCAAACCTCCACGCCCGTCTGTCTCGTATGGCACACTCATTACGGCCACTATTCGTCAACGTAACATGGGGCGCTGGTGGCAGTACTTCGACAAAGTCTCTAGCTCTGGCCGAGATGACGCAGCGCCAATTGGGCCTCGCTACATGTCTGCATTTGACCTGCACAAATATGTCGCGCAAGCTCATCGACGAAACTCTGGAACAAGCAAAATCATTGGGTGTTCGGAACATTCTTGCGTTAAGAGGTGACCCTCCGAGAAGCGACGAATACCGCTCCAACGAGCTGGAGAACAATGAGGAGGATGACAGCAACAGGGAGTTCACATGGGCAGTCGACCTGGTACGCTACATTCGCAAGGAGTACGGACACTACTTCTGCATTGGCGTTGCTGCATATCCTGAAGGCCACTCCGATCAATCACATCCCGAGCACCAGCATGCAACCTACGATCTGCCATATCTGGTCGAGAAGGTCGAGGCTGGCGCCGACTTCCTCATGACCCAACTTTTCTACGACATTCACGCATATCAAGATTACGAGAAGCTGTTACGACAGCACGAAAGCGGTGCTTTCGAGACAATCCCCATCATCCCCGGCCTGATGCCTATTCAGAGCTATCAGATCCTCAAGAGAACCACCAAACTCAGCCACGCCAATCTTCCCTCCGAAGTCGCAGACAGACTGGACCCAATCAAGAACGACGATGAAGCTGTAAAGCGCGCTGGTGTCGACATCTTGAGTGAGATGGTCGAGGCTCTCAAGAAAAATGGCTACCCTGGACCTAAAGGCTTCCATTTCTACACGCTCAACCTGGAAAAAGCTGTTGCTCACATTGTAGAACGCTGCAAGCTGATAGGTGCGGTCAATGACTTTGTCGCTGTAGAGGAGGATGATACACCAGTCGCCAACGGCAAAGGCGACAAGAAATCAAAGGCTCGTCGCAGATCTTCCCTCGCCAACTCTGCTCCCCAGAACCGCGTTGTAGTCGACAGAACGAGGTCGGAATCTTGCGGTAGCGCAACTTTCGAAGTTTTCGACGATGAGGCCGGTGTGCCAGGAGAGAACCCGCCATCGCGCGCAGACGCTCTAGCAATCTCCGAGGGCGAAGGTGCTATGGGAAGAGAAGCGACGTGGGATGACTTCCCAAACGGAAGATGGGGTGATGCTCGCAGTCCGGCATATGGTGAGATTGACGGATATGGTGTCAGTTTGCATGTCTCAATCCCCAGTGCCTTGAAGCTGTGGGGCTATCCTGTCGATGCGAAGGATATCACAACCATTTTCGAGCGACACGTTCGTGGAGATCTGGACGCCATTCCATGGAGTGAAGAAGGTCTCAACCCCGAGACCGAGACGATCAGGGAGGAGTTGGCTAGCCTGATCCAGAAGGGTTGGTGGACTGTCGCCTCTCAGCCTGGAGTGAATGGCTTCCGCAGCGACCATGAGATCTTTGGATGGGGGCCGCCCGGTGGCTTCGTGTTCCAGAAGGTACGTAATCATTACTTATCATGCACTGTATACATGCTAACGTCTATCTAGCCATTTGTCGAGTTCTTCTGTTCACACGAAGACTGGACGCGACTACGTACCAAGCTCGACAAGGATGACCAAGTCACGTATTTCGCATGTAATGGCAAGGGTGATTTCCAAGCAGCCGAAGAGGAGAGCTTGAATCCAGTAACATGGGGCTGCTTCACCGGCAAGGAGTGAGTATCTTTGAACACCAAGTTCAAAATCACCCACTAACATGGTTGATAGAATCGTCACACCCACCATGATCGAAGCCGTCTCATTCCGTGCCTGGGCAGAGGAAGCCTTTGGCATCTGGACCGAATGGCGTCACGTATACCCTCCTCGCTCGCCGTCAGCAAACCTGCTCCGCAATATCAGAGACAACTACTGGCTAGTCAACATCATCCACCACGACTTTACCGAGTCCAATGGTCTGTGGAAGATGCTTCAGGAAGCATGAATAAGAGCTTGGCATGAGGGGACACAGGAGTTGTAGGATACGCATATAGCATTGGTGGCATTCATTCGCTTTCGAGCCTGTATATATTGTTTCGAGAATTACAAAATACCAATTATCTTTGACGTCTTCTCTATCTTCGCATTCAGATCCGAGATCGGTAGAAGTATCCTTGATCATTCGATCATGCCTTCTATAGATGTGCAGTTGTGTCTTTGTGAAAGGTTGTTCATTTCGGGCATCCCTTCTTGATGGTCAAAGCGCGATGATCAGGCAAACGTCATCTCCTGCTCCTCACCGCGTCTTCTCCCCGTTCAAAGTGACCAGCCTGACTAACTTGTGATGGCTTCGTCGTGAACCAGGACAATCGTCCGAAAGGAAGCATTGAGGTCGCAGCGTCTTGACCGCCGCTTCATCATCTCGGCCTCCACAGGTGCCATGAGTTACAGCATCCATGGAGAGCGAGAGAAACACGAGTTGTGCAAGATGTCCCACGACCGCATCAGCCTTGATCACGGAGGTATTGCTCTTGCTCGATTGCAGTGCTGGCAGGACTGATCGTAGATAAGGGGTGTTACTTACGTCTGTGTAGTGAGCGTTGATGTCAGTGTCATCCGAGGGAGCGTCTATGGGGTTGAGTTTGCCAGAGGTTGGTTGGTACATCATGGCACTTAGCGTGTTGAAGTTGCGCACGAGGAAGCATAAGTGACCTTTGAGGTCGGAGGAAGGGACTTTGGTTATCGTTCAGCGGCTTTTGGTCAGTATACTTCTAAGCTGATGGCAGGTTTGTTACATTACAGCCTCTGATCGGCATGCGCAAGAGTGAAGGTAGACGCGTGAAAGTCAGTCTTGAGACGATGAGTGCTTCTTCGCCAACTGACCAAAAATATCAGATCAAAAGAAGATATCCGACACACAGACCGCAAGGAAATCGACTAGACCTGGATCAGAATAGCAAAAACCAACACCTTAGTGCTAGTGAATCCCCTTACGCACTCCTTGATCTGGGTCTCCAAATGTCGGTCACCTGGTTGCGACATACATTGCGGAGCTTGGGGGGATTTTTTGGTTCATATGTCATGAAGTGGTTAAGCCGTTACACCAAACAGAGGACTACGGTAATATTTGTATCTGGGTAAAATATACGGGTAGGAGTGATGAAGCAGAGGGGTCCAGGGTTCGACTCGGAGCATTGAAGGAAGCCCATTTTGCTTCAAGTGAGTTAAGACTCAGCTCATACCATTGCTTCATGCAGTCTGACACCGATTTTGGATGCTCATAGGTAAGAATCTGATGTCACGTAGACAAGCCATCTACTTTCAAGTAGCGCGCAATCTTCAAAGGTTGACATACGAGTACGCCAGCTTCCAGTTTGAGCCTTCTAGCTGAAGTACATCATGCAGGACCTTCTCTTCTAGCCTGCTGTTAGCTATGCAGCGCTGCTTTCACATGACCGACATGGTGCACGCGATAGTGGCTGGTCGAGCCACGAGCACCGCTACTTTACGCCTTCTCAGCACGTGGTCTTTTCACCGAGCATGCACTCACTCGTCACTCTTGATGGCAGCTTAACCTGCCTTGCTGAGACTCAACTCCTGTCGGTTGTCCGGTCAACTCATATGAAGTTGAGGCCTCCCAAATCGGTGCTTGGACATTGCTCGCTCTTGCCAGTTCGGACTTACCACTGCTTTCCTAATGGCTTCACACACACTATCCTCCCTTGCTTTCTCAGCCTTTCGCGATTGACCATCATCACACATCCTCACTCCACCCATCAGACCTCTATTCTTAGAGTTGAACCCTCTCATCATGCCATTGGAAGCACTGCCGAACGAACTCATTGCTCAGATCTGCGACTCTGCACAGAGAGAAGATTTAGCGAATCTTCGTCTGGTCAGCAAGCACATTTCCCTCGTCGCCACCAGCCAGTTCGCACGTTCCTATCGGCATACCCTCTGCGCCCTCATGACCCCGCACAGTCTGGAGTTACTGGGTGATATATGCTCGCATCCAGCATTTGGGCCTCACGTAAGGCAAATCCATATCAGCTCTGGTCGAGTGGCCCCTATGGTCTTGGAGCGGCTCGCTCATCGTGCAAGCATAGCTTCGCGAGTTGCTGCAATGGTCCCTTCAACAACAGGTGGCGATGGACATGCTTCGAGTAGCGACATCTGCACTCAACGATACAATGGAGAGGTCTACTGCAGAACACCGACTCTTGAACAGTCCAGACGAGGCTTTTGCCTTACTGACACGTGTCTTCGACGCACTCAAGCGGTCTGGTCGTGGTGTCACCCTACGCATCTATGGAGATGACTCGATGCACCATCAAGTTCTGCTTGGCTTCAAAGGCATCAGACTGCATAGAGCAGAATGCGATATCCGTCTCAAGCCGACAATCGAGCCCTGTCTCAAGGCAGTCGCTTCAACCCAATACAATCTAAGCGGACTTTCTCTAGATCTGCGATCGAGGTATATGGACCCATCCGAGAGACGATTCCTCTTGGATTCCAATACGACCCCCTTCTCGGCACTCCAATCTCTGTTCCTCATAGTGCCTCCAGGGTATCATGTGTCGGGTATGGAAACGCTACATCATGTTGTGTCCCAAGCCCAATGTTTGCAGTCGTTCAAGGTCGACTTCGACACCACTAACCCGGCATCTCAAACCGAGCGCCACAGGAGGGTATTGAGTTCTGTTTCCAGTAACAGATTGAGAAGGTTTTTTATAAACAAAACCGCCGTTTCGTACGATCAATTGGTGGATCTGGTAGGCCGGCACAGTAATGGACTTGTTGTGCTGCAAATCACTCACGTGGTCCTCGGAGGCGGAATCTGGCCCCAATTCTTTGAATGGTTGAGGGATAGCGTGCTGACCCTCCGGAGCATGCATATTCATGACTTGTCCGTAACGTCAGGGGACTTCGTACAGCCGCTCATCAATCATCCTAGCACTACCAGATGAATGTGCTCAAGGAGAGTCATCTCCGGTCAGACAGAAGTACGAGAGGTATTAGATCATCTGGCCAACTTGCAAAGCTAGTAGAGGAGAGATAGGTGTGAAGAGACTAGGCCATTCGTTTTCAGCAGGAGCCTCCATCAAGAGGTTATGCTCGACTCGCATCTCAATCATTTGAATCGTCAGTCCGGAAAACTACCACACCGACACGAGCTGGGAGTCGGGATCAGGAGCAACCCTGTTGCTGTTACTTCGTTTACACCGGTATTCATTCTTTCGTGTCACGACAACACACTAGAAGCACGGTGAAAGAGTATTAAAATTAATGTCTACTTTTAACTTGTACAAGAAGAAAAACAAAGGCCTTCCCAATGACCGAAACGCCTTGCAAACTGAACAACTTTCTAATAGGGGTGAGCGACGTTTCTCTGCTTCTCACCCTCCTTGTTCTTGGCCAAAGGCTCGTGTCTAGGCCAGTGAAGACCCTTCAACTTCTCCTTGAGTCCAGCAGGGCTCCAGTTGGTGACACGGAAAGCCCAGTAAAGGAACACGGCAGCGAAGATGTTGAACACAACGAACGCCCAGAAGATGCCAAAGTTGCGCCAGACCTGGCTGTAGTAAATGTTGCTACCAGCGAGGAACTGGTCGGCTGAACTGAGAGCGCAGTAAGCACAGTCGTTGGTGGCATCAGGGTTCTGAAGGTAACCAGGGGCTTGAGTCAGGTAAGCGGCCAAGTACTGGCCACAAGTCTGACCTTGAGGAGGGTTGAAAATGCTGGTTTCGACATCGTTGCAAACAATGGCCTTTCCGTGCAATTGAGCTGCGACGATACCGCCGATCCAGTAAGTGAAGGGCGAAACGCGGTACATGAAGATCCAGAAGCCGGGAAGAGCATCAGGGGCTTGCATAACACCGTTGAAGAGCAGAGACATGGCGAACAAGAGTGTGACAATGGCAGCAGCGGTCTGAGCGTCAGGCATGGCGACGATACAGAGATGCGCAAAGGTACCGGCGTAGATGAAGAACTCGATCAGGAAGAGAAGGACCATACCCTGCTGCAACGAAGTCTGAATACCCTGGACGGCGTAGTAGTAAGAGCCGAACACCAAGACAGCCAAGACGATGTTGTAAGGAATTTCGACGACAATGTTGGCCAAGATGAAGGCCTTCCACGAGTATGCCTTGCTGGGGCGCTCACGTACTTCGTAAAGCGAACGTTGACTGACGAAAAGAGGCATGATCTGTTGGACCAAAGACGAGAAAATGGTACAGACCATGAAAGCCGAGAAGATGACGTTTTGAAGACCTTGAGTCGAAGAGTCGGCCTGGTAGAAGGAGAAACCAATGAACAAACCAGCAGCGGTACCGAGTGTCCACTTGGCAAGAATGTAAGATGGCATACGCCAGTACTGCTGAAAGACTCTGTGAGTGACGACCGAGATCTGAGTGGTCAAGGGCATGGCAAATTCGCTGAGCTCTTCCGGAGTGGGCTCGTGTTCGCGAGCTCTGTGGCTGGATTCCTCATGGAGTTTGTCGATCTGCTTTTGAACGTCCTTGGCTTCGTCACTCTTCTTCCATACATCGTGCCAGTCAGGACCTTGTCCAGAAGAACCAGCGTTGACAATCTCGAGCATGAATTCGGCAGGGTTCTCCTCGTCGTCACAGTGTCTGGCTCCGTTGGCCTCGAAGTAGTCGAGAAGAGTTCTAGAGTTCTCTCCAATGTCTCCGAAGTAGACAGTCTTACCTCCCTTGGCCAGGAACAAAAGACGGTCGAATTCCTGGAAGAGGACGGCACTGGGCTGATGGATGGTACAGAGGACGGCTTGACCGGCGTCGGCGAGCTTGCGGAGGAATGCGCAGATGGCCCAGGCACTCTGAGAGTCAAGACCACTGTTCCCAGATATTAGTATGTACATATGAGTTGATGCGCAGATGGCTACTTACCTGGTGGGTTCATCAAGGAAGAGGAGGAGCTTAGGCTTGGCGGCAAGTTCGACACCGATTGTCAAAAGCTTGCGCTGCTCGACGTTCAAACCTTCACCAGGGACACCAACGACTGCTTCGGCAAAGTCTTCCATGTCGAGCATCTTGATGACATCCTCAACGTAGTCGTACTTCTCTTGCTTGGATACAGATTTAGGCTGTCTAAGCATGGCGCTGAAACGCAAACTCTCGCGGACGGTGGCTGTTTCGAGATGGAGATCTGGCGAATGGTCAGTTTGAGTCTTTTGAAATACGCGACCCGATTAAGCTTACCTTGCTGTTGCACGTAACCACAACCTCTCTGGAAACTGGCATCAATGGGCTTGCCGTTGACTAGCATGTCACCAGTGATAACACCCATAGTTGTACGTTGAGCAAGAGAATCCAGAAGAGTTGTTTTACCAGCACCACTGACACCCATAAGTGCAGTGAGAGTTCCTGGCTTGACGTAACCTGAGACATGGTCCAGAAGTCTACGAGGCTCACCCTTGATTTTAATGTCATAGACCACATCTCTCCAGGTGAAGATGTCCTTCTGAGCGGGGATGGCATCGACCTTGTCGCTTTCGGTGTGTTCGTTCGAACCAGCGCCTTGTGCAGGAGCTGCTTCTTCGTCGTTGGTACCTTCTTTGACCTGGCCAGTAAGATTTGCGGGTGCGTGTCCCTTGCGGAAAACAAGAACCTCGGCGGTGCTGGTAGTTGAAGAGTTGATCTCGACAGCGACGAAGTACATAGCCATGAAACCAATCAAGAAGGCAATCATGATTCCGAAGTTTCTCCAGACGTGCGAGTAGCTGTATTGATAAGCAGCCTGAATGTAACTGTCACCGCTGACGGTACGTCGGCCAGCAACTGCACCAGTCTGAGAGCAGATGAACTGGTCGCCTACCAAGTTGGGATAAGCAGGTACAAATTGAGAGCAGGTAAACTCTCGTCCGTGGAACTCATTGGCGATCAGAATCTCGAAAGCGTAGTAAATAGGGTTGAGGTAGTGGATCCACTCAAACCAGTCCTTCATGTATGGTCTTGGTAGAACATAACCAGTGTAGATGACGAGTGCGAGCACCATAATACCAGCGAGTGTCATGGCTTGAGAGATCGTTTTCGTGACAGCAGCCAGGGTGCGGAACACGGCCGACATGATCTGTCCAATGATGAATGTGATCAAGAAGTAGATGAAGAATTGAGACGGTTCTCGTCGAAGACCAGAGAGGAAATAGAGAATCAGGTTGAACACAGTGGTAGTAACGAATTTGACAGGGATATCACTGACAATACCGGCGATGGCTTCCGTTGCTGGGTGGTAAAGCGCGTAGGACTTGTGCTTTTCGACGATTGGGCGTTGGGCGTAGAGACTGTTGATTTCGTTCATGGCAGTTAAGGCGTTGAGCAGAACAGCGAAGAACAGAACTGCTCCCTTGGACATGAAGCCGACCGTAGCGTCTGGAGTACCGTAGAAGATTGAACCGATGATGAGAGCCATGAAGACGTTGACGAGAATTGCAGAAGCCGTGGAGGGAAGATCGTTCCAGATGCGCTGATATGATCGGACGGTGTTGAGCTTGATCTGCATAGGAATACTGATCATGTATGGTGACTTGAGACGAGTGTGGTCTGCCTGAGCTTCGCCCTTGTTCTCACGGAAAGCCTCAACCATCTTCTCTCCAGAGACTGACTTCTCATGCTCATCAATGCCGTTGACCATTGCCTTGTAGGCCGAAGACTCAAGCCATTTTTTCTCGAATTCCTCTGGGGTACGAGGTACCTTGTTCTCCATGCCCTTGCGAACTTTGCGCTCAGAAGGGTTAGTAAGTCCAGTCAGGAAATCACCAGTCGTCTGACGTTGGTCACATTGCCAACCCTGCTTTTCGAAGAATGCACGAGCTTTGGGGGCAGACCCGTAGTAGATACAGCGACCCTCGTAGAGAACGATGGCCTTATCGAACAATTCGTAAATTTGCTGCGATGCTTGGTAGATAGCGACAGCGTGGGCAGATCCACCAAGATTTGCCAAAGTGCGCAATGAGTTGACAAACTTGAAAGCAGTTGCAGAATCAAGACCACGGGTCGAGTTGTCCCACGCACCAAGAGGCGATCCAGTTAGAGCCATTTCGGCGATACTGACGCGCTTTCTCTCACCACCGGATACACCACGAACGAAATCGGAACCGACTTTGGTGTTGTATGTGTGACTGAGGCCAAAGACTGACATGATGACTTTGGCAGTATGTCTGGAGAAGTCCTTTCTCGACATGCCACGAATACGGTGGGAAGGAGTACGTGTGGACGCAGCAAACTCCAGGGTTTGACCGACAGTAAGATGAGGGAAGTGTTTGTCGACTTCCTGGTTGTAAACGACCTCGCCCTTGAACTCTTTCATCATCTGCTTCTGGTCGACACCGTTGTAGTGAATGATAGAGCCATCGTCGATATGAAGTCCAGTGGTTTCACCACAGAGTGATTTGAGGAAGGTACTGCAACCAGATCCAGGACGTCCGAGGACGATGAGAAGCTCGCCAGACTTGAGGTTACCGTTGAAGTTGCGCAGAATGTGCTTTCTCTCGCCGCTGCGCGAGAGGAGAGATTTGATCGTGGCCAAAGGCTTCAAAGCAATTCCAGCAACTGTGTCCTGAAGCTGCAGAGCTGCACCTGAACCAGAGACCGATAAGTTTCTCCAAACGATACCGGCACGTGTAGCCTTGACACTCTCAGCATCAAAGTCCTTGATGAATGCGCGAAGCCATTTGTCCAGACTGAAGTCCTTGGAAGAAGGGTCAATGCCGGAGTAGCTGGCGTTCGTTGCGGAGCGAGTCAATGTAATGAGGTCGTTTCTCATAGCCTCCTGGTCCTCGCCAGGAATGTTAATCGGGGCATATGCGACGGTGCCATCACTGCTGCTCCTCGATTGGGGTGTGCTGCTTTCATCAACCTCTTCGATGCCGTCCGAAGACTTGCGTGAAAGCTCTGGTGAGAAATAGTTCTGCTGCTGTGTGTTTTGCTGTGACTCGTAGTTGTCGTAGCTCTGGAATTGGTAAGGTTGTCCGGCAAGAGCGTCGGCTGCGATCTGCTCGGTAGTCCGGTACTCCATGTTGACTGATGCAAGGCAGGGAGTCAGGAGTTGGAAGTCGAAGCGGGGCTGAAAACAGACTAAATAAGCAGAGAGCGCTGCACCTCTCTATGTATTATACTCAATAAGATGTCTTGCAAACTTCGTTTTGCTTTTAAACGGCCTGTATGACGAACTGGGCGCTTTAAGATATAGGGGATCCAGACTTCATAGTTCGTTGTGGACGGGATTCACAGAGTCTAGCGCCGACAGTTTGTGAAATTGTGTTTCAAACGACATCATTCCGGCGATTCCACGCCAATTCCAGGTGCATAAGGGACCCCGGAAGCAAGATGGACGTTTGAATAGACTCTCGGCGACCTTGGTATCCGCCATCCGAGCCCTCCGGGCGGTAGTAAACATGCTCCGTTGACCTTTTGGGAACAACGGTCGCTCACCGGGACTCAAAAATACGTGGAGCATAAGTCGGGAGCAGCTCTTACCGGCAGATGTACATGTGGAGAAGAGCCAGATAGACTTGTCTTGGGGGAACACAGCCCAACGGCGTCCAGTACAAGAGGACCATGCTCAGCTCAACAAAAGCATTTGCGCTTACGCATAAGGCTGTTGCTCGTAATTGTACGAGACACTCCAGGTGGCTGATCAAGGCGGAGGAAAACAAAGACGCCCCGGTCGACAAAAGAAGCAATACACACTACCCGGCGTCGGGCCGCGGACCGCCGATCTGCTCATACGAGCAAGTACGAACACCATGACTGCCGTTCATAATCCTACACTGCCCCTGCAATCTTTCGACATGGATAGGGTCCCTCCGAGCTGCGCACACGTAAGCTGCGCGGCCTTGCCTCTCTGGACTTGAGGCAGTAGTGTAAGCAAGTTCAACCCTCGAGCTGCTCGCCAGCAAGAACCCTATTTGCGCCATCCGATATTGTCAACAATTGACAAACGTCAAAATTGAGTTCAAGTGGCTTTGTACCAAGACTTTCGACGTCACACACATCCCACTTCATGAGATACCTTTGAAGCTCAACCTCCGAGTTTTTGAGATATGGTCGGACGCCCGCGGTCCAAGGGCTGCTCCACATGTCGCGCCCGCTATTTGAAATGTGGTATGAATCAGTGGCCAAGTCTACAGCTCATATTCTCGAAATGCGCGCTGACGGAGTTCTAAGATGAGCAACGCCCCAACTGCTCTCGCTGCGCAAAAGACAAGTTCGAATGCGGACCCCACTCTAACGAATTCCAAGTTATTCAATACTCCCCTCCCAAACCTCGTAAGTGCATTGTACCAGCGGCACTCGTAATAGCCAACGACGACATCTTTATTGCACACCTGAACCACGAATTTTTCTCGGAGCATGATTCCCGCGCGAGGTGGGTAGGTTTCAATGCTACAACACGACCAGACAGTTTAGCCTGGAAGTGCCTGCTCGCGCTATCCAAATCTTTCTATGGCCGCGTGCAGAATGAGGCAAGCATCACACGACATGGCATTGGCTTGTACGGCCAATGCCTCGATAGCATCAACCATGGCCTATTCAATATGAAGAAGGGTATGATGGGCTGATATGCTCTTGTCAATAATGATCATGGGCTTATACGAGGCGAGATGTGACCTTCCATGCTTTCGTGACTTGTTTTCTGACTATAGCAGATGATGCTTTATACGAGCCATGATGCCTGGATTCGACACGGTTAAGGTATCTTAACGCTCTTTCTGCTACAGGGGCCAGGAGCGTGCAAAGATCGAGTCACATTCGATCTTTTCAGAAGCAGTCGCTTCCTCATGATACTCTCCTCTCTAGCTGTTAGACGTCCCACCTTTCTTCATGAACATACCTGGAGGACGACACCATGGCAATGGCACAGTACAACGAAGGATTCCATGGATGACCTACTCGACATAATGACCCATCTGCCCGCGTTGAGAAGCACACTCTTCGCCTTGCAGAACAATGCCGAAGCCACGGAAATGAATACAACTGCCCACCACAATCTAGCAAAATAATCCCTCGCCGATTTCGTCGCACTGCAAGAATGGCGAACAGATTGGGCCACCACGCCAGATGGCAAAGTTACCTTGATCTCCGATCCCGCATTACTGACAAAGCAATCCCTCACTTTCATCTCCCTCTACGCGGCAAATTGTCACTCCCTTTACAACGCGACCCTGATCCTCCTCATCGAAACCATCTTGCTATCCGCGCAACCCTCCCAGATACCTCCAGGCCTGGCTTCCACATTGCTCCATCAGTCGCGTCAAGCAGCGCTAGAGATATGCCACAGCTTTGATTTCCACTTGCGAAATTTGCATACTAGACTAGGTCAACTCTTCATCCTCTGGCCATTACGAGAAGCTGCAAAGGTCTTAGGACGAGGTATTGTGCACGAACAAAGGCTATTGGAAGAACAGAAAGGGAAGTTGGACACATGGGACGTCGCGAAATTTGCGTTTGACAGTTATGATTCGGTAAAATGACACCTTCAAGTATGTCAAGTTTCACGTTCTCTGCGCTGGTCAGATGAGCATATCGAGCAATCTTATTTCGTAGTAATCGTTACAGTAAAAAGCTAGCTAATCTGGTCCTTTTTGCGGTCTACTCCTCAGTGGTAGACATCTTGCTCAGATTCTTCCATCTTTTTCGTGATGGCAGACTTGCTCTCCGGATCTCTTGTGTATTACTCCTCAGCCGTGACCTTCGCTGAACCGATCGCTCGTTTCTTCCTTGGTGGCTGATCCCGTCGTCCACTCCTTGGTAAAATACCCTGCTAACCTGATCTCTGCGCAATCTACTCCTTGGTAGTACTCTTGCTAAGAGGATGAGGAGGACGCTTGTCAATCGAGGGACTACCCTGACGACTGAGAGATTCGCGGGCGTTAGCACGGGCAGGACTGCGAGGAATGCTAGTGGCGCGAGTACCAACACGTCCACGAGTAGTCTCGCGAAGACGAACGTTTTCCTCGGTAACGCGTTGTATGGTACCTTCTCTTTCCCTGAGCATGATCTTGAGCCTCCTGTTGTCGTCCATGACCTTGTCTGTGTAAGTCGCGACGTTGATGGTGCGAAGTCTGGCTTGCTCGCCAGATGCCCTGATCTCGAGTGCAGAGATGCGTCTCTCCTGTTCGGTGTTGGCAGCTGCAAGGGAGGTGTTCTCGTTGGAGCGAGACTGGTATTGGTCGCGCAGGTAGTCTAGCTGTTCTTCGGTGGCCTTTGTACGCTTGATCTCCTTGTCTCTATCGGCAACGGCGGCCAGAGTATCGGCCTTGCTTTGTTCGAGCTCGGCACGCTCGGGAATTGTGTGGTTGAGCAGAGCGACTTGTGCTACGCCCAGCTGCTTCTTCAGGTCCAAGACCTCGTCGCGCAAAGAGATGTTCTTGGTCTGCAAGCCTTCAAGACGGTTGGTCACTCTTTGCACACTCTCGAGGGCTTCGTTGCGCTCCTTTTGAGCTTGAACCATCTGAGCACGCTGTTCTTCACAGTTGAACTGTTGCTTCTCCATATCCTGAGCCCAATCTGAGACCTGCTGCCGAGCACGGTTGAGTTCCTGGAGGGTCGAGGCATGCTGAGAGGCTGGCACAGAATCGCTAATATGCGAGTGAGGAATCTCACCGGATGGGAGATGCATGTCATTAGGGTTGATGGTCAAAGGGAGTGACTCTTCGACGCGGGCTTTCTTTGCCAAAGGTACCTCGGGGGCGTCAAGTTGGCGTTTGTTAGAGTCGCCGTTGATTGCGAGCTCATCTTCGGAACTGGGTTGACTGGGTATGGCTTCGATCAGCTTCATTTCAGGCAGACCATAGAGCGGCCAGTCTGACTCTGCAGGGTTCAGAATCCATGCAATGATGTCTGATGCCTTGCGACTGAAGTCCGACTCGTTACCGCCATTCTGCCAGCCAGCGTTCAGCCTCTCACCTGTGGTGGTGCTGACAAGTACGTGAAGACGTTCTGACTCGGAAACTGTCGAGGAAAGGCAGCGTTCGGCATGTTCGATCGTGAAGGGAACCACAAGAGAGATGGTCGGCACGAGCGTGTTATGCGAGAGCATCTTCTGGGTGCGGGTAATGGTTTCGTCAGACAAACTTCCAGGAAGGACGACGATCATGTCCATGTCCAACAACGGCATGTCAACAGCAGTTGTGACGGTGGTCAACAACATGGTGGCGGTTGAACTCTGGTTTACTACGTTGTTCTCGCCATCAATCACGTTGTACATAATATTGGTGGCTTGCAAGAAGTTCTGAAGAATACCAGCAAGTCTTCCAGGCTCGACGAGTAAGGCAAGGTGCAAGTTGTGACGCTTTGCAGCGTCCAGTAGAGTCTTCAAAAATCTGAACTTGGAACTGATGCTCTCGTCCCACTCCGCCTGCGTAGCTGGACTGGCTTGGGTGGAATCGAAGGTGCCGACATTCTCAAGGTCAGGGTGGTTGACGTAGTTGTGGAGACGATGAATGAAGGCACGAGCTTCATACGCAAGACCAGTTTCAGCGGGCCAGACTTTGTGCAAGGTGAATTCGTCGACGAAGCTCTTGCAATCGCCGAAGACACCCTTGTAATAGGACCTCTGAAGTGTACCGAAATCCAGTGAGACCAAGTGCTGGTTGTGGTCAAGATCAACAACAGAGGCGTCCGGCATATCAAGATCCTGTGAGACATATGCGCGCGATGCGTTGATCTGAGGCTCTTGACCAGGGAGCAAGGTCTCATAGCGCTCTGAGCGCGAGTACTCCTCGGGTGCCTGCTCAGGTATAATCTCGACAGGAGGAACAGTCGAAGGGGAACGAACCTCACGATCAGTAACAGCAGGCGACATCAGTCTTGCAGGCACAGCGGATGCAGGCTTAGGCGAGGAGACACTGGGGATTGAGAGACTCATGGCGGGTGCTGTGCGCGTAGCAGCTTGCTCAGCGGCTTGCTCAGCGGTTTCCGCGGCGGCTTCCTCGGCGGCAATGCGAATCTCTTCAGCCTCAAATCTTAACTTAACAGCAGCTCTCATGGCGTCCACTCGCTCTTTTGTGGTACGTCTAGGAGGACCACTCATGTTGGAGTTCGGTGTGTGAGCACGAATTGGAGAGGGGGCAGATTCACCAATAGTGCCCGAGAACTGCGATGGAATGGCAGGAATGGGGCTTGATGAATCAGCAGATGGTGGTTTCTGATATTGACTTGTCAAGGTGTCTTGAACAGACGCGACCAGGGTGGGTCCTCTCTGCACAGGAAGTTGAGGCACTTGAGTCAGAAGTCCAGTCGAAGAAGATGTGGTCAAATCCTCTGCAGAACTGCGCACCGCAAACTCAAGTGTCGGGGGTGGTTGGTTCTGTTGTTGTTGTTGGAAGGAGACCAGCTGGGCGGCTTGTTCCACGTGACTTTGCTGGGTGGTCACTTCGACGGATGCTGTGTTTTGGCCGATTTGTTGGTTGAGAGCACGGGGAGTATTCGGTTGTGACTGAAACGAGATCTCGTCCTCCTGCTGCGATTGGGAATCACCAAATTGCTGAGAGTCCGTCTGTGTCGATTTATCGGGGACCTCTGTAGGTGGTGCCGATGAGGTTGAGCTGGAACGCGCAGCAACTTCAGATGCCGGCGAAACAGAACGCGTAAGAATTTGCTCAGATACTTGAGCAACAGGGCTTGATACCGCAATGAGAATAGGTTCCGGGTTGATAATGTTTCCGATTGTTGCATCCAGTGATGGCTCGCTCTGAGTAGCGACGTTCGGCTGCGGAGCATCCTCTGACATCTAAAAAGGAAAGTTAGCCGAGCCAATCAGGACGCGCCATATCGCGTCAAGCAACGCGACAAGATCAAGATTAGATAACCAGATGTGCATAACAGTATCAAAGTGACGGATCTTACCTGTACCTGTACCTGTACCACGCTGCTCTCAGGAATAGAGCCCTGCTCAGCATTGCCCTCGATCACGATCTGACTTTCGGTAGGATCGTCTTCAACATCTTCGACGTCCTCGACATCTCTCATCGATATGTCAACTTGCTCGATCTGAGGTTCTGAAAGATGAAGACTGGTTCCGTCCAAGTGGCTCTGTGAGTCTGGAATCACGACACCAGCAGCGAAGCGGCGAGAAATCGCAACCGGGACTGGCATTGTGTGTACGCCTGACGAGCTGTTAATCGAGCTGTAAGTGAGTGTTGATCCAGTGGTGGTGCCTGGTTCATAGGGCGAGTTTTTTGCAGAGAGGCTCGAAGCCGCAGCGGCGTCTACCATTGCCGTGGAATCATCAACGTTGTCAAGACTCGAGGAAATAGCGATAATATCGACTAGAGCAGCCGATTCTTCCGCGTCAACAAAGCTCGTGCTCTGCTCTTCATGATCAACCGGCTCTTGTTGAGTACCTCTGAGAACCTGAGATGAGTGGAAGTCGCTAACTTCTTCATCTTCGTCTTCATCAAGCTCCCTCGATGCTTGTTCGACATCGACAGGCAGTTGTTTGTGAGCTGATCGTGTCTCGCGCTGCAATTGTGCGGCAGCAGAATCAAGGTCGCTTTCCTCGACTTCGGTGGTGCCAGCTTCATCGGGACGAGCTGCACCAGCTGGAGTCGATGGATTACCAACTGCAACCGGCGCAGTGTTGGGCTGGATGTGTTGGCGAGACGTCTGCGGGACGTCTTCAGCACCTTCATTGGAAGACTC
This sequence comes from Aureobasidium subglaciale EXF-2481, assembly GCF_000721755.1. Lineage (NCBI taxonomy): Eukaryota > Fungi > Ascomycota > Dothideomycetes > Dothideales > Saccotheciaceae > Aureobasidium > Aureobasidium subglaciale. The sequence continues at coordinate 222,362 of NW_013566984.1, read as the reverse complement.
TGGTATAACACGTGCTGTGCGTGCCTCTGAAACTTGGATGGGAGCATCATCGTCGGGAATATCAAACATCTCAATCGAGATGGGCACGACAGGCGTGCGTTGGGGGCCAGATTTGCGCCGTATTCTGGACAATTTGTCGTTCGAGTCTTCGTCAGAAGAATCGAGCGTGGCGCGAGACAACTTCTTCGGCCGACCAGGCTTGCGCTTCTCAGATTGCTGGTCTAACTGCTCTGTAGACCTGGACAGCAGACTCTTTCTGGGCCTTCCAGGACCTCTCTTCAACGGAGCTGAGCTGGCTACCTCGCCGTCGTCTTGTATCGCTTTCTGACGGTTGGATGGCTGCAGAGGGCTCGATTTGGCAGGTCCAGCAGGCTGGTTGAAGAACTGGACGTCTTCGTCATCCTGCTCTTTCTGACGACCGATCTCTGGTAATAACTTTCTAGGTCTACCACGACCACGCTTGACAGGCTTGGTGACTTCCATCAGAACGACATCACCGTCGTCGTCATCGTCGTCTTCCTCGGATTGTGGTCTGGTTGCAGACTTGCTCGGCCTTCCGGGTTTCTTCTCAGGAGGCTCAGGTGAGTTGGGTGCAGATTCGGCGGTCTCGGTGACGAGCTTGACAGGCTTCTTGAGCTTCAACGTGACGGGTTGTCTAGACGCAGAAGCAGCAGGCTTCGAAGGGCGCTGCGTGTCTTTGGAGTCATCCTCCTCGTCGCTGTCGAACTGGATGAAACTGCCCGACGAAGGACCAGCTGTGTCTCTAACCTTGCCCTTTCCCTTGTCGGCTGTACCCTCGCTCTTTCTCTGCTCTTTCAGCCTCTTCTTTCCTTCCCATTCCTCGATAGCGGCGTCGGTGACGTTCTCCTTGGGCTCCCAGGTGGGCGTGAACTTCTTGGAGCCAATGTCTTGCCAGTCGACACGGTATTCGTTGACTCTCTCGCCGATGATGCTCTTAATTTCGAAGAAGTCGTCGGCTACCTCGTCCACCTCGTCCTCATCATCCTGGCGAGGCTTTTTAGCAGGAGGTCCGCCACTGCTACCGCCGTTCTTTCTCTTCGGCATGACTCTGGACTTGAAGATCTGTTTGTCGCAAGGCCTGTGAGGTCGCGACCGAAAATTAGCATCTCAAGGCATCTTTTTTTTGCTACCGAACCACCCGCGTGAAAGAGCGATTTGAGGTGGAGGACGCGACGAGGAGTGTGGGGAAGCTGGATAAATTGGAAAACGCGTGAGAATGGAAGACGACCGATCGGCATCGGCGCTTTCCGAATGAGGTAACCACTGATGGTTCGTACTTGACAAGAGGTACGTTAAGGATGTGTCACTCACCTGATGTAGGAAAGAGCTACTCAGTGTAGACCTTGATTTGATCGAAAATGGTTGTGAAGATCCGGGCTGGACGTGGCCTGGATGTGGTAGTATCGCTCTTGTGCAAAAAGCAGCCGCGTCTACACGCGAAGATAACCAAGTCAGGTGAGGTTCGAAGGTAAAGAAAGGAAAGATACTCTGGTCTTGAGAAGGGTAATGAATGAGGACCTGGAACGAACGACTGCTTTGGCTGACGATTGTTGATGTGGTGTGGCAGGTGTAGTCCGATTGATCGAAAGCTCAGATCACAGCGAAGGTCTTGTGAGCCGCCGACGCGAGAATATCAAGACCACGATACTCGATAAAGCTTGAGATATACAAGGTGAGCTGCCTCGACTATGTGTCGAAGGCCTTTGTGACGCTGATCGTCTCGAGGAGAAAGGTGGGAGTGAGGACCGGGTGACTGGAACGGCAAAACGACTTGGTCGAAAATTTGGCGGCCCTGGCACGAAAGTCGGCGTGATGTTGTGAGCTAGCGACCAGCACCGTATACGACTACTGTGAACGGTAAAAGAGGCGGAAATCACAGGTGAACGTCCCCTCAATGGATGTACACGAGCTATGATGCACGTGGCCAGGAAGATTTAAGACAGTAGTGGAGGGATACCTACCATGTGCTGAATTCTGGGTATCAAGCAATCCACAGCCGCTGACCGTATGCAAACTACATAAGTCACAAGTAGCACGAGAATATAAGCCTTACTAGAAACGAAGGGCAAGCACACGGCTTTCTGAAAGGTTTGGTGAGAATTCGTGTGATTCATTTGCGTTCATTCCAATGTCTTCATCTCTAGAAGAACCAAGATCGTGTTTCCTCCCAACTGTTGAGGTGGTACTGTCCTTTCATCCAACACATAGCAGTATCGTGTACTGTTTGCTTTTTCGTTACATCATGGAGCTGTGAGAGCAGCAGTCGCTATGTCGTGTGACGTCTGCTTATTTCTTCTCGTCCTTCTCTCCCTTCTCTTCCTTCTCGTGCTTCTCCTTTCTCTCTTGCTCACGCTTTCTCTCGTGCTCACGAACGAGCTCTGGGGGGCTGTCCTCGATGAGCTCACTGCTGTCGTTGAGGCCCGACCACTTGGGGAGACCGTCAGGGATGTCCATGACACGCTGGCTGTAGAACATGTGGCATCTAGGCATTGTGTTAGTAAGGGTATGTGGGAAGGCAGATAGCCGCAACAATATACATACCTGGGCTTGAAGTTGGCCTTGTCCTCGTCGTTCTTCAGGTGAACCAAGCTGGGGAAGAGCAGGATCATGTTTCTACCCTCGTCCATGATGGGACTGTGGCAGAAAGAGCAGCGAACCTTGCAGGGAAGCTTGTGTTCGATTGACTTTGAACTGGGGTCGTACCACTCGAGATCGTGATGTCCGTTACTGAAGTTGATGTCGTCCTTGTGGAAGATGGCAGCCCACTGGAAAGGCGCAGCTGTTGTTGACGTTAGGAATAGTATTGTGGTACTGTTCAATTGGCAACATACCATGCTGGGTCTGGCAAGTTGTGCAATGGCACAACTTGGAATCAAGAGGCTCTTCTCTGCTCAGTTGGTACTTGACCCTGCCGCAGTGACAGCTTGCTTCATATCTGGCCTTGAAGTTCTCGTTGGACTCGTGAATCTTGTAAGGTGCACGCTTCTGCCAATCCTCGACAGGCTTCTCAGGCGCCTCGCCTCTTGCTTCCTTTGCATCCATTTCCTGCTTTTCGTCCTGGAAACTGCTTGCGAAGCGAATTGACTGTCTATGGACAGTGGGTACAAGACGTTGAACTGAGAGACGTGTGAGGGGTGTTGAAGCTTTGATATGATTAGACGCTGTCTGGAAACCGGCTCTTGACAAGGTCTTGAGAAAAGAAGAATTGAAGGGTCTTGCGTACATTGGAGGAATTGGAACTTAGTTAAATGGATGAGAGAACAAACGACTGCTGCTCATCGCCGTATGGAGTCGTTCTTTTTGTTTCCAATCCAATGACATGCAATGTTTTGTGATGTCATTGTCCTGTGCACAAGCTACATGACCGCTACAAATGGGACAGTCGACAGAAGGGGAACTTCTACCGAGCGTGTGGGGTTTTGTATCCAACACGTCAAAAAGCCATCATAAAGCCATCAGATCTCCGTCATCTCATAAATCATTGTCAAGGCTAGCTGTGGGATACGTAGAAACCCCCGAGTCGATTTTTTACTCAAGCTGCTGTGAATCGGACTCGCAGAAATGTATCGCTGAGATGAATTTCAGTGCCTCTGCAGTCAGAGGTCGAAACACTTTTTGGGATCAAGTAGGTATGTGGTCGTTGTATATTACAATCCTGTGCGTTCCTTAATAAACCCTACCAAGGGACAGGGACAAAATGTGGAGTTGGATGAGGGGCACGATCGAGGCTGGTACGAGGTACCTTAGGATTATTAGCGTCTGATGATGAGGCTCGGAATCTATTAATTTTCAGCCTCCTTCCTTCGATCGATCATCCTTTCAATAGATTCAATGCTTCTTTTCGTGGGAGCCCTAGGATGTTCGTCAGGTAGTCCAGCCTGTCAAGAACGTCAGTTTCAAGTGCACACGCGACATCAATTACAATGAACGACTTACTTGGCCTCGCCTGCGATCCGTTCACTGTACTTTTCGAATTCCTTCTCCCGCCGACTCCATGCCGCGACCCGCCTTTGGTCATCGACCTTCTTGATGCGGATCTTCAATCGTGCGCTCACTGGCCTATGATCGCTGACTCTGACCTCCCATCGTCTGTAATCCTCGCATTTCACCCTGCCCATGCCTCGGTAGAGTACCCTGTCGCACCATGCGGGCGCTCGCTTCTTCTCGCTCGTGTCATAGTCATCGGTACCCACGTTGTATTTATACGTCGGCGCAAATGTGATGGGCATTTCCTGGAACACGCGTAGTCTAAACGCTGGGTTCTTTCTGCGTGACAGTAGAAGTTGATCACGTTCAAGCAGTTTCGCCAAGTTCCTGTCGTTAACAGCGCGCACGACCGTATCACGCGGCATCGCATCAATGCGATAGTTGAGATCTCCATTCAAGACACAGATCTCGTGGTCCAAGATCATGCTGCCATCACCACCGCCAACAAAAGTGCCAGCCGTGTTGCTAACAGCGGCAACCGGAAGGCATTCTGCTTCGAGAATTGCGGCAATGTCATTATTACGGTGGAGTGTTTGCGTCTGACCGGCAGCAAGATGGCAATTCACAAGACACAACGAACTGTCGTCCAGAATCATGCGGATGATCAAAGCTCCCTTCCGCGTTGGTCAGCAATTGTGAAACGAGTACAGAGAGTGTTGCGACTTGCCTTGTTTCCATGCAGACCGCCCATGCCACGCTTCACTTCTGCGGTATGCACTTGCTTGATGCGACCTCGAATAAATGTCTTGACGAAGACGCAGCTGAAGAGACCAACCATGCTAGACGTGTGTAACAGAGTGTAACCCTGTGTGGCCGGCATGTAATCTTCAATGCATCTAGTGAGATGATCTCGCCAGGCTCTGTATTGATGCGACATGTGCTCTTGCTCTGTAGGATCCTTCTTCCTGCTCTTGAAAAAGCTCTCTGTCCAGGTTGTCAGTGTCTGTTCAACGGTTCAGAGTAAAAGAAGATATACGTACTAGCTGTGACTTTCTTGTTCTCCAGATCTACCAGTTCCTGGAAACCGAAAATGAGGATGTCTGGAGGAGCGTTCGAGGAAAAATAGTCCCTAAAGAAGGCAGCATCTTTCTCACTACCCTTGAGGTGATTAGGCTTCACGGCGCCAGCATTCCATGTAAGCACTCCGGCAGTGATTTCCTCGAAGGAGCAGAATTCATTATCGCTCTGTTGCATCTTGGTCTCCAGCCAGTCCTCGCGTAGCATGCCATCCCATAGCCTGATGGTATTATCAAGGCCGAGACTCACGACTTGCAAGCGATTGTCCATCTTCCATATACTTTGTGTGTCTGTGAGGATACTGCAGATGGGATTGTCGTGTGCGACCCAGTCTTTCATGACTCGCCAGGGCGTGGCGGATGTGTCGTATACGAATATCGTGCCGGCAGTATATCCAGCCCAAAGATAGTCTCCGGCACCTGCCAGAGAACTGATCTTATACGGACTGATGCTATATACACCAACACACTTGAAGTCGCGGTGTTGGTAGACAGAAACTTTGCCATCAGAATGACCGAAGTAAACCAGACTTGGTTTGCTGGGTATGATAGCACCAGCAGTTATGTCGCCTGCGCCTTCAACTAACAAAGGCTTCGGCAAGACGTTGAAAGCAGCTTCTGTAGCTGCACTTGGTTTGAACACTCTGATTTCTTTACCTGCGGCAAGCCAGAGGTGTCCACCGACAATGACCGAGCAAGAATGACCTCGCATAGCCCTGAAGGTAGTGGGTATAGTATCCAGACTAGGCATACCTGCGGACCCCGGCGACCAAACATTGAGCTTGCCATCGTCATCTAGAGACCATAGCTCTGAAGCGTGGCGGAAAATCCTGAGTATTTCTCGTCTCGGATGTGCATTGGACTTGGTGTGTACAATGGATTGACTAGGGATGTCAACCTCATGAATCTCGCCAATGTTCGTTCCAAGCCAGAGTCGCCGCCCTTCGTTCTCCGCATCGGCTGTTGGCGCGAAGGCCAATGCAGTGACTTTAACGTTATCGCCATGGGACAGGGTTAGAGACGACTCGCCGGTGCGCAGACTCCATACACGCGTAATGTAGCCCGTCGTGCACACCAAGTCTCCACATACTGCAAAAGTACGAGTGTCGTATCCTGTGTGAATTTCCCAAGGACGGCTCTTGAATCGCGGAGGGCGTCTATTTGCTTGCGATGCATCCGGAAAGTCTTGAGGGTTACCACCAGGATAATTGACAGGAGCATCTTCGACGTCGTCGCCCCGATCCGTCAACAGAGGAGTGGATGGAACGGTTTTGAAGTCTTCACGACGGGTGTCAACTGAACGACGAGGTGCCGGAATAGCAGGAGGTGGAGGTTTGCTAGTTGAAGGAGTAGCAGCAGGCGTGACCGAACGTCTCCTGTCAAAGCCTTGTGATAGTGCACTCGCGGACGTTTGAAGCGGAGCTGGCTGGGTACGACGTGGCGGAGGCATCATGGCGCTGTCTGTATTAGCGGCAGCGGCACTCGTCCGGCGTGGAATATCCAGGGATTGGCGGGCAGGTATCCTGTTGTTGAAGCGTGTAGGGCTGGTACGTCCAGAATGCATCTCGCGCTCGGGACGAGGCGGCAGTGTCGGCGCATCCTCCTCGTTGGTACCATCTTGTACTGCGATCGGGCCTCTCTGAGGTATTTGTTGAAGTCGGGAAGGATGAAACGAGGAAGAGTCGTATGAGCGGCTCAGAGGTTTGGGAGAAGGGTTTCGAGATTGTACGGGAGCGAGTCGGGGAGCCACCACGCCAGCAAAGTAACCGTGAGAAGTAGACTGATTCCTTGGTTTCGAGTCGAAGGGTACAGAAGGGACGACTTGCTCGGCATGGGGAGTACTTTCAGAACTGCTTGGAGGCGTGCCGAAAGGCGAGACGTGGCTGTTTCCAGTTCTGTTTGATTTCAAGGGCGCGAGGCTCTCGACACTAGCAGAAGCCGAACTACCCAGCTTTGGTTTCCCAGCACGATTGACAGGCGGAGGTCCTCCGAAGTTTGGGCTCTTTGGTCCTTGATCGCCGTTCGATTGAGGCTTACTGTCCAGCAATGTTTCTGATGAGGCATGCAGGAAAGCCGACATACGAGCCTCTAACGCAGGAGTGGTCACTCGGCTTGGAGTGCGAAAGTGACGAATAGAGCCTGCCGGAGAGGCATTTGTCGAGCCTGGAGTTGACAAAGTGGACGTAGGAGGAGACTTTGAAGGGGTCGCATTTGTGACACGGAGGTTCAGATCTCTAGGTGGGGAGGCGGGAGATTGTACGCTGACAGTAGGGGGAGAGTGACGAGGAGTCAACGGGTAGGCTGTCGAGACAGGACGTGGTTTTGGCGGAGGAGGCTTCGCTTTGTTCAGCGCTTGTGTTGGGTTGGTGGACGCCGGTTCAGCGCGCACAAGAGGACGAGGAAGATCGAGAGACCTGCGTACGCTGGGCGGAGGCGTAGATTGGACGGGTTGTCGCTGGGTGGTCATGTTCTCAAAGCGCGAGCGAAGCGACGACACAGGCTTGATGGACGATTCATCCTTGACCTGGTCGTCGTTGGCCATGGCGGCCAAGTTGGTGGTAAGTCAATGTTGTTGTCGCTAGCTATGACTGTCTGGTTTGGCGATGGTTCATGGTCAGGTCGAGGCTGGGCGCCACGGGCTTGCTGGTCCAGTGACGGGCTTGGACGAGGTTGACAGGATGCAGGACGGATTGCGCGCCGCAAGATGGATGTAGAGGGATGGCGTGAATCGCGTGGCAATAAGGAGGATAGAGCGGTAGGAGCGGAGTTGAGCGAATGGGTCGTGTATGGATATGTCGTGTTGTTTGGTTGGCAGGCTTCAATGCCGCAAGCTGGCTCTCGTCGTAATTCGTAATTACCGTCGGTATGCGCAGCAGCCACTTACACGCTTCCTGCCCCACGTGTGAAAGTTTGTCACTTCAAACTCGTGCCTTCCTCATGTTTACACACAAGCAGCGCGTCGTAGGGATAGTGGTAGCTTTCTAAACAACCAAGCTGACTTACATAGAGTAGCCAGCTCCTATAATTCTGCCACCTTTGTGAGATACGCAAGTAGCGTCACGCATTCGCACAGCCAAGGGCGTGACAGACTTTAGTGCTGGAAGAAGGGCTATTCTTGCCAACACGGCTTGATTGGCTGCACTTGCTCTCCCCAGATCCGCAACAGCCTTCCGCGCATCCGTGCCCCTAGATCGCCGCTGCAATTGCCAAAAGCTTATATTTTGTGACACTCGACCGACGCCAGCGCTGTACACAATCCACTTGTTCAATCTTTTGTGCTGCCATATCAACCTGCGCTCCATCACAGTTTCTACTCGTGTATTCCGCTTCCTCGAAAGCTTCGCATCATGTGGTAAGTCGGTTCTTTCCTCTCAGCTGTAGCCCAATCTGACCTCTCCACAGTAAACACGTTCTCAACGCTCAAGTCTCAATCCGCTCTCCTTGCTGCAAGTCCCTCCGTCGCACCACTTCCGTCTCGCCGCACCCTCAAGACTAACACGACACAACAGGTCGCAAATGGTTCGACTGCGCAGAATGTCACGCCGAGTCAGAAACACACGACCTCAAGCCCACCCTCGAAATGGTCTTTGCTTGCAAAAAGTGCAAAAAGGCTTTCCGTAAAGATGTTCAAGAGTTCGAGGAGAGCGACGAGTACTGCCCACACTGTGACAACCACTTTGTTCTCGAAGCAAAGACGCCGCACGCCAGATTACAGGTCGAGAGTGAGGATGTGAGAAAGGACGCCCGCTTCGTCAAGGATGACCGTGTGCGCGAGGAAGAGCAGCAGACCATCTGGAGCCTGAAAGAGGCTAGTGAGAGACTGGGATGATCTGCTCATAACGAGTGGAATACTCGAAAATCACTTGGAACCATGCATATAATCCACCGGCTACTGCATCAAAGTCAGGTCGCAGGTCGCAACACAGAACAACGAATTCACGAATCATCATCATCATCATCATCAAAGTCGAGTATTAAGGTCTTTTCATTGCCTTCACTTCATCATGCAGCCATAAAGGTCTCTGTTTGCCGTTCAACGCCAATGCTGTAGTCCCAAATGCAAGTCGTGTCTACTCTGTAGGTGCGCTACCGTCGCCTGCTGGTCTGCTAGCCAGCACGGCTTCGGTGCCTGCCACAGGGCCTGTCGTGCTACCCTGTGCTCCGGCACCTCCAGCACCTCCTGCACGAGGACCTCTTCTTGTGTTTGCCTCGTCCTGCTTTTCGCTGTTGATGCTCTCGACGTACTTCTCAATGTCCTCGACCTTGAGCATTTCCAGGGGCTTGCCGGGTTCCATGACGGCGATCTCGATGTTCTTTGCGCCAGTCTGCACAACCTCAAGCAATGACTTGACGGTAAGCTTGATAGTCTCCTCGCGATCCATGCCCTCCTTGTGGTTTCTCTCGAGGAATTCGCGTACGGTCTTGGATGAGCGGCCGATGGCGTTTGCCTTCCTGTTGTTGTTAAGTTAGCAGGAGTCCATAGAACGATGTAACAACGGATAGACGAACCATGCAGAGTAGATACCACTGGGCTCGGTGTAGAACAGTCTAGCCTCAGTGCTGTTGGGGTCGAAGCCAACAATCAGAGTACTGATACCGAAGGGACGGACACCGCCAGATTGAGTGTAGCGTTGTTGGACCTGAGCGACGTGCTTTGTGATGTATTCGATGGAAACGGGATCTTCGACGGTGAGACGGTGACTCTGAGCTTCGAGACGGGCCTTGTCGACAAGGATACGGGCATCGGCGTTCAGACCGGCGAAGGCGAGGCAGACGTGGTTGTCGATGAGACCAATCTTTGAGGGAGTAATGCGTGTATCTTGGAGCTTCATGGCACTGCGCTTCTCACAGCCCAAGACGACAATCTTCTCGCCCTTGACACCGACGGCGCAAGTTCCTGGGGGGCAATCAGTTGACTGCTGGAGTTGAGTGGGCGAATGTTGAGTAGTGGCATACCGCGCTTGACGGCTTCGAGGGCATATTCGACCTGGAAGACGTGTCCATCAGGACTGAAGACTGGTCAGACAGTCAGCATTTGCATGTTTCGATGGCGGATGGACTGGCGTCATCGCATACCAGACAGAGCTCGATCGTAACCGCTGGCCATTGTGGATGTTGATTATGTGGTGACGAAGGTTTGGTACGGAGTCGAAGGCGATGGGCTAAGAGACACAAATGAAGAGATGGGATAAGTTCACACAGCTGTATAGACTACAAGACTGGGCCCGATGGATGGCTGTAGACTGCAGCTTGCGGGAGCTTCGCGTTGGACCAGACCGGCGGCACAAGCCGAGCTTGACGAGCATGAGTGAGCGAAGTGACGAGCGACTGCGGCGAAGATGATGCGGAGATGGCGCTCTCAATGACTTGCGGCCATACAATTTTTGTTTCTTTATTTCTCTCCCTTTCTTTGCCCGAATTGTGCTAATTCTTTTCCATCCTCTCTTTTTCCGTTACTAACACATAGTCGGACTATCATAATGGCTCCTCTATACCGCTGCGCACCGGCATTGCGCCAGATTAGGGCGGCCAACTTCGCCTTCAACCGCGCCGCCATCGCCCGCACTGCTCCCCGCGCTGTCTTTGCCGGCCAGAGACGCTTCGAGAGCACAAAGAACGAACCCACCACCTCCGCCACATCTGAGCCTCACCAGCCGCATCCTGATCTTGGAACAAATGGCCCCGAAGCCCCTGCTCGCAGAATCAAATACACCTCCGAATCATACCCGGACTTGAAGAGAGACCCCAAGTTTGCCGAGCTCACAACCGACCACGTGAAATGGTTCAAGGATCTGCTGGGCAACGAGTCTGCCGTCCTTGATGGTGTCAGCAAGGACGCGTCCGAGGACATTGAGCCCTACAATGCCGACTGGATGCGCAAGTACAAGGGTCACACCAAGCTGGTTGTCAAGCCTGGCAACACTGAGGAAGTCAGCAAGATCCTTAAGTACTGCAACGACAACATGCTGGCTGTTGTTCCTCAGGGTGGTAACACTGGTCTCGTCGGTGGAAGTGTTCCTGTCTTTGATGAGATTGTCGTCAACTTGGCCCGCTTGAACCAGATCCGCAGCTTCGATGACGTCTCTGGTATCCTGGTTGCGGACGCCGGTGTCATTCTTGAGGTCGCTGACAACTATCTCGCTGAGAGAAAGCACATCTTCCCCCTGGACTTGGGTGCAAAGGGCTCATGCCAGATCGGTGGTAACGTCGCAACCAACGCTGGTGGTCTCAGACTACTGCGCTACGGCAGCTTGCACGGCAATGTGCTTGGTATTGAAGCCGTCCTTCCCGATGGTACTATCATCAACAACCTGTCTAAGCTGCGCAAGGATAACACCGGCTACGATATCAAGCAGCTCTTCATTGGTGCCGAGGGTACCATCGGCATGATTACTGCCATTTCAATCCTCTGCCCCCAGCGCAGTCAGGCCACAAATGTTGCCTACTTCGGTCTGGAGTCCTTCGAAAAGGTTCAGCAAGCTTTCGCCGAAGCCAAGGGCATGCTCGGCGAGATTCTTTCTGCTTTCGAGCTCATGGACGGTCGTAGTCAGAACCTGTACAAGGGTGCTAGCGGTAACAGCTTGCCCCTCGAGAACGAGCATCCCTTCTACTGTCTGGTTGAGACTTCCGGCAGCAACAGCGACCATGATCAAGAAAAGCTCGAGAGCTTCCTCGAACACGTTATGGGCGAGGAGATCGTCAGCGACGGCGTTGTAGCTCAAGACCAGACTCAGAGCCGTGAGCTTTGGGGTTGCAGAGAGGGTGTACCCGAGCATCTTGGTCACTGGGGCGGTGTCTACAAGTACGATTTGTCTATCCCCATCAGCGAGATGTACGCTCTGGTCGAGGAGACTCGCGAGCGAATGGACAAGGCTGGTCTCATTGGTGACACCGACGAGTTCCCCATCGTTGACGTTGTTGGATACGGTCACATGGGTGATGCCAACCTCCATCTTAACGTACCTGTACGCCGCTACGACAAAGCCGTCGAGAAGCAGCTTGAGCCTTTCGTCTACGAGTGGGTAGCTAAGCGTAATGGCAGTATCAGTGCTGAGCACGGTCTCGGTATTGCCAAGGCTCCTTTCATTGGTTACAGTCGCGACGAGACTATGATCAGACTTATGCGCCAGATCAAGGACCTTTATGACCCCGTAAGTCTCTACACTGCATTCTGAACATCACAACCTTACTGACTATGTTTATAGAAGGGCATCATGAACCCATACAAGTTCTTGTCTGGTTAGATCAACTGGATGATTTGTACATAGATTTGCCTCTTCTTGACTACTAGCTGTTTGCATATGGTATTTCGTAGATACCCTTTGATGAGCTTACGAGCATGTATTTTACCATTACAAAAGTTAGGTTCTTTCATCCCCTCTTCAATCTTCTCCTGCACGTCATGAATTGGCACGTCATGAATTGGCACGTCATGAATTGAGGGGTCAATGCGCCATTGATCATTTCTCGGCAGGGTGTTCTCTGTCCGTCGCTGCACTCGTCAAGCACTTGCCTCCCACACACCTGACGAACTGCACGATAAATTCTCTTCCCACGAGCGATCGACTGGAAGCTCTCCCTAACGAGATTATGTGACCTCCTTGAGAGAAAGGATCTGACAAATGTCCGACTCGTTAACAGTAGAATTCAGCTATCGCTGCTACCAACCTCGCGAAGAACTACATGTCTCATTTCTCAACCAGTCGTCGCTTGAATGGCAGAGAAGTCACTTTCCAAAGTCCTGATGTGAAAGCACAGGTGTCGGAAATACTTGCGAAGTTGAACACCGATACTTTAACTGACATGTAGGCTTGTTATACATGTGAGATATCCGCGTACCATGGCGCTACAAATCGCAATGCCAACACAACGACCATCGAATCCATCCTCAAGTCAGTCCCAACATGCACGATTTCAAAAGATGTCTTTCTCGAGCGACAAGGACGGCTTCTATCCGCGACATCTTTTCAGGCCAGTACGACCGCATGGTAGTTACGATATCGCTCCTCAGTTCCTCCTCTTGTGCGCCGAGCCATGCCATGGAAAGACACGCAATCAAGTACAAAGATCCGAGTGGTGCATAGCGCGATGCATCTCGAGCCTGCAACAAGATCTCTCGGGCAATTTCGTCTGCGCTCTTACACAAATCCGAGTCCGACTTTTGATCTAGAGCGAAACGGATCCGATTGAGTAAGATGACAGCGCTTAGGTTGAGGCAGTGTATTCGTTGGAAGTGAGCATGGGTCGTCGGCCCTTGACCAGAACATGACGTCTGTGGGGCTGAACATTCCTCGGCCAGCCTCAATTCGTCGCGGGATCTTGTAGCAATTTGTCGTACAATCTCGTAATCGGCATGTACCTCAGATAAGGTCCCGGGGCACAACTTTCCGTGTCTGTGATCGAGATAGCTTGGAACAGCAGCCAGACAGTGCATAATCCTGCATGTGTCATTCTCGAGGTTGAAGTATTGCTCACCCAATCGTCTCAGACCAGCATTGCTGAACTGAATTTTGGGGTTGAAGATGCCTTCGACTAACTGTGTGAACTTGTTAGTACATTGTTCCAGAAGGAGAAACCTGTGTCCCTTACCACAGAAGCGTATAGAGATGCAAGGAGCTTGCGCTCAAACGGATCTCCTGATCTGCAATCTCCTCTGATCATCAATAGAGTTGCCGCACCTTCGCCATGGCCAGTCCGGCGATCTTCGGTAGTCCCGAGGAGCGCCTGTTTGTAGTGTTCAGCTATCCTGTATTTTCACGGGATCAGGACTACCTACCTGGCAGCTCATGAGCAGCATTACGGCGCAAAGCGTCTCTGGAGATTGCGCTTCCGCTCTGTCGTCAAGACATATGCGTAAGCTACTTAGTGCTTGAGAGTACCTGATCAAGGCGTATGTCGATGCTGGGCGTCGAACACAATAGTCTGAATGAGCTGTAACAAGCGCTCTGGTGGCTGCGTCCAATGCTTGGTTTCTACCGAGTCTTCGAGGCACGTCATCCAGGAAAGGCCCGAAGGACCAAGCAAGATTGAAACGTACGCCTGTTGAGGCAGAGATCTTTCCTATCAGAGAGGAAGCAAGTGTAGTTGTATCACTGCTCGGTGTCCGCACTACTCGATGTGGACACTGGCCAATATCACTCTTTTGGTCATTCTTTTCGTGGCCTGTGGTAACGAATTTGAATCGGCGTTTACCAGCTCCGATACACTGCAGATCCAGTCGGTTACACCTTGAACATCTCGGTATTGTTTGATCACACTTGCTGTAGTCAGAAGGCAGATACTCAACATTGACAGCTCTGAGGCTCACCTTCTTCTTTTGCTTACGACAAGCTTCGCAGCCTTTGCCAGACGGCACTCCCGGCATATCGATCCTGTTACATGAATACTCGGAACAAATTCACAAGGTTACGGAGCCATGAGAGAATATTGGATCACCCTGTGATGCCTGATCATCGAGGTGAGATTGGACAAGGGATAGGCGGTCGCGTTACAGTAGCAGCGCTGCATATAACCATATCCGGTATAGCGTCTTTGACTAGCGCGATATCCTCGCCGACGTCAAGCCTCCTCAGACGTAGAGCTGTAGACGAGGCACAAGTGCATCAATTTTCAACAAACGTGTGATCAGACGATCCTATCTTTAGCCGTCTGTGATGCAATGAGTGAACATGATAGTGGCGGAACGGGTGTTCCACCATTCGCCGAATCAAGTCATATCGAGCGCTCCGTCAAATGGAATGGTTGTGTATAAAGTCGTGTACAATGGCATGCAAATAGAGTCTCCAGAATCCATCAGTATTGCTCTTTCCTACTTACTTACCGACTGACTGACACAAGCACTGATCAACAAGTATGTCTGGAAATTCTTCTGATAACGTTTACCTTTACAGTGCTAGCCATGTCGCACCGATCATCTTTTCCATCCTTGTCGTCATATCGCTCTTCCTCCATATCTACCAGTACCTGTGAGTCCAGTCTTTATGGTCTATCGACGTACCAAAAAGCTTACGCCAGTCTAGGAAGTACCGTCTGCTAGGGATGAGCTTCTTCATGCTTTGGGGTGGCGCCGTCTTCAGTTGCGGCTGGATCCTGCGTTCAATCTCGACATACCACCCTGCAAACCTCAACCTCTTCATTGCACAGTATATCTTCATCTATGCAGGACCCCCGATTTATGCGACCGCGGAGTATAGCGTTCTAGGCCGTCTGCTCAGCTATGTGCCCATGCATACACCTTTGCACCCGGAACGTGTGACCTACGTCTTCATCTATCTGGGTGCTGCAGTCGAGGGTCTTACTGCTGCTGGAGCAAGCCTCGTAGCGACAACAAACGCCGATCAGCTCAGTATCCGTCAGACAGGCTATACTCTGATCAGTGTATCTGTGGTCTTGCAGGGCGTCGTGGAATGCGTCTTCATCGGCATAGTCGCTTTGATACATGTGCGATGTAGAAGAAGCCACATGATGACTAGAATTATCCGCCGATCGTGTATGACACTTTACGGCACCTCAACACTGGTCTTAGTACGCTGCATCTTCCGAGCTATCGAATCGTTCACCACTTTCTCAACTGGAGGTCAATGCGATGGTCTTTGTCGTCAGATGCTGTTTCATGAGTGGTATCTTTACGTTTTTGAAGCACTGCCCATGGTTCTCTATACTTTTTGGCTCAATTGGAGGCACCCCGGCTCGCTGTTGCCCAGAGAAAAGAATGTATATCTTGACCAAGAAGGCTTGGTAGAGCGTTTGGGTCCTGGTTGGGTTGACAAGCGATCTAAGCTGCATACCTACATGGATCCCTTTGACCTGAGAGGTTTCATGGGCGGCTGTCCTAATCACGAGGAACACTGGACACAAGGAGAAAGATGGCCGGAGTATCACAGGGAAAAGGGAAGCGCTCTGTAAATTGCTACAATGGGCTCCTTACTGGCAGTCAATCTGACCAAGAAATCTTGTGGAAACGACTCCAAACTCAGTCCCATCGAGAATCCAATGACGCATAACGATCACGCCCTTTCGATACCACCTAACGGTAGTGCAAGAGTATGTTGATCGCTCTTCCTTCCTTTCTCTCTCTCTCTCTTTCTTTCTTTCTTTCTTCCTCTCGTCTGCTCTTTCTATCTTTCCTTCTTTCTTTCTTTTTTTCTTTTTTTCTTTTTTTCTCTTGGTCGGTCACAATTCGCCGGTAGCGTGTGCTCCAGCGGTCATAGATGTGACCACCTGTAACCTTTTCGCTCAGGTTCGTCGAAGACGAGGATCACGCCACGTTGTGGACACTCGGAATGGTTGCAAGCTAGCTTAAGTTAGCACACCATCAATTTTGTCTCCCCACAACTCTCTACGTCAGCTGTAAAAACACCCCTTTGTTCTCAAAAATTCTCGGAACCTTGACACACCACCTATAATCTCTAATGTAAGATGCTTGTAAGATTTGCTCAATCTTTGCAGCACGGTATGCTGCCTCTAGGGTCTTGTCTTAATCTCTCGTCGTGGGACTACTCTCGCTCCACGCCTTGTCCTATCGTCGTCATTCCTCCAACCTTTGTCTTTACACACGCCTTACGCCGCTGCAGCATACACCCACGCTCTGCGTTGTGAAGTGCAGCTCCATCTAACCCGGCCCGTTATACCCAGCCAACCATCTCCTATGGCGCTTAGAGCTTGGCATAAATAGAGTAGCCTGGCAACCAATATAGATGATTTCAGCATGTATGCAGGCCGAGACGAGGCCTGCGGATGGAGGTAAATATGCATATTCATCATGCCATACGCGAGAGTTGATCATTCTGTAATATCGAAGAAATATCGAAGATGAAAAATTGATAGAAAGCGCAGCAAGATTTCTTAGCTTAACTTGTGCGTGTAAATCACGAGACAGACTAGAGGCTGGCGTTTCGCTCCTTCATCGCCGTCCGAATGATGATGAGGGGCTAGGATATACTCGCCTAGTTATTGGCAGAGCAGTCGCTGCCCAAGTCACAACTGCATATGCAAGCATCATTGTCTGTAAACGGGTAACTTGTCGTGGTGCAAGTGCTTCGAGCTGTGGCACGAGGTCTTGGCATGTCGACCAACAGGGTTTCCCCCATTTAGGCGCCATACCATCATGGAAGATCGCCCATGCACGTTTTTGTAGCCGTTCTTTAGACACCATGGAGCTCGTCGCTAATTGAAGGAATCTTGCTGTCAATTGATTCCAACAGGCGAGCTGGACAGCTGCGTGTAGACGTCTTACATCCTCTGCCGATCATGAAGCCTTAAGTACGGCCATGACCCCTTGTGTCTACCGTTGTGATTACCTCACACTTTGCACAACATCTTCAGTTTCGACTTACGAATTAGCGCTTGTCGTCATGATGGGTGGTCACGTTATGAACTGGCTTCGGAATCAGTTAGAAGCTCGATGTTTACAGTCGAACCTCGCAGCCACTCGATGCGCTTGGGCTTTCCCATGGATGTCAGAATCCTGTACGTAACCCATGAGTATTACCTCTAGTATTTTCGGCGACTTCATACGGACGACTTACTTATCACATGCTAGTTCCCCAGATACTCGTCACTATCTGGTGGACCACTTTCGTTCTCGCTCTGGCTGTACTTTTGAGTCTAGGGTTTGGGACAAGAGGTGTTAGACCAGGTTAGGCAAGCATCTATGTAACATGAGAGATGAGCTAGGACTTACAGTTATAGGTTCCTTTGCTGCAAGCTACCAAGGGTGGATGTACGGAGCTTTCACCCCTGCTAATGGACCTTTTGCTCGCTTGACAAGCTTAGGCATGCTCGGATTCTTTGCAATGGCTGCTACCATCATGTCGGGCATCTGCGCATCTTCCATCACAATTTTGATATGGCTGTTCCAGGGACTCGTACAAGACATCTTCGGTGTGATTTGGACGGTCTGACACAACTGCGCCTCTGGAGCATTTCAGCTCTGAGACTATGGTGAAAGCTCGTCACAGAAAACTGGAAAAGTCGAAGACTAGTGCACTGCACAATAACGCAGCTGAAAAAATGCATAACAATTCTCGGAAACCGCGACTCTATCCCGGAGAGCACGTCGCTGGTCTCTCTCCTTCCCATCACCGCAAGAATTGTCAAATGATCTTGTATTGTCCCAGCTATCAAACTGCATGTCATCCGACACCTGTGTAGGCCAAAAGAGCCCAGAAAGAGACGATGCCCTGAAGGATGATCTGAACACAGCCCACAAAGTTATTGGAGCGACAATGACAGAGCTCGTGTTTGACCTTTTCTAATAAGCCAGATCAGATAATTGCCTGTATTCCCACGACACAAGCAAACAAGAATTCCCCTCAAGGATCAGATCAGTCTGACACTGCCACGTCCTGATTGCTACCTGTCGAGAGGATATTCACTACAGCGCTTGCTATATTCCACTGCTAGAGATCAAACAGCCCTGTTCTTGGCAATCAGTATCACCTGGTGAGACCGGTTTAGAGTACGACGAGACTCAGTCGATGTATCTGTCCCGAGATCGAGGGTTGGTAGAAGTGGTGCCTTGTAGGTATGTTCTGTCGACTTCGCAAGAACTGTCATTAGCACAGGCTAGGCATCAAATCAGTATCTCAAGGCTATAATAATCAAGTTCGATTCACTCACCCCTCCATTCTTCAGCTGTGGCATGCTCATGATAATTACAAGCATGGCCTCTTGTGACTGGATGACCGCCGGGACAGCCGCAGCGGGTATCGAAGTATGTATCGCAGCAAGGAGATCCGCGAAGTGGCATCATTGTATCGTGACAATACCGAGGGTAGCCTTTGGCACGCGCTCCCATTACCTCAACGAAAAAGTCGGGGTACTTCTCCATAGTCTCTACCTTCTTCGCATCTGGACTGTCATATATCTCAGCCTTGAGCCAGTGATGAGCCTACCAATCAGCTAGCCAACGAATCAAACCAGAGCTCTTGGGAAGGACATCAAAGACCTTCATGATGAGTTCAAGTTCTGGACCGTCTTGACGGATCCCATGCCTTGAGCCTCTCTCGACATTACGATGGTGGAGATGAGACATAACAGACCTCTTTAGAGCCAACATGGGTGTGACATCTGCAAAGAGGTACAGATCAAAGAGATCCGAGTATCCAGCGTCGCGAGGTATACGTCCAGAGTACAGGCAAGACACTAGCATCTTTGCCTGAGCCTTGCTCAGATCGAAGGTGATCTGCTTCTGACCGCTCTCCAAGGACCTACCATTGAGATAGGCATTGTAATAGGGCGAGAAGTAGCAGAGCAAATCTCTGTGGATGAGTATGTTGAAGTCATCTTGGGCTTTGCAATGTAGTAGCTCGGCGTTCATGGTGAATATGTCTCTGATCGCTTCACAGGTCCAGATATGGCTTTGGGGATCTGATCTGGTTCCCATGTTGTGATTCGGGCTTGGGGTTGGGCTTAGCTGAGTTTGAGAAGATTGATTGGGTACGAGTAAGATATGCCCATAGTATATAAGTCAGCTCGGGATTAGAAGCTCAGTCAAGATCTCTTTCTGATTGAACTGGCACGCGTTTCGATGCTTCTGAAACCTATCACACATGTCTTGGATTGGTTTCTTTGTTCAGCAACTTTTGGCAGTGCCAGTCTTCATTAGACTATCATGTTTGTGTCTCACTGGCCGTACCAGCTTATTCATAACAAACAGCAACTGATCCTTAGGCTTACCATTCGTTCATGAGTCTGCCAATTAAGCGAGGGCAGCCAAGCCTCCTTGTGGACTCATTCTCATTCCTTGTAATACCCAGAATCTGGCTCTCCAGTGTCGCTCGGAGTGCTGTCATGTACATCTTCGCAAGCTGTCCGAGGCCGATATATCGATTGCTGCAGGATGCTGTGATCTGGATACTCTGGCTTCATTCATCTGCGTTCTCGTGCTCGTGGTAGTTGCATGATGTACATTTACAACAAGGACACGGCAGAACCTTGGTCCTGGGCGCCTCAAACCGATTGCGTGAGGTTGTGAGAGATCTGATGACGTTCTAGTAGAACTCTTTAGGGATGCGCTTGAAGTCTTCCTGTTCTTCGAATCTGACATCGCCCACTGCAACGATCGTGTGATGAGCGCAATAATCTGCGAAGTAGCGCGAGAGTCCACACCCATTCGGTAGACGAAACAACTACGGAAGCATGTCGTGGAGGCCAGATAAATGTAGTCATCTTCCTCGTTGAGTGCACTGCAGCAGTGTACGATTTTCGGCATAACCGATCTTCGTAGAGCGAGCATGTCCTTCTCGTCGGCAAATACGTAGAGATCGAAGAGATATGTGGAGATATCGCTGATTATTTGACCAGAGTATAGCCAGAAAACGAGATCCTTTGCTGTATCGTGATCGAGATTGACGGTGATTGTGTCCTTTTGTGCTTCAGAGAACTCTCCTTCCAGAGCTGCAGTGTAGTAGGGCGAGAAGTAGCATGATAGCTCTCGATGGATCATTGCCCTGAAGGGCTTCTTCTCTGAGTTCAATCGCTGACTCGTGATCTGGGTGATCTGGATCATGTCGGGGGAGCTGGCTATAATCCCACTGTGGAAGTCAGTCTGTGCGGGACGAGAAAGAGGGTCGCACAAGGGAGCTTTACGTGACATGCTTTGCGCACCAGGTGTTGCGTTCCCATTTTTCATTTTTGGGTTCCATTGTGATGGTGTGTTGTAGTGTGAAAGATTTCAATCAAAGCTTGAGCTGGAGGTTAAAGAACAGCTTTGGAAGGAGCGAGTGTCAAACCTGCTTGCACTGCCTAGCGCGTCGTGACTTCCGTAAAGCTGGGTTTATTGATCATGAAACGAGTCGAATGAGTCGAACAGGTGCGTGCCGAAACCATGTGTGCGTTGTGATGGAGGCCTTCAGTGAGATGAAGTGAGTGAGTACTGAGCCGGTCAATTATAGGCCGGAGAAGAGATGCCTCATGTTCTAAACTTTTTCTTCTGATACAGTGTGATAAGAAAGCATACTACCAGTCAGAGGTCGCGCTATGAGACCTGTTCCTCCCACTCTGTGGAATTACACGACCAGCTTGAGGTTAAACAAAACTAAATAAGAGACAAAAGGTATCTTTGAGAACTTGCGCACCGAATCTTTGTTGGACTTTTGTGTAGAGCAACGAAGCTTAACGACGTCCAGAGCGGGCGACACTGCCCTGCATGCCCTCAATCTCGGTCTCCAGTTGCTTAATGGTGGCGTGGCTGGTTTCGAGATCCTTGTTGAGGCGGTCGCGCTCGGCGATGAGCTTCTGCTCCCAAGCACGGAAACGCTGTTCCTCGACCTTGACTTGCTCTGTAAAACGCTTACGAAGAGCCTCTTCTTCCTCCTTAAACTTGGGGTTATCAAGCTTGCGTGGCCTGGCTTCGCCAAACTTGCGAGTCTCCATTTGCTGTGCACGGTATGCCTCGTAGTGGTTCTCCTCGGTGGTGTGAATCAAGTCGAGCATGTGGGCGCGGATCAATACAGCGCGCAACTTCTTGAAATCGCAGTGCTCCTCGTTCTCGACCTCGGCAACACCCCATGCGTATTGTCTGCCCTTGACGCTGCGGCCATCGGGTGTGGTTACATCCTTCTCGGAACCAATGACGGCGAAGGGCATGGAAGTGATGAGTGACTGGGCATGTCTGAGGGCGGACTCGTCGTCTTCTTCGAGGGGAGGGGAGTAGATCTTGATGCCCTGAGCTTGGATGATGTTGCGGATCTGTGGGGGTCAGAATGTGGGGAAATACAGGGCCTGTTTTAGAACATACTCTTGACTTGAACTTCAGGAGGTCATTGGGGCTGAGAGTATCTGCCTTTGCGATAACGGGGATCAGGTTGACGCGGCTGGACAGACGCTTCATGACTTCTATGTCGAGAGGCTTCAGGCCGTGACCAGTGGGACGGATGAAGTAGAGGCAGGCGTGGACGCGCAGGTCAATGCGCTCACCGCGGCGAGGCTGTTGTTCCTGGAGCATGTATGACTCGTGCTGGTCGTCAAGGAACTCGATGATGGGTTGCCACGAGTCTCTGTTGTTGACATAGTCGCCAAAGCCGGGAGTGTCGATGACGGTGAGGCGAACTGGAGAGCTTTGTCAGAACATGATTGACACAGAGCGCAGAACAGGTGCAAAGTACGGACCCTTGAAGAACTTCTCCTCGAGCTCGGCCTTTGTGATTTCAATCTCGACAGTCTTGTCAATCTGCTTTTGGTGACGGCGACGGTGGTCTGCGTAGTTCTTGATGGTGGTGGAGAAGAGAGTGTTGATGAAGGTGGTCTTGCCGAGACCGGACTCGCCAGCAACCTGAACATGTGTGAGTATTCCCGAGATGCGCCTGGATGTATATCGATGAGCTGACCATGATTGTGAAGGCGGCGCCGCGCTTGGCGACAATCTTGTGGCTAGGCTGGCATTAGTTGATGGTCGATCGAGTATGGCAGACGAGTCCGTACCGTTGGTTGGGGAGCTGCATCAGAGTCAGTAAGAAAACACGTCAGGCAGGTAGCGCATCACATACGTTGGCAATGCCAATGGGCGAAGCAGAGTCGGCCATGGTGGTCGGTATTTTGTATGGGATGCTATGAGAGGATGGAAACGAGTGGCAGGCGAGGAGTCGGCGACGCAAAATCAAGCGTAGCCTTCGGAAACGACGGTGAATGAAGAAGGTGCAATAGCAGGTCCAAAGCAGGCAGGAGCAAGAGAGCCTCGTGTACGGTGTGTCTGCTTAGGTCTCCTTTCCCTGTCGTGAGGAAGCCACCGTCCCGGGCCCGTGCACTCCCGCCGAACCCTTTTGCGGGGAAGCAGAAGATGGCGCCGACTCGCCGACTTTTACAAGCCAAAGCCAGAAAAAATGTTGGAAGTTGCGACCGAGACATTGACAAGATGAAGATTGATTTCAAGGTGCGTTGTTTCGGTGCTCCGACCATCTGTACGCTCAGACGGCCTCTCATACTAATGTCCCATCCAGTTTTCCAACCTCCTCGGTACCGTGTACAGGCGAGGCAACCTCTGCTTCAGCCCGGATGGCACATGTCTGCTGTCGCCCGTCGGCAATCGCGTTACTGTCTTTGACCTAGTCAAGTGCGCATTCTCCCTCTGAACGGTCGCGTATATAACATACTGACCCTTGCATCAGCAACAAATCGCATACCCTCCCCTTCGCTCATCGCCGCAACATCTCCCGCCTCGCTTTGAATCCCAAGGGTAACCTTCTCCTCACAGTCGACGAAGACGGCCAGGCTATTCTCACCCACCTTCACCGTCGCGTATCTCTATACCACTTCTCCTTCAAAGGACCCGTCTCGTCACTTGTATTCTCACCTTCTGGTCAACATTTCGCTGTCGCTCTTGGTCGCAAGATTGAAACTTGGAGGACGCCCTCCACTCCCTCGGATACCCAGGATGGCTCCCTCGAGTTTGCTCCTTTCGTAAAGCACAGGGAATACGCCGGTCACTACGACACGATACAAAGCATTGAGTGGTCCAGCGATTCACGTTTCTTCCTTACTGCTTCCAAGGACTTGACCGCTCGTATCTGGAGTCTGGACCCCGAAGCTGGCTTCGAGCCCACCACTCTGGGCGGTCACAGACAAGGTGTTCATGGCGCATGGTTCTCGGCTGATCAAGAGACGATCTGGACCGTGTCGAAAGATGGTGCTCTTTTCCAGTGGCAATACCTGCCGCCTCGCAATGCGCCCGAGGATGAGATGGACATTGAGGAGAACTTCCGCTGGAGAATCGCCGAGAGACACTACTTCATGCAGAACGGTGCCACCCTGACATGCGCCTCTTTCCACCCGGAATCAAATCTATTGGTTGCTGGTTTCTCAAACGGTACCTTTGGTCTTTACGAGCTTCCCGACTTCAACCAGATTCACAACCTTAGTATCTCACAAAATGATGTCGACTTTGTTACCATCAACAAGACTGGCGAGTGGCTTGCCTTTGGTGCTTCTCAACTTGGTCAGCTTCTGGTTTGGGAGTGGCAGTCCGAATCATATATTTTGAAGCAGCAGGGACATTTCGATTCGCTGAACAACCTCACATATTCGCCATCTGGAGATCGCATCATTACATGTGCCGACGACGGAAAGATCAAGGTCTGGGACGTCGCGTCTGGATTCTGTATCGTAACCTTCACAGAACACACTTCAGGAGTCACAGCGTGTGAATTCGCAAAACGAGGAAATGTCCTGTTCACGGCATCTCTGGATGGCTCGATTCGTGCATGGGATCTGATACGATACCGAAATTTCCGAACTTTCACCGCTCCTGAACGTCTCTCTTTTTCGTCCATTGCTGTCGATCCGTCAGGCGAAGTCGTGGCTGCTGGTTCTTTGGACAGCTTCGATATTCACATCTGGTCCGTTCAGACTGGTCAACTGCTGGATAAACTTTCTGGCCATGAGGGTCCTGTCTCAACTTTGGCATTTGCTCCTAATGGCGGTGCTCTGGTGTCAGGCTCGTGGGATCACACTGTTCGCATCTGGTCAATCTTCGCACGCACTCAGACCAGTGAGCCTCTCCAACTACAAGCAGACGTTCTGTGCGTCACCGTACGACCAGACTCAAAACAGATCGCCGTCAGCACATTGGACGGCCAATTGACTTTCTGGTCGTTGTCAGAGGGAACGCAAGAAGCTGGCTTTGATGGCCGTCGTGATGTCTCTGGTGGACGTAAGCTTACTGACCGCCAGACTGCCGCCAATGCAGCAGGCACAAAGTCATTCAACAGCATCAGCTACTCTGCAGATGGCAGCGTTGTCGTCGCATCAGGTAACAGCAAATACATCTGTCTCTACGACGTCATGTCAGGAGTGTTGCTACACAAGTACACTGTCAGTGTCAACTTGTCACTCGAGGGAACACAAGAGTTCCTTAACTCCAAGAACCTCGGTGAAGGCGGCCCAGCAGGCATGATCGATACAACAGGCGATAACTCTGATCTCGAGGACCGCATGGACAACTCCCTCCCTGGCGCCAAGCGCGGTGATGCAGCCTCTCGCCGCATCGGCCCCGAGGTCCGCGTACCCGGCGTAAACTTCGCACCCACCGGCCGCTCGTTCTGCGCTGCATCTACCGAAGGCCTCCTCGTCTACTCCCTCGACACATCCATCGCATTCGATCCCTTCGACCTCGACATCGACATCACCCCTCAATCCACCATTAAGACCCTCCAGAAGAAGCAGTACCTCAAGGCCTTGGTCATGGCTTTCCGCCTCAACAACCCTAAACTCGTCGCCCGCATACAACGCTCTGTCCCTGCTGCTGATATCCCCCTCATCGTCGCCGATCTCCCTGTCGTCTACCTCTCCCGCCTTCTCCGCCATATCGCCGTTCAGTCCGATGCTTCCCCTCTGTTAGAACTCAACCTTCTCTGGCTTCAAGCACTACTCAAGTCTCACGGTTCAACACTCAAGAAGAACCAAGGCGAGTATGCTGAAGTCACCCGTTTGGTCCAACGTGCTGTTGCTCGTATCCAAAAGGAAATCTTTAGTGTTGCTGAGAACAACGAGTTTATGGTTGAGTATTTACTTGCTCAGCCAGAACGCAAGCAACAAGATGGACTTAAGATGCTACAAAGCGTAGAGTCTGGCGCTGTCCAGGAAGTCGAGATGGTTGACGATGATGACGAGGACGATGGAGAAGGTTGGATCGGTCTCGAAGAGTAAGATGTGTTTCTCCTTTCTTTTTGAATGTGGCATAGTGGCATACATGGTGTTTTTCTTAAAAATCTGGATTGGCATTGTTGTCGGTGGAGTTGTTCTGGTGCAGATATCCTGGCGTTCAAATAGTGTAAAAGATAAGATCATGTGCTCACTATACATCGAATATCGATTCTATTCTTCGACGGTTTCCAGCATGTTTGAGTGATGAAGTCACATTCTAACACGATGCGCCGCACATGCGACTGAAGGGCTGAAGACAAACAATGTCGTTCGCTCTTGCTCCAGCGTCGGATCAATTGACCTTCGAGGAAGCCACGGCCCGAGTAGTTTGGCTATCACTCAAGTGAAAGATCACGTCTTCGCTCCTTCCGGTATCACTTCTGTCAATGTCAAAATAAAAAAAAGCCATCATCTCAAATTTGATGGAGAGAAGCCACTCAAGAAACAGCGAGACGTCAAGAACGTTAGATGACAGGATCAAAAAAGAGCTTTGATGATATATATATCAAAATAGGAAAACAGTCAACAACGAACAGCAAAGCCATGCAAAACCCCCTCATACAAAAAACAACACCCATCACCAACCTCCAAAAGAAAAAACGCCATGTAAACCCCAGGAGTTGCAGAGCTGCTGCAAATAAAAAGCTCCTGGCTCCCTCTCTCTCTCGGTAAACGTACGACTGATGAAAAATGACAAGGATGAAAAGAAAAGAAAAGAAAAAATGTAAGAATGATGCTGTCGTTACCTCCTCCTGCTCTTCCTCCAGGTCCTCAATGTCGCGCTTGTGTTGTGATAGCTCAAACATATGCGATGAGGATACTCGTATTTCTTAATGTAGTTTAAGCGTCGTTCATAGAGACATCGCCCTTGAGTCTCTTGAGTTCTGCCATGGCTGCAGTGACTTCGCCCAGAATCTCATGCATGGGCTTCGAGGTCATCAGCATACCAGGTCTGAAAGGCTGGACCATGTGTCTAAGCGCCAATGTAGTGACGCAAGTCTGTCGAATATTAGTGTCTTGTTTTCTTGGAGGCTCCACTCAGGGGTCGTCAAAATGCTTACCTCGATTCTGCTAATTTGGTGCTCGACAAAGTTAATGACGAATCGATCTGTTATCTCGCCGCCACGTTGCTTCATGCGTTCGAGCAGAGCAGTCTCTGGCGCTTTCAGGGCAGTCAACCCTGTGGTCTCTAGACTGCTGCACAACATCTCGAGACGCAGAGACACATTCCACAGGTCCCAAACGTGATCAGTGTCGATGCTAAGCTGGCTATCTGCGCTCTTCTTCGCGACATCTCCAGTTGGCGACTCAATACCGACATTGGGCCCGTTGGGTCCAGCAGCAGCGGCGGCTTTCACTTGCTCTGCCTGCGCTTGTTGCTGCTGTTGAACCACCAAACGCGCTGATAGCGAATGAGGGTACATGAGGTAGATGTATTCAGGATTTTCCAAGCCCTTGAGGTTACGCTGGCCAAGATCCTTGACCTCGAATCCTTGACTGCTGAGGGATCGCAATTCACGACGAATGGCATTTCCAATCATCTCATCGCCCATCGTATCGTCCGATCCAGTAGAGCCGCTTCGATCTGTTTCGATGTGTGTTTCGAGCAGGCGTTGGATCTCTGCAATGAAGTCCGAGGACACCGTGATCTGACCGCCATCGGCGACGGACTGAATACGTGCAGATCTGTTGACCATAGGTCCGAAGTAATCCATGCGGCCAGTGACAGGGTCTTGTTCACAGACAGGACGACCGAAGTGAATGCCCATACGGACTGACAGACCACGGAAGATACGGTTGCCATCAGTATCAAGAACCTCTTGCCCGTGGATGCTGTTGAGGATTTCCTGTGGCCATGGGACCTCTAAAAGTTGACTTTGAATGGTGAATGTCCATAGCAGTGCACTAGTAACAGTCTGGAAGGCTACCATGAAGGCATCACCTTCAGTCTTGACTTCATATCCACCGATGATACGCAGATGTCTTCTCATCAGCTCGTTGTGCAATTTTATCGCACTTCGCATAGCGATGGGGTATGATTCCCAGAGCATCGTGCTGTTCTTGATATCAGTGAATACCAGCGTGACTTCGCCTTGGGGAGGGTCGATCTCTTGATCGAGACGGGCCAACTTTGAATCCCCCACATTGTCGCGGCCACGCTTGGGACGTCTCGAGGTAGTGAGGAGCTCGTCGGGCGCGCCGCTCGGTCCCATACTCATGCTGTGAGTTCTGAAGCGAGCACGTTCCCTCTTGCGCAAGTCGCTCACGCCAAGCATCATGACCATGATTTTACCAGTGGCGCCGAATGCGATGGCCAAGTCACGCAGCTTTTGTGCAGCTCGCATCAAATCACCGCGCTCAGAGCGAGCGACATCGACCGCAAAGTCCATGGTCAAGTAGTCCCAAAGCTCACGAGAAGCAATGACGATAATCTCATCTGACTCCTTGAGTGATATGCGGGCTGTATGTGGGCAAGCAATGACACCAGGCAGATGCTGTACAAAACCAAATGCTCTCGAGACTTCAAGAGCATCGTTAAGCTTTCCTTGTCTGGAGACATAACCTCCAGCTTCTCTGATTCGGATACGCTCGTCTGCTTCAGCAGGTGCATGTTTGCGCGTGATAATCCGGTGACCGCCTTCTGAATCAATCAACAATGCCTGAGCATCGCCGACATTGGACACGTATAATTCCATGCCTTGTAGATACATGATAGTAGCCACAGCTCCTGAGACCATATCGTCTTCGTCTAGCTCCAAGCCAGTCACGCTTCCTCTGTGGAGCAGAGCAGCACTTGGGTGAGCGCGAGCCTCGAGCGCTTGGGTGGCTGCTGTGGCGAGGTCTTTGTTGAGAGAAAGATACGCTCGCCTTAGCGCGTCCAGAGGTGAGTCGTCGCCATCTTGGATTTTCGCAAGCTCATCTGCAAAGTGATGTCTAAACTTCTCGTACAGGAACTTTGCAACCTTGCTGCCACCGGTGTTCAGGTTGTGTCCGTCAAACATACCAAACAACAGTCGATCTTCATTGCCACCAAAACTGGGAATGACCATATCCAAAGTTGACAAATGCTCATGGCGTCCAAGAGTATCAGCCATACCGTAAGGAATGTGTGTGCCGATGATGGATCCGGCGGTACGCACACGTCTGTCAGGACCTTGGTCCGGGACAGAGGGAATAGTCAATGTCACATCCATGAGGCCGAGAATCCGCAAATGCTGTAGGGTAGAGAAGTCCGTCAAGTCTCGTGTCTCGCGTCCCGGTACAACATTAACGTTGGGCTTGATTTCGAGACGCTTATTGCCAGACATGTTGAGATATCTCAATTGGTGATTCCAGTTCCAATTCCAGTCATACGGCCAGTTCGAGACGTTGTACTTGAGTGCGTTACTGCCAACATCTAGAGTCTGAAGCTTCTGAATTTTGCCAAGTTCCGCGGGCAAGACATTGAATCTGTTACTGTTCAGATGTAGCACTCTCAAACCTGACCCTTCCTCGAAGTCCTCGGCTGGTAGCGCAGACAAGTCGTTGCCGGATAGATATAGTTCCTGCAGATTGGGCCACCTTCGGATGGTTCGCGGCGGGATGTCATACAGTTCGTTGTATGACAAGTTCAGGATGCGGAGCTCGGGCAGGAGAACGAGCTCATCGAATACGTCGTCGGAAAGACGATTATCTGCCAGAATCAAATGACGCAGGGTGTGAGCGAAGGTAGAAGCAAGTCTGTTTGACATGGTAGAGTCCTTGCGAGGCCCGGGCGTAGCAGCAGCACTGCTGAGTCCAGACTCGGTTGATCCTCTGGGAGCTAAAGAGGGGTGCCTTGTTTGAGCGCCGTAGCTTGACGCGATGGATGCCTTACGACCAGCTGGTGAGCCGCCCGGGATCAAGCTGTGGCCGACTTGACTAGGTCTTCTGAGCTGGAAGGCCTCGAGTTTACCGAGCTCATCGAAATCAGGAGTGCTTGGGCCACCAGTCGTAGTGACGGGTGTAGAAACTTCTGATAGCAGTGTTGGCGGAGGCGCACCAGGTTTTGGGAACTCGTTCAGGACATTGGAAGCAATGTTCAGCGACTCTAGCTTACGAGCGTACCAAATCTCCTGTGGCAGTCTGCTGAGGTTGTTCTCTCGAATGTCGAGATATTTCAGATCTTGCAACCTGCCAATGTCCGAAGGCAGATTGTTCAACATGTTCTTGGCTACACTCAAGTGTTCCAACTTGGTCAGCTTGCCGATCAGGGGCGAGAGTGCAGTGAAATGATTCTTGTCAAGGACCAACTTCGAGATGTTCGAGATCTTCGCAAACAGATCATCGGGTAGTTGCGTCAGCTTGGCGGAAGCAAGATTTAACACCGAAAGCGTTGGCACAGGACCTGTGAGACCGAAGCGTGTGACAGGGTTGTGATCGAGGGAAAGAACCTTGATGCGATGGAAAGAAGCCTCGTATGCGGCAATGCTATTGTGACCGACTAAGAGGTGCTCCAGCTGGGGCAGATGAGCCATGACATCGATGTTGTCCAGAGCATTGAAGCGAATGTCAATCTGCGTCAGTTTGACAAGCTGTTTGAAAGTCTCAGGGAATGCACCAGAGAGCTTATTGTTTGTGGCGAACAATCGCTCCAGATTGACGAGCTTGCCAACCTTTGGTAGCGCTGAGATACCGTTGAAACTTATGTCCAAGTCGACAACAGTTCTGAGCTCGCAAAGGAAGTCGGGGAAGGTGTCAAGATTGTTAGAGGCCAAGTTCAAGCTGCGGAGAGCCTGGTAGCAGCCAAAGTAGGCGGGCAGACTTGTCAGCTTATTGTTGGACAGCTTGAGACTGACAAGATTGTGCAGTTTGTGTAAGTCTGCGTGTTGCATCTGCTCGAGCCTGTTGTTCGAGACGTCGAGCATTGTCAGTCTTGAAGCCAGGCAGATACTTGCAGGCAGTTTCCAGGCTTCGTTACTTGTATATTTGATCTCGCGAAGATTGCTGCAGCTTTGAATAAAGTCCTTGGGAATGTCGAGAGACAAGTTCTTGGACAAGTTCAATGTGATGATCTCGGTAGCTTTCTGGTACAGAGCGATGGGAATCGTGACCAGGTCGCGACCTGCGAGGTCGATGTGGTTGAATTTTTGCATCTTGGTGAATCCAGGATCACGATCCAAGCTCGAGTAGCCGCTTAACTTTCCAGGCAAGAAAGTGAATCGCACGAGGTAGCCGTGGTCCTCGCGACCCAGATCTTCTGGCCTATCTTTCTCGTTGTAGCCGGCCATCTCCAGCATATGCTTCTGTATCGCTAAAGGACGTTCACCGCCAGCGAGAATGCGGCTCGAGCCAGTCTTCCGCATGACGATCTGATAGGTGTCAAGCTCGTCTTGCAAGAAAGTCTTTTTGGCCATCATCTGAATAAGTTCGCCGGCGGTGGTGTTCAATCCAGCGGATATGACGGCGAATGTGCTGTCGGCTCGGAAGATGCGCATGAAGTACATCGGACCTGGATCCTCGTCTCGAGGCACTTGACCTTCTTCGTCAACTTCCCTCAGAGCGGCGACATTCTGATCAGGAACTCTTTTGACAGCCCAACTGTCAGGCACCTCCCAAGTACCAGTTTCTTCTTCTGCAGGTTTGTGAGGCTCCATGCCGGGGAAGCCAGTGAAGATCTCGCTAGTAACGGGCGGTGTCATGGGTTGGCTTCGATTGACAATTCCTTCCATCTGGCTCATATCGGTATCCAGATGCCACAAAGCGGATGCGTTGCGGACGGCCTCGGGTCTTGGAGCGTTTGGATCCTTCGGGTTGAACTCTGCGCTTGGCTCGGCACGCCTAGGTCCTTTGAAGGGTATCCTTGTGTGTTCTTTCTTCGTCAAGCCCAAGGCCATTGGCTTTCCGTCCGGCCCTATCGGACCCTTCTTTCTGCCAGCGGGTGCTGTAGGTGTCTGAGAGAGGGAGCCAGTAGAGGACGGCATGCTCTTCAAAGTCGGCTCTGCGGTTCTGTCGTGTTTCTTGCGACCAGTAACGCGATCGAACAAAGAGCGTTTCGCGCTTTGTGTTGATGTGCCGGGCGAGCGTTGGCCAAAGTGTGTGTCGCCGGAGTGGCTTTGCTGGGCGCTCATCATACTCTTCATGCTAGGGGAAGGACTTGTCGCGCGTGTACGGGCTCCATTAGAGTTTGTCGGCATGATTGACTCCTTGCGGACGGTGCCAGGACGGCCACTCATGACCGAAGCGCTGTCATCGATATCTTCAAGACTGGTCTTGTGCTTGTGGCCGGGAAGACGAAGACGATGGTGATGGTGATGGCTGGATACGGAGCCTTTTTCTTTCCGCGTCGGCAGTTGCTGCTGCTGTGACTGCTGGGAAGGAACGTTCGAGGATTGCGTCGGCTGCGTGTGAAACTGTTCAATTCAGCGTCAGCCCAAATCAGCCTTGACACTGCAACACAAACTCACGTTTGCCGGGGCAGGCTCGAAATCCCACGGCGTCACTTCACTACAGGTGTTCGGGGTGCGTGGGCGTGATGCCGTGGGACTTCCAGCACGGGTCGTCTGGGTGACTTGTGTAGCGTTGGATGGGTTGCGCCCTCGCGGATCTCGAGGATCTGGTTGACCGGGTGGTTCCTTGGGCGGCGGCGCATTCGGATCAAAGTCTTCGCCGAAGAAGCCTTGCAGCTTCTTGTGAAACTTGCCAGTGATGCTGCGTTTGGAGGAGCCCGTCGAGGACATGGTCGTCGTACTGGCCACAGATGGCCTTCGGTCCTCGCCAGTCCAATCGAGCGACAGGTTGTTGCCATTCTGCGGGATGAAGCCTGGGGACATCTGAGGAAGATCATCGCTGGAGGAGTTGTAGAAAGAGTTATTGAAAAGATTGGATGAGAGATGCGAAGGACGATTGTTGCGACCAAATGGCGGCGGAGTATGATCTGAGGGCTGTTGGCGCGAGATGGAGGGCACACTACCACTGGACTCGAGACACGACAAGTCCTTGCGATAGTCGCCAAATTCCGGAGTCTCCCAAGCCAGAGCTCCACCGCGGTTGAATTGCGAATTCACGACGGTGCTAGGAGACACATCTACATCGGGTTCCCTATCGAAGCAAGTATCAGCTCATGCGAAGCTAGCATCCGCGACCGAAGACCAGACATACCGGGCCAGTCGCTCGGGCTTTGACTTTTTGGGCGTGGTTTCGACCATTGTAGCTGTCACGGTCACTCGGCCACCACTCTCTGGAAGTCAGGACTCTTGGGGGACAGGCGTTCTTTGCTTTGACTGGCGGCTTTCAAGGCTTCGTGCCATTAGAGACAGAGATGCTTCTTGCCCTGTCCTGTCCTCGACCTCGGACTCGACCACCAAACACTCTTTCGGTTTTTGCTCCCTCTCCTTGACCTGAATGTCCTTTCTTTTCCTCGACCGGGCGGACGCAAAGAGGCGAGGTCGACTGTCGTTGATGGCCAAGGCGGCGGCAGGGCTTCGTGGTGGTGTTGGGATGATGCGGTGATTCAGGGCGGGAACGGGTTTGTCGCTTTCGCTTTAGCTGGGCAGCTCGAAACACTTCACACGCTCGCTCTCGATGTCAATTGCGTCACTGGGAACATGGCCGGGTATTGCGGTCTTCTGAAGGGCGGCGGAGGGAGAGGAGCACGGATGACACTAGGAGAGAGAAGGATTATCCTGGGCGGGCAGCTGTGTGGGCATGGTCGACGGTGGAGGTATCTACGGCTGCTAACAACGAAAGCCTGCTGCTGGCGCAACTGCTCCATCGCTTTTGGCGTCGCTAAGGGCGGGGCCATCCTAGTTCCAGCCAAAAGGCTCGGCTCGAAGAGGCATTCCCGTCATTGGCCGTGCACCAACACTGACCTCGACCCGCCAACATGTGGGACATCTTCAACCCTGTGGACGCTGGACATGCAACATGCCTTCGTTGTCCCCCTGCGACCTTTTACCTGCTGCTTGTGCAGCCAGGCACACATGTCTCGTGAAGCAGACCATCATGTCTTGACGCTGCAATCCGGCTTACGGGCTCCTTCTGCAACGGTCTCATGGCTTAGGAATGGAATCAAACTCTTACTCAAACCACATCGCACGTTGAGCCATGTCGGTCTTTACCTGCATAGCCAGCACCTAATACTTGCCAACACGTCTCCCCGTCTCTTTCGTTCGCTTCACCCATGACAACCTTCTCGGTTGTTGAACGAATTCGGAAGCTGTTGTGCCCACCGTTGGTGAACTGAATCCGCCAAACTCTGCCCCATCTAAATCTTTTACCCTTGTGATTGTTACCCGACAGTGGCCCTGGATCTTCGTCGACAACACGGCTATGACTTCCCGTTCCACATAACCTGGGTGTAGGTGTATAAGGTGGGCATAAAGTGATATGTCTCGAAACTGCCTTAACCATAAAATCAACATCCGGACGCCACAGGAGCCATGCAGACAAAACGGCCAACAACTACAATATTACGATATGGACATTGCCACCATTCTGTCAACATTCTGATGGTTGCCCTCTCTGCCAAAGTCAAGAAGTATACAAGTCATTACGATTCGTCAGTTGGCGTAGCCTTGGGTAGGTGTCGGTGCATTTACTGCGCCGTTTGACATTGACCGTCTCTGACCATCCCTACCATTCCACCCAGGAAATAGTGCTCTCAGCCTACCATATTTTGACTCAAGCTGGGGCATACTAAGAGGCGCGGTAACGAATGAGGGAGGTTGCAGCGTGGCTCCGGGTTTTGATTGGTTGTCGGTCTGACCACACACATAACCTAGATTTGAGTGTAATCGGAGATATACTCTGCGAGTCATTGCGCATTAGTAGGAATGGCTGATGTCTGTGGTGGAATGTGGCTAGCCTTACTGGGTATACTCGTCGGACGCAAGGGCATCTGGCAGACCCTGTTGCTTGAGGTGAGCAGCCGCCTGAGGTGAAGTTGCTCCTCCCTTGCCCTGCGTCTGTAACGTGTGCATCTCTTGCAGCAAGTCGGCGTTGATGTCAAGTAGCAGTGCAATCCTCTCCTTCTCTTGTGATAGACTCGTGGGGGATCCGCCAGCAGACGGAGAGTGCACCGGTCGGGATTGCGGGGCTGCCATGGGTGATTGCTGAGGCGAGCCTTGTGCGACGGCCGAAGTAGCATAAGGTGAGACACGATGTGAAGGGGATGCTGTCATGGGCATCATGGCTGACGGGGACATGGACTGAGAATAGGGCAGCGCATAACCTGGACGGAGGCAACCAAATTAGCCCTTACGCAACCACAACAGCATCCAAAGGCTTCAGCTTACCGCCGGACAGCTGCTGCTGGTGTTGCTGGTGCTGCAAGACATTTTGCGTGAAATTAGGCGCCGGCTGGCCCTGGATGGGAAAGGGCGTGTTGGTCGTGTATGGAGAAAAGGACTGGCCAAAGGATTGATTGTTCATGGCTGCTATCGACATGATAACCCTCGGTATTCGGCAATCTACGATAAATGATAATTATGACCCGCTAGCAGACGTCAGTCAACGAACACTTTGGGAGCTGACAGCCACGAGCCGCTAGTTGGGTTGATGCAAAATCGAATCAAGAAAGCCTCCTAAACCAAAGAAGCGACGTGATTTGTGGGGCCATCCGACTTTCGGCTCCTTGGCTGTCTTTCTTGCTTTCCCAACTCACCAATCTGCCATCACGCCGTGCACATCCTTGTGATAACAGAAGTCACCATCCGACTGACACTGTCTGATTCGCTGCATCATGTCCGGTAAAGTACATCTCCTCTCATGCACGATCGCGCCCAGCGTCGCGCAATACAGTATCTTTTAGATTCCGTTGCAAGGTTCCGACAATGGTCCAGGCTCACAACAGCCCCGGTCACGTCTTCAAGCATTGCACATGTCAGTCTTGCTCCAACAGCAAATCACTGATACGTTCATATTCCAGGAAGAGGCAGAGGTGCCTATTTTAAGGCCAAGTATGCTGGTAGAGGTGGACGCGGAGGCGGTGTTACTGGTGCTGAACATCAACCACAATCCTCGGTTGCGCAACCATCCAGCTCATCTCCTTCTCCTTGGACACAATTGTCGCAAACCCTAGACTCGATCGATGGACAGCAGTACGGTAAGTCATCAAACTCCTTATCTCCCGTCTTCACTGTCGTCTTATCTAACTTCAGGCTCGTACAAACGCCTACAAAATGCACGTTTCCGGCATGTCTCGCCAGACTTTACGCTAGCAATCAACCACGTTCAAGCGGATGCATACGCGTCGCCATCAAAGATCAGTGTTCGTATGGACTGGGTAAGTTGGCTTCTTTCCAAATACTTTGCTTCTGTCATCCTCTCGCAAGCTGTCCTAGATTGAACGTGGCAGTACCTTAAAATCAACGTCGTCTAACCACATCCAGAAAACCACCGGCTTCCCAGACGAATATGCTACATCAGACATTCGTCAGATCGCGTTGGCCGATTATCTTTCCAGGGCTGCCGCTGCCTTCATTCGTAGCAAGCACATGGACCAATCGGTAGGTTCTGGTAAATCTGGCTGGTCGGGTCCTAAAGGTGGAGCTTTCAACATCAACAGTCCTGCCCAAGAGGTTCTGCCCCGCACCAGTGCCCTGATCATCCCTGGTGGAGGAAATGACATCGAGATGCGATTCACAGTCTCACTGCCTGCGCGTGGCCGTACCATCCTTGGTGGCGAGGCAAAGACAATTCTCTGCACCAATCTACCAGAACTAATCAAGCAGACTATGCTTTACTCAGCGCATGTAGCTAAAGAGCTGGAGGCCCACATCCACTGTGTAGAAGATCAGGCATACATGCGATCTCAACTTGAAGCTAAGGGCTTGGTTGCTTTCGTTGGTAATGGTTCCATCTTACCAAGAGCCAGCGGCGCTTCTGCCCGCGGTATGACAGGGAAGCATGTGGTCCCATTTGAGTCGCCACCCGAGCTAGAGGTTGCTTTGAAACGCAAGCATGGCTCCAAAGTTCATGGCACGGGTGTCCCCAAAGGCATCACCCTCCTGACTGGTGGCGGCTACCACGGCAAGTCGACTCTCCTTGAGGCTCTTCAATTCGGTATATACAATTACGTCCCTGGCGACGGTCGTGAGCTGGTAGTGACGAATTCGTCTGCAATGAAGGTACGCGCCGAGGATGGTCGCAGTGTCACGGGTACCAACATCAGCGCCTTCATCAAGAATCTACCAGGCAAGAGAGATACCGAGGCATTTACCACCGATGATGCCAGTGGTTCAACATCCATGGCAGCCAATATCCAAGAAGCCCTCGAACTAGGAGCTCAAGTCATCATGGTCGATGAGGATACCTCTGCGACTAACCTTCTCGTTAGAGATGAACGCATGCAGATGCTTGTCAAGAACGAGCCGATCACACCTCTCGTATCCAAAGTGCGTGCTCTCTACGAGAAGCATGGTGTCAGTACTATCATCGTAGTCGGTGGACTAGGTGATTGGCTCGACGTCGCCGATAATGTGGTTGGCATGGACTCCTACACCCCTCGTATGCTCAATAGCGAGGCTCAGGAGTTGATTGAGAAGATGCCAAGAAAGGTCGTGCAAGACAAGAAATACGGCACAATACCTGACAGAGTTGTTGGCTTCCCGGCAGCAATTCTTCACGACAAGACTCCCTATGCCAAAAGGAGAGATTTCATCACCATTTATGCCGACCGTGCCCTGCAAGACCCATCACAGGATGAAGTTGGCATTGACATATCGAACGTGGAGCAGTTGGTCGAGATGGGCCAGACACGGACCATAGCTCACTGCATACGTGCACTTGCTCAGGCGGAGGATGATGAAGGGCGAGTAGTGCTTCACGTGCGTAACAATGTTCAACTTTGGCTAACTTAGGCGCAGTGTTCATCTCAAGTCTGCCTTGACAGTCATCGAGGCCAATATTGCCTTGGAGAAAGCCATTCCGAAGGATCTGCCTGGAGGTGACTTTGTGGCAGTTCGGCGATTTGAGCTGGGCGCAGCAGTCAATCGAATCCGGGAATTGATGTCACGAGCAGGAGGGGTGGAGGCTCAGACGGGAGAAGGACCAAAGAAGAAGGCACGCATGGACAATTGATCAACGGCAAAGAGGCTTAGATGTGCTTGTCAATGCCTCTCTGTATGCTAAGGTCTGTCACTTCGACTATCATTTTTAATGATTGCAGAACAACGACAGGCTTCAAAGAGGCACATTTGTTCACTGAGAGGACAGAGCTCGTGCCGGGATAAAGTGTCTCGGTTGTATTGCTTCAGTCTCTGAAATAATTGTGCCTTGCAACAGCTGCAAACGTGACAGAGTTCAGCATACAGGGAGATGGTTAGAGAGAGCCGGAAATAATGGCTCCAGGGGAATTGACTTTGAATCCTGATGGGCGCCTGATCCTCAGAGATTCAAGCTTCTCCGCATCACACTTGGCCGGTGTCTATTTAATCCAAACATAGTAACACAAGGATCATCACATGTTGCACGCTTAACCATGATGCTGAGATGAGAGCACCCAGGTCGCCAAAGGATAAGTCGGCACGGGAGGAGAATCCTTCGACGAATGAACCATTCACGTGCCAAGACTTCTGTGCATAGAATGCGAAATGGAAGAAGCATATGACATGGCAGTGCATATACATGTCTGATCCTGAGGTCAAGTGACCAAGGAAAACTGCTGCGGTTTGCTGAAGGAATCGAAAGCTCAGATCGCGATCCAGTAGGACGAGCAATTCACTATCGAGTCAAGGGTCTTGGTTACACGCCGATCTTGCCGAGGATTCCTTGTCGATAGCTTTCGTACGAAGAAGATGAGCTGTATGAGATTGGGTTCTATATTCCTCCACATGAGACCGCACGAGACCAAAGAATATGGAATAATATCTTAGAGTCACTGCGCCGCCTTTGCCGCTAGAAGAACTTTTGCGCGCTTTACAATCATTGGAGAGGAAGACAGATGGACAACATTTCTCGAGATGCAGACGTCTTGGTCGCGCTGTACTCGCCAATCTCGGCATACGACACAGCCTAGAACTAGGCCGCAAGAAGGGTCCACTATGCCAAAAATGGCAAAGCTCACTGCGGGGGAGCCGTTCCTTCAAGGCAGTTGTTTGGTTCACATGTTGTCTAGGATCATCCCAAGAGAACGAAAGGTGGCGTGGGTCGAGCGGCCATCATTGATTGTTGCTGGTGTGCCTGCCAGAAAATAGAAAAGATGTGACATATAAGACAAGCTTGGGTCGCACCTTCTGCTGAGCTCCAGCTTCAGATCAGTCTGTCTATCTTCTACAGCTCTAACCTTCTTACTGTTACTCAGTCAACAACCACATTCCAAAAGGCAATAATCTTCATTATTTCGCTTGAATCCACATATTACCATCAATAGCCAATACTGCTATAATGAACAACCCCAACAGCAGCATCATGAGCGATGAACACATTCACCATCAGAACTCAGACTTGGGCAAGTCACCTATTCGTGGTAGCAACAGCGACCATGACCCCCTTGTCAAGGTGCAGCCTCCTCGCCGCGAGGATCTTCAGCCTTCGTACGCCTCGGTCATCAAGCCTGATACCGAGGACGACTCACAACATGGGTGGTACGGAGGCATGATCAACACTCTTGGTGCCATCATCGGTAACCTTGGAGCTGTTCCTTGCTGCATCATCTGCCCCAACCCATACAGACCTGTCTCGCAGGGTAACGTTGGTCTGGTCACCAAGTTCGGTCGTTTCGCTCGTGCTGTCGACCCTGGTCTTGTCAAGATCAACCCTCTTTCTGAGCAGCTCATTCAGATTGACGTCAAGATTCAGATTGTTGGTAAGTGATGCACTCCTCTCGCCATGTCACGGCCCTGAGTACCCGCTAACACATGCACAGAGGTTCCCCAGCAAATTTGTATGACCAAGGACAATGTCAACCTCCAGCTCACTTCCGTCCTCTACTACCGCGTCACATCACCTCACAAGGCTGCCTTCGGTATCTCCAACATCCGCCAAGCCCTGGTCGAGCGTACCCAAACAACTCTCCGCCATGTCATCGGTGCTCGTGTTCTCCAAGATGTCATTGAACGCCGTGAAGAGATTGCACAGAGCATTCGCGAGATCATTGAGGACACCGCTTCCGGTTGGGGTGTCGAGGTCGAATCCATGTTGATCAAGGACATCATCTTCAGTCAGGATCTGCAAGAGTCGCTGTCAATGGCCGCACAGAGCAAGCGTACCGGTGAGGCAAAGGTCATTGCCGCCAGAGCCGAAGTCGAATCCGCCAAACTCATGCGTCAAGCTGCCGACATTTTGTCCTCTGCTCCAGCCATGCAGATCAGATATCTTGAAGCCATGCAAGCCATGGCCAAGTCAGCAAACTCCAAGGTCATCTTCTTGCCCGCACCCAACCAAACCGTCCAGCACCAGATGCAGATGGCCGATGCCGTTGGCGAAGGCCCAGCCTCATACGGTCAGACATTTGGCAGCAGCAGCAATAACGACTTCGGCTCCGGTACCGAAGGCTTCCAAAACGCCATCAACAGCCGTGTCGTCGAGAACATGTAGAATGAGCCGCCCGTGCCGTTGGTAATGCCAACAATGCCTAGAGCTGTCAAGTCATTGCATTCACGGCCGTCAGCAGGACCGCGTGGTGCACCCTTGGATCGCTGGAGTCCCGAGCACGGGGTGCAGTGAGCAGGATTTACGCGTTCGATTAAGATGTGTTTTATGGATACCCCTTTTGTTCTTATACAGTACCCAGGCTGTCGCTTCTCGATTTAGAAGTCAGTGTATGGCTAGCAGCTAGTCTCTTTCGTATCAGAGTTATGATCAGTAAATTACCTCTTGAGATGTCCTCTTGATTATCGTGTGAACGTTCTCACAATGTGCTAAC
The DNA here is from genome assembly GCF_000721755.1 of Aureobasidium subglaciale EXF-2481. Taxonomy (NCBI): domain Eukaryota; kingdom Fungi; phylum Ascomycota; class Dothideomycetes; order Dothideales; family Saccotheciaceae; genus Aureobasidium; species Aureobasidium subglaciale. The sequence continues at coordinate 181,874 of NW_013566984.1, read as the reverse complement.
AGCCTGATCACTCCTCTGCCTTGCCGCAGCTGGTCTGTCTTCGTTTGTCGTAAACAGAGGGCAATGTGTATGCTGCACGTCGACGTTTACGGTTGGTCGCACATCCACGAGCTAATCGCGTCGCGTGCTCAAAAGTGTAAGCGTCATCGCAGAAAAATTGGGGGTAGCAAGGGTCTTGCTACTAACGCTAGTGTCATTCTATGGCGGATCGTCTCCGTGGTCAGGGTGCTACTGTTAACCAGTGATTTTGAGGTCGACGATGCTGTTCTGAGACCACGAGGGAAGCTATAAGGTACAGTGATGTTTCATAACATAACTAGACGTATTTGGTGATGATATATGGGTAGTTGGGAAGTATTTCCGCTTGGGTGTTCAGCAATATATGATTTTATGTTTTTAGATACTTTTATATAAGGATTTGAAGAAGGACCATGATCAGAGATCTTCGCCATTAGCTTCGTCTTTTATGGCCTTCTTTAAAGTCATAAGCCTTTTAAGACGGAATGGTTAGGTGATAATGACTTCGTGATCTTAGGCGAGAAAGAATTTCTACCTTTAAATAAATCTGCTAAGGATAATATAATACGAAAATGCCGTTATAGGGAGTATAAACAGGTTAGCGATCTCCGAGCCGCCGAAATCGTATAGGAGAAGCTCTAGGTTAATGCTCTATCTAGTGCTGCGAAGCAGACATAAGTTATAAATTTAAACTTACAGCTATCAGCGTGAGTTATCCTGAAAATTGATGACTGAGGCCTTATTAGCATCACTGACAAGACGTCTCCACTCTGGGTATGATCCGATGTTTTCTCCCTCGAAGCTTCTTCTCAAGCCCTGGAACAAGTTACTGAAGACGTCGTAAGGGGGTGTATCTGCAGTTCCAAGGAAAAAAAGGAATCTTTGCCATGGGCGACCTTGCAAAATCATCTGCGCCATATCTTCTCGTCCACGGCGTTGAAACATCTGCGCAAACTCACATTCCTCTCGTGACAAGTCATTGCTGCCATTGTAATACTTTTGAACAGGCCACATCATGCATGGAGAGCTAAATGCATATTTCTTCGTTTCAGTTGATGCGAATTCCCAGTCAATTATCCCGGTGATGTTGTAGTCTTCGTCGATGAGAATGTGGTCGCCCTTGTCGTCGGCATGTTTCATGTAGAAGTGATCATCTGTCGCACTTGCCACAAGACCGGGTAAATGCTCGAGCCTCCAGAGATGGGTCAAGTAGTTGTCGGTAGCAAGCGTGGCTAGCTCTCCACCTTTGATCATGTCTCTCTCGTGCTTCAAGATCGAGGTGAGCGATTCCTTCAAGGTAGAAAACGGTCCGAGTGATTTTGAAGGAGACACGAACATGTGGCCCTGGGCGAATGGTCCAACCAATCCACCTTGAGAAAGTGATCCTGTTGCTGGGAACGGGTGCTTCTCAAGTTCGAGACACACATCTACAAGCTGTTTCATGACTTTCGTTTTTTGTTCGGCCGAAGCATTAGGCCATTGCAGTGGCTTACCAGGAAGCTTCTCCATAAGCATGTATGGAGTTCCAGTCTCACTCTCGTCGAATGAATGGTGGAAAACTTCTGGGACTCGTATACTGGTTCGAGCGAGGAATCTCAGAGTTTCCACTTCACTCATGGAAATAGTCGCTTGTGCATCGTGAGGCAGTACTGTAGGTTCTTCAAATCGTAGTCGTGCTATCCAGACAATGCCGTCATCGAAGCGGATATCGAGGTTGCAATTCTGACCGCCCGTTTGATCCAAGATCTGCTTGGACTCGGCATCAGGTACTGCCTGTCCAATGTCATTCCGGAAAGCGGGCATGTAGCACGGAACATCGTCGTGGAGACGAGTCGCAATGGATCTAAGAGCATTGAAGTCGACTTTATTGAGTAACGCTTGCAGATGGCTCTGTCTTGCAGAATCGTATGCCGTAAAGAAAGCATCAGGATCATTGTCCTGCACAATCAGCACTTATTTTCTACTCTATTCTCGTCGTGCGATGACACGAACCTCAGATGGACATGTATGGAATTCGGGCGCCAGGTGTTCCAAGCAACGATGATGGGAGCATATCATACAGTCGCCACTTCCACGCTCGGCAGGGTTTTTACAATTGAGGAAATCACAGTCTCTAAGTGGCATGTTGAAGGAATCATTGTTGCAAGGTCTGTCAATTGGAGGAAGAGAAAGACGAGAACAAGAGTCAAAGGATTGGAAATTCGTTCGCTAGTTGCCAAGAGCCATACAAGGCAGCACGCGGCGACTATTAAGCAGCCCTGTTGTCTGACTCCATGCAGCAATATCGTCCTCTCTAGGCGTGTCTTTATCTTTAACGAAATGATATCCTATGTACCTAAGCCAACCTGATAGGCGCGAGGCTCATTTTGACATCTTACTTACCCCCAGAGGACTGGTCCACGCTCGAGCTTCCCGCTACGAGAGGGGGAGGGGCCCCGGAGCGAGGGTAAGCGACAGGCAAGATACACTCGTCGTACCGGCGAATACGCCCTAAGTGATTGATTATTCACGTATGTGACTCTGCTTCTGATTTAACGTTGATCTTAGGCTGAGAGTTTTAGCGCACGTTAAAATAGGGCTGCTGCATGGAGTCGGATAACAGGGCTGCTCAATAGTTGCGGCGGCTGGAAAGACCACCTCAGGTGTTCCTTGCAGTATGAACTCCGCTCGCCTCGCTACGCTCTTCTTCACTGTCGAGCCAGCAATTAGGAGAAGAGACTTTTTGATTGAAGGAGTCACGAAGGATTGCAGGCATGACCATGTTCACCATCTGAATCGTGTCTTATAAGAACCCCCTCATGTCATGGTTTTACCTTTCCATTTTCCGGATTCTCAACTGTCTTCTCGACATCTATAACGCACCAGTACTTCTTTCACTACAGAAACATGGCTGCCAGCAAGTGTCGCACCGCAGGTTGCGCTAATTGGGCAGTTTCAGGCAAGAACCATTGCAACGCTCGTGAGTTTCATCTTTCCGACTTTCAAAGCTTGATGTTTATCAGTAGTGGTACAGATGGTGAAAGACGTCCCTTGTTCGAGCATGACGTTACCATAGCAAGACCACGAAAGAGTGTCCAGCGGTGACCTGGTTCTTAGGAGGGCCACTTAGTACTGAGCATCCGCCCTTGACGGGGCTCGATAAAATCGGTTATTAAGTACCCCGTGTCGAGGAGCACTGGGCTAGAAGACGGCAGGAAAGGTTGCCGATAATCAACGTTGTAGAAAGTCCTCCGCATTTGTCGGCGAAGCCATTCGTACGCCCGTCGGATCCAGGAAGTGTGTACGAGTGGTGTAAACGAGCGGCCACCAGGGAGTCCAAACCCCAACATTCGAGGAATAGGCACATTTGGGCAGTGCGATGACAGCCAGGCGAATGTGGCAGCCTCGCCTCGGATCTTCTCGCTGGCCATGTTGGGAGAGGTAGGCGAATTGAAGCGATAGGGCAAAGGGCATCGAAACATCACGCGGTAGTCATCGTTGATGGTAACAGGTATGCAAATATTGAAGGAGCCACAGAGCCAGTCTCTCCGCGGAGCGACTTTGCATGCTCGGGGTTGGCGGAGAGACAGATGATGAGCGACCAGCTGCTCAATAGCGCTTGCTTCGCGCGTGAGGTAGTTGGCAAATTCGGCTCGTTGGCGTGGCCATTGCCACTGGATGATCATGTTATGATCATCGCGAACCAGTTCCGAATAAGTCTTAGCCATGATGGCAGTATTCCAATGCGTGTAAGAAAGACACGAGGGAAAGCGTCGGCGCTTGAGGTTGTTAGACATGGGTGGAGGGAGAGCACTGAGAACGCCAGTTCTTGGCGCATTGATCGGCTCACCTGCAACCACATCACCGTGATCGGGAAAACAGTGAGTGCATCACTTCTATAGTAGTGCAGAAATTAGGTACTACAGTCGGAACCCCGATGCTTGTCAAAGAAAGGAATTCTGTTGGAGCTGGCGAGCTAGAGTAGAGGATACGACAGAAATTGTTATTTTTTCGAGCTAGCTAGGACAGCGCGACCTGCCCAAACAAGGGCTATCTGGAGTTATCGTTGCGTTATTTTTTAAGATCGCTTTAGGTTATGTTTAATAGGGAGCTCGATAAAATATCATCTGTAGTATTCCAGCTCTGATGGAAGTCGGGGAGCGTTCATTTGTTGTGAGCCTTTATAAGGGGCTCAAGATATGCCAAAACAGCACCACGAACGCCATCGGCGGAATGACCGACTCCGTCTACAATATCAAGATGAGCTTCGATGCCGAGATCTTTCCAGACGGTCTGAATGTTTTGCAGAGTGCCGAGTCTGCCTTTGCCGTCCTTCGAGCTCTCGATGTTACTGATAAATTCAGCTTCTTCATCAGAGCCAGATGTCTTAATCTTGGCCTTCATCCGGCCTTGCCATTCCTTAAATTCGTTACCACCATGTGCACCTGTATCTGTGCTGCCGACGACCATGTGGATATCAACCGCTTTGAGCAAAGTCTTGTCGACTGATCTTCCAAAGACTTCCTGGACGTCCGAAACTCCTTTCGGCCACTTCTGTTGTTCATCCAACATCGTTACCTTCCCTGGAGCTCCTATACCGACGGCTGCCAGACGTTCTGGGTAGATATACAAGAAGCGCTGTGCAAACTGCCCACCGCCAGAGAACCCCATGAGGAAGAGTCTTGTCGTATCGATGTGCGGCCAGCGTGCTCCGACCTCATCAAGAATCGATAGCAGAGCTAGATCAGACCGGAAAGTCTTGGACTTGAGCTTCTTGTATGAGTCCAAGTCATTCGGTCCTTCGATGCCGGCCGGGAAAAGAGGTTGCAAAACTGCACAAGGCATGGAATCGGCAAAAGTCTTTAAATCACCATAGATGGCAGAAAGATTTCTTCGTGTCCCATGGATATTGACTAGAAGTGGTAGTTTCGTTTTGTTGGTAGTTTCGTCTTGTGTATTTGCTGCACGCGATTTGTACGGTCCAGGTGGGACGTAGAGGGAAAAAGATATGCGTGGGTCAGATTGTAATGCCATCTGAGGGACATGTCCGATAAGGAACGCGGCCTCAAGAAATTCAGGAGGAACGTCTTTGGTTGTGAGAGCTTTCTTTGGCTTTGGCATGTTGACAGATGTTGAAGCCTCAAAGTGTTGCAGCTTGACGATGAGAGATGTGACGCGTACTGTACCCAAGCAAGGGTCGCGACTCAGCTACATGATACTCAACCACTTATCGCCCATGAACACCACCATTCATGACTCAGCAGATGCACGCGATCTTTGAAGAAATTCATGTGAGTTCTTCTGGTGTGACAGGTTAGAGTAGACGTTCTCTAAGGCAGAATGACAAAACTCTTGACATTTGACGAAGCACGGTCAAGCTTCGTGGCAGTTTTGTCGCGGCATCGACAAACCGCTGCTCTATCTCATACGAGAACAACTTACTTGATTCAATATATACCGAAATGTGCCAAAATCATTGATGGGGGTCACAGTAGGTGAGGCTCATGAAGAATGATTGGGTCGGTACTTGCTTAGCAATCACACGCTTGGTGCACCGCTCCTTCCACTTTACCTCCGCACTGGATGTCAGCTTCCTTGATATGCAAGTGGCTGGGACATGCATCCCGGATTAGGATGTCGGAGTTTTGAACACGGTCGAACTTTCTACCGACGAGGATCGTATATAAACAGCTATTCGACAACGATTTACTATACCGTAGGTCCACCAGGTGATAAGCAATAAACACCATCTTTGAACGACATCACCCATCACCCATCATCCACAAGGACAAGGGACTCTAGAGCTCAAAGTCGTTGTTCTATCCGCCAATCATGCCTCTATCCGAGTCTCCATACCTAAACGACGCCGCCGGTATCCTCGGCCATCTCCTCATCCTAGGCGGATCGGGTGCAATCTTCAGCCCACGTTCTGTCATCGGAGCATTCGGTCTCGAAGCCCCAACAGCACCCGACTCTCAAAGACTCGCCGACTTACTCATCCCACTATACGGCTTTCGAGAAGTTTCACTCGGGCTATCTATGGTCTCTGTTTGGCATTTCGGAAACACAAAGACGCTGGGATTGACCACGCTGGCTGTGGTGGTGACTGCGCTTGGTGATGGATGGATAGCGAGGAAGCAGAGGAAAGGTATGGAGTGGGTGCATTGGGGTCTTGTGCCGATTGCGACGGGATTGGGAGCTGGTCTGCTAGGTTGTTTTGATTGAGTGAGGATCTGACGAGTGTCTAGAGACAGGACGGGTTCTAGTTCGACAATCTCTTCTCATCATTTGTAGCAACAATGTCGGTATAATCCACCTCAACCATCGAAAGCTTGAGTGATCAAATTGGTGAGACCCAACTCTACAATGATCTGACCATTGCTGTCGACAAAAAAACGCCCAGTATAGGCCTTTCACAAGAGTCGCAACGATTCGTCTCTCACAGTAAGTAAAGCAAAACAATGCACTTCCCACAATCAACGTGTGTCACAGCAGGAGCAAAAGAAACCACCACGCCCGGTTGGACATGGTGGAAAGAAACCGGCAGCCCCCGCGTTCTCTTATTATCCCAGCGGTGAAAAGGTTGCTGAAAGTATTTCGACCATCACGAGGCTTGAACTCGTGCACGGTCGACTGTACGAAGGGTTGTCGAATGCCCAACGCCAGCCGAGTGGGCTAAGCACACTCCAGTCGGGTAGGAGAGGGGGGCCCTTGCTTGGCTGGGGACAAGGAGGGCATGAATTAGCTGTATATATGGGTTGATGGGAAGTGTGGTTGATTGAGTTAGTTTGTGTGTCTATGCGTTGTGGTCGGGAGCGGCGAGGTCTTGTGACCATTACCTTGTATGCAGAGGGATTTGCAAGAGGAACACACCTTGGAAGCTAGCTCGTAGACTAAATCGAGACACAAGAATAGGAACATATTACCATGAATAGTCTAGGACATTTTAAGAAAGAAATCAGAGATTGGGTAAAAGGAGAACCTGAATGTATTTCTAGAATTTCAGGCTATGCCGCTCGTGTATGATTGAAGCAGTGCCTTCCCAAAGAGACCTTCGTCAGTATTTACATGTATGAGCTGTGAGGAAGATGATTGAGTATCGAGTGATCTCCATCGACTCAGACCCAGTCGCTCCAGCTGCCTCGGTATTGGAAAGGCTCTTGACCTCTCTGTACGGGCGCTTCCACGTCAGTCATCCAACTCACTCCAGCATGCGAAATGTGATCCTGGTTTCCTTCCGCCGACTTGATGTATCCAAGTTCGCAGGACGAGAAGCCCACCTTGGGATACTTGAGGTAGTAGTTGTCAAACTTTGGGTTCAACGCTTCGGTCAGTATAGCAACACTGCCATCTTCGTGATGAGATTCCCAGGGCTTGACACAAGTGTTGCCTTTGCAAGTCTTGAGCACCACGAGCAGAGCGTCAAGTCTGTAGATCAACTGCTGCCAGGAGCGGCCAGCAAGCGTGTAGTCTTTGGCGAGCTTGGGGTCGGCAAAGAAGTTGTGCATCTGTCCTGGATCACGACGAACGTCGTAGAACTCGCGCTCGCCAGTACACCACACTGAGTAAAACAGACTGTAATCCTTGCTGACGAGACGCAAGGCTTTGTATGTGTTGTTGGGATAAGACAGACCACCATCGGGCTGGACAATGCCGAACTTTCCTTCAGGAAGACCAATGCCCCAGAATTCGACGTTGACATGCTCGCCGCGAGCAGCGATTTGAGCTGATTTTTTGTCGCTGACCAACGGTATAGCCAATCCATCGAAGTCATCGCGACTTGCACCAGCGATGGAGAGCAGTGTAGGAGCCATATCGGTGTGGGAAGTAACGATGTTTCTCTTATCACCTGCAGCAAGGCCAGGCCCACGAATGACCAGCGGGATATGAATGTCAGTATCGTAGCCGCACTCTTTACCAGGATGCATGCGATGCTGACTAGCGTGAAAGCCGTTGTCAGTGGTGAAAATGACATAAGTGTCCTCGAGAACGCCCTTTGAGTCAAGCAGATGAACCAAGCGCTCAATCATCTCGTCGACTGACTGCAGAGCGCGAAGTCTAGCACGCTGGAACTCATCGTTGTACTCGATCATTGTGTCGTTGAGTTTTGGAAGTTGAGCTATCCAGCTTGCTCCGCTAGCCTGTTGGTCATGTAAGTAATCCTTCATTCGAAACGATCATTCCACTCACCTCCTCAGGGTTGAAGTCTTCTGTTCGTGGAATTTTGTAGTCCTTGAATAGATGGGCATGGCGTGGAGCGTACTCTGGGATGGCAAACTTGTTGACAGCTCCTGGAGCAAGCACCTCCAGCTCGTTGAGAAGACCAGTCAATGGGTGCGCCACGATGTTGCTGTGTGGAGCGATGGGAGCTACTGTGACGAAGAACGGAGCGTCTCCAGCGATAGCCTCCTCCAAGAAGCCATAAGCCTTGTCAGCAACGACATCCGGCGAGTATTGACCCGAGTAGTCTTTGGGTGTCTGTCCGTTACGAGACATTCTTGCGTGCCAGTAGTCGTAAGTGAAGGGGTCTAAGAGAAAGTCGGAACCATTGTAGCCCTTGACGAATGGTTGGTTGTAGTTGTTGATGGTATGAGCATTCCAGAGCTTGCCCGTGTAGTAAGTATTGTATCCGGCAGCTTGCATCCACACAGGGAGATAGTCGTCATTAATGCCCTCTTTCACAATCTTGGGATAACCTCCATACGGCGGTCCAACATCAGTCACGTTAGTGTTGTGAGCAGCTCTTCCAGTCCAGAGATTGACTCTTGAAGGACAGCAGATGGCGATAGTGCAGAAGTGATTTTCGAAAGAAGTTCCCTTGTCGATCAGGTGCTTCTTGAGAAGTGGCATGTGCTCGACTGATCCCATGTGTCCATCCTGGTCGTCAGTGATGATGAAGAGTATGTTTGGTTGCTTTGCCAGTGCGCAATTGACCAGAGCAGCCAGTGCCGAGAACTTTAGCCAATTGACCTTCATTGCGCGTGTCAAGAGAAGATTTCGGTTGTAGGAAGTCAATTGACGTGCCAGCAACAAGCTTCGAGGTTGATCATCAAAGCTAGCAATCTTTCACATGCGCGCATCAACTTCACACCTTCAGACCGGCTTCGCAACATGCTCTCTTCGCGTCGCTCACTTTCGTAATGAGGCTGATGAGGTGCGATGGCGTAATCGTAGATAGTGGTTGGCAACGTCACTCTCGGCACCGCAGGCCGTCGCTATAGTACGCATCGCAACACTCCATCGTAATCAAATTACACTGCGACTTAAAATCAAGAATATCACACGATTTCTTTTCTTGACGAAGTCTTGAGACAGGATGAGTCGCAAGTCGTTGGGGATAGAGACCCACGTGTCGCGTGCTGCAGGCATCCTCAAACGTTGACCACACCCTCGCATATCTACCGAACTAAAGAACAGCAACTAAATAGGGTCGCAACTGAATACCACCTTCTGCTGCTTTCCAATGATTCAGAGAAAAGTAACCAACGTTGTCGAGATGGAAGACAGAGACAGGGTGACCTCTAATCTCCACCTCTTGTGACGGTAAAATCTCGGCTCCATACCCGCTCTCCAAACAAAAGAAAAATATTTGCGGTGCTGTCGACCATCAACATCACAACATGCGACCAACAATCTTCTACGTTGCGCGTCTACCATGATTGCAGAGTTGCACTCGGTATATGAATGAGACATGCCTCTGCAATCATCACGACCGTCCCACAAGATTGCACTGCTCACCTCGTCAACTTCACCAATCAACTCTCGGATTTTCGCAAACAGAAAAACGCATCATGGTAAGCATCATCCTCTTCCCCCCCTCTCCTTCACAGCACATACAACCAATACAGTCAAAATGATGAATATCCGGTTTGGAGACCTGTTCCGACCCTTGATGACGGATAACTTGGAATAATCTGACATTTGACTTCATTCTTCAAAACCTTTCACCTTTTTGAGTCCCGCTTGATGAATAGAACAAGTGCTAACATTCGCGCTGTAGATTTTATGATATCATCTGATGTTACGACTTGATGGCTTTATGAGAGATATGATGCTCTCTCTCGAGGGGGAGATTGGTGGAAAGTAAATAGGACTGTAGAAATGCAAGATGTTTTTCTTTCTCCCCAAGATACATGTCTGGATTTATCGAGTGTGAATGTTTTTGTGATTGCTTTGCTTGTGTCCGAGATCTATGACTGGTGTCTTTGAACTGAACTCTGCACACTGACTGGCGTGTTCTACGCATGTCATCGTCCCCAAGATGGGCAGTCACATGGTCAATATCTAAGACCTACATTGCTATTCTTTTGTGACCTCGACACATCGCGCTCCATGAAGAATAATCAGAGGGTTGGAGGGAGCTGTGAAAAGGCAAGATTTCATCCAAAAGGGACGCTATGTCTGCTGAGAGCAAGCAAAGTAGTAATACATGTCGAGTAAAATAGTCAGATGATGTGTTTCTCATAAAAAGGTGTTAACCTCCCCCAAACGCCTCGCCAGTTGAAACCAAAGAGTAGAGTCGTACATGTCAAGAAGAGGTTGCAGAAGAAGCAGGCAATGAAGCAAGACGGAAAGAGCCCTTCTAGAACTCACCACCAGTCCTGCCACCACCCCCAAGTGCAGAAGCTCCCCAGACACCGACCAAGCCCCACATGCCGACCCTCCAACCTCTCCATAGACCACCGATGCCTTGTCCTTTCTTGTCCTTCTTTTGCGCGACAAGACCTGGTCTGGCGGGAGTGTTCAGACGGCTTTGTGGCGGTTGCTCGCGGATGCCTTCTTCGGTAATAATACTCCAAGCAGTGCCGAAGACACCTCTATAAGGACCAACAGGAACGATTGTGTCCATGTCTGGACTTGTGACAGACTTGTTCCCGCGGAAGGAGTTGAGAGCGGATTTGTTGTAGGCGTGCTTGTGAGAGGATTTGAGGTGGGCGATTTGGGCGCGGCGTAGGACGGTCTCGAGAGGGAGCTTGAGGAAGAGTTCGGTGGTTGAGGTCAGGAATGTGGCGAGCGAGTACGTGGCTGGAGTGGACAGTGGATCGATGCGGAAGTATTGACGGAGGATGAGAGGAGTGCTGGTGCTCAGAAGAGTTGGGAGAGTCGAATGGAGGAAGGTGATGGGAGCTAGAGAGGTGGGAATGGTGAGGCTCGGCAGGAGACGGAGACTTGGTAGAATTGCGCGAGGTTGTGATGTGGTGGGTGTGAGGATGAGTCTAGAGATAGTCAGCGTGGGAAACGACATGGGAGAAATCATGATTGAGACACACCTCGTGCGGACAAGGTCGAGAGGAGCAAGCAAAAGAGCAGCGATAGCAGAGGCAGCGACTGCAATACCCAAAGAAGCCAAAGGCGAGGGGCTGTCTGCTAGATCAAGACCGCCCATTGCACCAGCAACAACCTCTGCAGGCACTGACGACAGAGACGACGGGTCTGGCAGATCGAACAAAGCAGATAGTAGATTACGTGTCCAACCCTCTGTAGCCTTCAGCAAGACATTGTAGATGAAGGTGGCATTTGTAGCCTTCCACATGGCGGCGGCACCAGCTTGCTGCCACAGCTGAGACAGAGCCTCCATGACCGAGTCGGGCCTTCGTAGTTGTAGAACATGTGGAGCAGGCGATTGCTCTCTCGACGAACGTGAGGGCGGGGTACGAGGGCGACGAGAACGGGACCTGTCCGACTCGGATGCTCGTGTGGGCTTGGTCGGGGTGAAGTAGCTCGGCTCGTCCGGGTCCGAGTCGTCATCACTAGGCGGGTACTGGTCGACGGCGAAGCGGGCAGAGGTTCTACGTCTCAAGGTGGATTCGGCATCGAGTTGTGTGGCCAGGCGGACCTGGAGAATCGTCTTTGCGACATCGAAGGGCTGTGCCAGAAGGACCGAAGTGTACTTCCACAGAGCCTGGTCGAGGACCTTGCGACCCATGTCGGCAACCGAAGCCGAGTCGCCATCGTTCAGGAAGGACGAGTAGTCGAGATCGTTGAAGACACCGCGTGCTGAGCTCCCCAGGCTGCTGCTTGCTCCAGTAGCCGAGCTTGTCGCGTTTACATCTGGCGGCGGGAGGCCTATTGAGGGAGGGCGATAGTACGGTCGGAGAGGGTTCGGAGTGTCGCGCGACGACGACAGCTGTACTGGATGCGCCATGTTTGTCTGTGTCGTGGTGGAAGGATCAAAACACAAAGTCGTTCTGTTTCCGTCGGCGAAGCCCCACACTCTCTCCCGCATTTCACTTGCTGACTGACCTCTTTTTGGCTTCGTCATTCAAGAACATTGCCATCTTCTTTGGGATCGGATTTTTCACGGCAGTCGCGTCTGTAAACACCCACTTCTTCCAATCTCGACATGTCCGTCGCTACTTCCAGATCTGCCGCCAGGTTAATACAGCGCTCGCTGCGCTCCTCCGTCTCGACCTCGTCGCCGCTCCGATCCGCCATCCCGCAATCGACATGTCAATCTAGTCGTCTCTCGATCGCTTCCTCTACACACTTCCCCTCAACGCGGCCGTTCTCTTCCTCGTCATCTTTGCTCCATGGTCATCTCGACGCCCCTAAGCCTGGCGAGGAGCGTAAAGTCACCTTTGTCGACAAGGAGGGCGATGAGCACACCTTTGTAGTGGCCGACGGCGACAACCTGCTCGACATTGGTGCGTTACTAGGAGCCACCCACCAAATCTCGCTTCCCAACTGACAACTCCCAGCACAAGCCAATGATCTCGAGATGGAGGGCGCATGCGGCGGCTCTTGCGCCTGCTCAACCTGCCACGTTATCGTCTCGGACCCGGACATGTTTGACAAGATGGAGGAGCCCGACGATGATGAGAACGACATGCTCGACCTCGCCTTTGGTCTGACCGAAACAAGTCGTCTGGGTTGCCAGGTCAAAATGTCAAAGGAACTGGACGGCTTGGTCATCAAACTCCCCACCATGACCAGGAACTTGCAGGCCAGCGACTTTGCAAAGAAATAGACATCGCCAAAGATACCCTCGCCCGAGTTTGTATACAACAACTTCCTCTTCTGTATTAACACATCACTTTCTGTTCTAAAAGCATACAAAATGTATAGAATCTTCTCTTTTCTTCTGTCTACTCTCAGCAATCACTCCCAAGACAAACATTGGTGCCTGTCCATAGCCACGAGATATATGCGGTGGAGGGTCTGACAAGACCACGAGTTTCTCCTCCGGATACCCTCTGAATAGATGATCAGGGAGAAGAACTCATGGCGCGTCTCGGAGGGAATTGTACATGAGAACCTCAGGACACTGTTGTGTTAATTGACTACAACACGCTACACTTCGCGCGCGCGTTTGGCATCATGATCTTGCGTCAAGGCACGAGAGCGTGATTATACTACAGACTTGCTGTATGAATAAGATTCCTGGTTGAGAGTCCAACGGCGTGTGTTCAGAGTTATAGATGTGAGCACTCCCGGTCACTGTCGGCTTTGACTGGCTTCAAGACTCCGGCCTTCGTGCTCGTTGGATAGTGACAATGCATCGAGGCACGGCAATTTTGGCTTCTTGTTACGGAGATACTCCATAGATAATCAATGGTCAGTGAATGTACATAGATTTTCTCATAAGGAAGGATTACATGCAAGGTATCGATTCATGGGTACGCAAGGTAGGTTATGGCGTACCGTACATACTGTGCAAAAGTACACCAAGAACTAGTAACATACAAGACCAGACACCCAGTCTTCGCTATCACTAACGCTGAGTCCAAACTCTCCGCATTTGTCATGCTGACCCTCCTTCTTGCATAGGCTGCATGTTCGCTGGAGAGTACTTGATCTATGGTATGCCACATGACTTGTTCAACCACTCCAGTGCCACAATACTGGGAATGCACAATATCGACACGATTAGGTACATGCTTGATGATAAAGCAGAGGCCGTGTCCGAAGTGTCAAGTGGGCACTTCAACTTCTGCAGCAATAAGGAATGGTTGAGATGATGGCGTATGCAGGAATCGACCGGTAAGGATGTGCTGGGAGTGCGGAGTGGTGTCACTCCAATGTTGTTGGATCGTAGAGGAGTTTGACGATTCTTTGATGTCATTTGAAGAATGTTCGACGTCTCCCCTCTCCTCTCTTCTCGTGTTATACTCGCTTAGGATGCTGGCTTGATTGGTAGCTCTGATATGCGAACGCATTCGATGCTTAGAGTATGGCCTGCCAGAAGGTGGATGACTAGAGTGTGGCCTGCTCGAGCATGGACCACCAGGGTACGATAGGGCGTAACTTGTTCTGCTGGAGAGTGGTCTATTGGCGTGGAATCTGCTGGAGCGTGATCATCCGGAGTGTGGTCATCGGGAACTTGGTCGACTGGGGCTCGATCAACTAGAGTCTGCTGTATCGGGGCCTGAACGAGTAAGACTTGACCTCTTGGAGCTTGATCGATCGGAGATGCTGTGTGTAACTGGTGGAAGGTTGTTGCAGAAGGATCCTTTACGACCCAAGGCGATGAGTTGACAATCGAGGGCGTCACTCTACTGATTAGCTGCCGCACCGCTGGGACTGGTAGTCGAATTGGGTAGCCAAGGGAGCTTTCAATCGAACGGTCGTTGATTGCAGTTGCGACTCCGTTTGTTACGTACTCTTTGGTTCCCGACAAGGTTGTGATGGATCTCGGCATGGGACTGAGGGATGCGCACAACTCCTGACAAACAGCATCTACGATTGTGATCAGTCGTTGCTGTACAGCAGTATAGTTTAGACTGACTATTTCTATGACGACAATCGGCAGATGTGAGTCTTTTGCTGCGTGCCATGATAACAGGTAAGTGGTTGTAAGCGGATAATTATGTCGTATGCATTGGTCGATGTGGTTAAATGTGTTGCGTAAAAGCTGATGGCCATTTTGTTTGGACTAAGACAGCACAGAAGTGCGAGGCCATCTCAGTGAAGTATTTGAATGCGAACGGAAGGGGCGGCCAGAGCAAAGGCGTTATTTTGATTCTGTGAGGAGGAAGCGACGAGGAGGCCTGCAAGACTCTTCGTCGCCCTAGAAAACTTGAGCCTGCATCATGAAGCGAAAGGAAGTAACAACCAGAGCAAAGGTATAATGACCCCCTTTTTGGGAAGATCCAACACATTGATTGAGCCATCAGTGAAGATAGTAGATGAGGAAAAGAATGTCGTGTATATCGCCAAATGCTTATCAAGGATAGCGATAAGCGAGAGGTCCAAAGTCGAGATTGATTCTCAGATGAACTGCTAAAGAGTACGTGTATCGACGGCTATTTGTTGGGAAGACATCGATACTTGAAGCAGTCAATAGTGGTCCTGGAAAAAGTCGCAGACCAAACTGAAAAACAACTGCGCTGAAGTGTCGTGGGTGGTTTCAAGTATCAAAGTCATCAAGGGGGGGCATGATAAGAAGTTAGTATTTGGCAGGGAAAGTAGCGATGATTTCGACGAATACTTCATGGTCCCCGAAGAAGACTGTGCATATTTACAGCACTGATCTCGAGCAGCAACATGCTCAAGAGATGAACTCAACAGAAGGTGCTCGGCTGCTACCTGAGGTGAACATGTCGAGCAGCGTAAGAAGACAAAAAGACGAGCACTCAAGCAGGGGACGACTGAGATACCGGTAAGCGACACAGATACGAAACAGGCAGCAACAATAGTCGTACATACCTTGACGAATCTTGGAACCTGCTCTTTCCTCGATCAGGTCAGCATCCCGTGTGATACCACATCCTGCGATTTGTCCAATGAGAAGTCGTAGGACAGAAGTATTATCGTCCTTAATGGATGAGGTGCTCTAGTCCTCATGTAATATCTCGTACAAGGATAGATGTTAGCAAGGAAAGATGAAGGAGGCTGTGCAGAGTCACCGTAACCTCCATTTATTTTGATAGAAGTCAAGAAGGATGTGACGTTACGTTAGAGTATGATAGCGAGTCTTGGAGAGCGCGTAGAAGGTTTGGGTTCCGGCTCGTCGAGGCCTACAAAAGTATGCTCCTGGTATCCAGCTGTCGATCCATTCAAACCGCGCAGCTTAATCCACTCTGGTAAACTATACCGATCACCCAGAACTTAAGTTGGTGGAAGGGGGCAGAAAGAGACAATAGGACGTGACCAACTTCAACTTATAGTAAGGAAAATCTCGTGGGAGGCAGACGTCGTATATCGTTTGGACTCAAATCGATTGATTCTGGAAGGTAAGAGTACATAACTCTTCTAGATTGGGAAGGTCATTCCCGAGCACGTGGAACGGGAATGATCAGCCCATGGTCAAGAACCTTAGTTCGATGTTCCACTTGGGTGGGTGGCTATGGAGTTTAAGATAATATACAGCTTGGGTGAGGTATCTCACTTGCTTGTGAGGTGACAACTAAAGAGAGACACACCTTGATGGCAAGACATGTTGCGGAGCCTGACAAGACCCTGTGCCCTCAATGCTGATTCGAAGGACTGTTGACGCGTCTGATGGTAGTGCAGCGCAAGACGGGAAAATTACATCGTTCATCTTACTTGAAGGTTTCTGATTCGACGTGATATAGACACTAGTCAAGAAACGATAGACAACAAACATGAGCAAAGAAGGGTGAACGACCGGTGTAAGAGCAGAAACAAGAAGAGAAAAGGGTGTGAGGCGGTACCGAGCCTCAAAAAGCTCTTTGAAGAAAGGAAAAGCACATGTCCCAAGAAACGCCACCCAGATTTATCGTTTGAACGTTGATCATGAACAATATTAGTGCACCCACATCAAGACTGACGGTCCATACCGGATCTGGTATCCTGTCTGGAGAGAGCAGCCAAAGCATGAGCAGCATCTTGAGCATCCATCTCCATGTATGGAGAATGCTCGATTCGACCATCAGGACGTTGATAACGGTAGACATGTGTAATGTCTTTGTAGTTGGCAGGTCCAAGCTTGACGTTCTTCCTTTGTGCTTGTTGGAAGAAGTCGGAGCATGATGTTCGCGCAGTGTGGTTTGGCGTATCGAGCTGTTTGAGTCGACGAAGCTTCACAGTACCAATGGTGCCGACTTCCTCGGAGCGAGTCGGTTGTGCTGATTTGTTTTCGAGACCGGTAGCTTCGGCCAGCTCTCTACACTGCCTCGCTTTCTCAGGGTCAGCGAGGCACATATCGCAAGTACCTGGGCCGGAAGCATTCGTTGGTGCCTCGAGAAAGCTTGGGGTAGATATGTCTAGTGGCATTTTAGGTTGAGTGGTGGCACGCGATGAATCGATAGGCGGAAGACTCTTGTTGAGTTCTTCTTGCTGTCGGCATATGCAGTTCTCTACATCACTGCAGAAGCCGCAGTGATCCTCAGGGGAGACTGGAGCATATGCTGATGGTTTGCGCGAAGAGAACATGAAAGTAAAGTCCTGTTCCTGATCATCTTGATGATCATAGTTGTCCGAGGGAGGAGTGAGAATGTGATGGACTGATGAGACAGAGTTTGATGTGATGTTCGAACGCTGGACTGTGTTAGCGAAACGATCTTCATCGAATTGACCTACAGGGTCATGATTACCTGTGGTTGCGCGGCATGAGAGTGTGCGTGGTGAAGCTTGGCAGCATCTGAGGAGAAGGTCAGCATGAGTTCGAGCTATCAACAAGAACCGGTCGTTTGAGCACATTTGAACATGTCATGACAACGAGAGGATATGTGTGCAGGAAACGCATCAGTGATAAAGGGCGAGTAGACGTACCGAGTTCCTTCTGCATCTCCAGGATACGCTCTTTGGCCTGGCTGCACTCAAGGTCGGCGCGAGCCTTCTCGGCGATGAGATTCGCCTTTTCGGCCGTGCTTTGGATAAGGGCTGCCTGAAGAGCAGAGATATCGTTGTGCAGCTTGGCCATAGCGTCGGCATGTTCGTCCTTCAACTTCGCATTCTCGGCCTCAAGGTCTTGACACTTCTGAGCACGACGGTCGCGGAAGTTACGCTGGGCGACCCTGTTCTGGGTTTTGCGTTTGTCCGACGAGTCGTCGTGGTCCACCATGGGCTTACGACCAGGCTTTGGTCGAGCCTTGAGGATGACCTGCTGGCTGAGCGGACCATTGTTGACAGTCGAGTCGTTGCGGGGACGCTTCAAGGCAGGAATGGCCATCTTGCCAGGTGGCGCGTTGTCGGGGGATGCTGCCGAGACGGGAGATCTAAACAAACATGGTCAGTCATGGTCCGGACGGTGAGAAGTGTCACACGAATTGACTGGAAGACGAGTAGCGACTTACTGCCCATCGAGCGCGCTGTCCATGGAGCCGAAGTTTCTCTTCAGTGCAGGAGGCGCAGCGTCTCCTCCTGCTCGGAACAATGAAACAGACGAATCCTGAGGACTCCCATGACTGGAGCCGGAATGCTGTGGCTGAGATGGTGCCAAAGTCGTCATGTTGAAGTTGTCGTCTGGAAGGCCGAGGGTAGATGGAGAATAGGTGATCTGATAAGATCCCTCGCTCACAGTCGTGCCACCAGCGCTTGGACTCTTGGCGGCCGAGTATCGGAGCGCTTCCTGCTCGATCGCCGCCCACTCTGCCCGAGGCCCGAACGACTGTTCTGCCGATGCATGTTGCTGTTGATAGACTGCTCAATTATTAACAGACTTGCCTCCGACACTGCATTTATATATCTCACCTTCGTTGTGCTGGGTCTGCTGTGGACATGTCGGTCTTGACCCATTCTGGATGGTCCACCCTGGATTTGGGGATATTCCCTGCTCGTATTCGTATGCCGGGAACTGGTGGTTGGACACTGAGAAGCTGAATTGCGCCTGTCCATGTGTCAACGGGTTATCTTGTAGCATCTGGCCAATGGCGAGTTGTTCGACTTCCGCGGTCTCGACCTGCGAGCTTGGGTGTTGCACGCCCAGTGGAGCATACTGAACAGCGCCTTGCCAGCTTCTATTCACGTCAAGATCAGGTCGCTGATATGCGTGTGCAGCATTCCACATCTCTCCCTGATCCACGCCGCTCACGGATCCTGGATCACTGTACGTTCGTGTAATAGGTGGCTCTCGTTGCTGACTGCTTGAGACCAATTCTGCATACGGGTTGCATGGGTCTGAATGCGCCCTCCGGTACGCGGGACTATACGGTGGCTGCCAGTAGTTGGGCTCAAAGGACATGCCGCTTGGTTGTCGGTAAGCAAAGTCAATGGGAGGCGGTATATTGTCGTCCTCCAAGCTAGACTCATGAGCGAGCGATTGACCGGCTTGAATGAGAACACGCATAATGGTGTGTGATTGAAGTTGATCAGAGTGCAAGAGCTGTAAGCTTTCAGACGAGAGCGACCTTGGCGGAGGGGAGTAACTAGACCTAAGGTACGTCACGCACCTACGAGAAGACTTAGAATCCTGTGACCCCGAGGGCGCACTGTCGACTATTCCGGGACAGAAGTGGGCCCTTTCACATCGATTGACTTCGAAGTGCTCGGGGCCCCAGCAACATTCGATACTCTCAATTGGCTCCCTTGAGGGAGTTGCTGGCACGTTCGAATCTGTGCTATGCCTGCTTTTAAATATTCCAAGCCATAGTTGAGATCGCGGAGAAAATAGATTATATTTTGTGTAGCTACTTGCTATGTAGTCAATGGCGTCTCTTCATCTGATTAGTCCATGGCAAATGGCTGCTGTGTCCCTCACATGTCATCTCTACTCCGCAAACAAAGACGAACACGGTATGACGCCGCGGCCTTCGTACGTAGACATGTCATCGTAAGGTCCCACCTCAACTCAAATTCTTCATCTCTTTGGCAAGCCCATCGATGGTATCCACGGGCCCCTCGCCAAACATCAGATACTGTACACCCAGATACGAATCGCAGCATGCTTGGAAGATACCACAGAGCTTGAACGACCAAGGGATAGTACTCTCAGCCAAGAAGAAGAACGACATCTTCATGGCATCACCCAACAGCCAGTTGGCAAGAACACTCAGACGGAATCCCTTGCAGCTGCGGTTCTTCTGGTTCGACATGATTTGCGGGAGAGGAAGCGTTGCTTCGATTCCAAGCGCCACATAACCTTGCAAAGCGACGTATGAATCCAAGCGACCGAACAGGATTTGCAGCACGAGCAGGGTAGCGCTAAAGTATGCGAGGAACATCCAGTATGGCTTTGCTTGCCTCCATTGCCAGAAGTCGAAAGGTCGCTTGATCTGAGTGTCGCCTTCTCTACCAGCTGCGAATGGCTGATGGATGTTGGTGGCAGCGCTGGCAAGAGGACGGTTTTGCAGAGCGACTCGAAGAAGGACAAGTTGCACAATCACCATCAAACCAGCTTGAATCAGAAGAGAAGTATCAAAGCGCGCTCCAAGCCAATAGAACAACCTGCGTCATGAGATCAGTTGCCAAAACTCAGATGTTTAGAGCGGGTTCGAGTTTGAGTTTGACCCATAGAACGTACTTCAAGATTGACGCTACCAACATGATGAGGGGAATATCGAGGGAAAACCCAGCTGACGACCTCGTACGATGGATCGAATAGATTTGATCGGCATAACTAGTGACGGGCGATGTAGCAAGAAAGACCGGGGCAAGATGCGTGATCAGCCAAGAGATGAAACCCATGGTAGCTCGCTTTTGTATTGTGGAGATGAGGTAGTTTTGATCCTTTGTCCTTTGATCCAGAAATGTATCGAAATGGGAGGTGCTCGTTCGATTAGATGAATACCGATCAGTTGGAATGTCCAAGAGTCTGGTGCTTGGCGTAGAGCTTGTCGTCAACTACCGTCGCGTAATGGACGTAGAGAGGTGTTGAGAAAGTGGTCGTCAAACAGTCGTCATCAATATGCCAAAAGGTGGTTCGAACAAGTGGCCGTGAATAGAACAACAAGGAAAAGGAGGACAACAAAATCTGCAAAATTATCAGGGGTCGTTCGTGGAAGGCTGTTGTTGAAAGTCGAGATCTCTCAGCCCTACGGAGAGCCCTGCGTTGAACCGAACTTCGCGCAGAGCCTCATCAGTACCAGCCACACATCACTGTGCCACAGACTCATATGAGCCACCCCAGTTCGCCGAGCGGGCAAGTCTTATCGCCGCATAACGGAGGCGCTCCAAGTTCCATCTTCGTCACCATCAACAAAGAAATCGAGACAACACTCATTGTAGGTCTTTCATTTGGTCAACTCGTAGTCACCTTTCCTTAGAGGCCTTCTGTTTGCTGCAAGCACTGGTGCTTTCTAGACGTAGTCGCTTGGTGCTTTCCATCACTATATCAAGGTAGGTGCTATCTGCACTCTCGTAGTCCTCACTTCCAATTCCTTCACCCGCCTACATCCGTCTCGACTTCAAAAGGCAATGGGTTCTAAATACGAAATCAGTGAAGAGTGCACGATTGACTTCAGCAACGAAGAACGCATCAGTCACGCTCAGACCAAGATGGGCGACCGCACAGCCTTCTTCTACGGTATGTTTTCTCTAATTCAATTGCAATCCATGTCAGAACTAACTCCATCGTCATCAGGCACCTTGATGGCCCAGGAAGTCCTCTACAGAGTCATCTTCGGCACCTCCACAGTCAGCAGATACAACGTCCAAACCGTCACTCAAACCCCCGCTATTCTCCACAACCACAAGCGTTCTCGCGTCCGGTACTGTGACTACCCCGGCGTCATTCCATCGAAAGGTCACTCCGTCCGCGGTACATACGTCACTGGCCTTACTGACGGCGACATCTACCGTCTCGACATGTTCGAGGGAACCTCCTACGAGCTCAGAGGCGTGCGTGTGCGTCTCCTGAAGAGCGAAGGCGATGAAGCAACCGGCGAAGGAAACGTCGAAGGCGAAGAAGTGGAGACAAAGACATACATCTGGATCGATGAGGAAGACCGTCTTGAGGACAAGGAGTGGGACTATGCCACTTTCAGAAAGGAGAAGCTGTCTAGATGGTCCGGTGGTGAGCCTGAAGAGCAAGGTTGGGATGATGATGAGGAGAAGACTGAAGACATTGACCCTACTGGCGGTAGATTCGGCAACGGTCAGATCGCTCAGGACCTCGAGAAGGAGCATGAGAAGCTGAAGCAGCAGGGCGGTGATGATGGCGAGCCTTTGAAGAGTGCTGTCTAGATTCACACACATGACGAAAAGCATGATTACGCATTACAACATGAAATACACTAGAATACAAGAGCTCTCTTAGCTCCCATCTACCATCCAAAACAAGCCTGTAAAAATGCACAGTAAATTGTAGAAACCATGAGATGTCCGCCGGGATACCGATATCTGACCTATCACAATCGTCTCTCCAGAGCCAGTGACTCTTTTCTAGGAAATATCTTGTATTCTTACAGCACGACTTCATCCCTCCGCCCTCGGAGGAGATAGATTTATGGTTCACGGACCTGGTGGTGTGCTCTACTGTGATCTACCTGGTCAACATACGTCGCCGTCGAGCGCATATACTCTCTCCGTGATCGGTGCATTTTTAAAAACCATAGCTATAAGAAGGCAAGATGCTTTTTCGGATGTTCGTGGAGACTTTGGAAAAGACCTGCTGTTTATGTACCCCGTTGCTTACCTAGCTCTTACCTGTGATGTCTGAATCCCGAGCTCATGTAATCTCATTGTCGGGTATCACAATGACTGTCTTTCAGCGGTCACCGACTGAGCCAGACACCCCTAAACCGCTGTATTCGACATCAACCCGATGTGTCTCGCGGTTGGGACCTAGACTACGTATTTGGAAGGGAGAACAAATTTATGTATTCGTTTCAGCAAAGGGTAGGACGCTAATGTCCGTATGATAGAGAATGCTCTCATGTCAGCCGGGATGGCTCTTATGCCTCCCTGTGAGTTATCCATGCAGCCTGTCTGGCAGCTACCTCCAATTCACTTTTGAAATCAACCATGTTGCCACTCCCAAACAGCATATCATCCTCAGGCTCGCGATCGACCGTCGGAGGTGAGTTGCATGATGGCGATGATGCTGCAGGTGGGCTTGAATTTTGCATTTCCAGCGGTGGTGGCTTCATGGGCGAGCTCTGGACCATCCTAGAGTCTGTGTGTTCCGCTGGTGGTTTCAAAGGCGAGCTCATTCGAGTAGGCGCGAGAGCTGGACTCTGGGATCCGTTCTCTTGGCTACTCAACCTCAAGAGACGTGCCTTTTCCTTCTTCCTCTGCTTCTTTGCAGTACTCTGCTCTATTTCAAGTTTGATCAGCTTCTCGCGGATCTCCGCTCGCTTCTTAGATGGATCAAAGTCTGCAAAGTCGTTGTCGTGGTCAAGTTCGCGAGACATGATCTTGCGGACGAACTCGGCAGGGTCACGGTGGAAAGCCTCCATGTAGCCAATCAGATACACGCCGCAGTCGCAAAAGTTTGTCTGCTGAGGTAGACCGCGAGCTGCCATCCCTCTGAGCTCGCTATGGTCGAAATCGAGACTTCGCTTCTCGCGACCTTCATGAACGACATATTGCTTGAGATTCTTGATTTCTGTAGGATGTGAGCCACTAAGTGAGTCGAGGAGGATAAGTGCAGGTCTGTTGATTGTCAGCATGTATTGATTAGAGCTCGGAAGCATACTGAGAAACCTACGTGTTAGGGTCCATCTTAGGGAGAGGCGGTGCCTGTCTTTTTCCTTTGCGCGAAACGGGCTTCAACTTAGTAAGAGGAGGCAACTCATCATCTTCTTCTTGAGAAGCATCCAGGGAGATACGCTTGACTCGTTGGGATAGGTCACCGTCCTTGGCTTCTTGAGGCGATTCGGGTATCTCAGTGTCGTTTTGCACCGTGGTCTGAGATTGTGGTGGCTCCTGTTCGTCTGGCTGTGAGGTAGGCTTGACTTCTTCTTCCGCTTCTTCTTCATCTTGTTCTTCATCATCACCAAGGCCATCCAAGTCCAACTTCCGTGCTAGCTTGTCGAGGTTGCAGATGATGACCACGAACCAGTGCAAGTTGGCGTTGATTGGAACGGCGACAAATGGATGACTGAACAGATCAACAGTCCTAGTCCATCGGCTGACGGCATCGTAGTTGAAGCCTTTTCTTCCGGAGCTTGTCGTAGTCAGCGTGGAATAGAAGAAACTGTTGAAAATGTGGGCTTGATTTTGCAGCTCTGGGTGATTTTCCTGCATCTCTCTCAGGCAGAATGAGATGATGTTGTCGTTGAGGAGACCACCTTCATCTAGTCCTTCGATATCCGAAGCATCGATCGTGGTTCTGTTCTTTCCGACTGCAGGATAAGTCAATGGGGCATCCCATTTGGGGATCCCATGAGTCTTGGTCCATCTCTCGAGTTCTGGCTCCACCGGTCTCGTAGCTTTGCCATCATCTCTGCTTTGTAGTCTGCGACTGCTTCTGACAGGTGTGGCTTGTTCCGCACGAGATGTTGGTGGCGGTAGAGAATGGTCTTGTCCGCTGTCTGCAGTCTTTGTATTGACAAAGTCGGCTATCATAGCACGGGTCAACCGCGGTATCGGAGTGTGACTGGTGGGCTCAGGAAGAGGATTACCACTCTGTGCCGCCAGGGTCCGCTCTCGATGTGTATGCTCTCTGGAGAGAGATTCTTGACGAATACGCATAGCTTGAATCTCAGGATCAACCTCCATGGTCTTCAGCTTGAAGAAAGTTTCGGCACTGCTCAATGCGTGCTGAAACTGATTCCTGCATAGAGGTTAGCATATTTGTCTGAGATGATGCACAATACATACTCGTTCATCTCTCTGTCCTTGATCGTAGGGTTCATCACCTTTAGAACTTCTATGAAGCTCTCAAGGTGCCTTGGTGTGGGGAAATCAAGCCAGATGCGACCCTTAGAGATTTCGTCTTTTGCTCCAAGCAAGATGGTCTCGGTGGAATTGTTGTCGCCATGGTAGAAGCTTTGAGCGTGTATGCTTTTGATCACAATCATTGTACTGTTGGGATCAAGAGAGTAGAGTTCTTCCCCATTGTGATTGAAGTGAATCTCCTTTTCCTGAGGATAGTAGATAAGGCCCATGGTCAGGTTCTCCCAGTTGCCAGCCTTCAGACGAAGCGAGCTCACAGGAAGGATTACTGGCTCATTGAATCCAGTCTCTCTTCGGCCTCTGGTGAAATGCGTAGAAACGATGCGACCTGGAGACGGCGAGCGTTGAGTTGGGTTGCGCCTGGGCTTTCGGGCTGGTTGTCGCAATGAAGATCCAAGCGCTAATTCATCTTCACTCGAGTCGTTGAGGCCTTGTTGAAGGTTATGGTTCCGCGGAGGATTAGATGTCGCTTGCATCTTGTCTTTGATTGACAGGGGCGCTTTCTTTGGTGCTGGGGATTCTTCTGGTTCTCCTCTGTCTCTTTTGAATTTGTCATTCAAGTTTGGTGAGCGAGGTGCATCTATCCTGTCTTTCTCTGCCCGATAATGCCTTTGCCAACTGCTGTCAACCTCGGTAGTTCGTCCTGGGATTTGAGCATTCTTCAAACGAGACGTCGTGGTTCCAACGGCCGATGATCGAGCTGGACGGTCCGGAGTACTTTGGTCCCCGATGAACTGGACTTCGTCGTCCTCGTCGAGAGAAACGGGATCGGTCTGTGTGCCAGTGAAAGGGGACGAAGGCAGATGTGCTGCGCTGGGCTTTCGTTTGCGACTTTTCTTCTTGTTGTTAAGGGTCCTATCAACATTACGGCTCTCGTCATGTCCGAAAGCAGTGCTTCTCTGGCTCGGAGTTTCCTGGCTCTGACTGGCAACACTGATGACACTTGATTGTCTTCCTAGCGTAGCCGAAGGTTGGACTTGAGTACCACGAGTGAGGAAGTCGTTATCGTGCATATTGTCGGTGCCATGTTGTGAACGGCCATCTTCTATTTTCCGGCGCTTTGTCTGACGTTCGTCCACGTTCACTCCGCGAGTAGTTGTGGTTGTCAGAGGGGCTGGACCCGTGCCTGAATTGCGCAAGGTGTTCTGCGGCGTGAATCCCATGCCTTTTCCTGGCTTCCTTTTGACAGTGCTCATTGTGTTCCACTCGTCCAGCGGTACGCGAACGAGAGTAGATGTTTCGGTCTCGCTAGATGGCGTCAGTCGACGTGCTTCTCGGGTATAGTCGAGGTCGGCATACGGGTATACTCCAGGAAGCAGCCTCCTCTCGTCGACGCTGATTTGTGTGCGGTGATTTGTGCGTCGCTGCTGAGTGGTAAAACTTCTGAAACACGGTCAGATCATGTGGTTCGACAAAGACCTGGTCACGGCGTACCCTCTTGACGATGCGCCTTGCTCTTCTCGGGCACTCGGTTGCGCGTGTGATTGTCTAGGGCTGGACTGTCTTTCCGAAAATATTCTGCTTCGCGGCTCTTGCTCCGAACTGGTGGGATACGGTCAGGTTCTGTAGCTCCTAGCTCTTGCGGATACATCCTACTATCTCAACGATGCGACTTGTCTTGCTTCTGAAGTGGCTTGGGTGCGTATGCGTTTTCTTCGGAACTGGGATTGTGGGCTGCGAAACACGGTCAGACATGTGCGAGCCGGTGGGATTTGTGGGTGGAGACTACCTCGTCGGTGATGGTTCGAGTGTCGCTTCTACGTTCGTTTCTTCACTCGTCTGTGCATCGTCCTGTTCGACGAACGGATCAGTATGAGAGGCAGGACTTCACTGCCATTGTGTGGGCCCACCCTGGTGTTCGACTCGTTGCCTGAGAACGCGTCGAAGGCTCGTTTGACTCCTCCAAAGATGGAATCAATGAGAGAGTTGGCCATCGGTCATGGTAGTAGTGGTAGAACCGGGCATTTATACACGATTGTTGCAAAGATGCTTGGGTTGGCGAGAGCGATGTCTGCGACTGCCCGCACACGCAAACTTTCGAGACCTTGTCGTGAACCAATCTATTGTTCCCAGCACGATGCTTTGGCTGTTTCGCTTGCACTTGACCTTTGATCCGTGGTCACACTGATGATAGAGATTACATGTCCCATTCATAACTCCACCTTCTTTTCGACAATAATCCTTACTGCATGCTCTTTGGTATCGCGCGACACCTCGGGCCGTTGCTATCCGGATGCGGAAATGCTGCATCTCGACTAGTCATGTGCTGCCTTCGAAACAGCACCACGACTCGCCATGAATGGAGAATGATATTCACCTTGGACAGAAAACAATACGAAAAGCCTGGTTGCTGAGCCGGATCATGGCATTGAAGCAGGGCAGACATTCCGAGACACAATTGAGCTCGCAAAGGATACAATTCTTCCAGGGAAGGTTTGTGCATTGTGACAGCTGCATGTTTATTCCTACGTCATACCCATGCTCTCATTGACGAGATGGATGCATTGCTGGACGCTCAAGACCTGAGAGACCGCCGCCGTATTCTTCTACGACAAGCGATTGGGTCGCAAAAACATGCCTTGGTGATAATTGCCTTGCCCAAGAGAAGAACGACGTGCAAGGCACTGTAATTGTGAGCAGAATTGACTTCGAAGTTCGTGATCGACAGCCGACAAAGCCGGCTCAACTTGTGTTCCACTGGAAGCCGTTCCTTTAAACTCGTGCCAGTCAAACGGATCAAACCCTTGTCGCTCCTCTTCACTACCCAACCACGTGGACTTTGTCATTGGCTGCAAGATTTAGC
The DNA here is from genome assembly GCF_000721755.1 of Aureobasidium subglaciale EXF-2481. NCBI lineage: Eukaryota > Fungi > Ascomycota > Dothideomycetes > Dothideales > Saccotheciaceae > Aureobasidium > Aureobasidium subglaciale. Next base: position 154,396 of record NW_013566984.1, on the reverse strand, counting down.
ACGTACTGTATCAGAAAGCGTCATACGCCTGGTCAACTCAATCTCGTATCTTTCCTCCCGTCTCTTCGACGCCGCACGGCGATATAAATGCAGACCGCATCCTCTGGACTATGAGTCGGGCTCTGAAAGTTGTCTTCTTTGTTCTACTGTCGTTATTCACCATGTTCGCTACACTATTCTTGTTGGCGGCCCCTTTCGCGTTTGGGCAATCCGACATTCCTCTATCCCAACCCATCCAGGGCGTTCTCGCTACTAGCAACAGCAGTCTATACACATATCCCACGGACTTCACCCAGGGGATTCTGCCCAAGGCCATACATTCTCACAACGACTATTGGAGACCCAAGCCGTTCTACACCGCGCTCTCCAATGGCGTAATCTCAGTGGAGGCCGATGTATGGTTGTACAACGGCACGCTCTACGTAAGTACATCCTCACAAGACCCAGTTGGTGTCGATTTAACGAAGAGTTGTGGTCGTGTTTATTAGGTATGCCAATACTAACGCGCATCAGGTTGGGCATGAGCAATCTGCACTTACTCATGCTCGCACATTCGACTCTCTATACATTCAACCTATTCTCTCAGTGCTCAAGAAGCAAAATCCAACTTCTCCCTTTGTGACTGGCTCTACACACAACGGTGTGTTCGACACAGATGCCGGTCAGACTCTTTACCTATGGGTCGACGTCAAGACCGACGGTCCTACTGCTTGGCCCTACGTTGTCAGTGCTCTCGAGCCTCTTCGTCAAGGTGGTTGGCTCACCAAGTACAATGGAACCGGCATCACCAATGGAGCCGTCACTGTGATTGGAACCGGCAACACGCCCAGAGCACAGGTTGAGGATCAGAGCCAGCGTGACTACTTCTTCGACGGCCCCCTATCCACCCTCAACGCCACTGCAAACTCCAACATCACCCGTTTCCTTAGTCCTATCGCCAGCACAAGCTTCAAGGCTTCTTTCGGATGGCCAATGAATGGCCAGCTGAACGATACCGCTCTGGCTAAACTGCGCGGTCAGATTGCTTCCGCAAGCGCCAGAGGAATCGGAACGAGATATTGGGAAACACCAAACTGGCCCGTCTCTACCAGAAATGCTATCTGGCATTTGCTCTGGAATGAAGGCGCCACACTCATCAACGCCGATGATCTTCCTGGAGCTGCAAACTTCTGGCAATGAAGCATGTAGAGCGTACAAACAAAAATCGATGCTGGTGTTCATCTAGAGAATATGGTCAGAAAAATAGAATGAACTTAGTTGCTTAGGATGCTGAAATGAACATCACGTGAATACGCGTAACAGTCGCAGTGGTTTAGTGGTAAAATTCGTGCTTGCCATGCACGAGCCCCGTGTTCGATTCACGGCTGCGACATGCCTTTTGTACCTCGTGTGATATTTCTCTTGTTTTGAATAACCTCAAAGTTTTGATCCGTCGTTTTGCGCCACAAATGTCCAGCTTGCCAACTATGAAGCTCGCTCGATTCCGGAGAGCTCGAAGAGGGAGTAGTTGACGAGATGCACAGACTCTTCCCGCGCCTTGACCTTGACACTGGGAATCCAGTGCTGAAGTGCCTTTACCAGGCACTCAACTAAGCACTGAGCCGACTCCAGCCTGACCGCATCTTACGAGAGCACCTTTCTTACAGGAAAGCAGAGATGTATCTGTTATGGAGCACGTCTTGGAGAAAGCACAAGGGCAAGGTGAATGCCAAATCAGGAGCAGGGTACCTAGCAATTGTCAAACAAACGCATCTCAATGACCGACATCAGTGTCCAACCGCCTGCGGCATGTTTTTCTAGGACGAGGACTACTTGTGGAGCTCGGCCGGTCGATACTCTGGACAATACCGAGTACTTTGCTGAAATAATCTTTGCATTCACACAGCTTCAATATGCTATGTCACGCTCACGAGATATGGGAGTGAGACATTACTACCCGAAGCTCCGCTCGCTGTCCGAAGCCATCCAGGCCTTTTTCATTGTTCCCGGATGAAGCTCTTACTATCAAGTGTCAAAGGACTACTGCTGCTGCAACCGAGGATAACACTCAAGCCCCACATGCATGGTTCAAAAGAAAGACAGCACTTGCAGCACGAGACGACTTGAACGTGGACAATTGACTTAGCGCAGCTGAGCTCGCCTCGCGAAAGATAGCGAAGCAACTCGATGTTATCAAGAAGTCCGATGTCCTGCTACACGGCATGAGAGCATAGTCGACTAGCGACTCGACTACGGGCACCGGCGTCTTCAATCGTGCCTAGCGTCTCGAGAGGCTCTGTTGTCTCGCGACTAAGAGCGCGGTTGATTTGAAGGTGCCTCTGACGCTCCAGACGGTCTATGAGGATGAAAGTACCATGTATACACGATGCGTGGGATGGCACACGGTGTTGGCTTAGTTTTCCTGATTCGCCAGGTCCATCTGACACCTGAAGAATGCGAGTCCGTCCGGTTTAGTATAATGAATGATGGCTAGAGCTCCTAGCCCGCTGGAGTGGCCCCTGGCTGTCTAGTGACCCAGCTGTTTGAACCGACATGACTTTTGATTGTCTACCCCACCTCACGCATGCACCCCTCTTTCTGCTCAAATCTCATGCAGACCACATGCGCTATGATTGATGCGTGGCGTGTCCCAAGCAGAGAATAATTGACGAAGAGAGTTTGCGTACCTGAATATCCCGCACGGCAGCACAGCAAAGAAGCGGACAGGGTCATCTGGCAAGGCGCCACGATATCAAAAACACTATCAGACTCAAGCCCTTAATTTTGTACTTGCGATTGAACAATGACTGGTCATATTCTGTGGACAATTGTCTGAAAGTTCTTCTCCACTCACACGGTCGGGGTAGCGCTTATAGTTGAGCCGGTTGACGCTTATCAATGACATTGCGTACTGTACATGGCGCAAGAGATAAGAGCCACGCGAAGGCATGTCGTCAAGGGATGTGCCCGTGCAGCAGAGAGCCGAACAGCCACCGTGCAGCGTGCATGCAAATCAAGTGCGGGAACGACCCAGGGGTGCGAGTCTTGAGTGGGATGTTTTGTCGCTTGAACAACAAACACGAGGCAGGTCTCTCTGATATCCGTGGCTCGTAAGCCATTCGGAGCAGGGAAATGCGGGCGCATGCTTCCAGATTGGAATTTTCCGAGTCCAGACAAATCGGAACAACTCTGACAGAAGGGGTTGAGAGGGTACAGAGGCCAGAGTCATTCAGCCATCAGCCATATCTGGTGGCTTGCGCTTCAGAAACCGCCAGACCCGTGGCTCTGTTACTGCCGCTGCCGCTAACATAGACGATACTCCAGGCAAGGTGGGGAAAGTTGAAGCTATGCGATGTTTACGGTCATCATTGAAGCGCAGTCATGCGTCTTCTTGTCGTGGGATGTTGTGAGAGGCTGCGGGCAAGCATTGCGCTTGGCTTCGCGCGGTCTCAAAGCTTCAACGCATGCGCAGTGCAAACCCATGCCGATGTGCAAGGATTGCAGATGTTGCGCAAACATCGATGATGAGCTGTGGTTCACGAGAAAGGAAGCTCCCGACGGTTGAGAGTTTGGTGGAGCCTCGCCGGCGTCCGGCAAGAAACGGAGATTTGGCGAGGGCAAGCCCACGTAGCAGAGAGGCATCACATCGTCAACACAACTCCGTCTTGACCCTCATGAGTCACGTCGAAAGTAAAAGAAATAGCAGAATAGATAACACACTTTTTCCCCACCAACCTCTGCCTATTCACGTTTCATTGTGTTGTCCTATTAGAAGAGGCAGCCGCATCCGCCGCGTATTCGAGCCTTCCTTCTTCAGGTCTTTGTTCGCCTCGGCGGCTTCCGACAATTCACGAAAGGATCGACTCTCGCGACTTGAAATCTTTTTTTCACATTTCCACCGTGTATCACCTTGCGCGCGTTCATCAGGAATCAGACCAATCTGGTGCAAGCAGAAACTTTGCTTCACACCCCCACGCCGTATCGATTGCGACTTCATCTAGTCACGCATATTGATCCGCTCGATCACGCACATAGACATCACCAGCACACCCCCGCGCTTTCGTCAGGGTCCTTGGACGCATTGACTCGAGGCGCAGGACTCTTCTGCCATCTGCGACATTACAGGCTGTGACACTCAGGACTTGGTTTTTAGACTTGCAGGATCCTCGAACCGGTGATTTCTTCATAGAAACTACTCCACCGAGCTAGCAAAGTACCGGCCAGCAAGGACCAACCTCGTGAAAGACGTCTCTTTGCTCCGCTTTGGACCGCGACTCGTTATATATACCAGACTTCCTCTCTCTCCCTTCTTCAGGTACTCTGGTCTACCCATCCACTTCGACGCCTCTTTAAACTCGGGGTCTACCCCAACTCTTCTTCCACTTGAGCTTTGGATCCGGATTATGAACTTCAAGAACGACTATTCTCATTGGCCCGCCGGACAGGAGCACATCAACCGCTGACCTGTTCTTCTTGACTCTATTCCATCAACACCACTTGCGAAGACTGCATCAAGCATTGTTTCGCACCAAACCACTTGTCTCGGAAGCCTGCTTCTTCTGTGTGCACCGCAGAGGCAGCAGCATACCGCACCAACTCGACGGCATCTAGAGCCGAGTCCGACCCCGCAGTCGGGATTTTCTACCATGATGGATCAGTCCATGGTTCTGCTGAACGCTCAGGTTCAATTTCTGGTACGTTTGCTCCTTCGTGTCTTTTGGGAACGCTCACTCTTGTACACGAGACTATGTACGTTGGACTCCTTTGTCTAGATTAGTGGATTCAGGAGTCTTTACTCTATATTTTCGAGATTTCGTACATCAGAATGGTCACATTGTTTTCTCGATATCAGTCACCCGTATCCATTCATACTAACCTCGACCCTCTTGTACAGGAAACCAAACTAGCAATCGTGCACATACCACTACATCTATATTCTCACTTCATACAGCCTATACTGCGTCTCCTGACGCTTTCAGACAGCACAGACGAGGTAGACGGATTGCCACGTAGGAAGTGGGCATACCCAAACGCCTTTACCAACATCTCGGTTACGACCATTGAGTGTTCAGTCGTCTGTCCACGTCCACTTGTCGACGACCTGTTCCGACCTCTAATAGAGAGGCTGGATGCAAAAGCAAAGCAAGCTGTTATCATCAGCAACGATGACTTTGTCGTGATACAAGTCGGAGGCGAAGGCATGGAAGCCGGACAACGAGTGCTGGACTTGACTGCACCACTTGCGCTTGCTGGAATGTGAGTTGCCCGACTGAACCCACGTTTGCTTCCCTCTGACGCAGCATGACAGTTCGATCTTCTTCATCACAAGCTACTACAGCGACTTCGTGCTCGTCCCTTACAACTCAAAGTCGACCGTCATTTCCGCACTGGAAGAACGCGGTTTCGCCTTTGAACCCGTGTCTAACGGACATGGCGCAAACATGACCAACGTCTCCTCACCCCTCCACTCACATAACCGCAACAGCAGCAGTTCCTCCTCCCTCGACCTGCAACCCCCAGGCACACCCCCACCAGCCACAGTCGCAGAATGGCAAACAAAGACCTTCTCCACACTCCACCGGAACGACATCTTACCTCTGGTGGACGAGGGCTTGGAGCTACGCACGTGTGCCGGCTACCGCAGCGACAGTCCAGACATCCACGACGCGATCCAACTAGGCATCTTCAAATGCCTCCTCACAAACCCTCGCTTCATGTCCATCACCCTCACCCAAACCGACACTGTATCCCTCACCCTCGACCAGTCTCTCTTGTGCAACTTCCCCTCCAAAGGCGAAGGCATACTTCTCCAAAACGACCAAACTTACTTTGCTATTGTGTTTGACTTACGCAAGCTTCCGGAAGAGAGTACGGGTATAATTTGTGGTGTTGCGGGCAGACTGCTGGAGAGGCTAGGAGACGAAGGACAAGGGGAGGGCGCGTTCAATATGAGTTATTTGTCCACCGCGAGGACGGGTAATGTGATTGTCAGGGAGGACGAGGTTGGGGAAGCATTGGAGGCGCTTTTGGAGGAAGAAGCTTTGAGTGTTGATAATTTGGATGGTGGGCATTGAAAGGAGAGAAAGGAGAAAGAATGTTGCGTGAGTGTTTGAGTGGTAGTAAAAACGAAAAAGTTCTTGTGTTTTCCGGCTTCGCTTTTCTTGTCTGTTTACTTTCTTACATTGTCGAAGCTTGCTCTGGCTTTTTTGGATTGGAGGCACTGTTCAGCATCTCATCTCGGCTGCATATCATGCATTAGACAATATATCATTTCGGGCTCTTGTCTTCTATATCCGATACCTTCACAGTCTGCCATCTTCATGTCTAGTGAGCTTCCTTCATCGTAGAATGACCAGCTTTGCTTCTTCAAATGACACTGTCTCTCTCGTAGATGTTGGTATGGATGTCAGTGCTCCAGGGAAATAGAATCTTGCTATACTTTGTGCTGTCTATCTGACTTTGAATGTGCCCACTACGATAAGATGGCTACTGGCAAGCCATGGAGATATCTTGCCATGTGTACAACCCTGACTGCTTCTATGATCTTCATTGAAAGCGAATGCTCTGGTTTTGTTGCTCTTGACAGCTGTCAAGGTATCGTGTGTAGAACGGGTTGAATCGTGGGTTGCATATAGCTCGAAGCCAAGATGAGTTTCGACAGTTCTGCTCTTACTTGATAGGCTCTGCGGAAGCTTGACCGACACGTAGTACACGAAGGACCGAGGTTTTACACCTGCTCGGATTCGTAGCTCACGTCGACAGATATTTCCTTGTAGCACGATTGGTCCGAAACGGCGCAAGGGAAAGGCTCGACTGTGCAGAGTATTGTAGCATGCGTGGACGTTCCAGTGCTCCGCTACATTCCCGATGTCTCCAGCGAACGGTGCTAGAGGCTACAATGCTATGGCCGTCGACCAAGTAGCTGCCCATAGCACGCCGTAGCAAGCTATGCTCATCCGGCGATGAACACAATGGCTCCGCCCTGATAAGGCTAGGATGCGCAAGAAAGGGTGCCATGTGTAGGAGACGCATGTCTCAATAGCAAAAGTCGCTCAACCAAAGGCTCGATCCATCTGCGAACCCATATCATTCCCAGACTCTTGTGGACGCAGCGCATCGGCATTGTCATCATCAACATCCAACAGACTGGCGTCTGGCTTTGTATCCGGCGGCGGTACTGTAGTGGCAGGCCTCAGAATTTTGGCATCGCTGTCCAACCAACCAGGGGCCTTTCTTCTCTTCTCGGCCAATTCGCGCTCGTTGATAGCATCGTGCCATTCGCGGATCTGCTTGCTGGCATCCGATGCAGCAGTGTCTAGTTGATCGCGGAGGGCCTTGTTCTGGGCGATGATTGTAGAGGGATGGGCTCGGAAGCCTGTGCCAGAAGTTACGTAGGCGGGAGGAGCGTTTGGGTCATCATTGTCCGTGTTGAGGATGGAGGGTGGTAGGGTGGAAGGTAGACTGGCGTAGTTGTGCGGTAGTGTTGGGGCCTTTGGGAGCGTGACGAAGGGGGAGACAGTTAGTGGGACTTGGGCCAGCAGGGCATTCTCTGTGAGCACATCCAAGTCAGTCGGGGATTGTCAAGCGGGTTGGACTAAGGTAGGGACTTGCGTTCGGAGGGCATGGCGGCGCTGGGTCGTGACGTCTAGGATTGGACGGTGAACATTTGACAGCGTGGACAGTCGAGGGTTGGCGTGGCAGGGCTTGAGTCTGAGCTTGAGCCTGAGCCTGAGCTTGACTTTGGGAACGCCGACCGTGCTCTTGCTCGTGCTCGTGCTCGTCTTGAGTCTCTTGACTCTTTGCTGACTCTGTTTGAGGCTTTGCTACCGACCCGTTTGCAGGTGCCACCTCGTTGTCGTGTGTCTCGGTCCGCTGGCTGAGCTTGGGGTATGCGAGATGAGCATGCGAGATAGCCGTCCGGCCCCGCATGCTGATCTTGGCGCCCTCGACCCTGAGTTCCTCGCGAGAAAGCCACCCGTCTTCGTGCCCTTCTGTCAGAGACCGGCACATGCTCCGCCCTTCAGTAAGCGACAACGGGACCTTTGGTGCCTCTCGAAACAGTCATGACGACGGTGGACCGCAAGAGAAAGTATGCCTCAGGTGCCCGACTCGACTCGACCAATCCTCTTCTTGCATCATGCAATCCAACAAGACCTCAATTTCTGTGCCGTGTCTGAGCCTTTGCTCCATGCAATTCCGACTTGGCTTCTGCCATGGTACGCCTTTCGCTTCGTCACTCGTGCAGCCGCATACATGTTCTCAAGCAAAGTCAAAAGTCCAAGGAAAATCACCTCTCAATCTTTTTGACTTTTGAATTCTCCGCAGAGACAATAATAGTCGGCGCTTTTGTAGAGACTCATGTGACGGCCGTGACAACCTATTGTTTCAGCTCAGGGGAGGTACTGTACACCTGCGACACGGATTGTATTGAACTGCTGACTGTTGATCTACACAATATGAGCTGTAAAGGATGGTCAAGTAGTATTGGGGAGGAATAGGGTCGCGTTGTTCCTCCGTGCCGTTGGAGGGTTGAAAGGGTGTGTTTGGGGGCTTACATGAATACTCGGTTCAATGGTTTCGACGGCGTTTGCGCTCCTCAACCGGGGATCTGCTAGAGGCTATCTCCTACGGGACAAGATCTGCTATTACAGCCAAACGAAAAGTACGCCGACGGTGTGAAGATCAATGAACGGAGATGCGGTCAGAACTCAAAGAGATTAGGAGGCTGAACTGTCTTTTTCTCATATGGGACAATAAACCGCAGAAGGAGCATGCACAGGCGCAGGGGAGAGTGATTGCGGACAGCTCAAGGTGTTAGACAATGTGCAAAGGACATGAGTCAGGTGAAATATTGTTCAATCAATTCTGAAAGTCTTGCACTGATAGCAAAGACATGGCTCCAAATGCTAAAGAAGGTCGACTAATATCGACATAACATGAAGAGGTGGTGAACACCCAAACGTCCGTCCCGCTTGAAATGATCATTTAGTAAACTCCTGCCTCTCAGAGGCCCGCCAGACCCAGTGATAGTGGTACACAATAAGAAAACGCCGTTCCATGAGGTCGTAATATCCAGTCACACTGCTTCTTTGAGCAGTGTGCTGTAAAGTAGAAATTGTCGTGACTTGGTCGAAGACCGAAGTATTTATGATGAAGAGGTGGAGTCGATGCTCATGCCGGAGGTCTCCTTGCGAAGACCGGTCATGTCGTGCTCTCCCGCAGGGGAGCCGCGACGACGGGCAGATGATGTGGCAAGCTCGAACTGCTGCTTGGTGTGCTCGTGCATGAGTCTCTGATATGAGAGACGAGCTGAGTCGGGGTCGTTGAGGTCGTAGTGCTGAGGGAACTCGTACTGAGGAGCAGTAGGCTCGGAGTAATCCTCAGCGATGTAGACTTGCTGGATCTCAGAAGGGGCGGCCATTGTGATTGATTTGGTGGTTGAGTGTGTAAAGTGTGGTAGAAGTGACTTGATTGTTTGAAGATTGATTTGCTTTGTGACTTGTATTATTGTTGAAGTTGAAGATCGGAGATGAGAATGGAAACTGCCAGGAGAACAAGGTCTCTTATATTCCAAACTCGAGTTAAGTAGTGAGAGCAGTTCTCCAGTCAGCAGAGACCGAAAGTATGACGGACCAGAGAAAGGATTGGATCAACGTCAGACCCTGCGCCTCTTGACCGTAGGCGTTGGTGCTAAGATCAGCATCGCAACGGCTGGCAAGGTTTGATACGCGCCAGCGAAACAGGTCTATTCCCGCGTCGGAATGTTTCGATAGGGTAGGGCCATGTCATGGAGGCGGGATGCTGCGAGTATCGAAAATTGTCATTGGATCGTACGTACCCGCAATTAGCTCATTGCCCTGTGTACAGCAGCAGGCCCGAGGGGGCTAGGCCACGACCAGAGAAGACCCTGTCTATCATGATGTAGCTGGCGAAATTGCCCGGTGGTTCTCTCATCACCGCGCGGGGGCGAATACGGGTCGTTCTGACTCTTCGGGTCTTTTGCTGCGAGGGAGTGAAATGGCAGAAACGACGTCGCGTGTCTCTCCTTCTCGCTTGGAGCACCACAACATCCTCTTTGTTTTGGGAGGTGGACTGCACAACGATCATCCCCACAAATCTGACATTGCAAGTGGAGAGTGAGCTCATTCCTCGGGTCGCGATGTACCATTCTAGACCCTGTTGAGCTCTTGTTGATCTTCCATTCGGGCATCTCACGAGTCGAGGTGTACGCCGCTGACCATTCTTCGTGACTTGCCCCGGCACGGCTTAAACACACTCAGTCTCGTAGCCACGGGTGACTGACTAAAAAGACGAAACACCCGTCCAGTCAAACCGCTTCCGCCGCCGCCACCGCCGTTCGCAGGGAGAGAGACGCCGAGTGTGCTGAATGACGTATCAGCCAGATTTCATTGTCGTTCTGCAGGCAGGGGCAGGCTGGGGACAACGATCTCACCCAATCTCGAAGCGTCTTCACGCTGGGTCTCTTCTGACGTCGCTCGAACCATTCTCTCGGGAGAATTGCTAGAAGACATGCGACGTGGATGCACAGACTAGCGCCCTATGATGTTGTTTGCCTCTGTATTACTTTTGTGCTGCACTCCACTATCGACCTCATCCTCCTACTTTTATGGTGTGGGGAGAATCTGACATCAGACATCAGCAGAAGATCCTGGCGATCACCTATCTATTACCCCGTTCAGCCATCTCTATAGGCACAAAGGGTTGGACGTAGCGAAGCATGAGGCACGCACTCCGTAATGCCTCGTCATAACACTTGGTCCTTTTAATCCCAGAACTGCTTGTTCTCTATTCTCGACCCGTCCGAGCCAGTCATTCTTCTTGGAATATAAGATCTCCCTTCGTCATTGGCTCCTCGATTAGAAAGTACACGGGTAGCAGTTGACATCGATCACCATTGCTGGCCTACATCTGTACTCTTGTACGCATGTCCACCTACTTGTATGCTTTTGATGCGGTTCATGCACGTCTTCAATGTAGACGAGCCGCAACTAGGGCAGCTCGGGTTCCTGGATTCATTAATTCCCGACCGTAGGATGGAGACCAACGTATCCCACGGTTCCCAGCCTTGTCAGACGAGAGTGCTGATCCAGCCTGGATTCTAGCCTCCAAGAAAGGTGAGGAGTTCGTCGGACATGGTCGTCATGCCCATCAATTTCTCAACATACGTATGCGTCTCAACGACCACCGTCATGTGAGTCGAGAAATCAGAGGATGCCCTGGACATCGACCAGAGCCATCGACCCATCGTGCAGTTCTTTGGTCCTTCCGTGTGTTGACATGTCATTCTATCCACTCAGTGGCACCCCTTGACTGTCCAATACTGCGATGCACCCGATGCTTTTCGCATTCATACGACTCGATATCATTGCCTAATTCTGCTTGCTCGGGCGCAATCTTGATTCTCGAGACCATCGACTTCGACCCCAAGCGAATTTGTGCCACTAGAGGGTCATCTTCGTCATATGAATCCTGACTTCTCCAGGGAAGCGTCACATCTGGTCGTCTATCCACCACATCGCAATCATCGTCGCTTCCAATCTTCGATGCACCTGGTACGTCTATGATCTCGACGCGCAACTCTCACTAGTATCATGACATCGGAGCCGCACCCGGACTAATACCCGATGACTTTTACTGTCCACGATCATTGTTTCTGTAACCCATCGCTCCCTTGCGGTTCTCACGTCGTGACACGACTTTCAAACATGAGACATGGCAACACGTTCGTCGCCAAAGTCATGCGAGCTCTTCAACCTTATGACGGCGCTTACAGTGGCTCCGTCATCGTGCATGCTACCAGTCCGTTCCACAAACGTGTGACATGCTGCTTGAAGTCCGCTTCCTAAACCACGCATCGACGTTGCCTTGACGGTCCTCTTGCCTCGATGCTTTGTTATGAGGATGAACTGCCTTGCCTCCAATGGACGTGTCGACCCCCCATGACCTACCTAACGTGATCACAAGCATTTGTTACATGAATAGAAGCGCGCCAGGTATGATTGTCAGGTCAATCAGTATTTTGATTGATAATTCACCATGGTGATGCGTGTCGTGAAATAATTTCGAAAAGCTCGTTTCCCCAGACAGCAAATTAATCTGATAAGAGAAGAAAAAACAAACATATCCCAAGTCATGTGCTATGCTATGAAATCACACGGGGCCATCGCGCAAACAGTGGACACTCCTACAATGTTGGACGTGGATCCGTAGTTGCAAGAAATCAACAGAAATGACGAAAGGCCGAACAGCAAAAGCTGCGTCATTCGCCACTGTCGCGATGATCGTGAAATTCCAAAGCATGTCCCTGACTGACGACCAAATGTTTGTAGACGGACAAAGACGTAGAAAAGACGGGCTGGTTGCTGACATTTTGGCTTTGTTGGGAAGATGTGACGAGTTGTTCAAAGCGCCAGTAGAAAGATCAGCAAGATGATCAGGACTACAATCAGAACAGCGATGCAACAGCTCGAGTACGTATCTAAGCAGCGTCATGTCAGTAAACTGTCACACGACTGGAGAATGACGAGGGAAAAGGGGGGAAAGAGAATAGTGCAAACAAACCTTCGTTTTTCCTGATGACCCAGCCAATCTTCTTGATGCCATTTTGAAGTTTCCCTCCGACACGATCGGCGATATTGTCAACATCATCGAGCAAATCTGCTTGTTCCTCGAGTTCGCGACCCATGGTGTCTGCTTGTTGTCGCAGCGTGCCCACAGTCTTGAAGACATCGTCCAAGGCCTCATCTTGCTGCTGCATAATCTCCTCTTGCCTCTGCTGCTCAAACTGTGCATAGTCCCCATCACCCATAGCATCCTCATCTTCACTGTCAAAAGCGCTAGGATGAGGTAGTGCTTCTTTGCCCTTCCCCTTTCCGTGTATTTGTGCCTGCTCGACTGTCTTTGCGAGTTCTGTGTGCATGTCTTCGATCTCGGCGCCTACATCTTCGACGAGCCTTCGCCGTCTTTCTACTTCGTCGATTTCCAAGCCATAGCGGTAGGGGTCGTGTTCGACTGCTTTTACGCTGTCGACGAGATCGCGGAGGTCGGCGCCGAGGTCTGTGAGGGTGGATTCGAGTTCGGTGCGTGCTTCGACGAGTTCAGGGGATGTTGCGGAAGATGCAGAGGAGCGGATTCGGATGTAGCTGTTGAAGAGTGGTCGCGTGGTGTTTAGTAGCGATAGCACGTCACTATAAACCACTGTCAGTCAGACTGAATGCACTATTCGATGCGGTGAGTCGCATCGGGGAGCTCAACATACGCCTGGACTTGCACAAAGGGGTCTTCGGATGCCATGATGTGAAATGTATGTTGATTCTAACATGCGGCCCGCCTATGCCGCAATGACAATCTAGCTCATTGTTCGGAGTGGAAGGTCTTTCGGAAAGGCTTCACGATTGTTGTTGATTTGCCTGGAAGTCGCTTTCCCCCAGGAACAGCTGCGTCGTTGGCGCTACACATGGCCGTCGGCTTTTAGACGCGGTCTTTAGACTTTGAGCCGCATTTCTTTCCATTTTCTCCAGCCAAATTATTTTATACATTTGCATACACAGACAATCTGGAAGGAGGTATTGAACCCCGCTCCTACAACCTCGCATCATTCCCCAGATATCATCATCTTGTCTGTACGACTGATTACATACAACAATGGGTCCGGAAAGTGCTCTGCCGTGCTCGCCAGAGTTTGAGAGCTCAGAGCAATATGTCGAATCACTACTGGACTTTATTGGATCGTCAGAACTATTACACACTCTTTGCGGTGGTGTTCATGTTTTGGACTTCTTCACAAGAAAGCCGGATCTATATTCTTTGGTCATAGCTCCGGAATGGCGATCTTTCTTCAAAGAGCATGACATAATGGACATCCTGGATCTACTCATGCGAGAGGACTTGGGAAAATTCAGCCAGCAAGCAGATTTTTGGAGAGAAGGTCCAGTACCGCCGGAAAGTTTATTACGATACATCAAGCAAATCAGGAAACTATCTTTGCGACGTGAGCATACACCTATTCACAGAAAGGATGAACACGGAGCAAATGGACCCAAGACTTCACATACTCTGGCACGACAAGTTGCAGTTGGAATGAATATCAAAAAAATCCACGAAGTTGATAATCTCTGTCGTTACTTGGATAAATTGACCACTGAGTACGCCGAATCTAGACATTCTGAACTCACACATCTGGTCGATTTTGGAGCTGGACAGAATTACTTGGGCAGAGCGCTGGCGTCAGAACCCTACAACAAGAATGTGATTGCTTTGGAGAGCCGCGCCCACAATATCGAAGGAGCGAGGAACTGGGATGTGCTTGCCAAACTAGCCCCAAAACAACAGATTATGAGGAATAAGAAAGAATGGAGAATCCAACAACAAGCAATGGCGGCCGAGCAAGGTATCTCGGAGAAGGAACTGCAAAAATTGGATCTCAAAGGAGAAAGAGAGTCCCAAGCAGGAGTACCTGCCGAAGAAGAAACCGCACAGGCGACACTGAAAATCTCGAACTCAGGAGTCGGAAGCATCCAATACGTCGAGCACTACATCAAGGATGGTGATCTTTCGAAAGTAGTACCACAAATCGTTGATCAAGACGCTGTCCGCGAGAAGGTCAGCGATGACATTACAGCAACCAGATCGGAAGCACCCACCTCCAAACAAATTCCCGACAACTTCATCGAAGGAAACCTACAGATCGACGACTCAATCAAAGCACAAGACCCGAGACTCCTAGTAATCTCACTCCATAGCTGTGGTAATCTGGTCCACCACGGCATCCGCTCTCTTCTTCTTAATCCGTCTGTCTCAGCCGTCGCGCTAGTTGGATGTTGCTATAACCTCATATCTGAACGTCTTGGCCCTCCAACCTACAAGATTCCATCCCTTCGAACCGATCACCCACGTCTCGCCGAAACAGCCGCAGCCTGTGATCCTCACGGGTTCCCAATGTCTTCACGTCTCTGCAATGAAGACACAACCACAGGAAAAGGTCTTCGTCTAAACATCACTGCCCGCATGATGGCTGTGCAGGCACCGCAGAATTGGGGAAAGAAAGATAGTGAATCCTTCTTCAAGCGACACTTCTATCGTGCTCTACTGCAGAGGATTTTCATGGATAAAAGCATCATTCAAGCGCCCGAACCTGTCGATGTGGAAAACAATAATGGCAGTCCACTGGGCTGGTCAGCTGGTGGTGGCACTGCGCCCATCATCCTTGGCTCCTTGCGAAAATCTTGCTATGTGTCTTTCGTCGCATATGTCCGCGGTGCGTTGGAAAAACTTGTCAACGACCCTGAGCGTGGAGACTTGTTCAAAGAGAGAATGGCAATCATGACCGATGAAGAAATTAACAACTATGAGGAAACATTTGCCGAGAGAGGCAAGGAGTTGAGTGTAGTGTGGAGTTTGATGGCTTTCAGCGCTGGTGTAATTGAAGCTGCTATTGTGGTCGATAGATGGTTGTTCCTCAAGGAGCAGGACGAGGTTGCTGATGCTTGGGTTGAGCCTGTGTTTGAATTCAAGCACAGTCCGAGGAACTTGATTGTGGTGGGCATCAAAAAGTAGGAGGTTGGTTACTCTTCATTCGTCCCAACCTGCGATCGCTCCAAGTTGGGGGCGGTAAGATCAAGATGATAGGTTGATATCAGACACCTTTGTTGGGAACGGCTGCCGAGCCACCATGTCCCCTCGTCATGATCTTTTGTCATGATCTTCGACCAATATGACTCATCATGCTGCTTTGTCATGTTCCAGCGATCATGAAAACACATCATGTTCGTTCGCTTGCCAAACAATCTTCTGATATCTGCCTGTCCATACTGACCCCTGCATCTGCTACAGCCATCTGAGAAGTCAGCATCCTTGCATCATTTTGGTGACAGTGGCATCTCATAGTAAGTCCATGCAGCAATGCAGATGTCTAGGACAGTGAAATCTGTAAACGGGTTTCTCTCGAGTGCAAAATGTGCCTATAAATCCTTGCCATCACACGTGCCGGACAAGGATTGCGACTCACACTGTCATTCGTTTCGATTGCCCTTTCTCGAACAACTGCTTCCTGTCAGCGAATGGGGACTCGGCCTGTGAATTGGTGAGATCGATCCTTCCTGAGGATACTTTTTCGTACTTGCCAAGGCAACATCGCTTGTTGCGTCGTCAGCTCTTTCCAAATCCAAGACACCAAAGCAGGAAAACTCGCTTAGCAAACCAGATTTCTTGGGCACAATCCGTACGCGGGTACAGACCCGCCGACGATTATAGTAAGAGGCAGAAGTTGTTGCGAGTACATCAGACTCAGTGCGGAGAGAATTAGATGTAAGTCTTGAATGTATATTTTTCATTCGTGCTATTGCCAGCAAGCCCAATAAACCCCCCGGATAGGGGGAGTGTATATAACCGTATTTCCACATCCGTGAGATGGGGGTATCATTAAAAAAAGAAGAAAAGGCAGAGTATTAACACCAAAAGCAGATGTACAAGATATACGAGAGGTACAGATTGTGCATCTCAGTGCCGCGAGGCCTCCAGATGACAGGAGAAAAAAGACATGACAACCATCTCAGACCTCAGCTATGTTGATGCACTTAGAGGAGGACAGCGAAACCAAGAGCGGCAGCAGCGGCGGCGGCACCGGACATCATGTTGTTGGAGACGGCAGCTCCGGTAAAGGCGGAGGGCTTGCCGCTGGCAACACCAGTGCCGGAAGCGTGGCCGGAGATGGTGGAGGTGGCGACAGTGCCGTTGTTGTAAGGGGCAGTGACAGCAGGAGCGGTGGCAACGGGAGCAGTGGGGACAGCAGGGGTGCTTGTGCGGGTCAAAGTGCAGGAGCTGATACATGTCAGTAACCACGAATTTGCACAGAAACGCGAGTTATCTTACCAGTCCTCAATGGTAAGAGTGGTGGCAGCGGTGACAGTGATGGTGTGGGAACCAGCAGTGACAACGGTAGCGGCAGGGCAGTAAGTGGTCAAGCTAGAGCAGATACAATTAGTAATGTTCTTTGTGATACTAAGACCTTATAGGTTCCTAGGCTTCATAGTACTTACTGGGTAACGACCTCAGTGACGTAGACGGGGGCAGCAGGGGCAGTGGTGTTAAGAGCCATGGCAGAGGCAGAGGCGGCAAAGGCAGCGATGGCGGCGATGGTGAACTGCATTTTGATGGTTTTGGGTGGTGGTGGTGGTGGTTTGGGGAAAAGGTGAGTGATTATATTATTGGGTTGGTTTGCTGAAGCGAGTGTGAGACCGGAGTCGAAGTTGGATTGATGTATTAGCGAATGTAGTGGATGGAGAAGAAAAGCATTAACCAGAGGATAGGTCGAGTCCTTATATACCAGAGTTGCCATGGTCAAGTGTTTGTTCGCACTGACCCTTGGCGTAAGCCTCTCACCTTAGACCGGCTCCTCCGCTAATCGTTAGTGCCCACGCCCGCACCCAGCGAAATATGCAGAAAAAGCCCTGAGATTGGAGAGGCAGAGTCGGTCTCAGCTCAGATTGGATCTAGGTTCTTGAATTCGCCCGGCCGTTGCTGTCAACGAGCCTTCTGCGATAAGTCCCAGCAACGACTTCTCAACCGTGAGAACGTCCGGCAGTATCGCTATCGCAAAATGTACTTTTCCACTGCAACTTTGCGTCTTCACGGCAAGCAGCAGGAGACCATGATCGAATAACACCCAGGGATCCATGGCCAGACTTCCCCGTGTCCACGACTCGGAGTGGCGGCAGCCATGTGCACGATGCAATTTCCCACATCCCCAATGCGGGCCGTCGACAGTCGTATCCTTCCAGCCAGTGGCTGTGTCCTTGAATTAATGGTGAGGAACATGTTAGCGCAATCACCAACGGACTATTGACTCTAAAAATTGCCACTGTTCACAGCCCCAGCTGCCATGTCCGCTTGCGCTGTGTCTCTCCGAGTAATTTTGGTTATTCTTGGGTGGTTAAACTTCGCCGTTGAGCGCCACCCTTTTTCGCTTTCAATGTCTTGGTGTAGGAAACTGCAAGGACAACAAGGGTTCCTGCATAAGCTCGAAGCATGGCCAAATGACAAGCAACTTCCCGAGCGGCCCATCAGATACGGAGCCTCGACTCCTCGAGTAGGTATCTAGCTGAGGCCACATGCGGGAGGTCAATGGATTGTCGCTCAATTCACCAGGTAGTATTCGCCGATGTACAACTGAGACACGTCCTCTTCGGTTTTTGAAGAAGCAGGCCCAACAAGCTAGAGGGCTGAAAACTTAGCATCGTGTGAGCCATGCGCATAGGCGCCAGTGAATGGCGTAAGCGACAGCAGTCCAGTCAAGATGAGCGATGGGCGCTCTCCAGGAAGGCTGTGAGTCTGCCAAAGCTGCGTCCAGTTCTTCGCCTGAAGTATTTGCCTGCTTCGTGCCTTGAGAATACCTAGCAAGATGTAACCTGCGTCAGCTGGTCAGTCACAGGGCCTGAGGCAACCATTATTGAACGTTTGAGACCACGACTCAAAGGCTGTTAGGGCACGCCGCAGGCTCATCGCAATTTGCATATCGACGAGAGTGGTGGTTGGTGCTACTTTCGGCATCTCTTGCCTCAATATCTCTCGTCTTCACTTGAGCTTTTGCATGTATGCAGCCTTTGTTGAACGGGGATCACCGCTGAGGGGGAGACTGGGAGGGAGACAGGGACGAACGCTTGTGGGTGTTGCTGTCCGAACCGAGCTCTGCACATCCCCCACATGCAGGAAATTAATCCTGGTTCAAGGCTGGTCTATGCGCTCACTGGTGTTGTGGTTTAGATGATGGCTCTAGAAGACAAGCACATGGTTGGGGCCAGCGTACGAATGTCTTGACTGGCAGTGATTCGCTATCCCCATCAGCCGCTCCAATCTCTTGATCACAGCACACAGAGCCCTTTGACAGAACGATCATGCGATAAAGTCGCCGAGGAAAGAGGAAAGGTATCTAATAATTGGCGCTCCTTTGCCAATGCCTCATCTCGGCTGCCATTTTCAGTGCTGTCGTCGCGATTTGACCCGCCTGTCATGAAACTTCGTGTAACTCATTTCGTTATGCCAGCCAAACGCACTCTATTCGTATTGTTGGCAATAACAGCAAAACAGATGTTTTCTGCCACGGTGGCAGGCTGATCTCCTGCCTTCTTTCATTCGTGACACGCGACAAGGAGAGAAGGTCTGATGACCTTGACGATCCTGAAAATCTTCACAAACAGTCTCTTGAGTTGACCGCACCGATGTCCATCCCTTGACAACCCGTCACGACTTGCAAGCTGAATCTCGATGCCCTTCTCTGTTTGTCGACACAGCTTCGACTGATGCTAGATAAGAGAGAAGCGGCTGGATGGGAACAAAGCTCATTGCGCCTGGCAACAGGAGCATCTTTCCAAACATAGGAAGTTCAGTGCTGATGAATTGTTCTTACATGCATGCACTAACTATCGGTCGTCATTGAGTCGAGCCGTCTTCTTCAAGAACGAGTGTCGATGGTCATAACCCGACCGATCCTCCGCACGCACCCGCGTCGATCAACAAGCCGGGAATCACAAGTCGAGTCGGGTTCGAGCTCATCCCAAACGTCAATACTTACCGATTTCGGACCGGATTCACAGACATCGACGAAGTTGTTTCATGGTCATTCCGATGTATACGAACACCAAACCACGTGAGTCAATGTTGACAGCAAAGTCGGTGAAGAAGAGTCGATTGAAACAATTTTCACAGCCACACCTTGCGACTACCGAATGAGGAAAGATCGAAGGAAGATCTCTTCATTTTTCCACGATGACTTCGAACGTCAAAGCCGTCCTGTTCCCGCCAGTTAAGGTTGTTCGATGTCAGTAAAGTTTGCGATCTCGCCGACATTTCTGCGCATCCACACATATCGGTCGCCTGTCGTGTACGACTCGAGTTTGGAGATGGCGGCTCCGTCGGAACGAGTTACTCCTATACGAACACGTTCGAGCTTGTTGCGTTCATGCACGGCTGGGAGAGGTGTAAAGAGTGACGCGGATATGAATAGGAGAGAAAATTCTCAAACGAAAGATTCCCGTTCGTACCCGTTGGAGAACCATAGGATGATGTTGGATGACTTCCATCCGGCCATCGCTGCAGACAATCTAAGACTGCGATTTCGATGCTTGCCACCTCCTGAAGTCCCAAATTCCAACGTTTCAGGAGTGCTTGCCTGGATTGTCGCGATGTATGATGCTGTAGACTTTCGAGATGTCGTGCATGTCCATCGAAAGATACGCTGGATCAACACATACCCTTTCGAACGAGACTTCGTGATACTCATACCATGTCTGCTAGCAGCAGTCACAGGTTTTGCTCACGCACTTTGGAAAAGAGAAAGACAGAGTAATGTGAGAGTAAAGATGATACTGATACAATAAGAAATATGCGCGCTGCTAGGGGGGTATATACTGTCGTGGATCAAACGCCTCAAGCGCCTGCTGTACAATAAAATCACAAATCTGTCGTAAATGTTCGTGTTCTCATAGTTCTTGGAGCATGGCCGAGCATATCCAGAACATTTTACAGACCAAGGAAAAGTTCCGAAACATGGTGGCATCGCCTGACCACCTTACACACGGAGATTCGATGCAATGAGCTCTGCATCCTCTGCGTGAGAGCTGTGTCGTCGTCTTTTTTGTTCCTTGAGCTCATGCTCGACGTCCATCAATCGTGTTGCGACCCATGATCTCATTCTAGGGTCGTTCTTGACAGCGTCACAATTTATCAAGTCGGTAAGAGTATTCTTGATTCGGGAGGAGATGTCGGCAAGCTTGACCTCATCAATGGTCAATGGTGGTGGTGCTGAGGGTTCTTCTGGAATAGATGTGATGCTCGTCCTGTTTGGTGACGTTGGTGGTGAAAGCGAGCTTCGGCGAGAGCCCAGCGAGGATGATCGAGAGTGTCTCCTCATGCCAGAGGGTGGAGTTTGTTTCGTTGAGAACGAGAATGCGGGTGAGGGCGATGCGAAGGATGAGGAAGGAGATGCAGATGCTGAAGGCGAGCTACTCGAGGGACTGCTGGACGAGCTTGAGCAGTTTGAGTCGATCGATAGCCGACGGCGAACATTGGTCTGCTGAGAGTGCAGAATCATGTAGGTTTGAATGAGTTGAGACTGGAGTCTTGTTAGCCACAATTGGTATACAGATTCATCAAGGTGAATTTACTTTTTCGGGAGCTGTGGAAGACATTGCTCTGGCTTTAGATCGATGATGAGATGATGGTTGAAAGAAGACCGGCTTCAATCAAGTTGATATAATGCGCTGCGTCGCCGATGGTTGATGTGGAGATGGAAGGAATGCGAATGTCAGGGGAAAGCAGAAGGATTGGTATGATAGACGATGGCAACGTCTCAGATAAGAAGATGATGTAGGATGAAGAAAGTTGGAGGATAAGGTGCACGAATGAATATATGTACAGTATTTGTCCCAAAGGCTATAATTGCACAATGTTTACGAAGGAGATTAGAGTTGGTTATCGTGCAGCGAAACCCACACCTTCTTGACTAGAAACACATGTCGTGGATCTCACAAAGCCCAAAGATCGTGGAATGCAGGAGTGGAACTGAAGATACGCGTAGACGGGAGTCGCTGGAAGCAGGTGACGTGCCTGCTGATCGGCAGCCATCTTGGTCCTTGGAAGTTGATTTCTGTGTAAACTCTGACGAAAGTGGGTCTGTCTTGCAGCGAAAAGAGGTCAGAAATCGATGCGATAGGCGCGCGTCCAACGAGTAAGCTCAGGAAGGGTTCGGATGGTTCAAAGTTACTCGGGGGCGATGCTCGCTCCCGATCGCGCGATGTCAATACAACCTTCTGATCCATCGCATGATGAGAGGCTCTGCTGAGCGAGCCAATGATCGGGGTCGTTGCAGATCATGCCAAACCATGTTTTGGATGCTCAGCTTTGTGGGGCACGACAGCCACATTTGTTGGCAAAACTTGGCCGCCACGTTTGCATTGTGGCATCACCTTGTCTATCTTTACTCATAATTGGTTGAGCGAGTACGCACGCGCTCCGTTTCACACCTCATTTCAATTGTCGTTATCCTACCCTCCACGACAAGTTTGGTATCTCACTTGGCCGGAGTACAAGAGAACTCTGGTGTTGATGACGTCGCAATGTATCAGCGTTTTCCTCGTTTCTCGTTTCGGTGAGTCCTCGTCTTACAGAGAGGGTGCGATTCAAGATTGCAGTGCACACAATCTTGATACACTGCATCATTCTTCTACCATGGCGCATGAACGAAAGTGAAGCAACAGCCGGTTGCGGTGGGGGACGGAGAAGCAATTCGATAGTCTAATCTTACAAGATCGTAGTCAAATCGTCGCAGAGCAGAAGCAGCGACACCTCGCAGCTACAGCATCGGATCGTTGCCGAGTCCCGATAACCACCACCACTTCAGCCACATTCTACCTCCTGCATGACCCGTTGCACTCGGCCCAAGCAATATTCCACACGGAATTTAGAAGGTTTGATCGCTTGGGCTTCTACACAAGGCTGACACTAGTGACTAGAGTCAAGATGGCTCTGACAGCAATGCGCGGATTATGAACATGGTCTCAAAGATACCCT
Source organism: Aureobasidium subglaciale EXF-2481 (assembly GCF_000721755.1). Lineage (NCBI taxonomy): Eukaryota > Fungi > Ascomycota > Dothideomycetes > Dothideales > Saccotheciaceae > Aureobasidium > Aureobasidium subglaciale. Next base: position 131,833 of record NW_013566984.1, on the reverse strand, counting down.
CGGCATCGACCTTACAACTCCGAGTATATCGTCATGCGAGGTCTGCAATATCAATAGCATGAATGACACCCAGAGGCGCGAGGACCCTCTGAAAGTACTGTGCTTTTTCAGTGGCCAATATCCTTTACGAAGCGATCACGCTCATTGCATCTCCGTCGAACCCGACGCTCTATCGAAAGGTATTCATGTATTGCTACATTTACGAGAGCGAACAAAGTTGGCTTGGCATTCGAGTTCTCACATGAGATCACACATCACCTCATCCACGCCGTTCCGGTACCAGTATGCTAACGACTATCAATTGACATTCCTGAGAAGCGCTTGAAGCATGCCGTTCGTTCTCTGGGACTTGCGCGTCCAATCGCATCCTTGCCAGGCGCGGCATACCGGTGCCTTCCTGGTCGATCGCATGGTATCCTGCCCAAGTCGCGAGCGCCCAAACTCGAGAAGCATATTTGCCATGTTATCCGGGTACATGCTTGAGGACTTGATCCTTCTCAGGGTATGCTTTTACTTCATGAGGATCAAAGAACCCTTGTACCGGCAGAGACAGAAGCTGGGGCTTGGGACTAGGAAGATCACAAGTTCTTACCTCACACCAGGTCATGCCATCGTTGAACGTGATCTAAACTGATATGCGCTGTTCTCGACTGTCTCGCAGACAGCACATCACGCTTCTTCGCCCTTCGAGCTTTACCAACACTGCTAAAGATCTCGATCGCTTTCGCCATTTCAATGAGAAGAACGAAGAGCGACCGCTAATAATTCAGGGGTAGACTGGGTTGTGAGACAGATGTTGGCATCCAATATGAGTTATGCCAAGTGGTTTCGTGATGAGAAGGAAAAGCAAAAACCACACGGCGGGCGTGTGCTAAACTTCCCCACACTCACCAATCAAAATCAACGGAGCATAAAACGTACCGACAGCGTACTGGCATCAACTCTAAAACTGAAAGACCTCTCACGATCAACTGTGGGCCGCGCCGTACGTACGGAACAACACGCACCTTCTTGCAATTGGCGCCGTTGAAGCTGTGCACTCTGCCTCCATCGACACGATATGCCTAAGTTGCGGGTTGGAAGCTGTCGCTGATAAGCGTTTTCGATCACACGGTTGTCAAAGTTAGCGACCAATGACTTAACGAATTCTGAGTTTGCTCCAAAGACAAGTGTCTCCAGAAGAATCTCGCTCAGGGGTTTGAGGAAGTTCTGTTCGTTGGTTCAAATCCTAACAGTTTGACCAAAAGCTCGAACTTTGCATGAAGGTGTTCGACCGCATGACCTACGATTGAGCGCTTCAATTTATAGATCATGAAGACGACTTCGGACCTGTCGCGCAACGTTCTTGAGACGCGAAGCCTAAGGTCGAAGATTGAGGCTTGAGGTTCGTCGCAGAGCACACCTACTCCGCTCATCCTCACCTTGATGGACAGATCTAAACATAGAGTATGCGACGCAGGATCAACGTCCCCAAGTCCTCAAGTGCAGAACCTGATCACGCGGACAGCCTTTTGTACACAATCATTGTGCTCAATCGATATATGCAACCACAATCACCCCCCAATGCATTTCCGCACAATTGTTAACGCGGCCTTTCTCCTTGAAATTACCTGCTGAGAGGGGCCCCCTGTCCCTGATTTCGAGTTACCCTCAAGGCATTTTGCACGGATCTGTATGTACTCATATCTGTTTTACCTCCTGTATGCAAGCCTGGTCTGATTCATCTGCTTGATTCGCCATCCTTCGCGTGGAGTGTGGTGTGGCTTGGATTCAACGTCGGGACAACAAGCGGCATGCAAACAGTAGACCAGCCTAGCAACTCCAAGAATCCTTGCATCAATCGGATAAAGTGTTGGTAATCGTCCCTTCTGTCCAAAATCATACTCACTATCGTCCTGTCCTATTTGGAGTTTCAGTCGTGGTTCTCTTACATGGTTGTGGAAGAATCGAGGACACTGGATTATGTAAGCACTGGGAGATTAAGCTTTTTCCCTGGCTCGCGTTGAGGTCATCGTCCAGAAGAAAAATAATTGTTCCAGACCAAAGGCTCTATCAGAATACATTCTGCTTTTACATGAGACGTGCAATACTATTTCGTCAGCCATCCCGCTTAACTTTCACCTCCTCATCACTTCTGGCAAGACTCATTTTCGACACATCAATTTGCAATTTTGGGACGCTTCACTCATCACATCAAAGCGCTCACTTACCACATTCAAATCGAACCTTTCGCATCATGAGCTCAAACCACATCACCGCCGAGGTCCGGGCGCAAGGAGAGAAGGTCCCACAGACCCAGATACTTCCAATAGATCCAACAAAATTGGGGCGTTTCTCAGACAGATCTACAAATTCGGGAATGCCTCTGGAAGACTGGGATCTGGAATTGGACACATCAACACAAGACGGAAAGAACCTACAGCTAGCGGCCTCACATCTCAAATGCTCAGACATTCCAGTCGCATTTCCGACAGAGACAGTATATGGACTCGGGGCCGACGCAACTCGCAGTGCAGCAGTCAAGGGTATCTACCAGGCCAAGCAGAGACCATCTGACAATCCTCTGATCGTACATATCGCATCACTTAAACAATTGCGACGGCTGCTGTCTACGTCTAGCTCATCGCCTGAAGTCGACCCTATCCCACAAGTATACCATGCACTGATTCAACGTTTCTGGCCTGGACCGATCACCATCATTCTGCCAGTGCCAGAGAACTCTGAATTGGCTCTAGAGGTCACAGCGGGACTGCGCACTTTCGGCGCCAGGATGCCTCGTGATTTGCTCGCACTGGCATTGATAAAGACTGCGGATGTGCCCGTAGCAGCACCATCGGCGAACGCTTCAACGAAACCATCACCCACAGCAGCGGAACATGTACGATACGATCTGGATGGCCGCATTGAGCTGATTGTAGATGGCGGCCCTTGCGACGTTGGCGTTGAAAGCACAGTGGTAGACGGATTAAGTTCCCCTCCGGCAGTGCTCAGACCTGGTGGCATAGGAATCGATTCGATCAAAACAGTACCTGGTTGGGAGAACACGGTGGTAGGCTACCACGATATTTCATTGAAAGGAGATGCCGCGCCGAGGGCCCCGGGTATGAAGTATCGACATTACTCACCAAAAGCACCTGTCATGTTGGTGGAAGCTACAGGAGGCACGCAACCTTCTTCTTCAGATCTAGCACGTCAACTAGGCGTAAAAGGTAGTCTGGGGTTTGTCAGGACGAAGAAGTGGCAGACAATGTTGGAAGGTGACAAAGAGAGTGGTGCCAAGGATGAGGTGGCGGGTAGACTGGGTTCACTGGAGCCACCTCCGATAGGCGCTGGTTCCTCCGCCTCACCTCTCGAAGTCATGCTGCAAGAAACCTCTCATCACCAGAAGCAGTTACATGCGGAGGAAGTTCAACTCGAAGATGTTGGTAGAAGCTTCACTGTGTGGGACATGTGCATTGGGCCGGACACTGCGAGCGTGGCGCGTGGCCTCTTCTCAGCATTGAGGGAACTGGATCGCAAGAATGTGGATGCAATTGTGGTTGAGGGCATTGATGACGAGGAAGGCGATATTGCGGCGGCTGTCATGAACAGATTGCGCAAGGCGGCCGAGGTCAAAGTCGTGCAGCTTTAAAGTCCTGCGGCGGACCAGGATCGAAATTGGAGATTGCCATGCTGACGCATAGTATTCGGAGTGAATTCCGAATCAGAAACTGGAGTAGCCGACTACAATCCCTCTCAGTTGTCGTTACAGGCCACCCAAATAATATATCTACCAAGAATAAAACATTCCTAACAGAGCCATACACTTGTCGCATGAGTCTTTGACTTCAGGAGCGTTACCGGGTCACTATTGCTATATCGTGCTCCATTGATTGCCGTAGCACATCTCGATCAGATCCGATGGTGATACTAGTGCCCCGAAGATACATATCTGCTGGTGTCTAGCAAGAGTCTCCAGCGTTTGACAACTCCGAGATATCGTTCTCGACGTACATAACTGAATGTGGCACGATAGAGACGACTCTTCCAAGATGCAAGAGAAAAGGATTGTTCCATCAAGCAAAGTGACGAAGTGTTCCCGAGGGATGGAAACGTTAGCAAACGCACAACTCATGCCTCGACTGGATGGCAAACCCCTGATGTACTTGACGCCGGCTGCGCATGCCTTTTGGAAGCCCTATTCTCGACCGGCGGGACCAACTCCGCCGGGTTTGGGCGTCGGGCGACCACGCATTACGCGGGATCCAGCACGGCCTGTCCCTTGTGCCCAGTCAAGCAGCTCAAGGACTGAGGTTATGAACGGAGTCTGGGCCGGATGACACTACCTGTGCTTGACAGGACGAATCAGCTTGGGCTGAGTGGCCCCTATGTGCGGCTATGGTCTCTGCAGGCGTAAAGCTAGTGCCGGATGTCAAAGACAGCGACCTCATGTGGCAGAGGTGTTGCGGACCAGACTCCATCAGCCATTCTCTAGTGGGGCAGAGGAAGGGGTGGGTTGGGCAAGGCTCGACTGTCGGAGGCGTGGTTGTTACGAGGGCAAGAGCGAAAGACTAGCATCTCGAGAGTCGAGTCCATAAAGCACGCAGCTGCCCTTCGGTGTCTCCGGACTAGGTCGCTTGCACAGAACCTTCCCCAGACCGTCTCATTCGCAGCCACATCCAGTGCACGCAACGGGTCTCTACCTCGACCCATGGACTGAAGCACAATGGCCAAACACGTCTCTATCCTGGTCACAGGCTTCGGAGTAAGTACAGAGCTCCAGCTGGTCAGACATGTCGCGTCGTGACAGAATGCTTTGGTGACGCGCGCTGTATGCGCCATGGCCCATGCCCCATGCTCATAGCAGTGCGGTCGTGACGCTTCCAATGTCTCCGGACAAAGTCGCCGCACAGCACCGCACAAGACAGCAGCGTCAGGCGTCAACAATGCCCGGCCACCACTGCCTCCAGCAAGTCCGTTACTGACATTGCTGCCATTCTAGCCGTATGATGGTGTTGGCTCTGGGAATCTCTCTTACTCGATTGTGACGACGTTGCCGAAGTTCCTTCCTGCCACGTCCAGGTGCCCCATCCCCGTGCGCGTCGTCATCCACCCCTACGACATACCAGTCATCTACAACGAGGTCCGATCGCTCGTCCCACGTCTCTACGACGCCTACGGCCATGAGGCCGACATCTGGCTGCACTTTGGCATGCGCCCCGGCCAGGACTCTTACTCGATTGAGAGAGTCAGTCGCCGCGACGGCTACCATGAGACCGAGGACATCACAGGCCACACTCTTCCCAAGAACGACGGCGAATCCTTCTTTCGAGACTGCCCAAAGTCCCTCTACACCACACTTGACATAGACGATGTCTTTGCCCGCTGGCGCTCCAAGCTGCTCGACGCACCAGAAGTCTCGCCCGAACTCGGTGCCGTGCGCATCCGCAAGAGCTCCGATCCAGGACACTTCATTTGCGACTTCCTCTACTATTCCGTGCTCGCCGAACACTGGAGGAGAAAGGGCCGTCCCATTGGCGGCTCGCGTCTACCAGAACTTCTGCCCGTCATGTTTCTGAACGTACCGACCGAAAACACTGTAGAGCAGTTGCGGAGAGCCAGGCATGTCACTATATGCCTGATGCAAGCCCTTGCTGAGAATTGGACCGCAATACATAGTGTACCTGGACCTTCCACAAGGCCGTAACGAGGACGAATGCCGCGACCACACACAAAAGTCAATGGAGAACGGAAGAGCGGCCAAAGATACCCATTCATAGAGCAGAAGAGACTTCGCAGTACCAGTATTGAACAGCGGATTACCAACCTCTTGACAATTCCCTCCAAGAAGGTGAGAGAAGACGCTTAAAGTGGCCTTTGTTTCGCACGAAGAGTTATACCTATCACAATTGACGGCCTTACGCCAGCCAATACTGAGCGTGAAAAGGGGTTCGTGAAGTCCTCGTATGTGATCCTGACGCCGGTAGAGAACGAGGTAGAACTTGGGAGAGGCCAGCAGACTGTTCATGTTAACCAGGAGACACCGCACCGTGTAAGATACCTATGCTCCGGCCTTGGGGCTTGAGAGACTCGAATCTTCGTCTTGACAAGCTGCTCTGTTCGTGTCATGATATAAAACCCAATCTATTATTGGCCAAGTCATTAATCTGCACAGAAGGACAACGTGGTGCAGTTTTGCTAGAAGCAGACACACCGAATGATGTCGCTTGCTAGCCGCTGAAACATCATTAAGCATGGCATCATACTTACCTCAGGGGGCACTAGACTCGTGAGCGGTCATCACCGCGAAGCTCACAAACAGAGAAGCGACAGAGCGGCATGGCGGAAGCAATGATGAAATAGAATAAGACCCGTGGTTACGAGAAAAGGAATAACCTGTCGGGGGGCCGGCCATGCCGCCGAAAAGCCAAGAGTCCTTCAGACCCTTGTACCACCTGCGGAACCGTCTCTTGACCTTGAACAATTCTCACAGCGTAGCAGCTGTCACTAAGGTCCAGATCCGGATCCTCACTTCACTGCACCCACATAACATCGACTTCTAGCCTCTATTGATCTATATGCTTCGCCTCCCTGAGCATGCACCAATGCGGCACGGTGTGTGGTCGCCCATACTTAGCGGTATCTATGGGGAACTCGCGGATCTGAAGGGTCACAGTGTCAGCATTGCTCTCATGTATGTTTCATATCCACGAATGCTTACATCTTTGAACCCGTTCTTGGTGTAGAGATATTTGCCCATGACGGAGCCCTCTAGGTAGACTGGCAATCCCAGGTCATCCGCCTTCTCCAAGCCCCATCTCAACGCAGCAGCACCGGCTCCCCGTCGCTGAGCTGTCGGGTCCGTCGCAAGTAGCTTCAACAATGCGTGCGGCTTGCCTCCCAAGATCTCCCGTCTGGTCTTCGTTTGCACTTCACGAAGATCACTCACTGCGGTGAAGTTGACACCGGGAACAGGCTTCTGCTCCGCGCGCTCTTTCCTCGCCTTTTCTTCCTTGTCCGATATCTCTTGGTCGGTTAGATGTTTGGTTTGGTGGTACCAACCCGCGACAGACAGGACTGTCTTGGTGCTGCTGTCCCGCACGAGGATATAAGAGAAGGAAGGGTCAGACAAGTCGAATCCACTGCGCAGATATTCTCGCACGGGCTCCGTAAGACCTTCGGGAAAGAAGACCGATTCCAAGTTGCCCTCCACTGCAGTGAAGGCGTTCCAGTATACCCGGATGTAGGCGTCGATGTCGGCTTCCGTCAAGGGCGTGACCTCGAGAGACATGTTATTGTGACTAAATCAATTGATGGATATGATGTTGGAATACAAGAGTGGTAACTTCATAGTCTAAGGTATGTAGACATATTACAGCATTGGACCCAAGTCTGCCAAGTATATATCTTGCTGCCTGAGAGCCAAGCATCCTCTCGGTGTCGCGAATTGGAAGGAAGATAGGTAGTGCTTGTTTACAAGTACACAATCCTTGAATCTGGAAAACAGTCTGAAGGTGCCAGATCATCTGTTGAACTTTCCCATCTTTATCGCAGGCGATAGAGCTACCCATCGATTAAAGGCTGACAGGTCAGAGTGCTTGCCATTCCATGAATCACATCTGGTCCGTGCTTACATCCTTCGATTCCCTCCATGTTCGCAGCTTCCTCCTGCTTCTTACCTTTGTTTCTCAATTGGCAATTTACCACAATGCATACCTCAGAGCTTGCCAAAGTACTGCCCAAGTCTCATGATGTCAGTCCTCTGTGGATGTGGTCTGAAGCGCTGGGATGTGTCTCCAAAGTTGGATGTAATCGACTGGTCTCGTCGATTCGCTAAGGCAGTCGATCTGTGACTCATTGACAAAAAAGACAACTTCGAGCGACCGCAGAATTCGCATCGAGAAGCCTTGCAAAGCGCCAGGAGGAGGTCGTTGCTATTGGGAACAGACGAGGGCTGCCGCTGCCGTCTTGTCCATGGCTTATGTGCGCCTTATCTACTTGGCAATATACCCAGCAAGCAACACTTGCAACGCCTTCAGATTGATTTCACCTACAGCTTGACTGGACAAGATAGGTTATCTCGACCACTGTGTCGCTGTGTCGGACGGCGCCGTAACCATTATTAACGATTGATATGGTGTGCCTCTTGTCGCTTAAGGAAGACAGCAATTGGTGAAAGATACAAGCCAACTACAAGAGGCTTGAGTTTACTTGGCACCAAAACGTTTTCGCCCGCTCTATCAAACCTTGAAGGGTCACGACTTTGGAAACCAGTCTTCCTTAAGACGTCGCACCCAACTCTGGTAGTATATTCTGGCGCCTCTGCTGGGTCTACGACGACGGACTGGCTCATGACGGCATCTTCAACGGCGTGACAGGACCCAGGAAGCTGGTTCTTTTATCAGCGACTCCATAAAACATTCTCGCTAGCGATGCACACTCTTTTTCGCCTGCGAGCTTTGTCCTCCGGCTAAACCGATAAGGGTCTACGGAGGTCACCGCTTAGACATCTAATTGGTCGTACCATGACCTCGGCAGGATTCTAGAAGCTGATAACGGCAGATCTCTCTCCGAGTTTCATAACGAGCTGCCAAATTCAGAGGTGAGACGGTGGGCTGGCGGGGTTCGCGAACACACACGCTCAAAAATAAAATATCGGCGACGCCCTGCCAGTTTTGACGTGTCGTGTGCTCAACTTCCACTCTTCTTCCGACCGTCACCCCTCCACCTCTCCCTTCGTCATTCTCATTGACCCTTCTCCCTCTGCCTTGTTGCAGTCGAGTTTCAGCCAACGATCTTCAACCCGGCTATCGACAGAGGAGAATAATCATGACGGAGTTCTACGACGAAGAAAAGGCCGGCAGGCTGCACCCTGACGAGAAGGATGTCAACGTTGATGTTGGCAGTGCTCAGGGTTCTACAGAGGTCGTCAACGAGGTCCCGGTCCAGAGCGGCGGTATCCTCGACACGCTATGTGGATGGGAAGCAACCCTGGATCGAAAGCTTGGTATCGAGTCTCAAGCCATTCGTCGCAAGTTGCCTGAAGAAAAGGTTCCTCAGAAGTGGCACAACCAGGCAGTCATGGCCCTGCTTTGGAGTGGTGGTATCATGAACTTGTCTTGCATGTCAACAGGGTTCCTCGGACCCACCTGGGGTCTCACCCTCGGCCAGAGCATTTGCATCACGATCTTCGGTACTTTGCTCGGAGCCAGTGTTGCCGGTTGGTGTGCTACCCTTGGCCCTGGTACTGGTCTTCGATCAATGTCCATCACTCGCTACAGCTTCGGCTGGTACCCCACAAAGCTCATTGCTGTCCTCAACATCATCTCTCAAGCTGGCTGGAGTGCTGTCGGTTGCATCACTGGTGGTATGTACATTAGATGACAACTTAAAGACAGGCGCTAACCGTTTAGGTCTTGCCCTTACTGCTGTATCGGATGGCAAGGTGTCTTCCGCTCTGGGTTGTGTTATCATTGCTCTTGGTAGCAGTGTCATCAACTTCTGCGGTCTCAAGGCCATTCTCTACTACGAGAAGTACGCGTGGTTCGTCTTCTTCATTGTTTTCATGATCATGTACGGCATGGCTGCCCCCCATGCTGTCAACATCGTCGACACTCAGCTTCATGGCGCCAACCTCGCTGGAAACGTTCTCTCCCTGTTATCAGTCGTGTACGGTAGTTCCTGCTCCTGGGCGACCATTGCCGCGGATTACTACGTCCACTACCCTATCAACACTTCCAAGGTCAAGGTCTTCACTCTCTGCACTCTTGGCATCAGCATTCCTACCTGCATTGGTATGGTCCTTGGATGCTGTGTCGGCACTGCCATGCAAGTCGACGACGAATGGAGTGCTGCCTACGAAGACGGTCTCGGCTACCTCATCCAGAAGATGCTCTTCCCTCGCGGTTTCGCCAAGTTCATTCTTGTCTTGCTCGTGCTCAGTGCTGTTGGTATGAATGCGCTCAACCTCTACTCATGCGCCTTGTCAATCCAGCAGTTTGCACGTCCTTTGGCCAAGATCCCTCGTACCTTCTGGGTTCTCGTCGTCTTTGGTGCTGTCACTGCTATTGCTGTTGCTGGTCGCGATCACCTACTCGAGTACCTGGAGAACTTCCTGTCTCTGCTCGGATACTGGGGTACCTCCTACTTCGTCATCGTGTTCCTCGAGCATTACTGGTTCCGCAAGGGTGATTTTGCAAACTACGATCTTGACGGCTGGAACACTCCTTCAAGATTGCCAATTGGTCTTGCCGGTCTCTTCGCTTTCCTTATCGGTGTCGTCGGTTGGTGTCTCGGCATGGTCGAGACTTGGTTCACTGGCCCTCTCGCTATCCTCATTGGCGACAGCGGCGGTGACATTGCCAACGAGCTTACCTTTGCCTTCACTCTCCTTACGTACATCCCTCTCCGCCACCTTGAGCTTCGATTCTTCAAGAGATAGGCAATTCGCGCATATGGTTTGCAGCACGGAGAATGACGTTGGACGAATGATCTGTATATATGCGATTTGCTTGGTTTTCTTTGCGGTTTGCTTTGGCAGGAAGACAGGGCGATGCTTCTGAGCCTGAGTCTTGATACCCAACTCAATCACTCTTTCAACAATCAACAATGAAGATGAACACCGTGATACACTGCTCCGTCATGCATTTGTCTGTAGGATTTCGTGGTTCTTTATTACTACGTTTTCCGTGTTAGACTGCGTACGGTACAGTGTGTTATGCGTCCAGTTGATTTTGATGTGATTTGGGGGTATTTGTGGACTTGGTTGGAGGTTTAAATGCTCTTTCTTCGTCAGCAGCATGTCGCAGACGACCTTTGCATCATTTGGCAGCCGCAACTGGACTTTCTCTTTGAGCACGGCCAATGACGTCGCGGGAGATGCCGGGATACCGCCTTGCAGAATCTTCGCCAAAGCTGGCAAGGCTTCTGACACGTCTCGTCCATCGTCTTTCAACCTCACTACTTGGACTTCAATCATGGTGTCGGTCAACACAGCCATCATCTAGCTTCGACTCGACACCATCTCTTCTATCAGGTCAGTGTTCGCTCTCTCTCTCTCTTTCTCACACATCACCCAATCCATGCGAAGGATTAAAACCTTTTAACCCAGAGTCTTTTCGATGAAGATTAAAAACGCAACAACACTCTAATTTTTTCATGACGCACATTCTCTCCTCTGCCCTGCTTCATCAACCAATTTTTGAATACATGGCTGACTAAGAGAAATAGAGATGAATGTCAAACCATCCCTTGCTGAACATGACGTCTGGTATATCCCCCTCGAGTGGATGCTATGACATGCGCTCGGCGGTTATGGTCACTCCGCATCTATGCAACGAACTCGCCCTTCATTTCGATCATCCAGATCGACCCAAGTTGTACAGGCCTCGTCAATTTGCGAGCAGGTTCCAATCTCGGCGGATGAGCAAGTATCGTGGACCATTCCAATAGCCACTGTCGCGGTGGTGGTGTTGCCTTGATGCAAAATCCCGTCACATTTTCCGCCAAGCCATACCACCCAACGCACGGCCTTGTCAACTCAAGCGAGAAAAAGCCGCACAGCAGGAACGAAAGTCGATTCTTCTTTCGTGATGAAGACGTCCAAACAACTTTTCCTCATTCGCCTCCCATCATGGAACTTCACCATGTTAGTTGAGTGGTTGAGTCCATGGAAAATCCTGTAATCACCGTAAGTCTACCCTTGTCTTTAGCACATCACCACATCACCTCCTCACCCACATCCAATGATGAGACAACCAGCTGGCACCAGTCCTAGAAAGACTTGTACTCTTTTTGCTGCGGAATAGCTTTGCACGGGACTAGACTCCCTACTTCTGATCACACCCTCATACATCTTCTCATCACTCACAAATGTGAAAAGAATATCGAGACTAACATTCGTCTCTCAGATCATGCCCGAGTTTCTCAGTCTAAACATGCCGACCTTATCAACGGCATCTTGAAGCTATTATCAGTTACCCCCCCCCCCCCCCCTTCACAGGTAGGCGAACAAGTCCTCGAGACTGTTCAGTAAGACTGCAGATCCAACATCTCGCAGTAACCCGTTGTACACATGTCGCCCGCATGTCGACAAAGCTTTCGTCGACGGTGGTGCACTGAAAGGTAGGTTTTTCGTAGTACTTTAGAACGGGATCAATACCAAAACCACTTCCACCAATATTACGCGTTCTTTGTATTACTCCTTGCGTTGCCTTCTCCTGTTCGTGTCGTTGCTTCGTGTATTTAAGAACATTTCCAAGGCCATCTTGGTCAAAAGTCCGCTCTCACTGCACAATTGTACAACGCTCATTCCTTCGCAGTGTTAGTAGGTGTTATTCCGCGTAGGCAATCTTCGCTCAACTCACCTTCACAAATCGGTCCTGCCACCAGTTGGTGAGTACACCTGATTCCTTCATCTCTTTCTCTGGGGCTTCGAAGGTGTGGCGACTGTAGGATAGAACATGGCAAATCTCTTGTCGGGTCTCTCATCCTCGCTGCCTTCCTCCATAGAATATCCCTCGTCTTTGCCGTCGAAGGCTTTACCGTCGAGGACTTCGATCTAGGGGACCCACTTGTAGTTGATTCCACGACGGCGCTTGCGAGTGGTCGTGATTGTAGTGGGGGTGTTGGAGGTCTCCTTATCAGATTCGAGATCGTCGATAACAGTCTCCTCGGTGACCTTTGAGGATTTGCAAGCAGAGTCGCCACGAAGAGACTTCATCCTGAGGACCTTGTCTGACGTGACTCTCAGGTCGGTCATTCTGGTCTTGCAGCCGATGGCAGGCTTGTCGAGGCTGACAGGAGTGGCAGGACCATTGCCCTGCTTTCCGGCAGTCGAGGGGCAGCGAGCACTGTTCTTGCCACGGTCGAATTGCTTGGTGGTCTTTTGGGGCGTGGCAGCGGCAGGCCTGTCAAGGCTACGGGGCGCCGGGGGCAGAGATTTGTACTCTGCAGTCTGGAAAGAGCGTTCAATAGCATATCTTTCCTTTATGCTTTGAGGAGTCACGAGCGACGCAGCAGGAGGAACTCTGAATCTGCAAGGCATAGGACGATGGATGACGACGTCGAAATCGTCGTCAGTATCCTTGACCACGATGGCGTCACTGAGAGAAGCGCCACCAGAGTCCTCGTTGACAGCGACAGATGCAGCGGGAGAAACACTGTCAATCAACTTGAACATGTCAGAGATTCGTCAAAAGTGGTTGAAAGCATAGATCTTTGCTTACCCGTTGGCTGATCTTGACGATGTGTTGTCTCAGTTCTTCGCCATTGGCAGGAGCAACACCGAGCTCAGTGGCTACAGATCGTCAGTATGAAAAGGCATAAGGTGGGACAACGAAACAACTAACGCCACAGCTCGACGATCTTGTTGGTAAGATCTGTGGTGATCTCTAACTTCGAGATATGAATGATGGACACGAGGACGAAGATGTCCTTTGCAGCGTTGCAGGTGGCCATGTTGGCGGGAGTTATCGTGGACTGTAGGAAAAGAAAGACGGTAGGAGAAAGAAAAGGGAAAATGAAAGAGAAGGAGAAAAGGTGTGAAACCGAGTATTCAGTTTCACGATTAGCTCCATTCGTTGTGAGAGCTCGAGATGCCACCGTGGGAAGAAGTGAGTGAGTAGTCTGGCGCGACGGGTTAGAATTTTGGCACTCAGCACACTCGCATCGCAAACGAGAAATATCAGAAGGAACGACGTGAGCGAGGATAGAAGATAGTTCCACAGAAGATTAGTTGTGATTAATCTGCCACTTTCCATGAGCCAGACATTTACTTCTGCACATCATCGAGTCTGAATAGAAATAGACAGTGTGCTAGATAGCTTCTGTGCCTTTGTCAGACACTCGTCGATTGAACCATGCTGACGTCGGTATTGGCAGCTCTCAGCAACTTCAGCACGTCATCCAGCAAGAAGCTGCAGTCAAAGAAGATCGGAGGAGTCACACGATTGCCATTATCTGACAGCGATGGAGACTCGTCCCGGCCCAAATCCATAGACAGTTCAGCCTGTATGCGTCCTCTCCTGGTCAAAGTCTCTCTCGGTGCCTCAATTATCTTGCCTTGCCACCGATACAAAAAGCCTCCCTACTATGATCGGAAGAGTCAGAGCAGTGTATCTGTAATTTCTCTCAAAGATCATGAATGTCTCGATCTCTCAACATGATCTTGCCTAATATACGTCCCAGTAGATGAGAGCAATGTGAATTTCACCAACATTCACCATATCATTCACGCAGAAGGATAGTTTGAAAATGGTTGTTTCATAAAGTAGCTAATTACATTAAAGAATGCTCAGATAGCCCGTCCCGGGCTAAGGCCCACCCTGCATCATATCATATCTCGATCGTAAGAAACCCTCTAGCAGAGAGTAAGGGTGAAGTCGTTAGAGTTGGAGCAAGCCTTGGTGCTGCCGTCAACCGAAGTAACAGCAGGGCAGTTGGCCTGGTTGCCAGTAAGACGAACACCCTGTCCGTTGAAAGGGTTGCCATCAACGTTGTTGAGAGAGTAGTAGACGACACCAGCGCTGTCAGAAGCACCCCAGATGAGCTTGGGTGTGTTGGCAGAGTAGTAGTCCTGGTTCTTGGTCAGGCCGTAGCTGTTGCCTTGGCCGGAGAGCTGCTCGCTGAAGTAGCCACCGTTGGCTGCGAGCTTTTGCTGGGTGTGGCTCTGGTCCTGGCGGGTGATTGTGAGGTAGACGTCCTGGCCACAGTTGTTCTTGACGGCGGCCTTGCCGGCAAGGGCGGAGGAGGCGAGAGCAAGAACGCTGGCGGCGGTGAAGGTAGAGAAGTGCATCTTGATGGTGTTTGTTGGGTTTGAAATTGGTTGAAGAGTGGACTGAGTTGGTTGTTTGGTTGTGAAGTGTTCTTGTAGATGAGAAGAGAGGATTGGTTGTAGGATGATTCTTGTTTCTGGCAGGACTCGGGCTGTCCTTATATACCTTTGACTTACCTCTTCATTCCTCTAACATCCGAGCGTCATGACTTCTCTATCAATGACCTCTTGCTATTTTCGGATCTCGTACGTGAAGGGGTCCATACTTTCGTCGATCATCAGGCCTTCTTTGCATTGCAAGCGGATGTCTGACTTGAGGATACGAGACGGTCAATGTCGATGGAGCAGTAGCCTTTCTCCGCAGCAGTGATCATCCCCGCTTATTTCCAGGTCCAGAGAAACATACTTTACGAGACCCTGTCCTTTTCTTGGACCTTTCGCAGACGGTGGAGGTAGATGCAATCCTTTGCGTTCAGGCACTGCTGCAGTGGTGGTTCATGGTGCTAATCTGATATTGTGGCGGTCGTCAGTAGCACACTGTCGACGTCCTCGACACTCTATACCTTGCATAACAAGTCAGCAGACCAGTATACTAGTAAGTTGACGGATCATTGCAAGTGGTCTTGAGTGATGTAACCTTAGAGCCCCATCCTCGGCTTGGCAGGGTCTTGAGGTGCCAAGCTTCTCGTGTGTCCCAAAAATAGACCTGCCCGCTCGAGCTTTCTTTCATTCCTTACATCATGGTCTTCTATATCGAGGGTCTCAAGAACACGGGGTCATGTGTATGTTCACGAGACTACTATAAGCGCAACGGTTGAGTGGACGCAATGCATTTTCAGTACCGTGGCATCTCTCTCTCGTCCGCAACTTCCGTTCGCAAGGCCTGCCGACTCCGCTTTCAATGTCGTATCGTCGAAGATCCCAAGCATCAGGCCATGTCGATGTGGTCATCATGCTGAGCCATCTCATCTAGTCAACATATCACTCCGTTTGACTTTGAGAAGAGAGGGCGAAGCGATGCAAGCCGCAGGGCATGTCGTAGTCGAGCTCGTGATTTAGGCTGACCAGTGAAGCGGTCGAGGAATGCAACCGAGCACGATATCTTGACAGTCCACTTCTTTTACCTGTTCTCGTAATCCAATAGAGTCCACAGAATTCTGATGACATAACAGCACCAGATCCAAGCTCATCGCGATCCGATACCGCTGTCGAAGCGGACATGATCAAACAAGACACGACAGCAGAAGGCATTTGTGTTGTCCTGTCATCTTGTAAGCTCGAGCAACGTGCATCTATGTCTTGGAGTACGAGATGCAAGGAATGTCAGAATTGATCGATCAGTTGACGCTGGCATCCGTAGTCAGGTATGGCATGTATTACTGAATCTCGGTACTTCTCCTCGTGGTCTTCCGAAGTGGGATCAAAGACTCCGTCTACCAAAGCAGGCAGTTGTATATATCGCGGCTCACCTCCATTGCTCAAATGTTCGTCCCGCGGATGCAGTGTCATGATCGAAAATGACAAATTGTCATAACACTCAAGTAAGGTGTCGCGGCTGGATGGTGAAGAGGACAAGAAGGACTGACTTGGAGTTCAGGGCCGACGGACCATCTGGTATCTCACGGCCACAACTTGGAAGGCACAAAAGACTGAGGGAGTGACCTACTGGTTAGAATGAAGATATTGGTTCGTCCATGAGGCTCGAACGCGCCTCTCATATCACAGATTTCTAATCTGTGAAACACGATTGTCGGAGTATTAGACGACGGCGGGCAAAATACTCACCTCTTGCTGCAGTCCATGCAAGATACAAGTCGTTCATGTAGCGAAAAGTGTCAATAGAGAAACGCAAGGGCCCGTAGATGATGCAGTGCTTCGCGGGAAGAAAGCCGCATATAGCCTGCAAGCCACACTTGCGCCAGTCACGTTGCACACATAGGGCAGTGCTTCCATAATTGCGAACCTTACCCCCGGGATACCAGAAGCGGAGAATGATGATCAGTTCATCATTACCAAGCCAACTCTGTCATCCTCAAGATCAGGAGAACGAAACATCACAATCAAAGAAACAACAACAAGGGGGAATGAATGTGGTCTCCATGACGAACGGTCCGATCTTGCTCAGAGATGAAGATGAGCAGTTTTGCTGTTCCATTCTTCCCCGGAAGCGGTGGAGAGAGCATGTGTTGTAGCACGCTGCAACGGGTAGTGGCTTCCGATATACTTGCATGAGGGGAAAGGAAAACCGCACCGCCATTTGATCGGTGGTACGCGGCAGAGGGTGATGGTTCTGGGGGTGCCGAGGAGTAGGGGTAAGCCACCATCACAGAATCCCAGGCTACGCCATAAACAAACCTAGGTTGGCAGGGGAAAAGCCGACAAAGGCGGACAAAAGGCAACAAAGGGCTTTTGGCGCTGTGAGCGGCCAAGGAGACGTGGGGTGTGATTCAAGAGCTGCGATGCATCATTCCAGCAGTCAGCATTACCAAGCACCAAAGATTCCGTGGAGAGAATGGGGAGAGCCTGGGGGACTGCGGTTCTGGAAGGCTCTCGTCAGCTGCAGCAATGTAGATCTCGTGCGGATGGGTGGCGGTCCAGACGGTTTTGCAGGCCATCTCCGGCTGAATGCGGTGCATCTCGACCAGGGAAGGGTTGCCAGCCTGCATGTTGGCGCATGCATATCTCTTTCTCGGAACCTGTTCCACAGAGCAACAATCAACGGGGCGAGGAATACGTACAAAAGGATGTTGCTTCCGCTCCATTGACTGTCGGCTCCCCATCCAATTTGCAAAGTCATAATCAATAATACAAAGATCTTTCCACACTCTCGTTCAAGAAGAGAAAGAGTCTTTATCGCCAGGAATTACCCCAGTTGCCCAGAAAGTCAACCTCCGCTTTCAGGCTTTTCTCCACACCAAGAAGCCGGAACGCCACAAACGCCGCCACCAACCCTACCATTTCGTCAAAGTCCGGCCTCACTCGACATTTCTTCTCCTTCAAACATTCGCTCATATTCAATCACGATTACGCGATACTGCGTCGAGTCTCTGCACCATCTCACAACATTCGCTAAAGCGCCTTCCGTATACTCTACCTGATAATCTCTGCAAGTCTTGTACAAACTCTTCCACGAATTCCGCTCTCCGGACTTTGCGACAAACTTCTACTCCACACAAATCACACGACCCACACAACAAACCGCCAACATGTTCCCCGCCGACTGTCTACCATCCAACTACGTAGAAGCCCGCACACAGCAAGAAAAGGCACAAGCGCAAAAAGCAGCCGCAGACAAGAAGCCCACACATCTCGCTCAACCCACGCCACAACGACCCACCGTATCACGCGCTCTGTCGTCTGCCCTGTTCAGTTTCTTCCCTTCTGCTGGCTTGTCGGCGTCGACATCGCCGTCGGCTACACCTATGCCATCGCCTGGCTTGCAACAGTCGGGCAAGATGTCGTGGTTTGCTCCTTTGCCAAAGGCTTCAGAGTCGGATATTGCTGTGAGTTGCTTTACCTCGGCTTTGCCTTTTGTGGACGAAACTGACTTTTTTTTTGTGATAGTGTCTTCCTCCTGCTTGGTCTTGAATGGCAGATAATTATCCTACTTTATGAATAAGGGGGTGCCGCTGCAAATGACGTTTGCACCGAGCCCCTCATGAAACTTTCCTTTTACGGCGATGAAGATGTTGCAGAACATTCATCGGCCGACGACTTTTTCCTCAAAAAACATAATGGGGTCACAACAATGGCTGGGATAAGGGATGGAAAAATGGTATGGGCAAGGATGGACTCGGGAGAATGGATTATCAATAATGACGAAATGTAAAATGCACCGACTTACACTGTATGATCTGCTGATGACAGTCCTTACGATGTGACATGTCGCACGACAGCTGCCGTGACAACAATTTGCTATAGTCGCATCTGACCGGTGGGATATGCTGCACGCTTACAAAGGCAAGGTGAAGGGATGGTGTGAGAATACCATGTATGTACAATTTTTAGATATCATGACACGAAGTCCTGGTCAAGTCAGTCCACCTACGGTAGCACAATGTACTTGTGCAACTTTTCAGGAATGGCGTCGACGAGCTTCTTGCTCTCAAGCCACTTTCTGGAGAACAGACGGTCGGCGTAACGATATGCGCCATCGCAAAGAATGGTCACGACAGTGTGTCCGGGGCCCAGCTTTTGTGCGACGTTTCTTGCGGCTGCAACATTGAGAGCAGATGATGCGCCAAGGTAGAGACCCTCCTCATCGAGACAGCGGTAGACCATCTCGATACTTTGCTCGTCGGGGATATGGAGAGAGCCGTCCAGAAGGTCGATGTCGGGCTTGAGGTTGTCGGTCACACGGCCTTGACCAATACCTTCGGTGATGGAGCTTCCCTTGCGCTCTGTGAGTTCACCACCAGACTGGATGTAGCTGTGCAGAACACTGCCGGGAGGGTCGGCGAGGAAGCACTTGACGCGACCGTCGCTGACGGTCTTCAGGTAGCGGGTAATACCCGCGATGGTTCCAGCAGTACCAGAGGCACAGGTGAAGGCGTCAATCTTTCCAGCGGTTTGGTTCCAGATCTCGGGACCAGTGGTCTCAATGTGTGCACGACGATTAGCGGTGTTGTCAAACTGGTTGGTCCAGACAGCGTTGTCAAGACGCTCAGCGTGGCGCTTGGCCTGCCAGTTGTAGTTGTCGGGATTCTCGAAGGCGACGGCAGGGACGGGGTAGACCTCCGCGCCGAGCAGACGCAGCAAGTCGATCTTGCCTTGTGATTGAGTGTTGGGCATGTAGATGACGAGCTTGTAGCCCTTGCTGCGACAGACGTGGGCGAGACCGATACCAGTGTTTCCAGCAGTGCCCTCGACGACAGTGCCGCCAGGCTTGATCAAGCCACGCTCTTCGGCATCCTTGACGACATAGAGAGCAGCGCGGTCCTTGACACTACCACCGGGGTTCTGGAACTCGGCCTTGCCCAGAACATTGCATCCCGTCTCTTCTGACAACTTCTTCATGCGAATAAGTGGCGTCTTTCCGATGGCTGTTCATGGCAGAGCTACCAGTCAGTCAATCGCGAAGTGCGTGTTCAAGACATATCGAGGGCGTACCATCAATAAAGCCATCCTGGGCGATGCGCTGGACCTTTGAGATCTCGATGCCGTGGAGTTGAGGAGCCTCCATCTGGGCGACCGTCTCGGCCGGACGCAGAGCCGTGGCAGCGAAGCGACGAACTGCTGTGCGAAACATGATTGCTGTGGGAGATGCTCGTAGGAGGGAAGAGGGGATAGATAATTGCCATCATGGCTCCGCATATCGGAGATGATCGCGATAAGATGCGATGAGATTAGACAAGACTCGACCACGGAGATTGCGGGGCTTGGGATGCTTTCTTTGTTTACGCCAGCGGCTTTTGTTTCCTTCAGCTCATCGCATGTGAATCGGCACCATCGACTACAATGCCTGGAAGAGTCGCCGGCTCGTCCGCTAAAGCCACTGCTGCTGCCACGAAACCGCGAACCTCTCGGACTGCTAGAGCAGCTGCATCGTCACCCGCAAGCAACATCCCCGATGAGGGACAATCAACAAAGCTGCGAGACCATGTCGCTGCAGTCTTCTCGGATGCCCAGAAGTCAAACACTGGCCACAGGAAGCTTGTCATCAACTTGCGAAAGATCCAAGAAGCCTGCTGTTACGAGCCTTTGAGCTCAAAGAAGAAGCAGGCCGAGTACGATTTCGACGAGGACGACTTCAACACAGAGGTCGTGCGTTGTGTCTTGCGCGTCTTGCCCATCAAGAAGAGCGAGACTGTAGGCGATCGAATCGTCAAGTTTCTGGGCATCTTCTTGAGAGTGGCGAGTGAGAAGGACAACCAGCTGGTCGCTGATCAGGATGGCGCCTTGCCAGAGACTCCCACTTCTCGCCTGACGAATGCCATTCTCAACACTCTGTTGCAGCTACTTTCTACAAAAGACAAGATTGTGCGTTTCAGAGCCACTCAGATCAGCGCTCACATCATCAACACCCTCGACACCCTGGACGACCACATGTTCCACTTGCTCCGCCTAGCCTTGCTGAAGCGTATCCATGACAAGGAGTCCTCGGTCCGAATGCACGCCATCTACGGTCTGAGTCGTCTTGCTGCCGAGCTTGACGAAGACCAGCAAGACGAAGACAGCGACGATGATGATGCCAGTTCTGGTGTCTTGGAGAAGCTGCTTAACGTGCTACAGAACGACCCTTCAGCCGAAGTCCGCCGAGCTCTCCTCCTCAACCTTCCCCTCACACCTACCACTCTTCCGTACCTGCTCGAACGCGCCAGAGATCTGGATGCTGCAACACGCCGCGCATTGTACGCTCGTCTTTTGCCTGCATTGGGCGACTTCAGACATCTCAGTTTGACCCACAGAGAAAAATTGCTTCGTTGGGGTCTTCGTGACCGTGACGAGACGGTGCGCAAAGCCACTGCTCGTCTGTTCAGAGAGAGATGGATTGAGGATTGTGCTGCACTACCCGCAGCCACTGCTCCAGAAGAAGAGACGGAAGATGGCAAGAAGAAGCCTGGTGTCACAAAAGCTGCCGATCCCAGTCTCGAGGCTCTTCTCGAACTGCTTGAGCGCATCGATGTCGCAAACTCTGGAAACACTGGAGGCGTTGCACTAGAGGCAATGAGCGAGTTCTGGGACGGTCGCCCCGACTACAGAGAATATGTCACATTCGACTCTGAAGCCTTCTGGGACGAACTTTCGCCAGAGAGCGTTTTCGTTGTTCGCACATTCAACGACTACTGCCGAGCCAAGGATGCCCAAGGAGACGGAAGACTACTGGATATGCTCGAGATGAAAATGCCTGAAGTCACGAAATTCGGTTTCTTGCTCGAGATTCAGATCAACAAGCTGATCGAATGCGTGCGTGGAGCCGCTTCTGGTGGACCCGACGGTGATGGTGATGAGGAGATGGAAGAGGAGAGCGTACAGCGCGAATTCATCGTCGAACAAATGCTTCACATGGCCATCAGCTTCGACTACAGCGACGAAGTAGGTCGTAGAAAGATGTTCGGTCTCATGCGCGAGGCCCTCACAATGCCAGAGTTGCCAGAAGAGTCGACCAGACTTGCAGTCGAGACACTGCGCTTGGTCTGCGGAGACGACAGAAGCGACAAGGGCGAGAGCGACTTCTGCGGTATTGTTCTTGAAGCCATTGCTGAAGTCCATGATACTATCATGGGTGACGAGGGAGACAAGACAAAGAGCTCAACAGGAGAGGAGAGTTTCCACTCTGCTAGGAGTGAAGTCAGCGACGATGGCTCGGCGAAGAGAGGTAAGAACTCGAAACGCGCAGAGGACAACGACGAAGAGGATGAAGACGACGATGAAGAGAAGGCCATTCGCGAGATCATGGTGAACATGAAGTGTCTGCACATTGCACAGTGCATGCTTCAGAACATCCAATGCGAGCTGGAGCAGACTGTTCATCTGGTGACTATGCTCAACAACCTTGTCATTCCAGCTGTCAGGAGTCAGGAAGCGCCCATAAGAGAGCGCGGTCTGGTCTGCCTCGGTCTTTGCTGTTTACTCGGAAAGGTACGTTTTGCGAATATGGCGCATCCGAATAAGCTACTAACATACTGCAGAACCTTGCACAAGAAAACATCACCCTCTTCTTGCACTGTTTCGCCAAGGGTCACGCATCATTGCAGACGATTGCACTTCAGATCATTACGGACATCCTTACAACACACCCATCTTTACTTGCTCCTGTACCATCAACAGGAGAAGGCGACGAAACATCCGCTACGCTCTCCGCTACCGAGCCATCACCATTACTCAAGCCTGTCCTCAAGACTTTTTCCAAGTCGTTGAAGTCAGACGACGTCGATGTTCAATCAACAGGTGCATCGGCTTTGTCGAAACTCATGCTCTCACAACTCATCACAGACCCTGATTTGTTGAAGGGTCTGGTCATCGCCTTCTTCGATCCCGAGACAAGCGGCAATGCATCTCTCAGACAAGCGCTGACATACTTCTTACCCGTGTACTGTCACTCGAGAGCGGCCAACGCCGAGAGAATGGCGAGTATTGCAACCGGAGTCATTGCCCGTCTTGCTGCACTCCGAGAAGCATTCATTGAGGATGAAGACGTGGAAGAAAGCGAGATGGTGACCTTGAGCGTGGTTGGTGGCATGCTCGTCGACTGGACGGATCCTCGCAAGGTCATCGGTAGCAGCGAAGAAGCAAAGACTGGCAAGCTCAGAGTCGAAGAGGGCGCTGCTCCTGACAGCGACATGATTCACTTTGTGCTCGCAGAGCAAATACTTGAGAAGCTAGTGACCAGCCAAACAAGCAGTAAGTACTTCTGCATGGTTATCTTGAATATTTACTGACCAAGTATTGCAGAGGACGAACGCAAAGTGTTGTTTTCAATGCTCAGCAAGCTTCACCTTACTGTGCCTTCTCCCGACCCTGGACTCCTCCGTACTGTTCTCGAGCTGGTTGCAGAGGCGATCGAATCCAAGGTGGCATCCGATGTGACTAGCCGCAACGCTCTTTCCAAGATGCAGACAACTCTGCTCAAACTCATGCACGACATCGCAACGGCAGAGAGAGGTGGAGGCGGCGAGGAGACAGTGGTCGAAGACACCACGGTCGTGCAGAGAACAGATGTCGATGAGACAGCGCAATCCGTGACGGGTGCAGATGCCAGGGAAGATGAAGAGGAAGAAGAGGTCACAGAGGTGCAAGCCGAAGACGATCCAGTCAATGCACAGCTAAGGCGAGAGCTCGAGGAGACACGCATTGAAGATCCTGAAGCTGAGAGCACGCGGATGGACATTGACGAGGAGATGGAAGACTATGACTTCAGTGCCATGGCCGATGATAACGACGTCCAGGCACTGATGAATAGCATGGTGGACGATGATGATGACTTGATCGAGTAAGGAGGTTTGTTTCTGGAACCGGTCTGGAGTCTTGTTTGGACATTGGAGTTGCGGATAACGCTTGGGAACTTCTTTGATACCACAACATTACATATGAATACTTTTCTTTCCTCAAAATGATGTTTTGAATAGTCGTGCTCTGTTCCGAATTGCTGGCCTCATGGTGTTCGTCAGGGGCAATGACGTTACTCCACAGATTTCACATGCAAGAGGGTCTTGGCGCGTGTCAATCGTACGAGGGTATCTTTATGGGAGATTGCTGTAGCTTGAATTGCATTGCGTCCGTCTCCTCGACTTTGTTTGACAAGGTTGCATTGGAAAGTCAAGATGGTTTCCAATCAACTAGGTGACCAGAAAACGGATGCGACAAGATGGAGACTTCGAGATGTTGGCGGAGAGCAGACATGGCATTACCTGAGCGAGGAACAAGTGCAAGAATGGCCTCAGAGCACAGCAGACAAGTACTTTCTTGGTCTACCTACTGTTTGTATTCGTCGACCATATTCTCAGTCGAGACATCACTGACATAGCGACAGGAACAACCCAACCTCCCTCCCGCAAAGACGCCTCTTGAATCCGCCGAAAATGGTCTCGAGTTCTTCTCCAAACTGCAACTTGCTCCGGGCAATTGGGGATGCGAATATGGTGGTCCCATGTTCCTGATCCCTGGTATCGTCATCACCTGGTATGTCACCAAGACACCCATCCCGGAAGCCTACCGAATCGAAATCAAGAACTATCTATACGCGCGTCAGCATCCAGAAGACGGAGGATGGGGTCTACACATTGAGGGAGAGAGTACTGTCTTTGGTACAGCGATGAACTACGTTGTCTTAAGATTGCTGGGTGCCGATGCTGAAGACCCACGCTTGATCAAGGCTCGTGGCCTGTTGCACAAACTCGGAGGTGCTGTGAATGGTCCTCACTGGGCAAAGTTCTGGCTGAGCGTCTTGGGCGTTACACCTTGGGATCTCGTCAATCCTGTGCCTCCAGAATTGTGGCTGGTGCCGGACTGGGTGCCGATTGCTCCCTGGAGATGGTGGATTCACATGCGCATGGTCTTCCTGCCCATGTCGTTCATCTGGTCCCGCAAGTGGTCTTTCCCTGCCGACAAAGTGGTCAAGGAGTTGAGGCAAGAGCTGTTCATTGAGCCATACGAGAACATCAACTTTGCTTCTCACCGCAACTCCATCTCGAGATTCGACAACTACCACCCCAAGACTTGGGTTTTGAATGTCATCAACTGGATCTTGGTAAACATCTGGAATCCATTTCTGCGAACACAATCACTGGTCAAGCGTGCCGAGGACTGGGTCTGGTTTCTGGTCAAGCGCGAAGACGAAAACTCCGATTATGCTGATCTTGCTCCCGTCAATGCGCCGATGAACATGCTCTGCTGCTACATTGTTGATGGTCCTGACAGCTATTCCGTCCGTCGTCATCGCGAACGCATGGAAGAGTTCTTGTGGGTCAAAGATGAAGGTATGCTGGTAAATGGCACAAACGGAGTACAGAACTGGGATACATCTTTCCTCATCCAGGCTGTTGTCGAATGCGAAAAAGCCGAAGACCCCAAATGGAGACCTATGCTCGAAAAAGCTCTTGAATATCTCGACATTGCTCAGATTCGGGAAGAGTGTGTTGATCAACACGCAACATATCGTCAACAACGAAAGGGCGCATGGGGTTTCAGCACAAAGGGTCAAGGCTACACTGTTTCTGACTGCACTTCTGAAGGCTTGAAGTCTGTGCTCATGCTTCAATTCTTGCCTAGTTATCCTCAGCTCATCTCTGACGAACGTGTCAAGGAAGCTATTGATGTGCTTCTGACCATGCAAAATAAGAAGTCAGGCGGCTGCTCTTCCTATGAACCTCAACGTGGCTCTGAGCAGTTGGAATGGCTCAATGCCGCAGAAGTTTTCGGACGTATCATGGTCGAATATGACTACCCAGAATGCACAACAGCCGTGGTAACAGCATTAAACATGTTCTCCAAGCTTTACCCTGGCTACCGCAGCAGAGAGATTGCAACGTTCAAGAAGGGCGCTTACGATTACATCAGAAAAGCTCAACGAGCAGATGGATCATGGTACGGCAGCTGGGCCATTTGCTTCACCTACGCCGGCATGTTTGCTCTAGAAGCCCTCGCCACAGCAGGAGAGAATCACACAAACTCCGCCCGTGTACGCAAAGCCTGCAAATTCTTCATGGATAAGCAAATGAAAGATGGTGGTTGGGGAGAAACCTACCGCAGTTGCGAGACTGGCGAATATAGCCAACACAAGCAGAGTCAAGTTGTGCAAACAGCTTGGGTGGTTATTGCGTTAATTGAAGCTGGATATCCTGATAGAGCGCCTATTGAGAAGGCGGTTAGGTTGGTCATGTCGCGTCAACAGGCTAATGGCGAGTGGCTTCAAGAAGGCATTGAAGGTGTCTTTAACAAGAGCTGGTGAGTCAAACAGTGCTTCCTACTTCCAGATGGTATACTGACACGACCGATAGCATGATTTCCTACCCCAACTACAAGTTCATCTTCCCCATCAAGGCTCTGGGCATGTTTGCCAAAAAGTTTGGCGATCTCGAGCTTCAATAGAGTGGACTCGTGCTGAGACCTAAATGGAAGATGGAAATCTTTGGACAAAGGCTCAAAGGCTCGATCGATATGAGTATATGAACATTTAAAAGTATTAACAGACTTCCATACGCTTGATCTTCTCTGTCTCTGATGAACAAATAATTGGCGAAATATATCTAATGATCGTGTGTCATTTTCTCTTTTGGTTTGCTGAGATTCGATCCTGCGGCCGCTACTGTCTTCCGCACTTTTTGACTGCTTAGTTAATTTGTTCCTTCCAAGGGCTGACCCGAGAGAAGGTCGACAAAATTCCAGCTCTCAGTGGTCATTTTCGAACAAACTGCGCCCTTTCACAGCCACTTAATCAGGTGCAACTTGATTGGGGAATTGCTCTACAGACAACCTTGCCTC
The DNA here is from genome assembly GCF_000721755.1 of Aureobasidium subglaciale EXF-2481. Classification (NCBI taxonomy): domain Eukaryota; kingdom Fungi; phylum Ascomycota; class Dothideomycetes; order Dothideales; family Saccotheciaceae; genus Aureobasidium; species Aureobasidium subglaciale. The sequence goes on along the minus strand of NW_013566984.1, from coordinate 105,159 downwards.
TTTCCTGATAATGACCTGATCAAAGCCATCAGCGGATGTTACTCTGCTTCTCGAAAAAAAAAAAAGAAAAAAAAAACTGTGCCTTTTTCCAGCTGCATTATCAAGATGGAGGTCAACATGCAAGATCATCGGGATGCCACAGAGAGCAGAAATACAGCTGTGGGAAAGCATAAACAAACTCTGGATCGATAGGACCCTCGACGGAGAGCTGACAGAACTATCATTGTGGGAGTTGCTCTGGTACTGTCAAATATTGTGCCTGTCTACGCCTACATGTACAGATGTGGCTCGATGTGAGAAGGGTCTCTACATGCTGATACTTTACTCTTGCACTCTTCCAATGGGAAATGAAAGTATCAAAAAAGCTACAGCAAAACAAAATCGAATTCTGGATCAAGCGAGTCTAGAGGGAGATCTCACGAGGCAGTCGCTGTCGACACAAGCTATCCTGTCTCGACTCCAGTGCATGCACGATACAATTCAGCATCGAGAACGCTTGCTAATCGTCATCGTAATATTTCCTGGCCTGCTCCTACCCTCTCGGTCGGGCTGTGCTCTTTCCAATTGTCGACATTTTCGGGCATTTCGCTTGATTGCTTTGCTCTTTCCCAACTTCGTGATCTGCATTCGTGCTTTGTTTATCCTTTCTTCGACTGCTCGGTTTCATCCTTCTAACAACATATTGTTTTCGACGAATCATCATCATCAGTGTTCTATCAACTTACAATAATCAACTGAATTACTATTGATACCGCATGTCCATCAGAGCAACTATGGGCGGTAAGAAGGCCTCCTCGACGGTCAGAATGAGTACAAACAACATGTCAGTACAAGAATCGACCACAGATAGCTCATGTCACTTCGGCAAACTTCCTTGTGAACTGATCGAAATGGTCTGCGGCTATGTTGAGAAGTCAGACCTTCCCAATTTTCGCCTCGGTTGCAAGCATGTCAGCGACTATGCGACCCATGAATTCGCCGAACACTACTTCACGGAGCTTGGCTTCCTTTACACTGAATACAGTCTGAGGATTATGGACGAAATCTGCTGCTCCAGATTCGCCAGATAAGGGGCATGTGCTCAAGATGTCTTCCATGGTCATTACCGCAGGGCCCGCCAGCAACTCCGTTGCTTTCAGCTGAAGATACAACACACCACTCTTACTTTGACGGCCAACTCTGCTTGGAGTCCGGAACTTCACAGGATTGTGCCGATCGTCACAATACCCAGATCGTATTGAGAAATTTCAACATCGCTGAGCAACATCTCGATGCTGCCATGCAAAGTCTCAGTGCTTCTCTCAAATTACTTCCCCGTTCACTTGGTCTGGCCGTGTCTCCCGACGAGACTGATTTCCTCGGCACGGCAAGAACATTCAGCTGTCATGACTACGACGATGTAACCCAAAGCAATATTTGGATGAACAACATCTGCAACTCTTGCTCAGCGCAACGGAGAGAACACACCCTGAATTTCAAGAGTTGCATCTTGACACATGGTGCCGCAACGGGGACCCGTTTGGCTTCTTCACGGTTCCCCCTGTGGGCAGGCTCAGGAGCATCACAATCGGTGCTACGATTGTAGGGGGTCTTGATGAAACTGGTCTTACCTTACCTCTGGAAGGTTTTCTCATGCGGGCGAGGCTTCTGGAGACTATCAAATTCACTGGCAACATCTTCAAGGAGAAACCGCACATGATGTCTCAAATTATGTGGAATGTCAGATCTCCCATGCTCCGTGAGATCTCGTTCGATTTGACGCACGCAAGCGGAGATGGGATCTGCGTTCTGCTCGCTACAGCGAGATTGTCCCTGCGCAGGCTCTCCGTCATCACACAGTTTCTCAGGTGTGACTGGACAGATCTTCTCAGATTCATCCAACGGAATTGCAGGGATCTCGAGTATTTCGGTTTCCGGGAAAGACGGCCGTACTTTACTTGTCTTCATTCGTAGGATGAGGAGTGGAATGGCCGTGAGTTCATCCGGCAAGAGCTGTTAGAGTGGGTCAATCTAGGATGAGCAATACAAGCGTGTTGACTCTGGTTGATTTCGATCCTCGACTCGGATGTCGTCAGGCATTGGAATGGCTTACGCATATGGAGAGTGGGAAGTGAAAGGGGACCAGGGCGTGGAGGCTAGGTGAGCTTGTACAGATGGCATGTCACAAGCAGAACAAATTTCTATTCGGGAAACTCGCTGTCCTCAACATATTCATCAGGGAAGACGAGCTCTCTTGGCACATCGGGCTTTCTCCTCAGTGCAACAAAGTATGCTTCTTTACTCTCCTGTACTCCGGAACAAGACAGTATTATCAGCGTTTGACACTCCACCTTCTCCATAACAAGAAGAACGGACAAGACAAAACTTACCTTTCGTGATGACTCCGGCTTCTCTTTGTGTACTTTGTCAAACAACTTCTTCAGTCTGTTCTCAAAAGCCTTGTCTTCCGAGCCTTGATAGAATTTACACATAAAGTGACCGCCGGTGCGGAGGGTATCGTAGCAGAAAGTCAAGGCAGCATTGCAGAGATCCTACCGGTAGAAAAGAGGCCATTGCTTCAGCCAGTGCACTCTTTGAGATTACGAAAGGGAGGGAGAAGAAGAAGAAGAAGGTGAGAGGATGGAACAGGAAATGAGAAGATGAAACAGAACAAGGGAGAAGAGCAAAAGAAACTTACCATGCTGCCTGCGTGATCTCGAAAGGGGGTGCCGCTCGTGTTCATCATCCTGAAATACGGGTTACTAACGCTCCTGATCCAGTGACCGGTTGTCTGCTCCCAGGGTGCTGACATGTCACTTAGCACAACATCGACAACCCTGCCGTCGCGGAGGTCCTTTTTCCGCACGCTGAGTTGTGCTTCTTCGTCCTTTTCTGCCTCTTGGTCGGGTTGTTGTTGTTGTTGGTCTCCTTCTTCTTCTTCTTGTGGTCCAGGTTGCTCGGTCCCGATAGTCTTTGTCTCTTGTGTCATTCGCAGCACACCGCGGCTTTCACTCTCGACTTCCTCTTCTGTAGGGCCATCTTCCTCTTCGCCTTCGCCTCGCTTCGACATTGTGACTCTTGCTCGCGCTCTCCCTAACGCTGGGTCGCGCACATATCTCCTCACCTCAGCCTGCACCTCTGCACTCAAAAAGTTGCCCTGGATACTCGAAGCACCTCGTGGCGGTTGCGCAGGGATGATATCAATCCCCAACACCCTACCACCAGGACTCGTTCTGCTCACGGCAACTTGACTCCAGCTCCCAGGCGCATAGCCCAAGTCTACCACAGTGCCCCCTTTACGGAAGATGTGGTGTTTGGAGTCTAGTTCGAGGAGTTTAAAGGCGGCACGGGATTTCAGACCGGCGACTTTTGCTTCGCGGGCGAAGTGGTCGCGGGTCTGGCGCGTCTTCCAGCGTGTTGAGGAGCTGGAGCCATGTGCGATGGAGGTTCTGGGCGTGAGGTTGGCATGTGATGAGAGAGCAGGGATTACAAGTCGGCATGTTTCTATCGGCGGTAGTAGCGCGAGTGTCCTGTTGCTTTGAATGAGTCGTCGATGTGTCTGGCGGAGACAGTTCATTGTTGGGTCCTGACACGTGGTTGCTGCAAAAAGGAACGCGCACGCGTGACTAGGATTGAGTAGTCGCCGGACAGTGGAATGTTGATGTGATATCCAAGACGAAAATGATGAAACACACCAGAAAAAGGAAAAATGATGATTGCATGCCCATGCGAGAGCTTTCAAATTCTCTTGGCATTTTCTGCCTAAACCTGAAGATCCCCTTCCTATTTCGACGAGCATGTGCTCCCGAGAGAGAGAGAGAGAGAAAAAAGAGATCGTTCCTGCTGCAATTATCACCAGACACAAACCAAGGTTCCACATTATTTTCCACGCAAGCAACAAATCCCGGACATAACAGGCCCCGTCTGCTACCGCAGGCATCAAAGGTGGAGCAACTGCAACCTCGACTCTGCCTGATCCATCTCTCCTGCTTTTTTCCCCAACTCGCGAATGCAATATGTTCATCCCAATCTCCACATGAGCAGCAGCAATCCTTTCTCCGATTGCTACAAGGTATCGAGAGACATACCCCTGAGGATACAAAGAAAGTGCTCCCACATTGGGACACGCATGCATAGTACAAACAAGGGCAAGAACGAATGAGACCTTTTTGATACCCTTGATGCCCAAAACTAATCCCCAATCGGGCTTTTCCACTTCGCTTGTATTAGTATCACTAATCGCTATCATTACCCCTGGGATGACATCTCATAGAAAAATCCTCCAATGGGTTTACTCTTCAATAGTAATGTCCTAGCCTGGGCAGCCCTCTACAATGATGCCGAGACCTGCAGTCACGTTTTCTAGACATCTCGCCAAAACAAAACTTTTACCATATGTCAAAGATCGACTGTGCGAGAATGCCATATAGGGGTAATGCTCATCATTATCAAGGCATTCTGACGTGCGCGGGGACACAAGACGTGACCTGAGACAAAAAAAATCTACGGTTGACGTGACAGAGTTTCGCGGGAAAGACGTGCCCTGTCCAAAGCAAAAAAGCGCAAATGTCTCAGATTATCATCCCGCTACTTCTTGTCCCTTTTCGGCTCAACTTACTCGTATCTAGCAACAGAGTTGGCTGTCTACGGAGAATTTCGATCGAGAAAAAATGGAGAACGAAAGGGAATGGTAGTAGTAGGTCTGGACCTCGTCTAGTTCTTTTTTGGGGAACGGCACGGGAAAGAGGTGTATGTCCATGCCGTGTTTACTACTTTTTTGAATTGTTTAAACTTCGCATATGGTCCTCTCGTACTCCGTAAAAGAAACAGGTTTTTGTCTACCAGTTTTTTTTTCATTGATCCTCTTTTTTTTTACGGTGTGTGCCGTCTTTTTCTTGTTCAGCTATCACTCAAGGTTTGGGCTGGCGAGCGCGTGTCTAGTTCCTTTGCTCAATCTGAACCATCTCACCGGGGCCACCTGACTATGTCGCGGGACAGAAGAAGCGTACCAAAGTAATAGGCCCGAAACAATAAACACGCTGAGGATGAATGAGGTCTCGGCTCAGAGATGAAGGCAAGACTTCAGAGAGCTGACCGAGGCGAGTAGGAGCTGCCATAACGGGGACACCAGGAGAAGAAGGTAACACATTTCACATCTCTTTCCCTCCGAAACACGGGACGGCAAGGGTACAGGACAGGATCTCCAATGATCGAAACGGTCGGACAATTTCAGCTGCACATTGAGGAAGTGGAGGGCATGTCCTACCGAGAGGAGTTTTCGTGTTCATGGATCGCAAACATTGGCATAGCGGACAAGTTGACCTTGTACTGCAAAAACAGATGGGAGAGACCGAAAGAAGGAAAGAACGACGCGGAGAGAAGCAATGAATTGTATGTAGTATTTCTTTGATGGTTTTGATATAAGTGGAAAAAAGACATGGTTGTAAAATGAACAGACCTGTTCAAGTATGTGTGTTTTGTGCTCGTCCTTCTCTAGATGGCTTCTTCACAGTCCCGGCACCGTTTTCAAGGTCCAGCTCTTGATCCGTGCAAGAGAGTAGAAAATGCCAGCGGGCGAGATCCAATGAAAGAAGCATCAAAGAGAAGAAGAGACACACTTCGAGCTCAGCTCAAAGGCCAACAGATGGTGTGGCAGGTTGGGGTAGCAGATATATATGATTGCCAGCAAAAGGGGAAGAGGGGGGTATCATTCTTCTTCGGAAGATTGAAACAACACAAAGGAGACTTGCAAAGGGAGCAATGTTGGGGTACAAAAGGAGCAAGCTCCCCCCAACAGAAGAAGTAGGAGCGACCAAGTCAATGGCTTCCATGAAAGGTTGTTGACCTCGAGCCTATTACAAATTATAGGCAAGAGAGGAGATGGTGAGCATGTAGTTATGTGCTCGGGCTGTTTCGTAAACAGTGGCCAGAGAAGAGTGAAAACATGGTGTGGCGTTCCCAACGCCAGAAGGTGGATAGGAATGGGTGGTGAAGAAGATAGAGTGTCCGCAACGAGGGTCATTGACAGTTCGATCCCTAGAAGCGACCTCGTGAAGAAGTCAAAAAGTGTCAAGGCAACATACAATCAGTACGGATGACGAGCATCCCTCTTTGGACTCGGTGGCGCAGTAGAGTGATGCGACGAGTGGTGGTGATGCTGCTGCTGACTCTTGCTCGGTGGAGCACCCCTCTCGTAAACGAAATCGAGATGGGTTCCGGGAGCACCGCTGTCACGACGACTCGAGGTTTGGCCGGTACCGGGAATAGCACGAGGCGAGGCATTGCTTCGGACAAGTTCATGAGCAGGGCCCGCTTTACGGCCGGACGAAGTGGTGGAAAAACTCGGGCTTGAGTGGGATTGAGTTGGAAGCGACGATGGCGGTGGAGGTGGCTGATGGGCTTGCTGATTCTTGCGCTTGCGAGGGCTATCTGTGTGGTGGCCCCCGTCAGAGTTTTGTGAGGCACCTGTGCCCGTGACTGGAGTCTGCGGCTGCGTACCCGACTTTGAGTCAGCCTGTGACGTCGGTGGCACCCAGTGGTGGAAGTAGATGGACGGTGACGAGGCCGGCTGGTCTTGTTGTATCGTCTGAGTCTGATGCAGAGGGTGAGCGCTGCTCGGTGCAGATGGGGGTGGGTTGATCTGCATGTCTCCGGTTGTCAGACGAGGCAAGGTGGATTGGGCCACGGATGAGCCAGGCGCTCCAGGGATACGTCTGCCCGGTGGTGATGTCGATTGGAAGGCTGGGAAGGTCGATTGATGAGCGGCCAGCAGTGGGGGAGGTTGCTGTTGTTGTTGTTGATGTTGTTGATGCATACCAGCAGCATGAGGATGCGATTGGGGAGGTTGCGGGGGTAGCGCATACGCTGCTGGCGGTTGGTTGATGCTTCTTCGTTCACGGCCGTCTTCCTGTCCGGGCTGCAGTTGTTGCTGAGCGGCCTGTAGCTGAGCAGTGTATTGTTGCAGCACCTCGAGACTGAAGTTGGCCAGATTGGCACCGCCAATGCCTGCAAAGATCATGGGCACCATGTGCGGAGGAATGCCGCCCTGCATCGACTCCCTCAACATCGAATGTTCGACCCGTCTCTGCTCCAACCTCAACGACTCTTGCCGTGTCTTCTCTTCCTCCTGCCTCCGTCTCTCCTCCTCGACCCTAGTCGCGTGCCAGCTGCGTGATGATTCCCCTTCGTCCTGCCATTGTGTCCTCTGTGCTTCATGGTGCATGTGCGCCGGCGCTTGCACCGGAGGAGGTGGTGGGGGAATCATTGGTGGCCCTCTCCCTGGATCCGGCAGGGTCATGGCAGCTGGTGGAGGCAAGCCTCTGTGTTGATTCGACATGGTCGGGGTGATACTGGCCGGCAGTGGAGGTCGTACAGCGTCGTTCATCATAGACTTTGGAGAATATCTGGGCAATTGCGGTGATTTAAAGTCATGCGTAGTACGTGCGCCAAAATCTGATTTCCCGGGCTGCGATAATGTGAGCAACATGGTCGAGCCTTGTCCGGGTCCGGGGTTAGGTTTAATGAACCAGATCGATCCCGAGCATTAATTTGGTATATACAGCAGAACCGATCCGAGGGAGTGTGCTTTCGAAATGACCGAAACACGGCAAAGGGTTAAAAGGGAAAGATGTGGAAATGCGAGAGGAGAAATCGGACAAAATAAAAATGGAAAAGTGTGCAAAAAGGACTGGGGCGCAACATACAGTTTTTGGCATGAGAAGGGTGCTGCGTGACGTCTCTCCTGCTTTGCCCTGGAGGGGGGTTGTGATGTTGATGCAGATGCAGATCGGTACACTGATTCGTTCGCCTTAGTATACCCGTTGCAACTAGTCAGCTTTAGCCCGCGACCGGGTTTCGCAGCACGCGCGATCAAAAGGCACGTCTGGCCGCTCAAGGGTGGATGCTTTCACCCTCGTCAAGGGACCGCCCGACGACTGGTTCAGAGTATCGGAAGAGGCTAGACCGGGTGTAGCTGTATCAGTATGCGCTATGTAGCACCAGCACTCTGTTTCCTCTCGGGTCAGGGCGAAGACGGAAAATTGATGAGGGATCCTCGGCGCGCAGCTGCGTCTTGGTCTTGTGAGAGGCTGACGAATCTGACGAGTCTCGACGAGTTTGGATGATAATGATGGTTTGGAAATGGTCGGTGCTTTGGAGTCGTAACATGAATCTCCTCTTTTTGACTGGTGTTCAAGGGCTGGCTCGAGAACTACAACTCATTAGAGCTTCTTACGTGAAGATAGCGTCCACTTAATAAGTCTTACAGCTCTCGAAATCATACCCTCTAGAGACTACAGAATCGAGTAAGCTCGCGTGCGTGATCAAACAATAGAGGCAGGCAGGTGGGCAGAACGTCTTCGTGAAACATCAACGGTCCATCAGTTTTCAACCCGGAGGGTTGGTGAGATAGATGGTCCATGGAGCCGTTTTACGAACAACAAAGTGGGCTTTTCCTCTTTCGCAAAACGCAGAAATCGAGTGGCGTCCAAGCCATCGCTTGTTCCGCAAGATTGAGGGATCGCAGGAGGAACCCAACCTGTGCTCAACCTGCATGTCATCACATCGCTCCAAACGAGCCCCATACCCATGATCCATCGCCATGTTTTGGGTTCAGGAGGACCGGGGCAACAAGATTAGGAGTGCATCGACGACCTCTTTTTCAACACTTGACACAATTTGGCGAACTGCGGCGGCTCCGGGAAATTAGAAGACTGTCAAAAACTGGAGAAACCACGCAATCACTTCAATCCTTGTACGCTCTTGCCTTCTTGATTCATCTCCCAAGACCATAGACGAAAGATCTCTCTGCTGCTCATGCGGCTAGCCATGACAATCAGGAAATTGCTGATCACTTACGATCCGAGCCCTGACTCCTCGGATCGCAAAGAACGTCTTCTCGAGATTCAAAAAACGGCTGTCGGCCAATCTGACTTGCTTCGTCGTCCTATCAACTAGATGTATATTAAAAACCTGGGCACGTACAACATCCATCACATCGGCCGAGCAAGGCGCTTTCCTAATATCGACAAAATGATGGTGGCCCTTTTATTTCCTGCATTGTGTGGCTTGCAATGTCCCAGATGAGCTTCTCCACAATCGTGGAAAGTCCTTGTTCTCGATTCCTGCACGAGTCACTTGTAGTGGTGGATTATTACGTGCAGCCGCACCCGAGCTTTGGTCATGTCTCGTTGCTGTCTTTGTTCCATGTCCGCTGTCATCTTGCGAACGATCCTTGCCGTGATGTACACGAAACAAGGGACTTCCCGTTGTCTGTGTCCTGCCATCGGCATGATCCTCGAGCCGAATGAGACAGAGCAAACCCTCTGAACGGTTTTCACGGCAAGCAGCATCAGAAGGCTGTGCGGATGCTCAAGCGGCCGTTGGAAGAGAGGTGTGCGACATCTGAGAAATCCACTTGCCTGCCCCCCGCGGCTCGACATGCCTTTTCGTTTCCTCGAGCAAGAGAAGAAGGTTGCTGACAGGCCGTTGCACCCCAGCCCGAGGCTTGAACTCTCTTCTCGCTTCGTGTGGTGCTCAGAAGGCAACTCCACGTTGGCAAGCCGCTTGGAAAAGATCGACAAAAAGATCAACAAAGTACTTGTAGCACGCGTGGTCTCTGCATTCTGCGTGCGTCCCACGCTATGTACTTGTCCAACTTCTGCAAGGATGATGCCTTTTCTCATCTGGCTTTGCACATCACTTTGACCAAAAACGAACATGCTACCGAAAGGTGTTTTGCGCTTTCACACTTGGTAGAGCTATCTCGATTCGGCGCAAGTTGGAGGGTACAAGCTTCACCTGCCCGTCATTGCGCAGGGCCAGTGCGGTTGCTTGAGCAGTGGACCGTGGCCGGGAGAACCATGTCCTAGAGTAGCGAGCTCCATCCAGCAAGCAGCCAGCAGCTTAGGCGCAAGCAGGGGCGAGATCAAATTTCCGAATTGCTCCAACCTGTCGTACGCGCCACCCGTTTTTGCGCGCTTCCCGTTGGGCGCTGGGAGCTCGGGTTGCTCTTTCCATTAACGTGAAACACAGCAGTTGACCCGTCGTGGACTCACGAGAGACAGGTAGTTCCATCACACATGCTCTTTTCGATAAACGACTTTACAGGTCTCGGTTGGTTTGGAGTAAGCAATTCTCCCGTTCAAGGATTTGGTGTGGATCTAGACCCTCACGCTTGAATCGTTACAGTTTGAAGAACAGCCAGCCCATGTGCTGACCTCCGCTCCATCCAACACACTTGACTTTGACGGGGCTTGCATCGTTACGCGCTTGAAGATGAACCGTGACTACCCAAAGAGGCGCCGCCTTGCACATTGCATACTCCGTCGCTGTTGCCAGTCGTCCAGCGCTTCTTTGCTCGGCCTGCAGGGACATCTCACCGCTCATGGGAGGCGTTTACCGGGTTTGCATCATTGCATGATGTTGTGGAGGAGCTTAAGCAGGACGCTATGGCAGTTGGGACAATCTAGTGTTGCATACACATATTCCGTGTGGTTATCGTTAAGTGAGGCAAGAAGACAAGACATGACGCTCATTACCTTCCAAGCGAGCCTTTGGTCTCCAATAAGATGATTCAACGGAGAAGTCGGACTTGCGATGATGATGGCAGCAACCGACGTGCTGAGAAGAGACGATCATACGTAGTTGCAGCAATGAGTCAGTGGCTTCGGCCTCTACCTTAGTAGTCCCGACAAGGGAGGAGACACAAGACACAAAAATCGTGTATTGTGCTCAGCAGCGAGCTGTCGATTGCCGAGTCTTGAGCGACAAGGTTACGACTTTCCTTGCGCAGGGAATAATAATCATCATCTTTTCCTCTCGTGGCTGCACGTGGCTCTCACGCTGTTCTTCTTTTGCTTTTTCCAGAGTGTTTCCAGACGATCATTTGCACTCTCTGTAAAAGGAAATGATGTGAACAAGATGCGAGGCCACGAAGGAAGATCAGCTTCCACTTCTGCGTCATTCCTTGGCCGTAAATGGCAACTGGACAACCACACACATCATGTCGGTTGCAAGCTTTTTGTTGAACTCGACGTTGTATTCGGCTCTCTTTGCTTCTCGGACTTGTTGCCATTATTGAGCTGTGTTTACGAGACAATGTAACCACTTCTATCGCTGAGCCTCTCCTGCTGACGAGTTTTCATTTCTCTCTGCTTCTCACTCCTTCTCTGCTCCGTATCTTACTTCCACCTGGGCATCGGTCTCTCCGTACTCTCCGTACTCTCAACGCTCCCTCGCTCCACTGGTCCTGTTCTCTCAGCTCAAGTCTTCCTCCTCACATACTAGACACAAATTCGAGCCACTTTAATCTATTAAGCATCGATCCATGGAAAAGGATCGGACTTCTCCTTTTCTCCTCTTCGTATCACCCTGATCAAATCTCGCGCTCGGCGACCCTTTCCTGTAGTCGTCACATGCTTGTACCCTCGGACCGCTGCTCCTCGGTGTATGTGTACCCTAAAGCACTAAAATCTCTTGTATCACGGATGCTCGGAAAGGGAGGGAAGGGCTGCTTGGCAGTGAACACCGAACCGCCGGACTTGAGATTACTCGCTCCATGCCGTCGCGAAGGATTCAAGAGATTGATTCGCAAGCCTGATGCGGAGAACGAGATTGGCGGAATAGGTAGGTGAAAGTAGGCAACCGCAAGAGAGATTGGCAAAGCTAGAAGTGTTTGCCCTAATTCCATGCGTCTACCAAAAAGACCAGCCGCTACTGTACATTGTTGGCGGAGATACGAGCCGAGTCGTGTTCTCAGCTCCGGAAAATCCTTGATCTACAGCTGTCTCGAGGCAGGATGTTTTGGGACTTGACGAGTGGCTACTGAAAGCACGAGTTGTAGCCCCTCTCCAACGAGAGCACTCTAGTAATTGTACAAGATTGTGGATTGCTACGGACGTGTGTTTACTTGTCAACACTGTTCAAGTATCTAGCCCTCGGGCCTCCTTCTACATCACTGCATTATCTGCACACATCTCGCTAAGTACTTCGGCGAATCTACCAGTCTTGTCTTGATCTTGCTTCGCCGTCTGGATGGCTAGCAGTATACTGGACACGCCGACGTTAATCGTCTTCGAGCCAGTAGTCTCCTCTATCTCTCCGAGCGCACGATTGATGTCGGGATCTGAGAATACGCCACTTTGCTTCATAATGGCGGCCAATTCAGGCTGTGTCTGGACGTTTGGTACTGCTATTTGCGCAGAGAAATCGAGCTGGAGCTGTTGGAGTACGCTCCGCGATGAAGTTGTGGCGAAAATGAGCAGGGGTCGACCCTTTGGTGGTTTGTTCTGCATCATACCCTTCAGAGCGGCCAGAACGCTAGCACTGAAACGAGGGCCTACCGGAACCCAGTCAATGAGCAACTCGATATTGTCCAGAACCAGTACGTTCTGAGGACTTTTGTAAGCGTCTGTGAAGACCTTTTGGATGTACTGGATCTTCTGAATCTCGTTCATGCCGACAATATCAACAGGCTTGATAAGTTTGATGAAGGGGAACTCAGAGTCCAGTGCCATTTGGGCCGCCAAAGCGGTCTTTCCGCTTCCACGAGGGCCGTATAGCAGTACGGAAAGTAAAGGAGTATCTCCGGAGCGTACTTGGTTGACAAACAGACGACCACGTTCGAGGATGCTGTCGATGTGCTTGCCGAAGTGAATGATACCACCTTCGACGCAACGATCAAGCTCTTCTTCGGACACACCGAACAGAGGCTGAACTTCGTTGAGGGCGTCCAAGAAATCTTGATGCATGACTTTCATGTTGGCGATGTTCTTGTCGTCGATTGCAGCCAGTGTGCCAACCTTGATGTGACGATTGAACGCGAAACTTGAAGCACTCTTGACTAGACCACTGATCTCAGCACCACTGAAGTTGCGCGTCAATTGAGCGAGCTCCTGGAGGTTAACATCGTCGCCCATGACGTTGTTCTCGCGCATCTTGGTGGTATGAATTTTGAGAATCTGAGCTCTGCCATGCTCGTCGGGTAACGAGATTTCCATATGAACTTCAAGACGACCGGATCTGAGAAGTGCTTCATCAATCATGTCCTTTCTGTTGGTCATGCCGATGAGCAGGATATTGTTCAATTGGTCGACGCCATCGAGCTTTGACAGCAACTGGTTGACGACACTGTCGCCAACACCAGTGCCGCCACCAGCTCCGGAACCTCTCTGCTTGCAGACGGCATCCAGTTCATCGAAGATGATAATATGCAGACCCGATTCGTCACCCTTCTCCTTGTATTCTTTCTCGGCGTCTGCGAATAGCTTACGGATGTTCTCCTCAGACTGGCCGACATACTTGTTAAGGACTTCAGGACCGTTGATGACCTTTGGCTCTCTGGCATTGAGCATCTTTCCGATTTGTCTAGCGATCAGGGTTTTACCAGTTCCAGGGGGACCATACAGCAGGATACCGCGAACGTGCTGGATACCCAACTTGTCAGCAAGGCCAGGCGGGAAAATTCTGGAAGCGAAGGCACGACGGAAGATGGCAGCGAATTCAGTGTCCAGACCACCAATACCCATGTTCTCGAATTTGAAGTCGGGTCGGACGACCGAGTTGGCAGCAGGACGACGGTTGGAGCCCTTGATGTTGATACCAGTCTTGATGTCCTTGTAGTAGTTGATCTGTGTTTCTTGAGTCAAGATGCCACGAGAACGCGGGTCGGGCGTGGGGGCGCTTTGAGATTCGGTCTTCATGGACAGATCTACTAGCTCTACTGTCTTGACGATCATTCGGAGAGGTATGCCCTTATAGTCCATGAGTAACTGCTGGCCAGGAGAAAAGATCTGGTTGCGGAAATTGTGAATGAAAGCTGCAGCGAGCTCGTCCTGGTCGTAGGGCGCCTCTGTTGACTTCTTTCCAGCAAAGCCAACTTCTACGTCGAGATTGCCTAGGTAGCTCGAAGCTCCTTGCGAGAAGGCGTCGTAGGGTTGTACGTCGATCTCGTCTGTGAGGGCAATTTGCATCCATGTTCGCTGGGGGTCAGACATGCTAATGTGACCGCCAGGGAAGCCTTGCTTGATGCGTGCTGAGATGACGAAGAAGCCATTGATGAGCAGATAGAGGTCGCTACCGTCAGGGCTTGGGGCGAAGTCTTGGGGCGATACAGCGCATCTGATAGGCAGGCAGCGGTCAGCTTGTGTCCTTGGAGTGGGAGGGGAGCATGCGCATGTCCTGAGCAATGGCACGCAGTGCTTTAGACTGACATGTTACCGAAGACAAAGGTCGGTTCCTTCAGTTGGTACGGGCGTAGTCTCATGGCTCTGCCTGATGGTCTTGAAGGCTTCTGATCGTAAGTTGGTGGGGGTTGCTGAGGACGACGCGACGGGGGTGGCTGTTGTTGGCCGCTTCCAAATGGGTTCGGCAGGGTGGGTATATTATTGCGGTTAAACATGTTTGCAATCTGTGTCCTCTTGTTCGTGTATAGGCGGCAGCTTAGGAAGGAGCGAAAGGTGTTGTCAAGAAGCAGCTGCTTCGAAGTTGCAACGTTGGCAGGCGGCCTTGGTCGTGCCTGACTGACAAAGTTCAAAGCAACGTCACTCAAATCTGGGGAAGCTGCCCATTCATGTCTTTGTCGCAATATCTTTGTTCACTCCTTCTTCATTCGACAGCTGGACTGTTGTGTGCTGGGAATATGCTCGGTGGCACACACGCACAAATTATTAACGCGTGTATCGAAGACTGACACACGGAACAGGCTCTGGGAACAAACTGACTTAATTCCATCGACACGAATCTAGGGTGTGCTACTACAGTCAAAGCAACCGAAATACGCGAAATCCGCCTTCCGTAGAAGGCCCTCTTTATTCCTCATCCATTATTTCCACGCAGAAAATCATCACCAAGCCATAAACGCCATGCTTCTTTACTCGAGGAGCTTTGAAAATCGGGCTAGTCGCGAGTCCGAGCCTACGATCGATTGGACGGTACTGTGAGTATTGTTGATCATCTGTGACCATGGAGGTACATTAGTCTGCTGCGGTTGCGACAGGAACGAAATGTATAGATGAAGAGGCTAGTACACCTCTCTCTGTGTGTAGCCTCGATCGTCGAACATCAGAGGGTCTACTGACCGATATGTGCCACTGCCTCTGTGACTCTTCTTTCTGGGAGCCACGCTCGACTGCTCCTCGATGACCTCGACAATGTCGTCTCCTTCGACTCTTCTCTCGGGCTCAACGACAAAGCTGCTTCTCATGGGTGGTGCGCGGCTCGAGTCTCTGATGATTCTCTCTTGACGGATAACACGGTCGGGACCTCTGCTGACGGAGCGCATCTCGGATCTACGGCGTCTTCTGGGTGAGCGTTCGTGGCGGATGATGACTTCTTCGTCAGGTTGCTTGTTGCGGCCGCTTGCGAGAGTTTGGATGAGCCAGACCAGAAGGATGAAGCCGGCGACCGATCCGAGTGTTGCGCCAACGACAGTGCCAGCATCAGGACCGCTGTTGAGGCCGTAGTAGACAGCTGGAATGGCGACCATATCGTCTCTTGCGGTCAAGAACCGAGGCTGACTGATTTGACGTCCGACGATTCCAGGCAGCGCTCTCTTGACGAGGATCCAAGGCACTGACATGGCGTTGACGGCTCTGGCGTCCACTGGCGAGACGATGTTTGACATTGTATAGGCTGTTTGGCGTTTTGAACTTTTGGTCGAGTTGCCCTGGCGGCTTCCGTGTCGTCAACGTTACGAGAGGCAGAGAGGCCCGAGTTTGGTGGGTGTCGACGGTAATTATGCGATTGGTCGGATTGATTGTGGTGACACGGCTGACAGGACAAAATGTTTGGCGTCGGCGCGAAAAGAATGAGTGGGTGAGTGAGTGAGTAAAGATAAAGTGAAGGACAATGATCAGCAGAATGAGAAATACAAACGATCAAGATACAGGTTCTGTTCGTCCTTACGTAGTGTTGCTGCAAGAGGCGGCTGGGGTGGCTGGTAAGACTGCTTTCTAGTCTATTTACTTCGAAGTCATTACGATAGTCACTCGCGAGGTCACTCTGTATGTCTTGTGTTACCGGAGCTTCTGAGCTTCTCACTTTTTCAAACTGTACCAGGAGTTTGCTTCCCCAGATGTCACCATCGATGGCAGATAAATGAACGGTGTATCCATTCACACAAACGAGTTGAAGATTCTCGAGTGACTGCCGGCTGCGGGGTTGTTTCGACTTCGAGCTTGGGTCGCCTTGCACTCCCGGCTCGTGCTGCAACGTCTATCACGGCGCCCGAAAATCCAGTCCTGGAGTTTGCCTTCGGGGAATCATCGGCCTCGAGCTATTGACGAGTTGTCTTGAAACATTGATATGGTAGTCGTCTAATTAACTATATCGCTACGTCAATCCCACCCGCTGTTCTTCCTTATCCTGGCCATTGGAATTGACCTCATGTTAACATCCGTCGTCACGTAGATGTTGTCATCAGGAGTGAGCAGACTGTCATCTGACGAATCTCTCGAGGCTCCAGAAGGTCCACAACTCTGGATTGATGTCTTCATCTTCGAGTCGGCAGCCTCTGGTCCCCAAAGCGCAGGGACAGAACTTTTGCGATTCGACACTCCTGCGCCATATTTCGAGGATGGACCATGGGAGGCTTCAACAGTGCTCTTCATCTGGCCGTACCATCGACTTAATATCGGCTTATAGCTCGGGACGGAGAGGGCGATCAATGTGCCTCCGATCTCTGCTACTTCAATGACCAGTTGCGGGTTATAGTACCATGACCCGTCGGTCCGCCATTGACCAACGACGCAAAGCCAGAGACGTGCGCATGAGATGCTGAGAACATGTCAGTGTACACGTCTAAGCGCTTCCAGTTTGCTCGACTCACCCGATGACAAGTGTTCCAGGAAGCATTACGAGAGACAACACTATCTTGCGGCCTTTGGGAAGCTGCAAGATCGCGATCATGGCTATTGGGATGCTGAACAGCACAAAATCATTCACCAGCGACAGCGAGCTGTTCGTCACATAAACCACGCCCCAATTGAGGCAAGTGTACGTTCCTGAAACACTCTGCCATGCATAGGGCCACAGTCCAGTACTAAGGTCATTGCGGTCAGTCTTGGCTAAGTCTATATGACTAGAAGGTATGTAGATGCTTACACTGGAAGACAGTGCAGAAGAATGAGAAGAAATTGCACGATGAACGTCGCGGTCAAGAAGAATCCGCAGGCCCAGATAGCGATTCGAAAAGTCGGATGCGAGCTACAGAGTCGATTGAAAAATGCGAGCCCACTCAGTCGGCAGAAGTACAAGGTGGCCGTGTATATGAGATGCGCTGCATAGTCGTTCACCTCTGTCTGCTCCACCTCGGACAGGCTGAGCACATATTGGATGTACTCAATATGCCGACCGCTGCCTTCATAGATCAAGATCAGACAGAGAGCCATGAAGGCCGAAAAGCACGCCCAGGAAAAGGCCGCGATGCCGTCATCGAGTCCGAAGCTCTTAACGATGAAGATGCGAGAGGCGAATCTGCATATGAGCAGAACAGTGGTGATGATGTATATTGCCAGTATTCCTGCTATTGCAGGTCCATCGCGCGACTCGCTCAGGTATTCCGGTGTAATATACGATATGTTGGTAGGTACTCGTCCCTCGGCGTAAGCTTGGGCGACATCGACGGCGACCATGACGGCGGCGTCAGGACAAGTGGGCGGTGCAATGCAAGATGCGAATCAGATATGGGATCCACGCGATAGATTAATCATGCGCGAGAGAGGAGTCCCCTAGGACGAGATTTTGGGTCATTCGTCTAATCTAAAAGGGTTCTGGTCCATGACCACCATATTTGGCAGCATAGGGTCGCGACCCTAGTTGGACTCTTACGTGCGTTTGATAAACGTTGATCCGTCGGTTCAACGGTACGATGAACGCACCAAGTGGAAATCACAGTGTGAGTCGGTTGCTTGCGGCAAACCTTGATGCTGCCTATCTGCGTGCTAATGTATGCGTCGCGTGTGGCTGTCTTGAGACACAATATGATTAACAGGCTGTGGTGCTGTCTGGGGATATACATGCTGTTACTTTGATTCTTTTAGAAGCCAGCTATACCTTTGCACAGCTCAATATCGCTCTGTATCGTCCTAGAGGGCGGTAGGAGTGACAAATTTCAGCACATGGCGAGGTTGGGAATCGATCATGGCTCCATTCATTAGGGCTAGGTTATCGGCAAGCTTCGCCCGAAGGTGGTTAAAGTTCGACGGACCAGTTCCACGGCATCCCGCACACCCACCCTTCCGACGGGCAAAGATGCCGAGTGCGTTCTCGCGCAAGGATGAGCTGGTACGTGCGCTCTCAATGCTCAAACACGTCGATCAATACTGTCGGCGACCTTGCCCTGGATTGAGATCTAATTTCTCGAAGCTCAACACTCAAGTTCCTTTCTTCTATAACTCCTGCAGGGGGATCCTGGGCAGTCTCGCATCACACCGCAACGTTGTTGAAACTCCCCGATCATGCAGATCGTAAACTGTTTCGCAGCTGCCATCGTGCTTGGCTCGGCCAGCGCCACTCGTAGCTTCCAAAACGCTTCTACTGTGAGTCTTTGGCATCGACGTTTAGGATAACCATTGTGCTGAACAGAGACACAGGCCTATCCAGAGTATGGCTTCCCTTTACTCTCGGATGCCAACAACACTGAGTTGCTGTTTCCCCAGCCAGCATGCCACGGCTTCGTGATTGCAGAAAAGAGCATTGAAGAACTTCAAGAGTACATGAGCTCTGGGAACCTCACCTCGGTTCAACTCACGACCTGCTACTTGCAGAGACTTTTCCAGACTCGTGACTACATCAAGTGAGTAATCACAGCACGTGATTTCTGAATCCACAATACTGATCATTGTACAGCCCTATCATCGAGATCAACCCTGATGTCTTCGAAATTGCTGCAGCCATGGACGAGGAGCGCCGACATGGCAAAGTCCGTGGTCCTCTGCATGGCATTCCATTTGCGGTCAAAGACAAGTAAGATATCAGCTGCTCCATTCACGATCTGAAACTGATCATGCCACAGCATTGCCACCAAGGACAAGATGCAAACGACTGCTGGATCATGGGCTCTCCAAGGATCTATTGTGCCTCGTGACGCCCACGTAGTAGCTGGGCTTCGTGCAGCTGGTGCCGTACTGTTCGGCAAGGCTACTCTGTCTGAATGGGCTGACATGCGCACCAACTACTACTCAGAAGGCTACTCTGGTCGTGGCGGTCAATGCCGTAGTGCTTACAACCTGACTGTCAACCCTGGAGGCAGCAGTTCTGGTAGTGGTGTTGGTGTAGCAGCCAATGTCTTCCCTTTTGCTCTCGGTACTGAGACTGATGGCTCTGTCATCAATCCTGCTCAGCGCAATGCCATTGTCGGTTTCAAGCCCACCGTTGGATTGACTTCTCGTGGTGGCGTTATCCCTGAGTCCCTGAACCAGGATACCGTTGGTGCTTTTGGCAAGACTGTCCGCGACGTGACTTATGTCCTTGATGCCATTCACGGCGTTGACGTTTATGACAACGAGACTTCTGCCCAGATTGGCAAGACACCCCAGGGTGGCTACGCACAGTTTTTGACCAACAGAACCGCCTTGAAGGGAGCCACTTTTGGTATCCCATGGAACAGCTTCTGGGTTTATGCTGATGCTCACGAGCAAGAGGTTCTTCTTGACCTCGTCTCTTTGATTGAGTCTGCCGGCGCCACCATCGTCAACAACACCGAGCTCCCCTACTACGAGACCATCGTTTCCCCCGACGGCTGGAACTGGGACTACGGAAGCACTCGCGGCTACCCCAACGAGAGCGAGTACAGCTACATCAAGGTCGATTTCTACAACAACATCCGCGATTACCTGGCCGACCTCAACAACACCAACATCCGCTCGCTCGAAGACCTTGTGCAGTTCAACTACGACAATGACGGCACCGAGGGTGGCTACCCTTACGCAAATGGAAGCGGTATCCCTGCATTCTTCTCTGGTCAAGACGGTTTCTTGGCCTCTTTGGCTAGCAAGGGAGAGAAGAACGAGACTTACTGGTCTGCACTCAACTTCTGTCGTCACACCACTCGCGAGGCTGGCATTGATGCCGTTCTGGCCATGGGACCTAACGGAACCAAGCTTGATGGTCTCTTGGTTCCTCCGGATGTCGCTCAGGCACCTCAGATCGCTGCTCAGGCCGGCTACCCTATGCTGACCTTGCCTGCTGGTACTCACGAGAACGGCATGCCTTTCGGTCTGGCCATCATGCAGACGGCTTTCGCAGAGGACAAGCTTGTCAAATGGGGTTCGGCGATTGAAGATCTGCAGGTCAGCTCTAACACGCCGCACAAGAGAACTCTTCCCCAATGGCGTGATTACCTTGTTAGAAACATCCCTGTCACCTAAGCATGAAAGGGTCGATTGAAGAGACCGAAGCTGTACATAGATCATGATGTTGAGTAGAGGTACGATAGTATGAGCAATACGTAGATATAGTTGCATAAGCAGTATTGAATTACTAGAAGCATGGCACCTCTCTCTCTCTCTGTCTGTGATATAAAAAGCGCAAAAACAACGACGAATTAAGAACAAAAACTACAGTTGCTCTGCAAAACAAAGTCTCTCAAAACGTATCCTAGAACCATAACGCCTCGAATAACAGTCAGAGCGTAGGTGCAAGGTTAGACATGTTCGTCCAGAACCAATGTATACACGATTCGCAGTCTTGCCATCATGTCTCTCCTTCCTCTTCTCTTGTCTATACCATCGTCTAGAACAAGATATCCAAACAACAGCAACAAGCCAACGCACTCAACACACCAGCACAAATACCACCACCAGCACCACTGCTACTCTGCTGCTGGTAATGCCCCTGCGGCGGAGGATATCCCTGCTGCTGATAGTACATTGGCTGTCCCTGAGGTGGGTAACCTCCCTGCTGCGGTGGGTATCCTTGTGGTGGGTAGCCTCCCTGTTGTGGTGGCATGTATCCTCTGTTTGCGTCTGGCGCGGGAGAGGCATATCCTTGTTGGGGTGGGTAGTAGGAGTTTGCGGGTGGGGCGGGGGAGGCAGAGTTGCCGTAGTAGTTTGCTGCTTCGCCGCCGCCGGTGGCAGGAGCAGTGTACGTTGGTGGAGGACCTGAGGGGGCGTCCTGTGTGCTTTGTTAGTTGCTGCTGGCTTGTCATGCAGAGTTGTTGGGGCGCATACGTATTGACCCATGATGCTAGAGTACTATGAAGTAGGCGCGAAATGCGGAGATGGTATAAGATGTCCTCGGACGAAAGGATTTAGGCGCCTTTGCGATAAACGCTTTATTCAGTCGCGCAGGAAAGTGTCAAAGGTGTCGATGACGGAAAATTGATCGCAGATGTCAATGCGAAAAGATGTACAGATGGACGGGAAAGTGGAGAAGAGAAAGTGATCCAAAGAAGAAGGATCATAAGAATGTCGTTGTCACCGTCGCTCAGATTAAACTCCAAGCCTCTGGGCGCAGTCTACCAAGCCCTTGCCCTCTCGCCGACTCGTGGTCTGTTCTGGCCTTCGTTCATACTTCCTATTGCCATCGTACCACGTATATACCACTTCTAAGCCACCTTGTTATACGTGTTGTTGCTATTTCCTCGTCTTGCGCACTTGTCCTTTGTCGACGTCGTCGTCTTTGCCACCATTCAAGACAAACAGCGTCATTGTCTGGCATTCCCGCGGGATCCGCTTCGGCTTCCTTCACCGCTGGCTGACGAGCTTGCGTGACAGGGTCGGCCGAGTCGTCTTGGTTGCTTCCTAAATGCTAAATCAAGTTTGTCACTTTCACTCTTCACCTCGACGCGATGCAGAGCAGAAACGAGCTGTCAGGAGGCGCAATGATTTTCCAGATCGATAGCATCTCCTGGAAAGTCGGTGGAACGAGACGAGACGATGATTTCTCTACTAATCGTCGCGCGGAAATCTAGCAAACATTGTGCTTTGTTTCAGTGCCGTGTGACAAACTTCAGCACACAGGTAGGAAGGATGAACGCGCGGCGCCGAGACATCGAGAGGTGGAAACAAGACAGAGAATAAATAATGCAATCAATTCGTGATCGAAACAGATGTGGTATACAATGTCATGAGATCCGAAGGCGCCGCTAAAGACGATGTATTTTCATCACAGCTTGCTCTTCCTTGTAAAGTAAGTCTTGATCACCTTTCTAGCTCTTTCCACAACTTCCACATCTTCGATCGTTGCAGGGACCTCGACTTCCTTGTCAAAGTTGCCCTCGCTGGCGTCTTCTACCATCTGCTTTAACACTCTGCGTAGGGTCTTTCCACTTCTTGTACGAGGAATCACTCCCTGTGCTATAATGACACCTCCCAATGTAGCGATAGGACCAACAGCTGCTCTCACGCGTGAGTTGATGGCGGCGAGAAGTTCACCCTCTGGTATCGTGCCAGCCGATGCGGAAAGAGCGACAAATGCAAAAGGTACGTGGCCTTTGAGAGGATCTGGTGCCGGGATGACGCAGTTGTCTGTTATTGATGGATGGGATGAGATGGCTTGCTCGAGCGTAGCTGCGAAAGAGTGTCAGTCCTGTGCTTTGAGTCGACCGATGATCAGACTTACCTGTGCTCAGCCTATGAGCAGCCACGTTGATCATATCATCACTGCGACCGTGGATATGAACGTAACCATCTTTGTCAATGAGACCAGCATCGCCTGTGTCAATCCATTTGCCCCCAAATCGAAGCATGTATCCCTTGTAAAAGCGGTTCTCGTCTTTCCATAGTGTCGTAAATCCGGTGGGCGCAAGTGGCATGCCGAGAACAATGTTTCCAGTTTTCCCTTGTGGTACCTCATTACCATCGTCGTCAACAACTCGGATGTCGAAGCCAGGCATCGGCTTTCCTGCGCTGCCAGGTCTCGTCTCCAGGGGCTTGATCTGGCTGTCACTTCTACCTTTGTGCCATGAGTCAGGAAGTTGCGCCAATCCCGTCATGGGTGAACCAGACTCGGATGACCACCAGTTGTCGACGACAGCAGCACCAGGGGCGCCATACTTCTCCAACAAAGCAGTGTAGTCATTGACGACGGCAGGTTCGCTTCGTTCACCTGCTAAGAAAAGCGCGCGCAGTGTTCTGAGGCCGTCCCTCTCACCTCTCTCCTTGAAGAACTTGTGCTCACCATCTTCGCGACGGATAGCACGTAGAGCTGTTGGTGCTGTGAACATGACGTTGACTTTGTGCTCATCCACAATTCTCCAAAAAGTGCTAGCGTCTGGAGTTCCGATAGGTTTTCCCTCGAACAGAACGGTCGTTGCACCCGCCAACAAAGGAGCGAAGATGATATAGCCATGTCCTACAACCCATCCTATGTCTGATGCACAGAACATGACATCGCCAGCCTTGATTCCAAAGAGGTAGCGCATGGAGAAGCTCAAGCCAACGGCATGGCCTCCGGCTTCACGCAGAACTCCCTTTGGTGCTCCTGTAGTCCCTGCAGTACAGGTTAGCGCATTGTACTAAGTGATTACTGGCATGGCTTTTCGGCTAGATACCTGAAGTGTAGATGACATAAATCGGGTCATTGGATTTCACGGGCACATTTTCTGCTTTTACGCCACGATTTTTGGCACTCTTGACGAGTCGCTGCCAGTTTCGCTCACCGTCTTCTTTGATGACAGGATCCCAGCGACATTGTTCACGCTGCCATACGATCGTTTTACTGGGCTTGTGCTTGGCCTGTTCGATAGCACCGCGTACCAGAGGCTGATATGGCAATGGTCCCTTGGCGCCTTCAATACCACAACTGGCAGTGAGAACCACTCGAGGCTTTGATCCATCGATGCGCTGAGCCAGGCTCGGAGCTGAGAAACCACCAAAGACAACAGCATGAACTGCACCAAGTCTTAGAGTGGCCAGGACACCGACAAGAGCAGCAGGTATCATCGGCATGTATATCAAGACCACGTCTCCTCGCTTGACCCCCTCTTCACGCAGTACGCCAGCCAATGTTGCGACCTCTTCTGCAAGTTGTGCATAGCTGATCTTCTCTTGTGCACCGGTGACAGGCGAGTCCCAGATTATCGCGGTACGCTGGCCGTTTCCGGCATCGACGTGTCGATCAACGCAGTTGTATGAGGTAGATATCTCGCCGTCCGGGAACCATTTCCAGTGCTGATGTTTCGTGCCAGATGGCAGGGTTTTCGTCGTTCGCTCAAGGACAGTCTTCGGAGGTACGGCCCAGCTCAACTGCTCAGCTTCATGAGCCCAGAAAGTGTCTGGCGATTTGAGTGAAGCGGCGTATGCTGCGTCTTGCGGATGTGCGTTCGTCATGGCGTTTCTGGAGGTTGTCGAATAGGTTGCAGTGTGAGTCTCAGGAACTGGCCGACCTACAAGAAGGTACAAATATTAGATCAGATAGCCGCGCCCTTGCCCAAGGTTATTCGGGTCAGCGGGATGGACTGCAATTGACCTCTTCTTGACCAAAGTCTACCCCACACCCCCACGTTTGCGGGGTTCGGCTTCGGCATGGTTGAGAATGACGCTGTCGAAATCGTTGTTGCCAGCCATCTCTGCAGTATAATATTTGTGCAACGGCACGTGGCCTTGGAATAAGAGAAGGCGTTCATGGTTGATCCAGAGACTTAGATCGCACCGTGACTACTAGTATAGAGTCGCGTAAAGTCGATAAACCCACAGCGTCAGTCGTAGCGAGCTTTTTGTGCTGTCAGACGTCTTGTCCAGAGACGCGTGTGATCAGTTGACCCCGTGTGTCGTCGAGGGAGGACTGTGGAGCATTAAGTAGCTGGCTGAGAGGGGTTTGCCCAACCTCGGAGGAGGATCAGGAGAAGGATCAGTCAGCGTGGGGATCGTACTCAATCTCTTGGTTCGGCCACTCGAGCCAAGCATGATACTCCGAAGGTATTGTCGAGTTTACTGAGCTCGCGACTTTGAACGCTGGTGTCCGATTCCACCAAAGGTTGCCAACCCTCTTGATCAGAACCCCTTGGTGTACTAGGAGGACGAGAGCAACAGTCTTATGCTGCTCGAGCATCTCGAAAAATTCGACCGGGACCTGTACGAACCAGAAGTAGCCAGCGACTATCGGTGAGATAAATTGATGGGGGTTGTCGGTCTGAGCAGATTTTGCATAACACCATGTACAGTTGTTCGGCGGTGCTTTGGCTCGGCTCATGCGGCCGTAAGCCTCTCGCAAGTAGTGTAAGGCCTCATCGTATATGGCTGCCTCCTCGCTACTAACATCCTGTACCATGGATGGCGTACCAGGGTGCCATAGCTGTTGTAGGCTGGCTAAATATTCGTCTTCCTTGACGGCTTTGTCGTCTATGGGCTGGGTGATCTGGCAGAAAGCGCTGTCTACAAGCAAGGGCGCAAGAGGACCATCTTCAAGCCACATCTTACCACGACGAGCGATGTGATCAGTGCCTCTGAATATGCGTATCCAGTCTACAACAGCACCCAGTAGGACCTCGTTGAATACACTTCCAGTTGTCAGATTTGGGTTGAGACGAGTCCCTGATGAGGCGATAATATAGCACGCTACCAGTATCGAAAACGCAAACAATGCTTCACAGTTTTCTGAGTTGAAGTTCTCCAGAGCAGATCGGAATCCTTGCAAACCCAAGTCCTGATGATTGGCAGCTAACATTGAAAGATCGTCTTCCTCGCACTGACGCGTAACTGACACGTGAAGACCAGCTACAGCGAGAATCCCATGCATCAGAAACTTGTGTTTAAATGCGATTTGGACTACTGCAGTTTGCCATATGTGTTGGTGCTCTGTCTGGTCCGAAAGTGTTTTGGCCGTGTGAGTGACGAAATGATGCAGCAGTTCCATTTCCTTCAAAGTAAAACTCTCTCCAGAGCGTGTACTCGTATCTGGCTGAGGGTTTTGGAAACTGCACTCTCGTGAAGTCCTTCTGCATTTCTCACATATTGGCTTGCTCTCGTCGCACTGTGATCGAGTCAGACTGCGAATCAATCACTGATGGGATAGCGACGCGAAAATCTCGACGCGGAGAACATGTCGCCGTCCGTCGGTCGTACATACCTTTATGCGACGTTTCTTGCACTGCACGCAGCCAGTACGCGTCTTCCTGTGCGTGATCATCTCCGGTCCAGTACACTTCACTCTCTTAGGGCGGCTTGCTTGACGGCCCACTGTCCTGGGTTTGGCGCGTTGCCAAGTACAGTTTCTTTCATGGTGAGCGAGGGCAGAGCGAGAGCCAGTGGCTGGGATAGAAGGGTGTCGTATGGCCGGTGCGAGGCGGTACGGACGGATGTGGCTTGGCAATATGGTTTACCGTTTGCAGATCTTTTCTCAAGGCAGGGTGACAGCGTATATCAAGCCCTGAGCAGGGTCATACCCGAAGCAATGTTTTCGCTGACTTTTGGAATGCTTTTCCTTCAAAGTACATCTCAACCACGATTTTTTGACAGTCTATATAGTTTAAATCATGTCTCATGATCTCTTCTATGACATCTGAGAGTTTTCCACCGATACATATCGATTTGGTGGAGCTAAATATGATTCTATGTTTTGACAACTGCTTCGTTGGACTTGCTTGGTGATTGTGTATGAGAATAAAATGGAGAACCATTCCTTAACACACCACTTACCCAAACACACAAATCCAGGTTATCTATAGCATATGCTCAAGCAGGTCCATATGCTCAAGTAAGGCTCCAAATCAAGCACCACGGCGAGGTATATGAGTGGGTGGCTGAGAAGATATATCTATTATGACATTGAGGCAGGGTGATACCCCAAGCAAGGTGGACTTATGCATATCACACACTGAGACCTAGCTTCTCCGCAGCACCGACAAACCCATTTTCCTTGATGCCGACCCATATATCCACAAAGCCTTTGTCTTTTGCTTCCTCTTCGTTCTTCTTTTCTTCTTCTTGACTGCGTTCGACGTAGATGGTACGATATCCACAGCCTTTCGCCGCCTCAAGATCACCCAGGTGCGCTGCGACCATGACGCACTGACTGGGCTCCAAGCCCAGCCTCTTCGCAGCTCCCAGGTAGATGGCAGGGTTTGGTTTGTAAGAGTTGAACAACTCAGAAGAGTAAATGTGCTTGAAAGGCATGCCACCATGTTTCTGCATGTCCTTGAGTAATGCGATGTTTCCATTCGAGAGCGTACATGTCTCGTACTTGGTGTTCAAAGCCTCAAGACCCGCGACGGTGTCAGACCAAGGATCGAGCTTGTGCCAGATGAGACTCATCTCCTTGACTTCATCTTTATTCCAGAGACCACCAAGCTCGCCGTCTTCGCGTCCTAGTCCATGCTGGACTAATAATTCATGTAATGACTCGAGGTGATGGTCGTCGACTGTTTTCCAGCCGAGAGATGCATCAGCTGCAAGAGCTCGGGTGAACTTGTAGTAGGTGTTCCTCCACTCTTGTGCAAAGGCACCCCAATCATCGTCGCTCATTGCACTTGCTTTGGCTCGAACATCGTTGGTGATGATCATTGATCTTCTCATCAAAGCCACTTTGCATTGTTGAATCAAGGCATTGGTCACTGTCGTCCTCCAGTCGACGCAGGTGCCGAACACATCAAACAGAAGAGCACGAGCATTGTCCATGACTGACTGGCAAACAAAGGTTGGAATAAGAGAATATATCATGCGAGAGTATATAATGCGCAAGAAGTTCAATACTTTGACCGAGGAACACAACGAGAGCAAAAGGCGGAGAAGGGCGAGACTTGTCGGCTGCTCTCGGGTATGAAGGAGACGCGACACGCGTTGGAAGAAGGCACAACATCACAAAGAAACGAATGAAGAAGACAAAAAGCTTGCGAGCAAAAATGTTGAGGATTAAACTGGTATCATTGCATTGCATTTCCCATAAACTCCCCTGCCTGTATGATTGTACATCGGCATTGACCCCAAAGCAACTAGTGATTTAACACACTTCCCATCCGATAACCCATTGATGATGATTGATAACGATCCCGGCCCGCTGGATGAATATGCGGCCAGAAGAGCAGTCGTGAAACCCATGAAGAAGAAAAAGAAACGCTTAACCACCGAAACCGTAGAGGGTACGGCCCTGGCGCTTGAGAGCGTAGACAACGTCGAGAGAGGTGACAGTCTTGCGCTTGGCGTGCTCAGTGTAGGTAACGGCGTCGCGGATAACACCCTCGAGGAAGGTCTTGAGAACACCGCGGGTCTCCTCGTAGATCATGGCGGAAATACGCTTGACACCACCACGACGAGCGAGACGGCGGATAGCGGGCTTTGTGATACCCTGGATGTTGTCGCGCAAGATCTTGCGGTGACGCTTGGCACCACCCTTTCCGAGACCCTTGCCACCCTTGCCACCTATAGAGGAGATATGTTAGACGACTGAAGATGCAATGGAGGCCGAATAGCTGTGAAGTGGGGTAACTTACGACCAGACATTGTGATAGAAGTTGTTTGAAGAAGAGGGTTGAAGTTTGTTGTGATGACCGAAGTCTTGCGTGTGGAGAAGTCGCTGGGTGAAGAAGAAGATGGGAGTGTGGATGGAGATTTAATTCGTGCGGAGGGAAGAGGTGTTTATGGCTGACGCGTGAAAGGGAAAACGCGACAGATCACAGCGATTGATCTTGGGTCGCTCCTTCCACTGATTTGGGCTAGCGAAATGCCAAAGCCGAATGATCTTGGGAAGGCGCGGCGGCCCAAGCGTCCGCTTCACCGGCCAATCAACTCGCGATACGAGCACTGACCAGCAAGATTTGTCGAGAATCTGAAGTTCCGTCAGCCAGATTCGCAAGCAAAGAAAGCACAGTTTGGAGTGCTGGATCTGAGACGCCCAAACAGCGAAGCCCCAAGTGAAGGCAACTGTGATCTTTCTGGCTTTGATTTTCCAACCCGCACCTGACGCCCCCCAACGCCTATATATTCCTTTCCCCCGCCCACCACTACCACTCCTCTCTCATCATCCAACAACCATCTCTTCTATCCACAACAACAACATCTTCTCATCACAACAACAAGTCATCTACAATGGCTCGTACCAAGCAAACTGCCCGTAAGTAATCACTCATACATCACCCTTCATCATCATCGCCGCCGCCGCCTGCGCGTCGCTCTCGCTGCCCGGGCGCGTTTCGACGCGTCTTTGGCTTTGGCGCCGCCGCAGCATCCATCAACAACCATCACTTCATCCATCAACAACAGTCGCTTACGTTCATTCACAGGCAAGTCCACTGGTGGCAAGGCCCCTCGCAAGCAGCTCGCCTCCAAGGCTGCTCGCAAGTCCGCCCCCTCAACCGGTGGTGTCAAGAAGCCTCACCGCTACAAGCCCGGTACCGTCGCTCTCCGTGAGATCCGTCGCTACCAGAAGTCGACCGAGCTCCTCATCCGCAAGCTGCCCTTCCAGCGTCTTGTTCGTGAGATCGCTCAGGACTTCAAGTCGGACCTCCGCTTCCAGTCCTCCGCCATCGGCGCTCTTCAGGAGTCCGTTGAGGCTTACCTCGTCTCCCTCTTCGAGGACACCAACCTCTGCGCCATCCACGCCAAGCGTGTCACCATCCAGAGCAAGGACATCCAGCTCGCCCGCCGCCTCCGTGGTGAGCGCTCTTAAGCGCTTCCATCATGACGACTTCTGATGCTCTCCCACTCATCAGCATCATATACCATCAACGAGAAGCTTGAGGATGGATGATTCGGGAGACATCGATGGGATGGCTGGCGTTTGTTTTCTGACTTTCTTCTACTGAGTTTTCAATTTTATCAAGCAAGGGAATGACATGGGATTCGGGGTTTCTACTATCATGGGGTGCACGAAAGCGTGCACAGATTCAGAGAGCATTGAATGTAACATAATGAAATGCAAGCACAAAAGACCGGGCCCGGGTACTTTTGCTATCAACTTTACAACATCTTCCACATTCTGTCTCTTCTCTTGTGACATGCCTTTGCTTGTACAAGGAGCTCCTCCATTCTCTACAAAATGTTCTTACTACTGTTTCCGACTTTCCGGCTTCTTAGCTTGAAGGTCGTGATATCTTCAAGCATCTCCTGACTGTATCACCTTGTGCCTAGAGTTGCCTGGAGGCACAGACATGTTGACAATGATGGTGTCTCTGCTTGGGAGTGCTTGCCTCACGCTCTCTCCCCGTGATGCAGCTCTACTAATAAAGGACACTGTGCCTTTCGACAGATAAAACAACAGTCTGAATACAGGAAGCGAGTGTGAGATCGTTGTCACAGCCCTGTAGACGCGTGTCGAACAAGTTGTTCGTAGCGTACACGCGTTCCGGTTGTAAAGCACGGTATGTCACGCAACAGCTGATGGTCTGATGTAAGTACTTTCGCATCATATTTTCTGATCACCAATTCTACTCTTCTGGACAAACCAAGCACTGTGTGCTATACACTTCTCCCATTCCGTCTACGCGACCTCAAGATATTTGTAGGTCGATACCACCTCTAATCACCCACATGATCGCGGTCGCACGCCATAGCGGCTCCGAAGAATGACGGCTCCGAAGCATGGTGGTCCCGAAGCCGAGTACCGAGCTCGCTCAACAATGTTGCTCCCTTTCTCGTTCTCGTGTCAAGACGGCGCAATGTCTACTAAGAAGAAACAACCAAGATGAACGCCTACTCTTTTGCACTTGCTGGACGAAGCAATAGACTGCTCTTGCGACTGCGATTGAGCGGCCAGCGACGACTTAATTCGACAAAGCCTCAAGACAAAGCCCAGGATGTGCCCAAAGCAACAACGATCCCAGGACCAGGCATGACCTGGATTGAACCCTTGAAAGAGCCGTTCCGGGCCTATGGTCGCATGCAATATCGCTCGCCATACATCACACAACTATCGACGACATTGATCATCTACTTCTTGGGTGACTTGTCAGCCCAGAAGGTCTCCAGCGATGAACCCTACGACCCTTCCCGTGGTCTACGAGCACTTGTGATCGGTGGCATATCGTCGATACCGAACTACAAGTGGTTCATGTTCCTGGGCAACCACTTCAACTACAAGTCACATGCGGTTTCCATTGCGACCAAGATTGTCGTCAACCAGACCTTCTTCACACCATGCTTCAACACATATTTCTTCGGCATGCAGAGTCTACTATCAGGGCAGTCGCTCGCACAGACAAAGCAAAGAGTTATGGACACGGTGCCTGTGAGTTGGAGAAACAGTTGGAAGTTGTGGCCAGCAGTCACGGCGTTCAGTTTTACATTTGTGGCGCCGCAGTACAGAAGTGTGTTTGCGGGAGTCATTGCTATTGGATGGCAGACCTACTTGAGTTGGTTGAACATGAAGGCGCAGAAAGAGGAGGATGAGAGGGCAGCGACTTCGGCGGCCGCGGCTCCTGTGACTGCTCCATCAACGGCAGTTCCTGCTGTATGAGCGTGCGGAGCAGTCTGAGAATAACACGAAAATACACCTGAACCGCCCTGTTCGGCCTGCTTCAGCTGCTGCCAGAACCCGGCTGAGAAGCAGTTGCAGTTCTGAGATCTGCTCCGAGTCGAGAACACTCTTCGGCCGAAAGCAAGAGGATTAGAGGTAGAGAAGACATAGTCTGTCGGGGTCATGCTCTAAGATGATACCCGCCTTCTTCCAAGATAGCCCACAGATGCAGCGAGAGAACAAGGTCGGAGCTGTGTCAATCAGGAAGTCGTCCAGACGGACCCCCTCATGGATGTAGTGGAAGAAACAAGTCCTTTCGCTATGATGCAAATGACTTGGCTCAGTTGAAACATGTTCACAGAGCGCAATTGGGAGAGGAGTGTCAGAGAAACGGCCATGACTTAGAGACGACCAGTACCTTAGATATACACGAGGCAACAGTACGCTGTTCATGTACATCAAGAGAGCACAAATGTGAAGAATGTCGAAAAGAAGAAACCGATTTTCAAAGATGTTTAACGAGAGATGGTGAAAGTGATCGGAGAATGCTGGAGCAACTCCGCAGGCTTGGCACAGATCAAGCAGTGATGGCATCGACAAGCAGCTGGCTGCGAGCTAAGGTATCCGCGCCTGAGCCATCTCAATCAACCAAACATCCTCTCCATCGCCGCATTCCCTCTACGCTGTACGACTTCTCTATCTCGCGCATCGCTCCGCCTATAGCCATCTCACTCGGCCTCCTCTCGTCAACTTGACCGACACCCTCTCGCCTCACACCGTCATGGCGCAACAAGACAACGCCGCCCGCATCGCCGAAGCAAAGAAGCAGGCAAAGGAACACCCACACAAGGCCGAAGAGACCTACAAGAGCATCCTCGAGCAAGGCCCCGGCAAGTCAGATGCCGGTGCTCGCGATTATGAGAATGCCTTGATGGGTCTCGGTGAGCTGTACCGTGATCAGCGCCGTACGAACGACTTGGCCGAACTTGTCCAAAACGTCAAGACGGTTCTCTCATCACTGGCAAAGGCAAAGACGGCAAAGCTGGGTGTGTATCGCCTGGGATTCCTGCCTCTCATCTCTCAACTGACCTTGTTGTGTCACAGTGCGCCAGCTGCTTGACCTCTTCACACCCATCCCCGACACGCTCGAAACACAGATCTCCGTCACAAAGTCATGTATCGAGTGGGCTGTTCAAGAGCGCCGTGGCTTCCTCCGTCAGAACCTCGAGACACGGTTGGTCTCGC
This sequence comes from Aureobasidium subglaciale EXF-2481, assembly GCF_000721755.1. Lineage (NCBI taxonomy): Eukaryota > Fungi > Ascomycota > Dothideomycetes > Dothideales > Saccotheciaceae > Aureobasidium > Aureobasidium subglaciale. The sequence continues at coordinate 72,609 of NW_013566984.1, read as the reverse complement.
TGTACATGCAGAAGCAGAGCTACTACGAATCCCTCACCCTCATCAACCGCCTGCTCAAGGAGTTGAAGCGTCTCGACGACAAGCTGGTCCTGGTCGAAGTCCAACTCCTCGAATCAAGAGTCTACCACGCCCTCGGCAATGTCCCCAAGGGCCGCGCCGCCCTCACCTCTGCCCGCACATCTGCCGCCTCGGTCTACTGTCCGCCTCTGTTGCAAGCCAACCTCGATATGCAGAGTGGTATGCTGCACGCTGAGGACGGCGACTTCAACACCGCCTTCTCATACTTCATCGAAGCTCTTGATGGCTACCACGCCCAGGACGAGTCCGAGAAGGCCACTGCCGGTCTGATGTACATGCTCTTGTGCAAGATCATGATCAACGCCAGCGACGACGTCAACAACCTCATGCAATCAAAGCATGCCCTCAAGTATGGTGGCAAGGGCTTGGACGCCATGAAGCAGGTCGCAAAAGCCCACAACGACCGTTCCCTCGAAGAATACGAGACCGCCCTCGCCGACTACCGCCACGAACTCGCTTCCGATCGCTTCATCGCTACCCACCTCCGCCGCCTCTACGACAACATGCTCGAGCAAAACCTCATCAAGGTCATTGAGCCCTTCAGCCGTGTTGAGATTGCCCACATTGCCAAGATGGTTGGTTTGGACGTCCACCATGTCGAGCACAAGCTGAGTCAGATGATCTTGGATCGCGTCATTATTGGTGTTCTCGACCAAGGGCAAGGTTGCCTTGAAATCTTCGACGAGCCTGAGCGTGATGCTCAATACGATGCCGCTTTGAACACAATCGATAAGCTGAGCAATGTTGTTGATGTGCTTTACACCAACCAGGCCAGTCTTTTAGAGTAAGATAGGACTCTGATGCTGCATCCATGGCGAGTGGAGTTTCTTTATGGCAAAGGGAAGAGGATGGGCAATGTACTCATAGACAGATGACCAATGTGGGAGCAAAGCATGAAAGAAGCGAAAGCAACATTTCGAACTCTTAATGAAAAATTACATCTCAAACTCTGCTCTGTATCTTGCCATCTTATATAAATTCATGGAGGACAAGGTTGTTGTCGCTCCTTCTCAACGCATGCGAAACATGGCTTTTTCGACAGGGTGACCCTGTGGGCAAATGTCGAAACACTCGAATGCTCGATATATCGACCACCACAAGATATTATACGTATTCTAGTAAGTTTAACATGATTTCTAATATCTAATATATAAACTTGAAGAGTTTAGGACGATCAAGATGTCGATTGGGAGAGAAAACGCCATCTTTTCTAAAATCCCATGTCGAATTTTGGGAAATGGGTATGTACTGCATCTTCTCCCACCATATCTTTCCAACTCGAGCTGTGAAAGTGTATTGTTATTCTGAGTCATACGGCGAAGTGCTTTTGAGAGAGGAATCGGGTTTTTCTTTCACTTGCGAGATCTGATTTCGAAATTGTGACATTTAATTATGCATTTTGATAAGCACAACTATGCATACTTTTGGGAGAGATGGAATTGTACAAAGTCTTGTGCGAATGCATAAGGGTCGTGAAAATAGCATACATCAACGCGTCGCGTAGAGAAAGTCGCGTCCTTGCAGTTCGTCATCCTGACACTTCGTTCTCAGTAGTGCCTTTATGAGCCTCTTCCTCTCTACTTGTCTCTTTGTGTCTTGGGTCAAGTTCTGTGACGTTAGTATTTGTGGTCGGGATCATGGCGAACGCGTTCAAAGCTGCAAGACCACGCCCTGGTGCTGGTCAGAATGCACAATGATTTCTCACGATACCGTCCACCGCAGCAGAAACCTGGTTCGTCACCTTTCCTCTTCTTTCGTGATAGCCTAAAAGTAACAAGGAGCTGTAAAAAGACACAATCATTTTCGCGCCGACGTGACACGGTCTCGAGCTAACTCTTCCACAACAACTCCAACAATCAGAAAAAGATTGTGCATTTCTACAGCCCCCCTTCGTATATCCGGTTACTGGTACCGAAGGATGTTCCCGGGTGGCTTGCACTTTTCTATCATATCTACTCTCCTCCGTGGTAGACAAGAGTAATTAATAGCTGTCGAAAGGCATAGTCGTTCTGTAAGGCAGATCAGTCTTTGTGAAGGCCTGACAAGCTAAATGCTCTTGATGGGTATTGCTCCTTCTCTAGAACAGACTCTGCCTCGATACAGTGACACGAGAGACGTAACGTAGCATACAGGTGTAGTTGAAAGTCGATGGGGTGTCAGCTACCCGATTGAGGAGATATTACTGGACCTGCCACTGGCCGTATGGGGCACATGTACTCACAGAGGAAGAGTGCAGGCTCCTCATCCAAGCTACTACCTGGAAATGATGGTGCCTCTACACGGGATGTCTTCACAGGATGTCTTCACAGGATGTCTTCACAGGATGTTTTCACAGGATCTCTTGATTGACATCCATATCCAGGAGGCTGTGACAGATCAACTTCAAGGGTGGCTACTCAGGGCCCAGACATGTCGACATGTTCGTGGGTACCACATCAGCAACAAGGTCTATGGCATACCGGACCATTCTGGCTGATATGGGACAAAGAGATGTCGTCGTCTGCTAGGTACCCTGCACACAAGCTCACCGCTTCTCACAGTTCTCGGTACCCGTAGCTAGCGATAGCCCTCGACATATAGGTTCTGGTCGTTCGGATCGAATCCCTCGCTCAGGATGGTCAGCAGCGGTCTTCGAGACCAAGCCGAATCGTTTTCTCGTAACGGCAGTCCGATCGGCGACAGGAGCTTGGAATAACCTCATCCCAACCTCACGGAGTTGGACCCGAGCTTGTGTCATCTTCTTGTGGTGACAACCCGGTCATCGAAAGGAGCTCGAGAGAATGCCATCTGCACGAAGGGAAGGGCTGAGCTTGTGTCATCTTTCCATGACGGTAGAGCGATCAACGACGAACGGAGCTGAAGGAGTTCCATCTCTCTCACACGGAGAAGCGCCTGAGGTTGCGTCGTCTAGGTTGTGGCGGCGACATCATTCTCGAAGGATGGATCCTCGAGAGAGTCTCGTCTCTCTCTCACGGAGGCGAGCCAGGGCTTGAGTCGTCTTGTTCGTGACGGCGACATCATCGTCGACGAACAGACCCTCGATCGGTGCCTGATTCGACTCATGGTGAACGCCCCCTGCCTCACCTCTCTTTCTCACAGACGCATTAACTTCTCGACGCGCTGTGATTTTACCACAACCCGCTCTAGACGTTGTCAGCGCTATATACAGCAGTAAATCATCACCATACCTCCCTCAAAATGTAAGAGATCTTCCCCTATCGTCTCCAGAAGACACAATTTGCTAAACCTCTCTTTAGGGCTGACGGAAAGGACGGAACCATGTTCTCCTGGACGAACCAGATCGGATTCAGCCAGCCCCATTCCAAGGTCGCCGAGCTGACTCGCGCCCACCACCCCCTTCTCATCAACATCCAAGGCCTCCCCGGCTCGGGCAAGACCCACCTCCTCCACGAGCTCAAACGTATCCTTCCCGCAAAAGACTACGCCTTCTTCGAAACCTGGAAGATCATCTCCCTTCTCTCGCATGGCCTTGACAACTTCGTGAGCTTCATGCCTCACAACAAGCTCAGAATGCGCAAGGACGCCACCGTCGAGATCGCCAGAGACTGCACGGTTGTGGACAAGGTTGGCATTGCCACTGGCTATCACTACCTCTGGGACGAGATGGGCGAGGGAAGCCAGGATATTGATACCCCTGTCGACACTGATGCTTATGACATGGTGTTGTGGTTACAAGTTCCTGTCGAGGAGCTTGCTGACAGACGTATGAGTGAACCGGGCACCGGACGCAGAGCTCTTCACACCGACGAGCAGAAGAACACGCAGTTTCTTGGAGAGTGGCAGGATGGCGAGCGCGAAAGGCTCCAGAAGATCTGCGGTGAGAACAACGTCCAGTTCGAGTGCATCGACGTGGGTACTACCACCAGCGAAGACGTTGCAGAGCTAGTGCGCAAGAAAAAGGGCATGTGAACAGCATGTGAACAGCAGGTGAAGGAAGGTATGAGAGAGGATCCTCAAGCAAAGACTAGAGCTGAAAACAGTCAATCACAACAGAAGAAGGAGCGACAGAGCTCAAAGCGGCGTCAAACCAAACATGTCGTTTGGCATGCGAAATGAACAATAATCATAAGGAAGGAAGCAAGCATGCGGGTCATCAGCTTCCATCATCATGATCATCATGATCAGCATCATCATGTCAACACATCACGAAGTCATCCGAAGGTTACAAGACAGAATAGAGTGAAGAAGAAGAATCGGATTCGCATAATCAACAGTCGTCTAATCGTTACATGAATAGTGAAAAAGAACTAAAACCTGGCCCTGTGATCCAGAAGAATCTCATCAATCACAAAAAAACAAAAGTGCCTCTATGGCCAGGTATCCTTTCAGAAGCAGAACAAGGAGAAAAATTCAAGACCCAATGCGCCCTTTGCCACCTCGTCATACCATCATTAAAATGCGCTTGCTTCCAGAAAAAGAATTAGAAAGACCAAGGAAAAGTAAAGGAAAAGAAACATCTCATCACAGTTTGAGATGGTCAAGATGCACATTTCGCACAACTTTTGTTTCAAGCAGCCCTGTCTTCGTGTACAGTTGTGGGAACGACGGCACCAGCGAAGTAGTCAACATTGCCTTGAAGAGCCGCGGTGGGAAGGTCAGAGCCAATGCCAGAGTCGCTGGGAGGTGCGTAGTGTACGATGTCCTTGCCAATAGTAGCCTCAACGGGCACAGCTGGAGTCTCGAGGCCAACGTGATACTCGCTCTCAAGATCACTGTCATCCTCTTCCTCGTGGATGATTGAGCGATCCATAGTGCTGCGGATGGTGCTGCCAATACTGGTACGACGGTCAATGTCGCTGCCAGTCATGTAGCTACCAGTCTCGTAGGTGCCGAGCGTGCCCAAGCTAGTACGACGACCATCGTCAGTAATGCCAGAGTTTGACTCAGTCCAAGCGCTCTGACTTCCAGCGTAGCTAATGCTGCGTCTACTGCTGTTGTAGTACGAAGAGTCAAGACTGTCGCGGCTGACGGGGCGAGAGTCGTAGTCACGGCTCTGAGGGCGGTATTCAGAGTCTCTACTCACAGGACGAGATCCACCGTAGTTGCTATCAATCTCAGTCACCTCTTCAATGTCGTTCTCCTTGTCAGCTGCAGCACGTGCGGTGCCCCAAGAAATCTTGCGAAGCTTGTTATGCTTGAGAGACTGACTGCGATTGATAGAGCCTTGTGCCGAAACCAGGCTCGGTGCAGCAGCAGCATATGTAGCAGGTCCGCCAGTCGGGAGATTGCGGCTGATCTGACTGAGTGACATTATGCGGCGTTCACCAGTGTTAGGAGTAGTGCCAGTCTTCTTGGGCATACCGCGAGTCTTCATAGCGAGAGCGTGACTCTGCAGAAGGCTAGGAGTGGTAGGAGCCGGAAGGTTTGTCGTTGAAGCATCGCTAGGCAGACGCAGATCACGCAGGGGCTTCTTCTTGGGCGACATCTTAGGTGTCTTTTGTGTAAGAAGCATGGCACGAGAGTGATCGATCAAACCTTCGAGAATGCGACGTTCCAGAGCATCGGCCTTCTCATCCATGATGTGCAATTCTTCACGTCTAATCTCCAGAGCGGTATGAAGAGAAGAGACATCACTGTTCAGACGAGCCTTCTGCGCAGCGAGAGCATCCTTCTCAGCACGAAGAGCCTCGACGATAGCCTGAAGGCTTTCCTTCTCCTCATTGAGAGAAGAAATGTCGGTCTCGATGTTGTCCTTCTGCACTTGGCGACGTTCAAGGAGTAGGGCAAGCTCTTCTGCCTCACGTTCCTTGCTCTCCTGACCTTCGGTAATCTGCTTTTGCTGGATAGCAACGAATGCAGATACTTCGGCAGCAGTAGCCTTGACTTGAGCGTGGATCTCATCAAGACGTTCCAACTGAGCGGTGGCTGCTCCGGCTTCACCAGCAAGGTTGACAAGAGTGTCAAGCTTCTCGTGAACTGCGGTGTCACCAACGAGCTTATCGAGCTTCTCATGAATAGCAGTGTCATCATACTTCTCTGCCGGCTCAGCAAGCGCAGGAAGCAAGGCAGGAAGAGCCCCTTTAAGCTCCTCTGTCTGCGCGCTGAGGTTCTCGGAGAAGTGTTTCTTGAGGTTCTCAGCGAAGAGACCTTCAATGTGAGTTTTCGACTCCTCGGTAACGGTACGAATAGTGTCATGAACTGTCTTGGCTTGTTCTTCAGCAGTGGCAGCAAGTTGTTGCGAGTACTCATAGTGAGCACCGACCAGAGCGTGGAGCTCCTTGAGCGACATGGAGAATTGAGGGTTGTACTCGGTGACCTCTCCTTGGAGAAGAGCAATGGCCTCCACGACCCTGACAACATCCTCACGAGTGGTCTGATGTTCGGTCTTCATGCCGTCATTGTGCTCGTCCATCTTGAGCATAGCGCCTTCGACTTTCTCGAACACAGTCTTGGAGTCCTCGGAAATCTTCTCGGTCGCCTCGTTGAAGGAAGGAATGAATGCGGTCAAAGACGTGCCCAATGTGTCGATAGAGAGCTTCAACTCATCAGTCATCTCCTTGGTGCTGTTCAGTATCTCCTTCTGCTGTTCAACCTGCTCTTCCATAGACTTTGCATTGTCGTGCGCAGCGGCTTGGGCGTCATCGTACTTGCTCATGAGACCGTCGAAGCAAGAGTCGACCTTCTCGGTCACAGCAGCCACAATGGCATCCTTGTGCTCGGCGTGCTTCTCAAGCAAAGTGGAGCTATTCTGCTCATGGTCGATCTTGATGCCGCCCAGAGATTCATGCGAGCGCTCAAACTCGTTCTTGACAGTCTCCAAGATTTCCTTGATGTCGGCTCCAATGCCTTCGTCACCAGCAACCTTTTCATCAATCGACTTGATAGCCTCTTCGATATCAGCCATACCGGGTGTGCCTTCTTCGACCTTGGCAAGTATCTCAGCCTTGATTTCCTCCAAGAAAGCCTTGACACCAGAGATAGCCTCGGTCATCTCCTCAGCCTCCTTTCTGCGGTCGTCGAAAGCCTTGGCAGTGATGGCGATATCATTCTCGTAACCTTCTCTGACCTTGTCATGGCTCTCACGGAAGTCATTGATGAGGCCAGTGATTTGTTCAACGTCGGCCTTGGATGGGAGTGCATCAGGATCGGGTAGGTTGAGCTCTGAGATCTTCTCCTTGATCTCAGTACAGAGCATGCCAAGAGCGTCCAAGTCTGCCTTGTTCAAACGAGAAGCTGTGTCTTCCTCTTCGCCTTGCTCCGGTGCCCTGGACTTAGAATCCTCAAAAGCAATGGCGAGGTCCTTGAGGAGAACTTCCACGACAGTTACGTCCTCCTTGGTAGCAAGACCATCAATGGCTTCCTTGGCGCTACGGACTACTGCCTCGACATCGTCCAGCTGTTCTCTACTGGCAATAGATGCAGGGAGTTCTTCAAGATGTGCCTTGGTATTGCGTAGCAAGGTCTCGATGGCGTCGGTGTCTTCCTTGGTGACAGCGTTATCAAGCTCAGTATTTCCTTTCTTAGCCATAATTGAGAGGGCATCTTGGATCTGTCGAAGAGTCTCTTCCATACCGAAAAGATCTTCCTTCAATACGGTACCCTCAGCAGGAGCAGCCGAGGAGGTAGGCATATCGCCGATGCTTGCAGCAAGGCCTTCAACCTTGATATGAAGTTGTGCGAACAGAGCCTCCATTCTCTCCTTGAGACTGACAGAAGGAGCAGCCTTGTCGTCTTCCCTGAGTTCGCGTGATCCATCCTCACCGGGTGCGTCGGCAAGAATTAGTTCACTACCAAGAGATGTTGATGGACGGTCGCCACCAGTAAGCTTCTCCATATCAGCGCGAAGGCTAGCAACGCCCTCCTTCAGCGTCTCCAGAATCTCGTAATTGACAGTCATATCGACAGGCTTGTCCATGATCTTGGACACGTCTGAGCGCATGTTGTCAAGGCCCTCATTGAGAGTGTCCATGAGCTCGTTGTTGAGATTTCTGTGCACCTCGGGGTTGTCGATCTTCTTCTCAAGAGACGACTGGAGATCATCCAGACCAAGTCTGACAGCGTCAAGAACTTCTTCCGTATCGGCGCGAGAGCCACCAGTACCCAGAGAGTGACGAATTTGTTGGAACTCACCTTGGATGGCCTCCAAGAGAGCTGTGTTGACACCTGAGCCTGAGCTGGCAGCAGCGATTTCGTCGAGACGAGTTCTTATCTCATCAAGGGGTGCCTGAGTAGCTTCCTCATCGTTGTTGTTGTTGTCGCCACTACTGAGAACAAGGCCCTTGGTGGTAGATTCGCGGAAATTCTCCAGCTGCTCCTTGAGCGCGGCCAGAGTCACAGCGTGAGCTTCACCCTGCTCAGAGCTGATCTGTATACGGATGGTGTCGACGGCCTCGCGAATAGTCTCAATCATCTCGTCGCGCTCAGCGGCGGCGCAGGACTTCAGGAGAGTGCTAGCGATTGTCTCGCGAAGATGAGCCAGCTCATCCTTCATAGACAGCAAGAGCTCATTGTCAGAAGTACCATCCTCGCGGTGGCCGATCTTGCCATGAAGGGCATCGAGGCTCTCCTGGAGTGATTCAATAACCTCAGCCTTGTGTGTATTAGAGCCGGCGATGACAGCGTCACGAAGGGCTTCAAACTCAGCCTTCATGGCTTCCAAGACTTCCTCGTTAGTCTCATCGAGAAGATCACGGCTAGCGGTCTGGTTCTTGAGCTCTAAGAATCCAGCTTCGAGAGCAACGAGGATTTCAGAAGTGCTTGAAGGACGACCTTCGTCGCCTTCACGAGTTCCAAGACCGCTGACAGCCTCATGAAGATGCTCAAATTCAGCCTTGATGTAGTCAATCATCTCGTTACGGCCATTGGAAGGTCCTTCGGCGCAATAGCCTTGAACATCACCGCGAAGTTGCTCCAGACCACTCTTGACGACGTCGACAATCTCATCCTTGCCTGTCACATCCTGAGCGCGGTCAACATATGATTCGACTTCGTGGCGCAAGGATTCGAGGCCATCCTTAAGGGCGTCCAAAACTTGCTCAGTGTCGTGGCCATTGGCAGCGGAGTACTGCTTGAATTCAACTTTCATCTCCTCGATGAGATTGCGAAGTTGGCCCAAAACTTGTTCACCAAAGCTGCCAAATGGAAGAGTTGAGCCATCGAGACTGGCCTTCACAGCCTCGAAAAGATCGTCTCTGCTGATGTCAAATTCACGAGGAGCGTGAGGCCCATGGTTCTCAAGACCCTCCTTGACAGCTCCGAGAACAATGGCATGAGTGGCGGCATCATCTGGACCAGCAGATTTGAGCTCTTCGATAGATTGGCGGATAGACGCAAGCAGATCTTCCTTGAAAGAAGCTATCTCATCAGTGGGTCTGGGAGGGTTGAACTCTTGAAGAGCACGCTGCATGGCTGATTCAACTTCCTCAATGTTGGCACCGGGTGATGCGGAGGGTTCCTTGTTGGCTTGGTAGTCGTGTAAACCTTCCTTCAAGACGGAGAGAATCTCGTCGCGTTCGAGACCGAATTGTTGAAGCTCTATCTCTGGTCTGAACTCTTCGATGGCATCCTTAACTGCTTCGAGAATGCTTGCTCTATCAAGCCCGTCTGATTGAGGCTGTGTCTGAACAAGAGCAGAACTGTGCTCTGTGATGGCACTCTTGACAATGTCGTACATGTCCTTGCTCTTGTTCTCGTCCTGGTGATTGGACATGATGAGTTGTTGCGAGTTTTGCTGGATGATGTGTTCCATATGCTCTCTGAGTTGGGAGAGACCTTGGTTGACAATCTCCTCGACGTCGGTCTTGATCTGCGAGCCATCTTCGGCGACTCTAGAAGTAGAGTTGGCCTGATCAAGTTGGCGACCGAGCTCGCGACCCATGCCTAGAACCTCGCCACGAAGGTTCTGAAGAAGTGCCTTGATCTCGTTGCTCAAGCCACCGCTTTGAGAGGTGCTGTCCTTGATCTTATGGAGCAGTCTCAGAATGTCGGCGCTCATGGCATCAATGGCCTTTGACTTCTGTTCATCGTCCTGAGAGTCCATGGAATGACGGACAAGAGCATGACTACCGGACTTTTCCTTGATGAAGTCCGAGAGCTCGGCGACCTTTTGAGCGGTCTCGATAGCCTGGACGTTATCCCTGCTGTGCTTGTCGAGCAATTCAGACAAAGTCGATAGAAGGCGATCTTGGCCATCCTTGGTGACCATCTCGCGGATGATCTTCTCCAGCATGGCCACACTGGCGGCACCGTCCACGGAAAAAGGGTTGGGACTGCCAGGGTCGAGGAAGCTGCCATGACTGTTTGAGCGAGGAAGCGAGCCAAAGGGTCTTGCTCCAGCAGTTGGTGAGGTGATGCTTTTGTTCTCGAGAAGACCAAGACCGAATGCGGATGATCTACCACCAAAGACGGAGCCAGCGTCAGAAGCCGTCACATTGGAAAGGAGGTCACGCAAGTTTCTGCGGATCTCTTCGTCACGACTGTCAGCAGCCTGTTTCAAGCCGATCAGGTCGGCGGCATTGTCCTTGCTACGGCGGTTGAGCTGGGCCATGTCCTTTTGCATGCCTGACGTTATGTTCGTGATGTTCGTAAGCTGGGCCATCATTTCGTTCAATGTCTTGGGCTCGCGAGAAGGAGAAGAGTTCGTGATGTCGTGTAGAGAAGAGTCGGGATCGCGGGCGGTCATGGTCTGTAGAGCGAGCATGGTGGCCGATGGAGGAGTGTTCTCGCCGAGTATGGCTCTGGGACGAGAGGCAGGACGGAGGTTAGGAGCGTCCCTGAGAGCGTATCTGTCTGCAGGCGTGGGTGTGGAGTGGTCCTGAGGAGGGCTTGAGAAGTAGTCGGCATCGGCAGGACGAGTGGGCGAGCCTTGGGAAGTGGCAGTGGATCTCGAGGTGGGCCTCTCGGGAGAACCGTTGCGCATACCATCAATGAAAGAGCGAAGGTCGCGAACACTTCCTGTTTGCAGGGACTGTAGGCGGCGGTGATGAGCTCCCTTGATGAGTGACTTGTCGGGTGAAGTGGCAGGCGACGGGTTTGTCGTGTAGACGCTGGCGGGCATGTTCTCGCGAGCGCGCTCCGTCAGCCTCTGTGCCGTGGCCTGGATGTTAGCCGAAGCATTTGAACGTGTGGCCAGACCAGGTGAGCCAGGTGGAATAGGCAATGGCGGAGGGGCTCTGTCTGGGTCTGAGCTGTCCCACCTAAGTTTGGAAAGATGACGAGTCAGTCGCATGGTCGCATGTTGGGTGGTCAAGGCTGCATTATGAAACTTACATGGGCACCGACTGGCGACCAGAGTCAATAGACTCGCGATCACTGTAGTTGGGCATGCTGAGGAATGTGAAATTGCTCTGATCTGATGATGATAGGGCAAGGAGAGCGCAAGTGGTCAAGAATGCACGCTAAAGTGGAAAGCGCGTTACAACAGCAATTGCATTGTACGCGGACGGGGTATCTCGAAGGAATTCGTAAAAAGCACACAGGTTCAGGTGTCCGCAAAAAAAGGCGTGCAAAGATGGGAGATTGAGGAGCAAAGACGGTTGGAGAGAACCGTTGGTGATGATTGACAGGGCAGATGTGTAGATAATGTTTAAGCGCTGCGGGCCAGTGTTTACTTTGAACAACATGCTGCACCCTTGTCTGCGTTGCTACGGACTTGTTAAGCCCGAAGCGGGAGTCTAGCCGCTTTGAGCCCGTTCACCGCCGCTTGGCGAGCAGCAGACTGTGGCCAATCAAGGCAGAGAAGGGCGCGCACACCTGCCGACATTCACCCGCAATATTCGCAGCCCACCGACGCCAGTCGCTCTCAAGATTTGCTGGTCAGACGATTTTGAACGACAAGACATACTAACCGTCCCAACCCAGCAGCCATGAAGTGTACGTCCAGCGCACATTCCTCCTCGCTCGATTGCGACATCGATCTTGTCAATTGCGCAGCCAGATGCTGACAGTGTCTGTTTAGTCCTTAAGGTCGGCCGTGTCGCCATCATCAGCCGTGGCAGATATGCAGGCAAGAAGGTACGGCACTCTTTTCCTCCAGCGGATCCACCGACGAAACCGGGTTATACACATGGGCATTGAAAGGGCACCGCATGTACAGCACACAGAAAGAGCTAGGAACTATCATGTGAAGGAGCAGACAAACCGCACAACCACCTCCGACCGTCGAACCGCTATTCGTACTAGCATCGCCGAACATGCCACTTACACTCTTTCCGCTATAGGTCGTCATCATCCAGCCCGTCGACCAGGGCACCAAGTCCCACCCCTTCCCTCACGCCCTCGTTGCCGGCATTGAGCGTTACCCTCAGCAAGTCACCCGCCGCATGTCCAAGGGTCGCCAGGCCAAGCGCTCAAAGGTCAAGCCTTTCATCAAGGTCGTCAACTACAACCACATCATGCCCACTCGCTACACTCTTGAGCTCGAGGGCCTGAAGGGTGCCGTCACCAACGACACCTTCAAGGAGGTTTCGCAAAGAGAGGATGCCAAGAAGAACATCAAGAAGGCCCTCGAGGAGCGTTACCAGAGCGGCAAGAACAAGTGGTTCTTCACCCCTCTCAGTATGATGACTCTCTGTCCACCTCGTCTCCGGCCAAACGACTAACATGTCTTCCCACAGGATTTTAAACGACTCGACAAAGCGCGGTGCACTTCTTGGTTGGGGGAGTCTTCAAAAATTCACTTCATGGACACGGGGGACTCAAGACTTAGCTGTCTTTAACGCATGATCATGGGACATAGCGAGTCAAAATACCAACGTCTCGAAACAAAAAGGAAAAGTTCAAAAAAATTCTTCCAACCCTGTCAAAACAGTCCACGAGCAACATGTGCAAGGAACCGGCCGAGTTTGGGAGCGATACCACCGAACGAAAACGAGAACATCAACATGGCGACCATGCGACGACTACAATCCTTCCCTCGAATGACACCCTTCTGAAAACAAGACAACAACTCGCGGCGGATGGCCATGAAACATGACGTTCACGAATACCTTCCGCGCTCGTTGTTAGCCTTGTCTTGATCACTTGAAATGCAACAAAAGTTATGTCCGGTATCTGTGCTTGTAATCTCAATGTAGGAACACGTTATGGCCGTATCGATATGTGAATTGACTCCTGCTACTTATTAATCTACAGCTGTGATGTAACAGCAAGTTGAAGTCTATGTCGAGGTTCCGCCCACTCAGTGGTCAAGCATACTCATATCTAGCCTGGTTTCATACTACACCATACATCTCCTCGTTGACTCTTACGAAGGAGCGACTTATATATCATGGTCTTGTTCACTGAACACGAGAAGATGTCAGCTCGCATACGTTTACTTTCTCCCGTCCCCTCTCTACCTCGCTGTCGAGATCACGATATCCATGGACAAGAAGCACCTTCACTCTGTAGCCTCTCGCCGCTATCTGTCCCGTGACTGCAAGATCATGCCATTCAGCAAGGTCATATCCCTCTCCTTCGAGGCTTTCATTCGCAGAGATGGAGACCTGCTGCCCATTGGACCGGCCCCGATTCCCACACCCTCTCTCACGCTATAAGAAAGACAATCTGCCAGGAAGGGGAAACAACATAGCACTCGCGTCAACGAACACGATGAAGCTCTCAGCAGCAGATGGAGCATTATGTCCAAGAATGCTTCTAGTCTTGCCGGCTTCTGAATGACAGGGTGGCTTACTACACTCCAACATAGCAATCATTGCTTCATCTCCATCTATTCGTGCTGGCAAAGGCTCGTGCAACGTCTGATACGTTCCGGCGAACGCCATTGGTCTTGCATCATCAAAAGCAGCACAGCATACTCAACAAGACTTGGGAAGGGGCGTGCTGTTCAAGTTTTCCTGGCAATGTCTTCTGAGCACGGAACTGACGTACCTTCCACAAGTTTACACGCCGGTGGATCCAACATTTGACATCCACGACAGTTACAAGTACCAGCCGAACACCACTCGCAACCGTAACCCTGTAGGATCAAGCAAGACGCGGAGAAAACTTTGATCCACCCTCTCGCTCTCACGACATGCAATCCAAGCCAACACCAGCAAGACCGTTGACCCAAGATCCAGCATTCATCCTAACCATACCGTTGTTGAGCCTTACAAACCCCTCTATACTCATCTTTGGCAGATCGTAAACTCTCTTCAATCGAACAAAGTACCAATGTACCGTAATGCCCCTCAGAGTATCCACGGAGCAGGCTCCTGAGTTGTGTAGTGTGGCAGATTTGTATTTACATCTTGTCTGGGTGGAGGGCAAGTCGAATGTTAGAAAGCACCTTCACAATCGAGTAGAGACCACGAGGAGAGATCGTCCGGTACCCCGGTTTACATACCTCGAATATCACCGAGAAAGTAGCCGCTCAAAGATCAAGCTTCCTTTCAAGCGAGCACCTACAGTATGTGTTCAATTGGAGAACGATTCGGTATGATGGAGGTGTGTTGATGAGTTGCTGCTTCCTTGTCCATTTCTCTCATGTAGTCTCTAGAACGTGCTTTTCTCTTATCTCGGCCCCAATGCTTGCATACACGAGGGCGAGTCCGGGTGAGTTCGAAGGAGTTTTGCTCGTATCTCCCACCAAGCACACTTCTCTTGATTGCTGCCAATTGGACAGGTCTGTTCACGTTCGTTTACCAAGAGATGCCCCTCAAGTGATTGTTGCGAGACCGTTGCATCAGAGATCCTCGAGGCAAGTGGTAAAGCCAAAGGTACACACACAATTTAACGTTATATACTCCGCGCTCCGAGGATCTTTCCTGCATGTGGATCAGAGTCAAGCGCCGTGCATGCCGCCTGGGTCATGTGCGGCTACTTGGTGCATACCTGTCGTTGTCGGCCCTGGGCAAAGTTCTTGAGTGGCTTGCATGGACAATTGACAGTCGGCACTGTCATGGAAAGCTAAGATGGTTCATGACCCACCAAAGCAAGGCGACCGCATTCGAGGACGATCATAGTCCATATTCGTGAGGAATGGACTACCTCACTAAGCATGTGATTTCGATGCAATCAAGAGCAGTTG
The DNA here is from genome assembly GCF_000721755.1 of Aureobasidium subglaciale EXF-2481. NCBI lineage: Eukaryota > Fungi > Ascomycota > Dothideomycetes > Dothideales > Saccotheciaceae > Aureobasidium > Aureobasidium subglaciale. The sequence continues at coordinate 57,560 of NW_013566984.1, read as the reverse complement.
GAGAAAGAAAATTGATCAGAGTTTTTGACATGTAAGAGAGATAGCCCAGAGATACAAAAGAATTTGCTTTTCCTCAATGCCTCCATGAATCTCACATCCATATGTTTCCTGCCTGCATACCTGCCCTTCTCTTTCCAATTTTGTTTGTCTCTTTGGCACCGCCGTGACAGGCCGAACAGAATTATTACGCCTTGAGCGCCTCGCTGGACAAAGTGACCATACGTCTGGAAGAAAAGAATGAAACAGCGACGACTGCTGGTCGTCGTGCAAGGAACTTGTCCTTGCAAAAACATCTGTACAAAGAAGTGAAGTGTAAACAAGCCTCCTCTTCCATAGTTCTGAAAGTACCAAAATTATTTTAGATCGTCCCGCGCAGCAGACCAGAGGCATAAGATGATTTGCATAGAAGACGACGGAGTGTAAAATGATATGTCTTCCGTGGTTTCGCGAAAGCCGACAAGTACGTCACCGTCAGACGCAATGTCTGGATCGCACTCAGTATGTAGGACGTGACCTTATTTTAATAAAAGCCCGTAGCAAGAGGTTGAAGGGCGAGAGCAGGAGGCAGGAGGGAGGAATCGATTTCGCTAGTCATTTTTTTGCAAATGGCCGAGATGTTACTGCTCCTAGCAGATGGTTTTGGTGATGAATTTCTCAGATACTGGCGAAACCAAATTCGTGGCCTCGGAGCATGGAAAGCGACCAAGCCCAATGCGCTTCTCAAGCCTGAGGGTGAGAAGGTAGAGAGAGAATAGAAAGGGAGGGGGTTGGTATTCAAGGAAAAGAGACAAGTGGTCGTCATGGCGATAGGCACATGCGAAGGACATGGCCGAATAGAAACAAGGCTCTGCAAAGTCGTATGGTCGTCGTGATGATATGCAGAAGATGAAGAAGGGCGCTCAAAGGATGACACACTTTCCGCCTGAACGTTTGGATTTCTTGACGGTTCCGCGACTGTCGCCAGTATGCGAGCGGCCAGAGTCTTTCTTACCGCCGCCGCCTCTGCCACCAGCAGAATTGTGTCTTTGACGGCGCAGCTGGCGGACGACGTCGTAGAAGGCCTTTTCGACATTGACGCAGTTTTTGGCCGAAGCCTCGACGAACTCACAGCCTAGCTCGCGAGCAAGAGCGGCACCTTCCTGGGTAGAGACCTCGCGCTCGGTGACGCGATCGCACTTGTTGCCGACAAGCATGACGGGCGCAGGACCGGAGGATGATGGGGCGGAGAGGCTGGGCGAGCCAGGGTAGGTGGGCGAACCGGCTTGTGCGGACTCCTTGACGCGTTGGATCTGGCTGTAGAACTTTTTGATGCGTTGGAACGAGGCGCGCGAGGATATGCTGTAGACCAGGATGAAGCCTTCACCATCCCGAATCCACTGGTCTCTCAGCGACACATACTCTTCCTGGCCTGCCGTGTCCAGCACCTCGAGCATGCATGATTGGCCATCAATCTGCACTTGCTTGCGGTATGAATCCTCAATGGTCGGGTCGTAGGTTTCGACAAAGTGGTTGAGACAGAGCTGTCAATGTCAGCTCGCATTCCTCGGAGCTGCAGCTCGGCACATACCTGGATTGTGAGGGCAGTCTTGCCGACACCGCCATCTCCAAGCACCACCAACTTGTACAGAGTCATTTTGCCCGCCATCTTGACTGCTCGGATAAGTGCAGACTAAAGTTGCGAGAGTTTTAGTAGCTGTGCTGGGTCGTGTGCGAAGGATCTGCGGCTGTTCAATTTCGGCGGCGCGCGGTGGTGAGATGCAAAAGGTCGGTCAGCTTCGCGAGTGGGCAGGTGCAGTGTGGAAAGCCGCGGGCGCAGGTGCTTGGTCCCGTCGTGGTCGAGTGCAGACAGCGCGCAGCAAGCAGAGCAGGAGCAACAGCAGAAGGGACTGCTGAAACTTGACGGATACAGGGATATTGTTCAAGAGGCTGTAGAGCTAACGCACGTAGCGGCGCCGGGGCCAAGGCTTCAAAGGGGGCAGGAGCAAAGAGGGCGCTGGTTGATAAAGCCAAACGTCGACGCCAACGACTGGAATATATCAAGCTGGGGGAGAGACTCGTTGGGAGGGAAGGTGGACTGCTGCAACGACGACCAAAAGGCAGACGACGACCAGAGAGCAGAGGGTCTTGCCTTTAGTTAGCTCCGACAACTCCAAACTAGCTGTGCTAGCACCGAGAGCTTGTTTCCCTGAGCCTGAGAGAACCACGACTACTTGCAGCCCGACCCGGAAAGCACAAACAATCAAGACGCTGCGGGGGTGTCCACTCTCACCAATTCACCCATTTCTCTATCCCGGCACGACACGGCGCTCGCACGCTTTGCTGCCAGTCCACGCTGCCTCGCAGACAGCCAAGGACTAAGCATTTGTCTCCACTGCCCGCCTTGAACCTTCTTTTCCGCTCAAGACGCGTCCATCGACGTCCACATCCCGGCATACGAGCTGTTGTCTTCCACCTTCCAATACATACAGTAGGACCACCGTCGACGCCCCACAAACTGTCGGCCGTCCCGGCTTGCTTGATCGTTGAGGAGGAACTGCTGTTTGTTGTCTATTAGACTTTGAATCTCTATATGCCTGTCGTCTCCCTATTCTTGCCGCCTCTCAATCATCCTCCAATGCTCCACGCGAAACCCTGATAAGCCAATCGCTGGAACCCTAAATGAATATCCTCTTCTCCTCCCCTCTAACGAATACGGGTCTTCCACTCTTTGACCACTTAACAACAACACGGTGGCGTGCGATGCACGTTTCCCTGCCTAGCACTTTGTCTTGAGCTCTGCTCTACTGCCATTCGCTCTCTTCTGAATCAGGCTGCCTGTCTCGCGTCGTCACCCTTCATATCTGACTCGCTGCGTCAACTTCTTCATCCAAGCTCCTCGAGTTTGAGTTTTAATCTTGATCGGTAAATACAGGATCTGATTAGATGCATATTTTGCGCCTGGGTATCTCGTAGGCAAGAGTCATTGACACCCCAGGAGTAAGATTTTGCTGGAGCGATCGTCGACTATCGGACCTGAAGCAAATTGGCGGATGCATAACCAGTATTTCCTTTCAAGTTTCAAGCAGGACCTCAACATGAACATCTGTCAATCTTCAATGCACCAGAGCCGCAGCTCCGCAGAATCCGCAAGATTTTGACTGCCGTGTCAAAGAGATCTGCTTTCAACATTTGCCGGTTTGATGATTAGTGCCTCGCTTGCAAATTATTCGGGTGTCGTTCAAGAAGCCTATCGGTAGGCACTCCGAACTAACTCGACCTCATCTTGCCTACTTCGTCTCCTTCAACTCCACCTACAGTGACCTACTCGCTAATTTACGCGCAGATTACATAAATCTTGGGTCGCTCAGCAAACGGCTCTACCCTTGCCATCCAGCGTTGCGCGACAGATAGGAAGACGATCATTTGCGGCTGACCCTTGTGTGCACCTGTATTATGCAACAACGCAGTTGGACTCCGAATATGACATTGTATATCGAACTCTAATTTTCACATGCATCGCGCTTGCGACCGTGCCGCTCACGAGCTATGTTGTTGCGTATATTTGAATACGAATGATCTGAGCAAGTCCCTGAAATGCACATGTTTAACTTGAGGCCCACTTCCCCACACCGACTCGGTGAGTCGACCCCCACCAACTCCCAATAGCAGGTCGAGGAAGATATCATCGTCTGAGGAACAACAACGCTCTCACTCTAACAAAGCCACATAATCCCACCTATTGAGTCGTACTCGCAGTGCATACAGAGACGAAGAGTTGAGAGATTGCGACCAGCTTTTCCTGTGGCTAGGGCAGGAGAAAGCCCTGAATGAAGGTTCGCTTTAGGTGCATGCCGTCGAACTCAGCTGTCTTTCGGTCAACTGTCCCGCTGTTGTTCAGCAATCAGGACCAAGTAAATCTGCTTGTGCTGCTCGCGTGAGCCAGGCCGAAAGCAGAGGTATGTTGCGAGGCGGAGAAAGCGCTCAACCGTCTAACGTTGTTCTTCACGACCATACTAGGTTGCCTGTCTAGCTGATGACGATCCCCCTCCAACGCTGCCTAATGGGTTGCTCAAGGATAAAGCATTATATTTGTACATTGGATCGGTTTCATCACGTACGGCCATAGTCAGCTGAAAACTGGGCATCCCGTCCGCTCTGCCATACATAAGCAGTTGAACGGCAGATTAGTACTACGGTGGGTGACCACGTGGGAATCCCTGCTGCTGTACGTTTTGCATCTCCTTTTGGTTGCTGGTCATTCATCAAAGCCGTCTTTGTGAGCGGGACTACCTCTTGTTTTTGGCTAGACTGGCCGACCTGCGGGAGATCTCCTGCTCGTGTGTGGGAGTCTCACGTAGAGCTTCATGAAGGCTCACGGACCGGGTGTGCCGACTATGGTAAGCTATCCGAGGCCTCTAGATCCTTGAAGTGTGCAAGCAGCGGCACACATATAGTACCCGGCATGTTAGCCACTGAAGCTTGATAGGGAGACTTGGTTTACTGATGGAGAAGATGTGATAGACTGACAAAAGCCTTTAAAAAACGATCTATGTGACAAATACAATTGACTGTATACGTAAATCGTACCTTCCTTGTCAGTCGTCTGCCACAGACTGAGCTGATTGAAGGCAGAAATCATACTCAAAAGGCAACATTACCATTGAGATCACTACGAAGCAAACATATTCGAAGTGAAAGAAGCATCAAGAACAGATACATTGCAAAATTAATCTACTCAACTCAAAGACATTACAAAGATCCTACTCATCTCATCATAACATCCAAGAATGCCAAACATAAACCTCAAAGTCCAACCACAGTACGCACAATCATCCAAACAACCTCACTCAGATCCTCTGAGATATTCCACGACGACCTCCTTGCTCCTTTCAGGGGCTTCTGTAAAATCCCTGCTGATCGTATGGACTCCTCGACCTCTTTGGCGTCTCCATGGCTTTGCTCTTTCTCTTGTCCCATGTCGTTGTCTCTTTTCCTTCGTTTGAGACTTGTAACCCTTTCCCCGACTCCGACACCAAAACCTGCCCTTCTTTGGCTTCCAAGCCTAGCATCTTGTCAAGTGTACTAGTGGGTGTATCCACAGGGCTAGACGTTACGGCTTCATTGACACGACGTTCCTGCTCAGCCCAGTATCCCTCCCCGTTCCTCCACACGGAGAGATGTGTATGTGGCATCCTTGTAGATTCGGGTAATGTGGTGAGAAGACTGAGCATAGGCTTCGAAGGCGAATAAGTGACGTATTGGCACTCTCTGCTTTCCTTGTCGTCATCCTCGTCTTCTTCCTGTTCCATCATGATATCTCTTGGTGGACCATCCTCATTATCAGAGTTTTCTGGCGAGAAGCCAAAGTCAAAGGGTAATTCAAGAGCCGCTTCACGGCCTAGATGCAGATAACGATGCGAACCTTGACCCATTTCATCCTCGGGAATTTGTAATGAGGAGTTCATGCGTCTGAGTGCCATGATGCTTTTGCGAATGTCTTTCGGGGGCTGGGCACGAGGTCCTGTGACGCGTTTGCTGCGAGAAGAAGGCTTCTCGATGCCGCCGCTGCGACGATGAGGACTTGAGCTACCACTGCGACGACGTGGGCTTATACTGCTGCTACGACGATTTTGACGATGAACGCTGTTGTTGGGATTCGACAGTCTCGCGCCTGGCAGAGTCTCACTAGCATTGCTAATCTTACGACAAAGAAGCGGCGGCGTTTTGCAAATGCTAGAGCTAGGAGATGGAGGTGGGGACGGTAGGCTTGGATCTAGATCTTCCAGGAATGAAGCATGAGGACGGAGGATAGGCATAGACTCGAAAGGCGAGCGAATACGGTCTGTTAGCACCGCTGTACGGGCGTAGGGTGACTCAATTTTGCTATCGTTCTTCGGTGATTCTGCCTCCTCGTTTTCCTTATCACTCGCATAGTCACACAGAAACGACGGCGGCGAAGACCAGGTTGCTGTTACGGGCTCCTCTTTAACAGCAAAAGGGAACTTGGGAGAACTGCTGTCGTCCTCATCCGAGGAGTATACGGAGATTGGTCTGTTCGGATCGTATTCTTGTCCACTTGCAGACGGATTCGTTATCAGCATTGGCCAAGATGGGTCGTACTTGCTTGACCACGATGGGAGCGATGGAGATGATTCGGGAATGTAGACTGAACGTGTGGAGTTACTTGGCGTGACATGCAAACCAAATGAAGGACTGCGTTCATGCTCGGACCACTCAGTCGAGGGACGAGTGAATTCGATTGCAGGTGTTTCTGAGCCTTGTGGAGCAGTCTCGTCTTCGCCCACAAGACTCACGTCTGGCAGACTCGGTATGCTGAACAACGAGGCTTGACGTGATAGTGGTGACTTTACTGCTTGCGACACATAAGATGCAGTTCTATAATTGACCTGGCTGTTCCACTGTAGAGGTTCGTTTCGATATGCTACCATGGACAGAGTTGGAGAGCTAGGCGTGAGTGACGCCCGCAATCTCAAGGGATCCACAGTAGTCCGCGGCCGAAGGGTTATGTCGCCATTCAGGTGCTTGTCAGCGGTTGGACCTTCTTCGTCATCTAGTGACTCTTCTCGGATCCCATCCATGGAAGAACTCGTTGATCTACTTTGAGACTCTGATGCGGGACCCAGAACAGTTGGTGCGAGTGTCGACAGACGAACGCAGTTTTGTCGACGATGCCTCTTTCTTGCGCTTGGACTTCCTTTCAAGATCGAGTGTTTAGGCCCTATCACTGACTTTTCCCATTTAGACATACTGTCAGCGTCCGAGTCTCTCAATGCATTCTTCATCGGCCTCTGTGGCGAGCCTGCGTTGCCAGACACAGCACGCAAGACGCTTGATCTGGGTTTCTCTGGTGGAGACCCTGTTGCTGAAACTCTTGAGGATCCGGTGTGTCGCCTTGGTGTGCTAACCATTGTAACGCCGCCATTACCCCTACTGAGCGAGCCAGATGATGACACACGACTTATGCTGATGCGGTCAACATTGAGGATTTGCGGTACAGACAATCTGTTTGACTGCTTCTCCAGCGTGGAAGCAAGACTTGTGACAGAGTTGCGATTGCTGCCGCTTGAGGTGATACTGAGACACACGAGACTCCTCCTGTGACCGATATAGCTTGCTGGTCGTGAAGTGTCACCATTCGACGAGACCTCGACCCCTGCTTCGGCTGCAGCGTCATCTGTTGTTGTCACTTTCTGATTGTTCTTGTACTCAGGTATTTGATTGACGTTCCCGGAGCTTATTATACGTTCCCAATTGCGCTCAGGACTACTGTTCAGACTGGTCGATGTGCTCTCGTTGTGCTTTGCTGAAGGTATACCCAGAGCGCTATGACGATTCGCGGGATTGTAACCGCTTTGGCGACTGATGTTCCTTGGAAGAGGCGGCAGAGGAGGTAGCGGTCCGGTAGGCGCCGGTCCGGGAGCAGACGCGAACGTGTTCGCAGAGTTGGGCTTGTTAGGATCAGAAACGGCCCCCAAAGATTTTGAACGAGCCGCCCGAGGTCCTATAGAAGGTTCTCTAGTGAGCGAGACTTGTATGGGCGGATCCGTGAGTTGTATCGGTCGTGAAGAGGAACGAGGCGGTATTTGAGGCGAGTCGATTTTGACAGCCTCAGGCTTTGCAATCAATGGTCCCACAGAAGCATAATGGATCTCGCGTTCTCTCACAGCACCCCCTTTGGTAGCAGCTGGCGAACTTCGGGAACCTCCACCAGGCGTCCCTCCTCTTGGGCTTTCAATAATTGCCGAGAGAGCTTGTAATCTTCTGGCATTGGATGGCATACGCCCTATCCTTGGTCTCCTTCCAGGAAAGTTCCATCCCGTCCGAGTCTGCTCCTCAGGAAAGATAAATGCCGGATGAGTGCGATTGTTGACCTGTGCGAACGGCGGTAGATGGTGAATCGTCTCTGTCGATGCAAGTGCGCCCCATCCCCCACAAGGTACGTAGGGAGGCACGAATGGCAATTGGCAGACTCCAGATCCTTGATGTAGTTGAGTGACCTCTACAGGACGGGCAGGAGGAAATCCTTGTTCGATCTCGGCGATCTCGGGATTGTGTTCGCGTTTGCGCTTGTATATCTGAAAACCGATGAAGCAGACGGCGCAAAGAAAGAGCGCGCCAATTCCTGCGCCAATCCCGACAACCGCAGAAGACGACATGTTTCTTGACGCGTTATGTCCCAGATGAACGATGCTGATACAATGATACTACTCTTCCAGTATCGTCGTCGTCATGTTCGGCTCATGTTGATTGATGGTGATCTTCGCCTGGTCGTCCATGAATTAATTGGTCATGGCATAGTTGGCACAAGCGACTACTCTCGTGTGGTTGTGCCACAACAAATGTCCAGTCGGAGGTATGGAAAGGTTGCCACAACATGGCTTGAGGAATGTTGTCCACCACCACATCAGATTGTGATAGTTAGACTTGGAGCCAGATATTTTGGGCCAACTACTTTGCTCAATTGGCATGACAGAGGTGGGATGTTGAATTCACCTTTGCTGAACCAGAATTTGCTTTGTGATCGGACGTTGACTAGAGCTGACGCAGGTTCGTGTGTGCCATTATTGTAACAGATACAAAAGTCATGTCTAGGATGAACATTCCACAGGGATTTGGCGAGGCCTCTGGATCCTCAACATCATGGAGCAGGCCTACAGATGAAGAACCTCACGTCGACGCCAAAAAATCATAAATTGCGCTAACGATGGCTGCTTTACTTGTCAGTATGTTTGCGAGAACGATGGCAGACTTCAGAGTCTCATCGCGCAGTTGAGAGAAGTCGCGATTTTGCGGCTCCTGCTTTATTAGCCTTGCATTTACCCGGGCCCGGCGATAATCCGACACTACCTTGCCTCGGCCCCGGTCCATCTCAAGCCGGCAGAATAAAGAAGAGCATCCTCAAAACATCTTGCCAACAACTTGAAGTTATGCCAACAAATCAACACAAAACGATGGTCCGGTTAAAGCACGAGTCGATATGGATCAAGGGAAGGCCATAGCGAATCGGAACAATTGATCGATTTCAATGAGTTTCGCTCGTGCCCCGCCCCCACCTCGATGTTGCAAGCCGGGGAATATCGTAAACAGCGGTATCTGGCACTTCTACCAGCAACAAAAAGGATGAAGTAGGGCTCAATAGAGTTTTCTGGACTTCTTCCTTTGGACACGTCAGGATTTGATCTTAGTTAAGATAAACAAGAGGTCCCTGCAAGATGTCTGCTGTTCAAGTATCCTTCGTTCTTAGACGAGCTGTTCCCAAATCGTCATTTTTGACTCTTCTACCTCGTCAATCTATTCGCACAATCATGGACGGCGGTATCACTCAAGACGGTCTTTTCACGACAAACAACACTGTCGCACCGAAGCCCAGCAGTATCCTGTCGTTGTTCAGCTTGAAGGGCAGGACGGCAGTGATCAGCGGAGGTCCTGCTGGAATTGGTCTTGCAGTTGCAAAGACATATGCTGAGGCTGGTGCAAACGTCGCCATCTGGTTCAACAGCAATCCTGCTGCTCATGCCCGTGCCGAAGAAATCGAGAAGGAGTATGGTGTCAAATGTGAGCAACACACGACGTTGAATGTGTGGTATCAGATCTCTGACAAAGCCGACAACAGGCAAAGCATACAAAGTCAACGTGACGGATGCCGAAGATGTAAAGAAGGGACTCACTCAGAGTGTCCAAGACCTGAACGGTCGCCTCGACATATTTGTCGCCAACGCTGGTATTCCCTGGACACAAGGCAACATGATCGATGGAGAACTGGACCATTATCGTAAAGTCGTCACAACAGATTTGGATGGTGTATACTATTGTGCACGTGCTGCTGGTGAGATCTGGAGACGACAAGCCAAGGAGGGTACCGATATGAACGGCGAAAAGCTCGAAAACTACTCATACGGATCCTTCATCGCAACTGCTTCAATGTCAGGACACATTGTCAACTTCCCTCAACTACAATCAGCATACAACGCAGCAAAGGCCGGCGTGCTACACTTGACCAAGTGTCTGGCCGTGGAATGGGTCAAAATTGCGAGGTGCAACTCAGTCTCTCCTGGCTACACTGCGACGGAACTTACAACGTTCGTACCGGAAGAGACAAAAGCTATCTGGAGAAGCAAGATCCCTATGGGTCGTGAGGGCGAGACCCATGAGATGCGCGGCGCATACTTGTACCTGGCTTCGGATGCTGCCTCTTACACCACTGGTTCCGATATCGTCGTTGACGGAGGTTACTGTTTACCGTGAGCATTCACCCAAATAGTGAAGTGGGCTTCGACCGAAGATAAAGTCAGAAGCGGTGGCGAAGTATGACATACATGAAGAGAGTGCTTTTTTCCTGGTAGCGATATTAATAGAGCGCCTGTCTCGTATCCGTGTATAACGTTCGGCCTGATGAGGCCTACATCTACTGTCTTATGAGTGAACACTTCGTATCCACAAGAGCTTGCTGTTGATTGACAGCCCTACTCTTGTTTTCCCCCAGAGCAGTTTCTCTGCAACTGTAGATTGGTATATCTGTTCGCAAACAGCGAGACATCGTCTGATGTTCCAAAGGAGGATCTGCTGATCGCTTGGCTTCTTCTCCTTGGCGAGAACAATGCTCCGAGTTCGAACGATCCACGGAGGTTAGTTACAGAACCAGTTCTCTGTTGGTACCAAAAGGAGCTGCGTGTTTGGGACCCTTGAGTTTTCCAATTGAGACGTGTGACAGGAGTCAAGGGAGACAGAAGTGTTCATAGCTCGCGGCTGTTATAGGCGCAAGTCTCCCACGAAACAGCCGTGGACCCTGAAATTTTTCACTTGCGGCTCAACCCATGTCTCAGTCCGCAACCAAGATGCCGGGGAATCTCATCTAGTTTGTCTCTTCTTCATCTGCTCTCTCGACCGCTTGTTTCGTTTGCACAAGACGACCAAGACTCCGAAAGTTAGAGTTCGTATTTTCGGACCGGTCGACGTCGTCTGAGTAGCACATTCGAAACAAGCCTTTGGAAAACTTGAACTTGGCTCTCGTTCGGTGCGACTCATGCGCCGGCCGGAACGAGAGAATGGTACGAGATCGAAGACAAGGGGGGCCTTAATTCTGTTGACACGGTGAAGCGCGACAGCGGTGGGTCGATGCAATTCGTGCTTGATACTAGGAGGAGATTCTTGCGATAACCGCTACTCCTATAGTGACCCTGATATACGGGTCCTCTCAACTGTCCTCGCTCCTGAATTTTGCAGCGAAAACGTGTAGAGAGATGAGTTCTCCATTGATCGATTACTTGCATGCCAAGCACCACACTTCCGCGCATTCCGAGGGCTCATGTGATAGGCGAAAGCAGCGCTGTAGATCAGTGTTCTCTTCGAATGCTTATCTTATTTTTATAACAGCGCTATTGATAGAGAGTCAGGATGGACGGTAGCACTGTGGCTGTATGTGGTACGGATTTGTACGACGCGCCCACGCGAGTGGCACGCGTGATGGTGCTAGTTCTGGCAAAAGGAGAATGTGGACTCTTTTTTTGAGCAGCGCGCAACGGATCTGTGCATGCAACGTGGATGGTGGTTGTGGCTGGCAGAGGTAGGAGCTCGGGTTAGATCAGGGTACGAGGAAGCGAGGAGCGCACACACTCAAGACAGACGCAAGTCATAGATCGCGTTGACGGCATCAGTGCATCGCGCGCGGAGTGGAACTTGCAAATGGACCATGTCTGGAGAGAGGCCAAGAAAGACGGAACGCAAGCAAAATTGTACTCGGGAACAGGTACCAAAGTCAAAAGATGTTGGAAGTTGACAAGACGCAAGCAATCGAGGAAATCTGGCTGCCAGAATGTGAAAGTTGCGCGGTAGGTTTCGAGTAGCACGTTTCTATGTGGTTTTCGCGGCTGCTATCATCGATTTGCGCAGGCGGCACCCACTCCGTAGCGAGACAGACGGGAGAGCCGCTCAGTTAGTTGATGATTGCGTTGTTCTGGCGGGACGGGTTTATCGAATAGAGTTGTACAAGTAAAAATCTCCACCATTGTCAAGCCACAAATGACGTTGATGCAAGCCTGCGATCGGATTGTAGGCTGGGGACTCCTGATTCCCAAACAGTCGTGTCTTTGGTAGAGCAACGGGAAGCGGGATTTTTGTCTGTTGGGAACAAAGGGTGACGCCTTTGGTCGTTCAAACTTGACAGGCACCCTTACAATCTGGTAGTTTGGCCGAGCTGTAGCCCGGTAGTTTAAGTCTAGACTTTTTTCACGCTAGAGCGAGAGCAATGTGAATGATTTTCAAATGGTGCAGAGGGCAGGATGAAAGGATTCGGGGCACAGTGGGTTGAAGCAAGCATGTGATTGGCGAGGTGCATATCTGGATATGTAGGGGTCGAAAGACGGTGTGGAGTTGAAGATGGAAGATACGAGAAAAAGGGAGAAGCGCAGGGTAGGGTAGCATCACATCCCTGTCGAGAGTTGAGCAGCAACAGAGCATGTGAAGGGCACTTGAAGACTGAGCAGGTAGGAGTAAGCCTGGCAAGGTAGGTCAGAAGCAGGCGCAACGTGCGTGGTGCGTCGGTGGTGCCTTCTCTTGAAGCTTGCTCAAGCCTGAGTGTCTGAGCTTTGTTGCAACTTGGGGCTCCACTCTGCATGCGCGCACCGGTATAGATTCTCGACATGTCCCGCTTGTGCCGGCCTGCAAGTCTCGTTTCCTGCTTCCAACCTCACATCACCTACCTGCGAAGCCTGACATTTCTTATCGAGATAACTTCCTTGTCTTCTGACAGCATCGTCCTTCGAGCACTTTGACCCGCGGCCGCCAACGCTTTTCCGCTCATACGACGCGCAACCCCTCACACATCGTCGTATCGGTACCTTTTCTCACCACCTTTTGCCAATACAACCCCCGCTCGTTGCCCGTCCGCGCCGCTCCTGCTCTACTCTTAACCACTCGTCCACGCCTTCTCGCACACCACTTGTCGACATGGCGGCATCATTGGACTATCCTGCACACCAATTCAACGTGCAGCGAAGGCCATTGCCATCGGCCGCTCCTCCCATGGACTATCTGGCCCACTCTCGCTCGCGCACCATGTCGTCCAACATCGCCCCTGCTCAGCACTACCAGCATCCTCAGCATACCGTTCCTCCGCCGCTCAGTCACTCTCGCCGTACCCTCTCTAATGCCACCACTTCGACCACAAGCACCCACAGCAGCGTGCACGGCCGCGTCCCTGCCGCTCCGTCGTCATACGCTTCGTCAATCCGCCGATCCACATCTTCCCGCTCCAACAACTCGCCCACCTCATACGTCTCCCTGATGCGGAAACAGAAGGCCACCGTCTGGTGCGATCGTGCCCAGCTGGAAGATCCTCGTATCCTTGCCCAGCAAAGAGCTGCCAAGGTACGTGCCCAGATGGAAGTCGTTGGCGGCGTCTCGGCCACTGGCAACGGCCGTTCGGCTGGAAGCAGTGGAGGTATTGCCAGCAAGATCCGTCATCACGGTGCTGTCAAGGCTTCGGCCTACTCCGCTGCTGGTAACATGTCTGGAGGTGGTGTGCCTATGCGTCTGAGTGCTAGCGAGGTCGACGAGGACAATAGCGACGATGACAGCGCCATTGCCCGCTACCACCAGCGTAACAACTCTGGACGCAGCAGTCTCGGCTCGGGTCAGCGCACACGCGAAAGCTACTACGCTGGTCCTACACCGACTGCCACTCGCTTCAGCAATGGCAGCACCCCACCAAGCAACAACAGCTACAGTCCTGTCGACAAGTATCCGGAGCAACGTGATCGTCAAGACTCGATCGCTACCACTCGATCATACTCCGATGCTACTCCTCAGCAAGGCGCCACAAGAAACGACTACTTTACCCATCCTGGCGGTAACGGTGGTTCAAGTGGCTCTATCCAAGAAGAGCGTTTTGGTGACGTTGGAAGCTTGCCAACTCGTGCAGCCGTCTCGCATAACTACGGTATCGACCAACAAAAGACAAACGACGAGCTGCGTCGACGAGGCAGTGTCGACGATCGCACAACCACTATGAGTGGTGTCCGCCTCTTCGTCGCAAACCCCGACATGGACGACGACTAGACATGCCCCCTCTAGACGTCACCTGGGAACCCGCTGGCTCGGCTCTTCCCTCGACAAATGACCCCTCCCCTTGAACGAACGTGTCTCTTCCTCTGCCTATATCCTTTCTGCCTTCCAAAACACTCCCTTTCCTTCAACTTGTAATGTCCCTCAATCGCTTCTTCTTTCTGCTTGCTTACAACCTTCCTTTCAATACCACTACATTTGTGTGTTTCTATTACCTTCGCTTTAGCATACGAGACCACAACATCCTTCAAAGAAGAGGATAATGAACATTTATTACTATACCAATCTTTCTCATCTCTGGCCCTGCTCTTGTGACGTCCATACTACATCCCAATCTCTAAATGCTTGTACATTAATCGTACTTCTAAGCATCTATTCTCATCTACAGCTGCAGAGTGCCACCATAAGTCGCGTGCAATTGTATTGTTGCTCTGAGGTCAGGCAAGAGGTCATCTTCACCGTGCAACAGCTCTGCAGATCAAGGTGGTTTGAATCACGGAGAAAGACAAGGCAGAGTTCTAGTGGTCATTAAACAGTAAAATTGTGGGGAAAAAATCTATAGAGAAAAGAAGAAGGGAAAGAACAAAACCTCAAAAACGAGGCCACACACTCATGTCCTCGGCGACTTGATCTCTCAGACAATGCCCTTGCCTCCCTACAACTTCCCTAAGATAATCTATCGTCTCCGGATCTCGTGTCCAAAAGCTGCTTCCTCGCATCCCGCATGCGATATTCGGCGCGGCTCCTTGTAATCTTCCTTCACTGTCCACGCCAATCCCCGGTGGAGAAGCTTTTGAATCGTGCTCTTTTGCACTATGATCTTTTCCCTTTTTCGCATTCACGATTGCGATTTCCGAGGGAGCGTCTTGATGATGGAATAATTCCGGATTTGCAGACCAGCAGCGGAAATTAAGGTCGCGGCAGGCTTCCAGGATACGGACGTCGTAGGCTTCACTGCCTCCTTCTGGCTCTTTGCCCGCGACTTCGTAGAGTAAGCGATGTGCTCCTGCGCGGGACAGGGCAAAGCCAAAGGTACACAAGGGAGAGACGCTTTTGTGTACCACTCTTGTTTTTACAGGGACGCCGATTTCGCGGAGGAAGCGGCGGGTGAGGATGTGCATGTATTCTGGCGAGGGGAGGGTGGAGTCGCTGACGGCGACGCGAGGTACTTGTGTTTCGTTCATCCAGTCGCGGGATGTGAACATGTCGCCGCAGTGGCCGAGGTAGAGGATATCCCAGTCTTCAGGATTGCCCCAGTACCCCCCTGCTTGTTCTGAAGTGACCACCTTTTGCCTTGTGTTTGTTGTGGGGAGCTGGCCGGATTGTTCGGTGAGGAGAGTGCGCATTGCTGCTGCTACTTTCGGGACTTGAGATGTGCGGAGGTGGATGTCCCAGTCTACGTCGTCTTCCATTACTAGCATTGTTTCTAGGCCTGAGTCGAGGAACCAATGAAGGACGTTCAAGTGGCCCATCCATGCCATTGCCGAGCCACGTGTGATGAGAGAGTGGTTCTTCGTCTTGAACTTCTCGACATCTGAGTCGGTCCAGACTGGTTGATCAGGAATCGTAATGTTGAGCTCGGTGATGTTCGCTGCCAGCAGCAGGCTTTCTCGGCGTTTTGATGTGAGTTGGGATACTGCGACAATAGCACCAAACTGTGGCACATGTCAGACATTGTTGGCACGCAATCGCTTGTTCGGTCTTACCCCTAGTGTCGCATTCGCCGCAGGAAGATCCGGCACATGGAGGAAATATTGGAGTCCTGCCTGCACTGCAGAGGACACTGATGACGGTGATGGATGTCCAGCATATGTGTAGAGAAGAAACAGGACCAGCGCAACAACAGCAATGACGACAAATCGTCTACGTCGCGGGTCCATTCTGCCCCGTGACGACCGTGACCGTGATGGAAAGGCGACGGCTGCTGCTTTCGCGTGATGCATCCTTGGAGGGGTTCAAAATGAGTGGACGTACGAACACGAAGGTGGAAAAGTGAAGACCAAACGGCAGAGCTGCTTCTGAAATCTTTCGACGCTTCTTCCGATACCAGCTAGTAGCTGAACGCTACCGTCTTCTTCATCCAGGGGTTTCTACGCCGCTTCATCGACTTATCGTCCTTTGGAAGCACGTTGCCAAGCTCAAACTTGGCAGGAGTTATGATGGTGGTTGAGCCCTTCTTGTAGTGGGTCTACGTTGGTGAATTCGAATCGATTGCTGAGTAGCAAACAATGCTGCAGTGCACCGAGTTCATGATAAACATCGGCTACCCGAAGAGGGGCACTTCTCGTGTCGGAATTCTAGGAGCACAGCTTCAGCCTTCAGGCCCCTTGAACACGGCAGTGTCGTTTGACTTTCGGCTCGTCCTCCGCAAAAAAGCTTCCGTCCTCCGCAGCGCCACGTTTTGAGCCCTGAAATTTATACAGGACATGTGAAGACTGGATTTGGCACAAAATATCTTATAGGCATCAGGCTCTTATACATCTTGGTTGAAGAATGCAGCCGGATCACGCTCGTGACACCAGCTGGATATTCAAGAACCGAGGAATGCATGCAGATTGTCCTCACGCAAGTGCTTATCACCTTGCATACGGCCTTATCTCTCAGGTCACTACGTAGCGAGGCTTGTGATGGTCGATCAAGGGATGGAAGTCCAGTCTGCGCGAGTGTGAGCCTCTCGCTTTCTCAGTAATCAACAATGACTTGGAAGATCTCAGAAGCGACACTGGCTGACGTTCCTGCAATAACGTCAATATACTCCCACGACGAGCCCACACCTTTCATCAAGCTTTGTCTGGGATCATTGAACGTGCTGGCATTGAATTTCAACCAAGCAGCACGCATCGCTAACAGCTTGCAAGACCCGGAGGAAGCCTGGTTTGTCGCTCGAGATGAGCGCAACAAGATAGCCAGTTTTGCCGAATGGCAGATGCCAAAGGACGAAGCAGACACGGAAGCGCAGATGGCAGAAGAGCTGGTGTGCTCGATATACGTCTGAAACGCAAGTCCAAACAATGACGCCAGTCAGGCCCAAGCACAAGAAGCCTACGGAGATTCGATCGCACCGGGAATGAATTCAAGTCTCGTTGTTGAGTTTAGACATCGAGTTACAAAGCTTCGCAATGACGTGTTACGAGGACAGAGGCATTACCGTCAGTTACCATGTTTGTTTGAGCCTAGTCCCTCACAGCTGATGACAACCCGAAAGTGCTCATGAATATTGGGACAGCAAAGACGTGGCAACAAAGAGGAGCGGCGATGGCGCTCGTAAAGCGAGCGTTTGATGCCGCGGATCGAGAAAAGGTTGCCATATATTTGGACACGGTTTCCGAGGGGCCTGCCAGACGGCTTTTTGACAAGCTGGGCTTCGAGGAAGTTGGCAGCTTCGATATTGATCTCAGCAACCATGGCGGCCAAGGATTGCACTCGCACGTCGGCGTGATAAGATGGCCTTTGGCGAGAATATAACTCGTGCCGAACAGGAAGGAGGTATTGAAGGAACGGTCGTGTGACGAGCGTTTTTACGAGCTGGCCTAGTAGGATTCCGTATTTGGTAGCATTCTCGGGAGAGCTCCTGCTGTTCTGTAGATCCAGGGTGTTCTCGAGCGTTGCCGCTCCTCCATGTTTCGAAATTCATTTCCCAAACACAACTCCCCCTTTGTGATTTTATTATTAGACTTAATCAAGGGATTGAAAGACACGCCGATTGCCATTCAACCAGAGTCGCAGCAGGTCAGCGACGCTTTTCGATCTCTATCCACCTCCCATCTGCCCGTCCGATCCGCGGCGACCTTAGTGACTTGTGTTCTGGACCGTTGGTACCTGCATGTGACGCAACCGACAGAAATTCATTCAAAAAAACACGATTATTCTCTGCGAAGCGACTGACAGGATACGACGCGACATGGCGGATACTCAGGAAGGAAAGCCGTCGCGCTACCGCTCGCAACGAAAGGCAGCGACCGCCTCCGCACCTCCAACGACAGCAGATGCCGGCATAGGAAGAAGCAGGTCTCGCTACCACAAGACTCGCCCGAACGCTGCCCACACCCAGGACCAATCTCTTACAGAGTCAAACACCGAAGCAAACATATTCCCGACAAGGACTCGCTCAACCCGCGGCACGAATGAAGCACGCGATACAGAAGCTGGGGCTGTTGACTCTGGAGATGATGGTTACGGCAGCATGCGATCGCAACACAAGAGCTTGGAGAGAACGAAATCTCCCTTGAGAGAGGATCCGATGAAGTTCGCAAGAGCCCAGGCACCAACTCACATTCGCGCCAAAGTCGAGGACTATATACCGGATCAGGAAGAAGGCGAAGTCTCGGCCGAGGAAACAGCCGGCTGTTTTGGCATGTTTGGAAGAAAGAAGAAGAAGGACACGGCTCGCAGTGCTGGAAAGAAGCCACTCAATACTCGTCCAGCCGTCAACAAGATGAGCGAGCCTCCAACTATCAGACCGGGAGGCGGTGGTGTGGTGCCCATGAATGATGCACCTGGAATGGGACCGAACGGCAACAACCGAGTAAGTTAGTTTGGTGTGATTGCGAAGCATATGACTGATGTCTGAGTAGCGCGTTCGTGTCGAGTGTAGTGGGGCGTCTATCGAACTGCCCGTGTGCCCAACCACTTCTGCTTCGGACCTAATAGCATCGGCTGCCAACTGCTTGTCCCAAAACATCGATCTTAAAACATCGATACTTCTCGAGGACTATCAATCGATTGGCATAACAAGACCTTTCAGGCGATACGAGTATGTCGCAGATGTTATGAACTCTTGGGATGAAGATCGCGTCAATTCGTTACAGGTTGTTCCTGCGCGTGCTGTGATGAGTGATCCCAGCGCATTGAGTGCTGCTAATGTTCCTCGTGAGAAGCCGAGGGAGGCTTCTTTCTTGATGCATCATTCTCAGAAACCGGGAACCTGGAACAAGCGTCTCATTACAATCCGTCAAGATGGTCAACTCCTCGCCGCGAAGCCTAATAAAGTGACCGAAACGTCGAATATTGGCCATCTCACCGATTTCGACATTTACAATCCTACAGCAAGATATCTATCCAAGGTACTGAAGCCGCCCAAGAAGATATGCTACGCCGTCAAGAGCCAACAGAAGCCATCGCTGTTCCTCAAGGACTCAAAATCAGTTTACGTTCATTTCTTCTCCACCTCGGATCAAGTACTCGCCGCCAGCTTCTACGAAGCTGTCCAAGGCTGGCGAAGTTGGTACCTGCACAATGTCTTAGAGGAAGGCAAAAAGAAGAAAGCCACGGACCTGGGCCGAACGCCTAGTAAAGCGACGAGACCACCGAAGCAGTCATCGCATATCCAACAGCCTTCGACTGGATCAATGGATGCCCACTATCAACTAGGTAGCTACAAGCCCCTCATGGAAAATGACAAGTTGGAAAGACCTACCTCGTCCAGAGGTCAAGACAATACTTTCGGAGCTCCTGCTAGGAAGCCATCAGTGCGTGAGCGCTCAAGTCATCCTTCTGTGCTGTCCAAGAAGCAACTGTTATCGGATGACGAGCCTCTTGTCAATATGGCGGGTGCCAGAAGAACTTCGTTCGATGCTGACGCTGCAGAGTTCGCTGGCGATGGTCTGCTAGGTAGGAGCTATTCGACCCGACAGAAGGTTGTTGCAGATAGAGAGGCTGCTGCCAAGAACCCTTGGGTCACAGGTCCTTCTTTGCTCAGTGGTGATCAAGCGGAAGGACTGAACCGCCAGGCATCCGTAAAGCGTACAGGGTCAACCCGTCGTACTAATGGCACTGGCACCGAACTCAAGCACCGTCCGTCAACTCGCGAACGTCTCATCGCAGCTGACGACGGACTAAAGCGATCTGGTTCAGGCCGCACGAAGGCTCCATCTAAGCCGCTGGTTGACCTCACCCCAGCTTATCAACCACCACCGCAACATTCCAAGAAAGGAAAAGGGTTTCACCCCGATCAAGTCGGTTCCGGTGGACTGATCGACAATGCTACAAGCCCTGAACAAGCATACAATATTCCGCCGGCTCACGATTGGCGTGGTGGTCGAGCTAATGGCTCCGCTGCGGCTAATGCAGGCGTCAGTCGACAGCGCTCGCTGGCACACAGACCTGGCTTAGAAACCACCGACGATGCATTCACTGGCACAGGCTTGCTAAACAGCACTCATGGTGGCTACACAGGTAAAGCTTCGGTGGGTAGAGGAGTTATGAGCGGTAACAGAAATGCGCGCGAGCCCATGCTCGATGTCTCCGAGGAAACGAACTACGTCCGAGGTAGTCTCCTTAACAAGGTGGCTCGAACTGAACGCGAGGAGGGCAGAGGTGGGCCTATCATCGACCGCAGCAAATGAAGCTGCATACTATCAGACCATCATTTCCTTTGTCATACTCCTCGATTGTGCCTTCCATTGCTTCAAAGATATCCCATAGCACGTTCTTTTTCAATGCATTCTTTGATCTGCTCATGCCATACGGCCTATCTCTTTTGAATCAGTTAGTGTTTGTGTGATATCAAGGACACTGTATGACTGACCTTGATGTCTAGAGGGCGGGAGAGAGTGACGTGTTACTGCGTCGTTGTCGGCGGAAGAGATAAGGGTAGAGATGCTACTACATAAAGTTAGTTATAGTCATCTTATAGGCAACATGTTTAGTACCTGGCGGCAAGCTTCACAACTGCAGTTATGCAGACCGTAAGGATGGATGCCCATTATGGACACGCAGTGTATGATGAACTGCCTAGCCGACGAGAAGTGGCCGCCACTAGGGTGGCCGAAGAATTCCTTTATGACATGCTTGCCGGGATGGCTCAAGTACATGTAGCCAACAGGCAGACCGATAACAAACTCCACCTCTCCGCCTGGGCGCATGCTCTAGCGCTATACCTTGCCAATATGGATAGAATCACTTACCTAGTGCCTGCACATAGGCGGGCTTCCTGTTGAACTCACGGCTTAGAAGGGCCAGAGTTGGGATCGTATCGATGTATGTATACACGAAATTGGGGTTATGGGGGTACGAGGCGGTCCAGATGCCGTCGTTAAGGACAGCATTGTGAAGATTCCACTTGATGGTAGCCATTCTTGATGTATTTGATCTATACCATTAAGCGAGAAATACTAAGCGCTAACGCAATTGGGAATGACTACCGCTGTTTTGAAAACCAAGCTGACGCATGGGGTCATAGGAATAGACCGCCGCACGAGTGAGCCCTTCAGTGACGGAGAAGTGAGAATTGAATGAATGCAAATTCACTTGGTACAGAAGTATGAAGACGTTCAGTCTCGCAGCTCTTCTGAGTATCGCTCTGTCATTTTCAACGCTGTAAAAATGCACAATCATTTTCAGATACGATACTGCCTCCCTTGAGAGCTCAACACTTTTCGCATCTTCTGAAGGACTGATCAAATCTCAAAAAGCACCTTGCCTTTCCACAGGCTGAGGGATGTCGGATCGCTTCGCTGGAGGCGCTTCCACAAATCAACTTCCAATGGGCCTGTATACGACGGTCGGCTCTTGCTCCCGAAAACGGGCTGCGGTGTCAAACGCCTCTGACTCGCGGCAGAATTTGTTCGAGTCACCGCCTCCACCTGTGTCTACTCTTAAGCATTTCCTAGCACCATGGAGTTGATTTTCAGTATTAAACACCGACTCTACCAGACAAATTGTGGCAATGGAGCTGGAGTTTGCAAAGACCCTTGGATGTGTTGTCCTCAGAGGCAGTCACATCATTGACATTGCTCAAAATTCACCCTCACCTTCTCCGCAAAAGCCAAATACTCCATACCATATCACAGTATTTACGAAAGCCGAACTGCAGGAACTGAACAAACTGGGAAACGATCCCAAGAGGAAGATTGAGCAACTGGTCTTAAGACCTCCATCTTTGGAACTGCCAATCGATCTGGGTATCGGAACTCATGGCTCCGTTGTCTTTAATGTCGTGTTTTGGCCACAGGGAAACGACATCAGAAGCCAATTCGACTTGCCTAGGAAACAGTTTCACATCACCTTGTCGCCGGACGATAACCACGATGTTGACAAAGGCGTCAATGCCATTACTTGTTGCAAGACTCTGACAACAGAGCAGGTAGACACCATCATTGCAGCTTGCGTCACCATGGCGAAAAGAGCGTCTGATCAGGATATTGCACTGGATATGGTGCGCTTTATAACAAAGATGCATATCTCTTGTCTCTCGGAACAGTCATTCGACGTGGCTTGGAGATTGCTCTCGAAGCTCTCGAGCAAAGCAGAGAGCTCGCTACTGTCATCTGACTACTTGGAACTACAACCCAACAGTATTGCCGCGTTACTACGTGCAGCACATTGCTGCGAACTTCCTCGAGAAGCCAAGAAAGCCATGTTCATGTTTGCTCAAGCGGCCCATCTAATGCCCGATGGCCGTGAGTCAACCAAATTACAGTGCATCGAGGCCGTAGTCAGATGCTCAGAGTATACCGAGTTCGGACCGTGTTTTCTCGACCACGAAACTGAAGCTTGGAAGCGTGATAGGACGCTCTTTTCTGCATATGGAGAAGCATTCAAAGATCTTAAAGTGCGCCATCTCATTCAGCAACATGTCAGCGTGAGCAGAAGTCTTGCGGATATCGAATCTCTGATGACAATACCATCTATCGCTTCGAATCAAGACATGTTCATGCCGCGAGATGGTGATCTTTACAGACTTCCAAGATTCTTCCGATGGTTAGCGCCAATGAGATTAGCTGTGATGAGTACACCCCGTCGCAGAGAAGATGTCGTGGCTTTATTAGCTCTCGGCATCACCCTGATTGTCACCTTGACAGAAGAAGAACCATTACCAGCCGAATGGTTTGCCAACAGGAATTGTCGCAATGTTTTTCTACCCGTTCGCAACTACCAAGCGCCAACAAACGAGCAAGTAGACACTTTCATCAGACACCTGGACGATCTTCCACCCGGCGAAGCTGCATTGGTCCATTGCGGTGGCGGCAAAGGTCGTGCTGGTACTTTCGCTGCTTGCTATCTGATGGCGAGAGGCTTTGGTGTCGCGAATCCGGATGATGAACAACCAGTCAGGATGTTCCCTGGAGATGCCATGAAACTCTTGCGTCATATACGTCCTGGTAGTATAGAGACTGCCGAGCAAGAAAACTTCATCAGAGATTACGCTCAGTATTTGGTCAGCGGTCGTGAGAAAATTGTAGCATTACCGACACCAAGTTCAGAAAGTCAAGATCCACTTCAACTGGACGGGAAGCTGCCCAAGTTGCCTTCTCTTATTGTATGCTGTGGCTTGCCAGGCTCGGGCAAAAGTACATTCGCAGCACAGCTCACAAAACTCGGATACACAACGATATCTCAAGATGAGCTAGGAAGCCGTACTGCCTGTCTTAATGCCTTGTCAAATGCCCTTGAGAGTGGTAGAAAGATACTGGTGGACAGATGCAATTCATACGTTGAAGACAGAGAACAGTGGCTTGCTCATGCTTTCCACCCAGATGACGCATTGTGTGTCTGGTTCGATGTTGATCCTGAAACTTGTGTCAGAAGGGCGGATGCTCGAATGAATCATCCGACCATTGCGCCAGGAAGAGCGAAGAGGATCGTGCATTCATTCGATAAAATCCTTGTCCCACCAAGCAAGAAAGAGAAGTTTGCTTGCATCGCAAGGGTACCATCCAAGACTGCCGTATCGGATCTGTTGTCGAGACTTGGTGTTGCTGCTAGCGACATCTCACAAAAAGATGTGGCTACCACTCAAGCCAGTACTGTCGAAATAGCACAGCCTACTCAGTTCACACTGGAGAAGCGATTCATCTACAAGTTCCCCCGAACAAGACATCTCTTCAACACCGGCTCCGCATCACGCGACGACCTTATCCTGACAGCCTCCGACGCTGAAGCATTTCTCAACACATCGGACCTATCAACAACAATCACAATCGAAGAAAAAGTAGACGGCGCAAATCTCGGCATCAGTCTCGACTCAAACGGCGAGTTCAAAGTGCAGAATCGTTCTCACTACGTCAACAGTAAATCACATGCTCAGTTTAAGAAGCTGGATAAATGGTTAGGCGATCACTATGAAGACTTGAGCACTGTGTTGAACCCGACAAAATCTAAGTCCGTTAGATGGATATTATATGGAGAGTGGTTGTTTGCTAAACATTCGATTCATTACAGCAATCTGCCTGACATGTTTCTCGCTTTTGACCTTTTCGACACAGAGACCAGTACATTCTTGAGCAGAGATGCATTGAGCAGACGACTTGAAGGCACAGGTATTCATCAAGTCAACAAGCTTGAGCTAGAGGATCTGAGCGAAGCCGCTTTGCTAGAATTGGTCCAAACACATCAATCAAGCTATTACGCTGGAGTCATTGAAGGTGTCTATCTTCGAAGACAGCGATATGGCAAAACAATCGACCGTGCAAAGATTGTTCGCTCGGACTTTATCGCAGGAGACGAACATTGGAACAGAAGAGGTATTGTAGCGAATGTTGTTGCATACGAATAATATAGTAACAAAAGCGTCTGCTTCGTATCTCTCGGATTATGGTCCTCTGGCAGATTGACACTGCTTTGTATTTTCCTCTGGTTCCTGCTCATGCGACGACCATTCCATGATAAACACATATGTCACGTCGAACGGCATCACGAATCACCCTCCCATCGTTGTCTTTCCTCGAGATACTCAAACAGTGGTAGGGGCTGCTGGGGGAGATGGCGGTGGCGGAGGTGCAAAAGCGCCACTCAAGGGACCATTGATAGCGCAAAGATAGCATGCGCAGTTGTCGAGCTTATTCTGAACGATACTAACGACATGAGGGCAGAACTGACGGTGCGAGCGAAAGCAACGACCGCTAGGATGTCCCCAGATGAAAAGGTCGTATCTGCGGATGCTGCTGCCGAGAGGGGCGTGGGGACGACCAAAGTAGGAGTAGCCACGAGGTAGCGAGCCAACAAAATTGCATAGGATGTCCTGGATTGATAATGTCAGTTGACGTTGGACGGGAGCATGTTACGGTGATAGAGCTTACCAAGTAGACCGGGTGAGGATGAGTTAACCATACGGCTTAGGATGTGGAGGTACATTGTATCTGGTTGTCTGATACCGGTCGAACGCTCAGGATGATTGCCTATACCATCGCTGGTGTACTGTGGGTCACTGAGATCGATGTCTTGGACTTGAACTTGATCGGCATCGGGATTGGCAGATACGTTGGCCATGCTGATGTAGTAGCTTATTTTTAGCCTGAATTACTTCTCTGACTTATGGCGGACGTTGCATCTTCTTATACTCATCTCGACGGCTCCTTCGCTAGTTCCGTAACTCTTCTGTTGTATTGCGGCAAGCACTTGCAGACAAAGACTCGAGGTGATAGCTCATGTTTAGTTTGTTTAGACTCAGAGTCAACATACAGCTTTGACGATAACGCAGCAAACTGGTAACGATAAAGGGCTAAGCTTGTGTGGCTAAAATGTTTGACAACTTGACAAGAAAGAATGCCCCCAACCACTAAAAGTTCCATTCTTTCTTCTGATCCATCATTCAGCGATCGACATTTTTGTGTCCTGTGCTTCAGAGCTCGTAGTTGTGCCTTGAATATCGGGAGCAGAAGCATCAACAACCGAATCACGAGGAAGAAGGGGAGGCAGAGTAAGAGACGCGACCCCCTGTCCACCACGAGCAAACGTACACAAACCACACTCGCAAATCCAAACAGTACCATAGATCAAACTGACCACATGCACAGAAAAGTCCCGAAACGAATCAAAAGGGCGACCACAAGGATGACCCCAAACTTCCACCATTGTATGACCTGATCTTCCAACACGACTGAACGCAGCATAGCCATGAGGGAGGTCACCGACAAAGTTGACATTCTGACCTGAATTTCCGTCAAATGTTGGACACGGAGCAAGGAGGTTGGGAGTACTCACTGAATAGTCTTATGCCATGACCGTGATGGTTGAAGACTTCGCTGAAGGTGTGAAGTGCGTGTTCTATGATTGTTGGGAACAAGTTCTGGGGGAAGGTACCGGTGCCGTCGCTTGTGTATACGCTGAGGTCGAGATCAAGGTCTGGTTTGGGAATGTCTGGGGGTTCTTTGTAGTTCGGCAAGACAGATGCTGGGTCGGCAGGTTGTTGAGATGGTTCATCGGCCATGTTGATGAGATTTGGAGAAGGTACAGCGAGGGTGAGTCAAGAATGAAATAGGAAGATGGAAGATTGAACAATCTAGTTCGATCAGCGTATGCACTTTCCTGAACTTATGATGTCCAGACGCAGTGTTCGAAGTGGCAGGCATGACCGCTGGGGAGCTACTTCCACCTGAACTCAAATTGATCCTTCCTTTGTACTGCTGATATCGTCGAAAGGCAGGACACTTTCCTGGCTTAAAGACGCTTTGACGGAGACTTTACAAACTTCCTTAACCATTATAAACGAAGTGGCACTTATAGCACACCTAGTCGGAAAGTAAAGGGCCCTATAAGTAGCGTCTTGTCCGCTGACGTCCACATTCCACGATTATGCATATTGTGGGCAACATCGGGCGGACCTTACGAACCAATTCTAGCGATACATATTGAGGCTAGCAGACAGGGCACGACTAGCTATGGCCTTTCTTCTACGAGAAGTTCTAGCCGCCTTTCTTAGTCTTTCTAAGTTGCACTATACACTAGGTCGTTATACAGACCGACGGCATTAGAATCGCGCGGGTCTTATAGGTTTGCGTGACATGGACTCTAGAAGGGCCCTTAATTAGATGACCATCTCTATCCCTGCAGGTGTAACAGATCCACTGCTTTAGACGGAGAGACTAGGTTCTGTTGCTAAGGGTGAGCTTCTTCGTGCAATATTCCACGGGGCATGTCGAGACTTTACAGGGTCTTTAAGCAGCAAAGGGAAATAAGAGTCGATGCAGGTTTGCAAAGCAGTGCGAAATGCTAGCTCTGCAGCAGTTCATATGAACAGCCATACAGTCAGTGACAATGGTTGAAAAAAATGTAGTGTTACTTGCGAAGATACTGACCTCTTGTTCTATGACTCCAAGCCTCGTCTCTCGAAGTACCAGGCAAGCACCGAACGGACACATCTCAAAGCAGAGTGACTTCCAGAGAACAACCCTTTGCCAGGGAAAGCAACAGACCCGGACCCTTCTTTCCGCGCCATCAACCACAATAGCATCTTCCGGAACACTCACCACTTCAATACAAAACTCTCTGCCTCTCTCCAAGATCTCTTTCCTCCCTAACCATCAACCATCAAGAACACGTCCAGAATGGCCGACCCAGATCCCCTCGATATCAACGCCAGAACCGACACAAACATACCTAGTCTTAGGGGCAACAATCCAGGTTTCCAAAACTTCGACCTCAGCGACACAGACTTCTTTACAAGTGATGGCGATGAGAGCAATTGGTCCCAGGAGCATCCTCGCCTCACAGATGCCGTGTTCCTTGAGCTTCTCAGTACCGCGTACAACAAGCGTGATGATCTTGTGGCACAGTGGAGTAAGTGCTGATCCGTTTCTGCTTTGCGTCAGCCAGGGTCCTTACTGAACAATGTTGTTGTTGTAGGTGGGCAACCCATCAAGTTCGAGGGTGAACCTCCCAAGGGTTACGCTCTGTTCAAGAAGAGCGATTTGAGTATCCACGGGCATCCTTCCGGCAATCAGTTCAGATCGGTCAAGTTGTTCATTGATCATCTGCACAGTATCATGACTGGCACCCTTGGTACATGTGGCTGTACGCTCTGTCCTCAACGACCCACTCCTTTAGCTGCAGCTGGCCCGAGCACTGCAGGCTCGAAGACAACTTAGAATGACGGCCGTCAGCTACACAACAAGGGGTCAACGTTGCAAAAGGGCTATGCGTTTCGACAAGGCGAGGATAGGGTGGACGGGCGGCAGGAGAGCAAATGGACTCTCAGGATGCTTTGATATGAACATCAGCACACTCTTTTGATTACAGATTGACTGTGAACGTCAGCAATTAAAATAAAAACTATACCACCTCATTAGGAATCATTTTGTGACTTTCGATGTGTTTGTCATGGCAGAGTCGCATAAATTTGATTAGGAGGCATTGGGAGTGAGAACGGTCTTTTCATTATTATTTTGTCATCATGATTGCGTGTCTGGTAGACGGACGGCAATGTCGCCGGATTGTGTAATGTAGCGGACCCACGGTAGGGAAGGGTATTGAAGCTGGAAGCATGTGTCAGCGTGTGATCCCTCACTTGTTCCATGGCTCGGAGTCTTACCTTTGGTTCGATGATCTTGAGATACCTAACGTTGATGCCTGATGTTGTAAAGTAAGGGATCTAGGAAATAAGTCAGTAGGCGCGAGATAGGTTATAAGTAGGGAGAAGCGTACCTCGAACTTGACGTTGATGGGTCGCTTGCTCTTTCCACGATCGCCGACACCGCCCATGCTACCACCGAAACCGCCCATCATACCACCGCCCTTCTCATCATCACCACGTACTGATGGCAGACCCAGCTCAGCACGCATCAAGAACTCCTTGCCACCACCAAACTGTTTGATCTTCCAGACAATAGCGCTTTGTTCGGGCGCGTAGTGTACAGAACCAATATTCGTTCGGAAGCGCGGTGAGTCTGCGTCTTCTGGTACAGGGATGATAATCTCGACGTTGTTGGCGGTAGAGCGACGCTTGAATTGAGCTTTCGCTTTGAGCATGTACTCGATGCGACTGTTTGAGTGGTTCTCGACGATACACTCGACCCAGATGAGAGGCTTGACTTGTGTATTGAGGCGGTAGCTCATGAGCTCGAATTCACCGTCGGGAGGGATGAAGCTGATTGTACGGTCGTTTTCGAATCGTGATAGACGGACACATTGATGGAACTTGACGTCCTCCATCTCGACGGCCTTGCCACGAGTTGCGCGACCAGTGGTTTCGAACATGGCCTTGTCGTTGAGACCCAGACGCAGCTCGGGCATACCGGATAGATAGCACTTCATCTTGACGGCACCAAGAATCTCGGAACGCAAGACGCTGCCTGATGACGATACGAGAAGGTTGAGAGATTCGACAACGTCGAGGAAGACTTCGTTCTTGCGGTAACGGATGCCTTCTGAACGCCATGACACGGCGTTGGTGACTGCGATGGGTGGTCGTGCCTGCACTTCCAGCTTATGTGACTCTTGGGTGATGTATTCTTGCAGAATCTTGCTTTCCGTCGTTTGTGGGTGACCAAAATCCATCATCTCATCCAGCAACTCGTAGATGACGACAAAGTTGTCACGAATACTCTCCTCTTCCAGCTCTTTGAAGTACTCGGTAAAGACCTCGACGATTTTGTGGAGAAATAGCAGGATCTCGGCGGCGTTGGAGTTGCGCTTGGTTAGGGCGAGGAGGTAGAGGTTGTTATGGCGGATGTAGAGGTAGTTGATGCCTTCGTCGCTGAAGCAGGGGGGGACGGCCGAGCTCTCTTCTTCGGCATCGGAAAGGAGGATGGGGAACTTGTCGACAGCGCTCATGGGGATGTCACCGCGGTAGTTGCGCGCCAAAAGGGTCTGGTCTCATATCAGCATGCGCCACGCAATGGGAGCTGGCCCATTGATGCATACCTTGCCCTTGAGGTCAAGGAAGAAGAGGGCCGAAGCCATGTTGTGATGAGAGTGCTGCGGGTCGTCGGTATATTGTTGTCGGGCTCCAAGTAAAAGAGATTGACCCGTCGGGAGGCAGCGACTCCCTCGTGCGTGAGATGGCTCCTTGATTAATTAGTGCTTGTTGCTATTGAGAGTCACGACGGCCTTGGCCAACAACTCAATGTTGCTTGTCCCCTTCCCCACACAATGGCCTGGGCGGCCCTAGCTCACTCCCAGCGGTAGAATGTCGGCATGTGCGGCAGCAATCGCCATAAAACTTCTCGCGCCCTTGCCAAATCCTGCTTTCCTTTCCTTCAACGCAGCCTTTTAGACAGTTCTTGCCGGCATCTGGTTCAGCCTTCACGTTATGTGCAAGTCTGTTCCGTAATTCAATTGCTGGTTTGCGATCAGGTCGATGCGAAGACGGACAAGTGGTTCTATAAGAACTGGCTACGCATAACTCTGTTGTGTAGGCGGTGTCAGAAGATCCCGACATCAATAGTGCAATTAAGTATCTCTTCAATTTACTTTCAACCTTCAAATTATCTTCTACTTCACATTTTGCGTCCTTGATCAAGATTTGCAACTTCTGTTTGCGTGTTGGCCTTCTGTGCTTGTGTCTGCTGAGCAATCTCTGCATAGATGGAGTCGAATCCCTCTCTCTTGTCCTCTGGTCAAGCAATCCTTCTGGGCGTGCCTGTTCCCTCTGTTGTGCCGTCTTCCTTGGGCATGTGCTGGCCAAACCATTCACTGATGAAGCTCATGCCACCAGAGATTGCGCTTTTAAAGTCTTCAAAGCTCATCTAGTCGATGGTGATGTAGTTGATTCTGGGTTGCTTCAAGTCGTGTGCAGCCCCATACATGTCCTCCGCAAGCTTGAACATCATCTTCTGTGCATGTATGCCAAACTGTCCGGCGACGTCCCTGGCCGCATCCTCCACAATCTGGGCAGCAAAGTACACAAGACCACTATCGGTACGCTCGCTCCAATTGAAGATCTTTTCCTCTTCGGCCTTGACCATCTCAAGTCCAATATTATCTTCAAGGGCGTATTCGAGGTCTTCCTCTTCCATTTCGAGGATCGCGCTGAAGGCGGTGAGGAGGTGGATGTTGAGAAAGTCTTGATTGGCGTGCCAGAGGCGGGTGTGGGCGAAGATGAAGGTGCCGATGAGGCGGCGCTCTTTGTCTGTCTCGTGCTTGCTTGAGGAAGGCATGTCGACTCGTTCTTGCCTGGACAACAGGTTGAGCGCTGGATCTAGATTGGTCAAATCGCGCACTTACTGCTGTCTGATGTTACGGATGAGATGCTGGACTGGCCGAGGACTCGAGACGCGAATATGGAGGTGTTGTTTCAAGCGGAAGGTGTGAGTGAAAGTGTGTTTTGAGACTCCTTGTGACTGATCAAGCCCGCGCTCAGTATCGAAAAAGCAGTGAGACCTTTCAGTCTTATCATTATCAGCAACATCACCACGACAGACCACAAGCGATCAATGGTCTATCTTACTACCGACATTTCCAAGAGCCAACCTCACCAGCTCAACATCATCGGCACTTAACACGAAGGCGGAAAACCACGCTATTGTCCGCTGGAGGATTTCACGGTCTGACAATCACCACAGCCAGTCTCACCCGCACGTCAAGACGCGCATCCGGTACCATCACGAACGCTTCAGCACTGCTCTCTCCCGCCTCGCATCGTCCGTGACTGTGCCGTCGTTCCCGCTACTACGACTCCTTGTAACGAAGCGCGAGAGCCTGCAGAACCACCC
This sequence comes from Aureobasidium subglaciale EXF-2481, assembly GCF_000721755.1. Lineage (NCBI taxonomy): Eukaryota > Fungi > Ascomycota > Dothideomycetes > Dothideales > Saccotheciaceae > Aureobasidium > Aureobasidium subglaciale. The sequence goes on along the minus strand of NW_013566984.1, from coordinate 26,130 downwards.
CCGATGCGAGCGTCCGCGCAAATTCAAGCCGGGTCATGATACGGACGACGCATCACTCTCCCGCTCTCGCGGCCCAACCAGCGCCCTCGTGCTGCCATTCAATGCGATCTTGTCCGAATTGCGGAACCTGAGCGATGGAGATTATCTGTCAGCGATCGTCGACCCGTTGTGTCACTAGAGCGTCCCGTTGGTCAAGCCATCTCTCATTCTCGTAGTGGTCCACCACTATCGCTGCCGTCCAAATGCACAGTCGTTTTCTATCTTGGAAAGTTGTTCATTGAGAGCACCTGCTATCCTGCTCTCCCCGACCATCGCTGAATGTTGCAAATTTATTTCTGTATTTCCACAGCCTTCTACTCGACGGACACTACCTTCGAAGCAACTACCATCATATTTCTCGGACTCTCCTTATAATCAAAGATGGGCAAAACATCCACCTCCTCCATCCCAGCCTCTCTCAAATAGAAAATCCTATCCAAAGCAATCACCGACTCCACAGCTCTACACAACAAAACCGACAACGTCCAAAGTATCGCTGTTTCTCCCATCCTGTGCTTATACCTTACTTCATACTCTGCAATCTCTTCTACTGTAATATCAGTCCCGACTTCCAGTTTTAGAGATCGGAGAGCACGAGTTGTGTAAGCGGTGAAACTCTTCATGTCGCCATTTCTGATGCCCCAGACTGGTCTTTGGCCTGCAGGTGCGAGGTTCTTGTCGTAGAGTAGTTTCTCGAGTACAGCGCGATACCAGTACTTTCTCGCAAAGATGGAGTCGGGGTTGTGGATCCAATTTGTGGGTGCTTGACAGCCTGTAATTAATGCTGAAGTGGAGAGTTGCAGGTTGTTGATGCGCATGAAGTTGGAGATTGGGAAGCCTGTTGAGTTCGTAGGTGATAGGGGAGAGATGTGGTTGTAGCAGCATCCTACTACTGCGAGGTTGGTGATGCAGGGGACGACGGTGGAGAGGCGGATCATGTGTTCAGACAACGAACCGCAGGCGTGAAGACCGGTGAGAAGACACTTTTCGCCTTTGGCCCAGCGCTCAATCTCGGAGGCCAATTCTTTTGTGCCGGTAACAAAGCGAGTGAGGTGAGTGATCTGGTCGCCTTCGATGAGACCTGCTTGTTCTGCTGCGGCTTTGGAGCCTTCGATTTGCTTTGCACTGCCATCGATGGCCAGGACTTTGAGATTGCAGGCCGCTGCCAAAGTCAAGGAGAGATAGCCTTGTCCACTGCCAACGTCAATGACGCGGGTGATTCTATTTGTCTTGCAAATGTGGTTAATGTAACGTGCTCCAGCACGGACTTCCGCCAACTTCTTCGTAATCATACGACTAGCCATTATTTCTGGTACTTCGACGTGAGGCACTTCCTCGGGCAGAATCAGCTGCTCGCGGTCGAGACTGAGATTCCGAATGCGCTCCAACCATGTCGATAAACTCTCTGGCCGGTCCGGAAGATCATGCTCTCTGGCTGCATGCTCTTTGCGAAGACTGTTGATGAGATCTTTTTGTGCATCCTGTGGGCTGGACAATGACTCCCACCATGTTGTCCATTCAGTGGGTAGCTTTTCCCAGGCATTGTGGATGAAAGCGTCGTTGACGTGTATACCACCAGTTATCTGTACAGAGAGTGGCTCGTGCGTGAAACTGATGAGATGTCGCGCATACTCGTCCACATCTGTGTATTCAGAAGGTAAACTGACCATGGCGAGGAACTTAGAGAGGAGGTAACAAAGACACAATGTCTTACACGTCAACCTTCAGTGATTCAGTCCTAACACCAGGAAGACAAGAGTTCGAATCTAGAGCGACTTTTCTTAGTCTTAGAGCTTCCGTAAGTGTTTGATGGTAGTCCGGCTGTCGATAATTTGTAACCTCTCAGGTTAGGCAGGCACAATTTGGGCTTCGATCAGGGGGGAGTCAAACAGCGAAAAGAAAATGTTTGTCACCTACCTCCAACAGTCAAGTCAATGGGGATCCTAAATGTCTTACCTCCGATAATGTATAGACCTACCTGAAAGCAAAGATCTGGTCACGAAGAGCGATGACGAAACTCTTTTGCCAATGATGCTGGTCTCGTTGGAGCTGACAAAGCGTTCGGATGCTGTTGAAACAGAATCTGATTGCTGAGTATCTAGACTCTTGTATACTGGTACAGAAGATGTAGAGAAGTCTTCGATCGCTAGACTCTTAGTTGTTCATAGCAGATTCCAGAAAACAGCATGGCGAGAACTTTTCCAGCGGAAGCAGCAAACGGCCAGCGGCCGGCTATAACTAATTACCAGCTGTAAGACAGCACGGTCCATCTCTCACATCAACCGGAATTTTTCACGAGGTCAATCACCAAGATGCCTGAACAGATCGACCTTAGCACACTCATCATCTCTGATGGCACTTACAATGGTCCTCCCATCAACGGCAAGCATATCGAACAAATTGGTGCAGTCGTTGCCAATTACCTGAGGTTGTTGTCCAAGAAATTCAACACTGATGCCCGCCTTGTCCGGGCCAATAATGGTAAGTCATGGTGAATAGCAAGACGTGAGTCATCCACATTTTCCAGCTGCGTATAAGATACCGTCTTGAATCGTTGGGAAACATGATTGTGTCACATGAGCAGCGACTCAACCAGCCATCGATGACACTGACCACGAGGTCATCTGCCCTCTCGTTGAGTCATCTCTTCGTCTGTTCACAGCCGGGACCACTTTTGCGCCCCAGAACAGGAAGCTGCCTGGACTACCCTCCCATCTCCATTGACAAGTTCTCCACGCAGCCCATCCGTAATGCCTACTGCCATCAATCTCCGTCAAGATTTGTTTGACAGAAGGATAGAGGCTCAAGATCCACCACTTCCAGTGACCTGGGAACATACGAAACCATTCATTACCATTCCTCTTGATACCCCAGCATGCAACAAACAATTGCAGGATGTCGAGAGTCAACATAATGATGGCGTCCGCATTTCTGTACCATGATCCGTAGCCGGTGAGATAGGCGTAGGGATTGAGATAGTCAAAGCGCCAATACATGTGGGAGAGATGTGAAGGATGACGAGCGATGAATGCAAGTGGCTGGCGAACAATGGTAACAAGCAGACCCAACGCCGCCAGACACACCCTAGCCTTGTGAACTTTCTCCGCAATGGCATCTTTGCCTTGGAACATGGGTTGCTGGAACAAGACTACTTTGCACACTGGACATGTGTTTTTGCCAGAGTCGAGCCATTCCCTGATATCTGCATTACAGAACACATGGCTACAAGCCAATGTTGTAGGTGCATTATCCGCGTTCAGCTCATCCCAGCAAGTTGGACAATGGTCTCCTTCCACAGACGCTGGATTCTCCAGTGGTTTTAGAGCAGCCAGATACGGCTTTTTGGTCGGGAGAAGTAGGATCTCTGCATTTGTCTGTGTGGTTGGAAAGAGGTGGTTCCAGAATATTGTGAGCGTGAAAATGACGGCGGCGTAGATTGGGTATCTGAAGAGCGGAGCGGCGAGACCAGTGGCAATCAGCAGAGTTTGGAAAATCTGTGGCATCCTTTAATTGTCTTGTGTGTCTTCAGGCGAGGATTATATTGTAAGAAGCACGGTTATGCACATACTCTGAACAGTTTTTATACCGAGATTGTGATGCCGAGAATGCAGCGGTGGATGTCGGGCATGCGCTGATGTCGGACATTGCTTAAGAAAGCATCTGGCTGCATACATCAATCAGAACATCGAAGACCAGACAGCTTGTGCTTGTCTACAATATCTAATCTTCTCTTGGTTATATATAGCATTTCCCGTCGTGCAAAAAGGTGCTATGTTATAGAGTTGCGGATCTCGGCCGATGTGACAGCAAACTTCTTTCCGCCAACCGTCAAGAACCTCGAATACCCTTTATTTTGCGTCATGTGCATCTCACCGTTAAACAGCACGTTTCTGGTCTTGATTCGTGGAGAACACGAGCGGTTAAACATCCACAACAACAACAACGAGAGACGACACTATTCATCATGTCAAAACTTATAATCGGTCTCTGCACCTTTCAGAACATAGACAGGCTTTTCATCGATTGCATTCGGACTTCAATCACAAATCCAGTTCCAGAAAAAAACATTCACTGGAAAGATGGTCTACATACTACCACCCGCAGCAAAACCTGACACACTAAAAGCATTCATCACTGCAAATCTCGACAGCGAGTCACTCCAACACTTCAAACAGACATTCGCAAAAGCAGCATATCTATCTTTTGCACCTTTGCTTCATCTGAAGATTATTCAAGCACCTGCCTCCATATCTCAGCGCCACACACACAGCTTCATCCGCTCCTTGGAAGATGTAGCAGGAAATACAGACCCATTTATCATAATCGACAAAAACTTTGCCAACAAGGGAGCAGTGTGGTATATTGACCAATTTGCTGATGAATCCGACGTCGAGTGCGGCTTCGCTGTATCGGAAAAAGTAGTCATGAAAGCTCTTGTGCTCGTCGAGTATCTGGCCATGGGACATGTGTGTTGGAGAGAAGGTAACCCGCCGATGGGTGAGGATTTGGAAGCTTTGGAGCAAGAAGGTCTTCTACCATTACGCGAAGAGTCGGTGCAGGAAGAGCCACTCGGACAAGATGCTGATGGAGATTTGCTGGAGGCGTTTCGAGAGCTGCAGGTTATTGCTGAGTCTGAAGAGTTTGAGACGACGACGGAGAAGAAGGTGCTCGAGAACATGGGGCTTGAGGATGGTGAAGAGACGATCAGGTTGAGGGCTGATGTCGCGAAGAGGGAAAATCTCACAAGTGTGTGGACACACGGCGAGAGCGTGGAGGAATATGAGATGGAAGACGGAGGTACGAAGAATTTCCCAAAAGGCAGTGTCTGTTTGCAAGTCAGATACGACCCTCAGGTCCCCAGACTCCAGTATGAATGGCCAGAAGGCTCTCTATAACCTACATCGAGGTAGAGAACAACTCCACAAGCAGTAAAACCCCCCCCCCCCCCCATTGGAATGTTACACCACCTAAATAAGACCTTCCTCTCTCAGCCTCTCCTCCTCTCTCCTTCTCTTCTCCTTTCCCTCATCAGTAATATGATCCCCTGCCTCCCCAATCTGTTTATGCGTAAACCACCCCTCCTCATCCCCCTTCCCCTCACCATCCTGCCCTTCCACCGTAAACTCTTCAAATCCCATATTCGCAATGTCCAAATTACACCACATGATATACGTATCATCCCACGGCAGCCTCACTTTTTCAAATCTGCCTTGCCAAGTCTCCGGGTCGTCGAGGTCGTGGTATTCGTATGGTAAATGGCCCAGTACAAAGGTTCTTGTCTTCACACCCTCGGTGTCTAGGACGAGGAAGAGGGGGCCACAGTGCGTTTCTTCTTCCTTTTTGGAGAGTTGCAGGCAATGTTTCTCGATTTCCTCCATGGAAGCGCCAGACCATTCGTTCTTGGCCAGACTGGTCAGAGAAGGTGAAGTGGTCTCATAGTCATCTGCATTGATAATCTCTTTATCCGTTATGAGGAGAAAAGAATCAAAGTCATTGTCCCATTCGTGCAGATCCAGTAGTGCTTGATTGACAGTCTTGTAATCTGCTTCGGCGGCAGTGACGAAGAGTAATCCAGGCATTTGTTTAGGGAAAAAGGGCCGGAGTAATGATCAACACTTAGGAAAGAGTTGCGTTGTTTTTTGGTCGGACGTCGGTTTTTTTTTTTTTGAACGAGTTCCTGCTCGTCTTATATTATGGCTTATGCCTGGAACGAGATAAAGATTGACTGTGTGGTTGCATTTAGGCAGATGGACCATCGCGTCTGCCTCATCGCGGATAAGGTTTGACGCGAACCAAACGGCGAACATGAACGGTGATTTCGTCAACCATACGAGCTCGTCGACATTGAAATTTCATGGCGACCATCAAACTTAACATCCGTCTTGCAATTAGATGCGAGAGAAAAACGTGGTGGTGGCCGAGCGACCTCGAGAGTTGGAAACTCACCGCGCGCAATGTCCTCGTGGCGTCAAAAAGACACCGGAGTGTTCAATTTTTCAAAGTGCTGGTGTTCTGGATGGTTTGACGAAATGCAAATCAAAGAGCGCGCGTATACGTGCCTCTGTTCATCGTGTCGATTAGAACCAACTTCATATATGTACTTCCTGTTTATGGACAGTAGCGCGCTCTAGGACCTCGGGTGCATACCCAACACGCCAAACGAGAACCAATAATCAGTCAAACAATGTATCGACTACCTATCCCACAAGATCCCGGCCATATATGCGACTCCGATATCTCTAACATGACCTTCACGTTCCTGGAAATGCGCCAAAGAACTCCTCTTTATCATGCTTAATCAATGCTTTCGGTCGTGAACCCTTTCATGCTTTACTCGCAGCACTCTTCTTCCCAAGCGCAACAGCCGGGAAGTACTCCTTGATGCCCTTGTCCAACGTCTTCAACCCCAGTGGCTTGACAAAGAACTCATCAGCGCCAGCTTCGAAGCTATTCTGCTTGTCTGCCGCGCTGTCCTGACCAGTAACAATAAATAGTGCCGCTCTTGGTAATGCCTTTTCATTTTCCATTTCTCGGATTTGTCGTGTCGCTTCAATGCCATCGCAGACAGGCATTTGAAGATCCATGAGAATGAGATTGATGGGATGTGTTTTGAGGGACTTTTCGAATACAGAGACTGCTTCTTTACCGTCCATGGCGGTGGAATATTGGATCTTGCGTTTTTCGCAGTACATACGCATGATGCGTAGGTTGACAACATTGTCGTCGACCAGCAGAGCCATTGGCTGTGCATCTGCTGAATCAAGGTCATCGTCCGTTCCAGAAGTACGATGAGCGTCTTCACGATTTGCAAGTCCTGTTGCCGTCTCGCCAGCTTCGGGGTCGGCGTGGAGTCGTGTGTAGACAGAGTTGAGCTCTTTGGCTATTTCCTCCAAGCGTGACGTCAAGAAAGGTCCTGAGAAGAAGCGGACCTCGTGTGCGCCATGCAGTTTTTCAGTACTCGCGCCAGCTGGAACAAGACACACTGCGACTTGTCGTGGATCAATTTTCGAAACGTGGCGCCGAAACTCATCCGCGTCGGGCGTGTAGGTCAGGATAATAAAACAATCGTCCGGGTTTGAAGAGTCCTCGAAACCATGATGGCCGAGGTATGATGCAAAGTGGTATACAAGTTCTGGACGTTGTGACAATGGCGGTACAACGTGAAATCTCCTTGGTATGTCTTTGAGTGCCGCATCGAAGGGCACCAGACGTGCCAAGGGACAAGCAAAACCAGGCTGGAGAAACTCAGCGCGAAACATCGATCCATGGTCACTCGTACCTTGTTCGGATGTTACCAGAGTCACTGTGCCGTTCATGGCCTTGGCAATCTTTGCAGACAATGTCAGACCGAGACCTGCTCCCCTAGTGTGCGTGTCGACCTTCTCGTACGCTTCGAATATGCGTGATTGGTCTTTGAGAGCGATGCCTCGTCCAGTATCCTTGATATCGATGATCAGCCTTGTGTAGTCGCTGGACTTTTTGATAACGACAATGACAGCTCCAGCATCAGTGTATGATAAAGCATTCTGGACGAGCGCCTGAAGACACTCTTTTAACAAAGATAGGTCCATGACAACCATGGTTCCATCCATTCCGAGTCTGTTTTCGAACATGATGCTGATTTCTGAAAGTTCATGCTCGGGTATTGATTGCTGCACTTCATAGATAATCTCGGCTTCAATCAGATTGAGGCTTAGTAATGAAGCAGGTTGTATGGATCCGCCCGTCTCCTCTGCCCAGCGATTCAGCTTCAGCATATTATTGACGGTGGACATGAGCTCTCGACCAGAGTCTCTGATGGCTCCGAGGACAGAAGAAGGATTTAGCCCAGAGATCCCAGCGGAAAGCATATCTCGGCTGGCCAATTCTTCGAACAGCAGCTCGCATGAGCCCAAAACGCCATGAATGGCTATCACGCTGTTAGTCAAGTGTGTGATAGGACGGGGAAGGTGGGACTTACGTGTTCGGAGCTGATGGGTTATACCACGTAAGAAGGCATCTTTGGCTGTAAGTGCCTCCTTGAGACGACTTTCTTGAACGCACTGTGCCATTAAGCTTGCACATTTCTCGACAAACCAGGAGTCGACATCGTCAAAGACTAACTGAACATTCTTGGAAGCAACGACGAGATATCGGGTAGTGGGTATCCTTTGACACGGGTGTGCGATTGCACGTATTGTGGACTCTGACGTGAGTTGAGCATGATTTTGAGTCACGATCAAATGTTCGACCAGCTTAGAATCTTCCCAGAGTCCTTCTCGAAGATCGCTCGAGTAGATTGGGGCATGATCAGGCAGGATAATGGCGTCATTGACAGAGGCTTCCTGAAAGTCAATGGAGGCATCGGGATAGACACGACCAAGAATAGTGAAGACGTGATTCTTGACGTCGTCAGGGGTCTTGTACTGTTGTGTTTCGGCGATAAGGTCGGCCATGATCTGTCGTTGTCGTCTGCGAGATTCTCTTGCGCGAGCTACAATCTCACCCGTCATCATATCAGCGAAGCGAATCAAGGCATTCTGCTGCGTGTCGGATAGTGGAGGCTGTTCTGAATTGGAGGCAATGCAAAGACTCCCGAGAGCGACTTGCTCTCCAGTATCGGCCTTGCAGCGAAGCGTGGCACCGGCATAGCTACGCAGACCACCTTGGGCCACATGCGGAGAGTGCTTGAAGCGCCAATCGCTAGCCATATTGGGCAGCATAAAGACAGTGCCGGGAGGTTGGTTGACGGTGTGCGAACAGGTACTTTCGCGACGAGGCAGTACAGCGAGAGGCAGACCGGCGGTCGCGACACGTGTGAACAAATCCTCACTGAGCAAGCCCATGATTGCAAAGTCCCAACCCATGAAGCTCTGAACCAGGTCGAGTTTCTGCTGTAGAGCCAACAAAAACTCCTCGTCTTCCATCATCTTGTTCGTGTGCGTGTAGTACCAGAGGAGAGTCAGACGTAGGCGTTCGTGCTCGGTCAACGAAGGCATCAGGTAGGCGTCTTGAAAGTCATCCGGCTGGCAGGGGGTAACAACGCTATCGCCATTGGCATAGTTGAGTGCGTGGACCTCGGAATCGAATTCGGCGATGGGTTGAGCAGCGAGGACCTTGTCGAAGACAGGACCAACACCGCGCGGTCGTAGAGGTAGAGCGCGGACATGTCCTAGATTTGAGGGACCTTCGGCCTTGGGAAAGTGCGCTTGACAGAATGAGTGTGAGGATGGGGAAGTCACTGAGGACGACCGCGGTGCCATGGTGCATTAATCGGCGTCTGACTGCATTGATCGCCGTACGAAGCTCGTGTCGTGTGGCCGTCTCGTCTTCCTCTCCGTACGCGCTGCGACTCTCGACGGTGCCCTGCAGTATGGAATTGACGATTTTCTATTCCATCTGCGATTGCTTGTGCCTTTCTCGCTGCTTGCCCAACCAGCCGGCGATCGAACGATCCAGCCCACCAGCCCACCAGCATCACCCCGAATCCCCGACCGACTCCGCGAATCCTGCAGCGCCTCATTTTCTCGCCAATCATCTTCGTGTCGCGACCATCCTCCGCAAACATGGTTATGTCACATTGCCATTGCAAAATACACCAGCATACTCTATGAACTAAACAAAGGTTGGAAGGTGCTCTGATGACCTGCAGCAGCACATGTATTACATTATTGAGCTATTTCCTCCTGGTTACCCTATCCTCCTCGCTACGACCCACACGCTATACAGCATGACTTTCCTCAACCATCTAAATCCTCACCAACAACTCGGACCTCGTCAGACTGCGACAATCTTTCAATCTCCGTTTCAATCCCCAATACCCAGTGATCTCGCTCAGTACGACTCCTCGCCTTGAAAACAATCGCTCGGCCTTTGGTGCCCAATTGCGACACTCTCTTCAGCTTGTTGCGAGCGCCTCCACTCTTTTGCTGTCCTTCGTTTTCGTCCTCTTCTCTTGCTCTGAACCATCCTTTGTGTTGTCCGGTCCACAGCACAAACGTAGTCATGGCATCATCGTCTGCACTTGCCCATCCGTCCTCGAGGTACATGCGAGGAAGCGCGTCGTTGCCTGGTCGATTGTTGTCGAACGTGCGATTATGGTACAACAGATCGTTTGCAGTAATGAGCCCTGAGTAGAGATAGCAATCTCGGAGATCGATCGAAGCGATACGTTCGTGATGAATGTGCGATACTTTCTTGCCCGTGGTACTTCTCACTGTGTCCTTGAAAACAAGAAGATGGCCATGACAGAGGATGACGTGACAGCGCGAGAATGTGCCATGCACACGAGGCTTGCGGAAGAGAATTCCTGACCTATGAATCGCTCGACAATTCGATATACCGCATACGTTGTAGAGTTCGGGCGATGCAAATGACTTTGTGACTTCCCACTTGTGTGCAAACATTCCCACGTACGCTTCTGCTTGCATGTCAAGATTCAGAGTGTCGAGGTTCTGTTGGCGAACGAATTTGAAAAGAGCCAGATCTTGAGAAGCTCGTCGTGCCCAGTATTTTGCCAGTGCTCGAAGTCGTTTTATCCACTCTTTCTTGGTAGCCTTGCTGAACGCTTGCAATCTTACGACCAAACCATTTCGCATGAGAAGTTCGAACGTTCGTTCGTCATCAAAGTCTTTTGTTGTTCCATCGTCGTGGTGACTGTCCTCGACCTCGGCGTCAAAGTCAACATGAGGTCCTTCATCCACAACTTCATCAGCCGGCGTTGCGCCTCTCACCACGTTCCGAACCTCAACAATGTCCGAAAGGTTGATGAAGCCATCACAATCCAGTAAAGATTGTGCATTCCGTTCCGCTTCATCATAGGCGTCACGATCATGTCTCTTTCTCTCTTCGGCATCTTTGACAGGGTCTGCCAACCACGATATCGTGTCACCAAGCATTGGAAAAGGGTTGACTGCATAGATCAGAGGAATCTTCTCTGCAATCTGTTTGGCGCTCGGTATGTTCGAATTCTCCGTCATTGGCATTCTTGGTGGTGGCGGAGGTTTTGCTTTGGCTGGTCGCAGGAAGAGAAGGTAGTTGTTTTGTGTGCTGAAGTATAGTCGCTTGTAGAACAGCTTTCCAAACTTTTGGTCATTTCCTTTCTGCGAGGTCAAGCGGATGAGGAAGCCTTCCACTGGTGCAGGCTCCTGCATGGTTTCACCATTGGCCATCTTGACAGTCATCGGATAGTGTTGCTTTGGTCGCAGCTCCAACTCGTGAGTTCGTTGCAAAGCCATGGTTCCGTACATCTTATGTTCGTTGATACCATGCACCCATTCCAGTCGATCGTAGCGCTTCCAGGCAAGGCCGATCTTCGACTTGTGTCCCCATGTCTTGAGAACGTCGTCCCATTCGCTATTTTGGGCTAGCAGTTCTAGACAACGGTGGATGATCTTCGAGGCTATGGCTCGCTCAGCTTCCATGGTTTTGGCAATAGCGGCTTCGTCGCCTTCTGCGGCTTGCTGTAGAGCTACAGATGATTCAAGCTCTTCAAACGGATTCTCAAGTCTGAGATTAACACACAGGTCCGGAATGTTGATCTGGAGAGTATGTGGCCGATGCAAACCGAGAACGCCTCTCAAGAAAGTGTACCACTCCACAGCGCTGGGGGTAGATTGAGGTCGAAGGAAACAGATGATCGTTCGAGGTCCTTTGGCTTGCCAGAGCACCAGAGTTTTGTCCAGACTACTGTAGAGATTCACCTTGAGCTTGGTTGGGTCCAGCAGAATTTGATGTTTGTATCGCTTTTTGGTCTTGTCTTGATTCGTGGCAGGAATGACTCTGGTTTTGTACATCTGCAGACACAAGACAGCATCGTCTTCGTGGCTCTCTCGACATACGACCATGAACTCCCTCCACTTTTCGGTGGTTCTTGTCTCGACTCGCTGGCTGTCTTTCTCATCGTAGTCTTCATTAGGTTGTTCCGAGCCGGTCGTGATGTCGAGACGAACGAGCATCTTTTCTACCTTGACAATCTCTCCATCTTTCAGCTTTCCTCGTGTAAACCTTCTAGTCAGCCGGGATTTCGTGCCTTGCGCCATCTTAGCTCGCACTTGCATCTCTTGTTTCAAGATGGGGTTGTCCGGGATGTTGAATCTAACAAGACCAGGAGACCGTTGTTCGGGATTCACATTGGATGTTGCCTCTTGCTGTTGCTCAGGAGTTTCTCCGGCACCTGTTGTGTCTTGTCCGCTCACAGTGTGGTCGAGTTGTGGACTATGCTGAGGCCCGAGGAGGAAAGTGTTGGAACTGGTAGGTCCTGGTGTGGCTGGATTGGTCGTCCCAAAAGAAGCACTACTTCGCAGGTCTGCTGCTCGAGGACTGTTCCTCGGCGTGCTGTCATTATCGCTAAGTGGGCCAGATTGAGTCGGAGAAGAAATGTCAGGTTCGTCTATTATGATGGAGCCACCATCCGAGGCCGTCACGAAGGAGGTTTCGGAAGTCTGACGTCTGCGAAGGTTGTTGGTTGGACGTGCATCTATGTAACCTGACTGGGCGTCGCCGGGCCTTGGTGTAGCAAGAGGGGTCGGTGTGGAGGGAGAGGTCACAGTATGAGCTGTCGTGTATGAGGACAGGGCTTCCTCTGCAGCTTCCGGAGTCTCCCTCAAAAGACCGGGGTCACTCTGTCCTGATCGCGGGATGTCGAGAGCGGCCGGCGCTTCGATGGTCACCTCGCCGTCCGAGTCGGCACCGTCGTCGATTTCCTCGAGTGTTTGAATGATCCGCAAGTCTTTGCTCTTGCTGCTCCTGCGAGGCCGTTGTTCTTCCTCCTCTTCATCATCATCATCATCATCATCGACAAGTCTTTCTCGCACGACTGCCCCACTGACATTATCCGGTTGGGGAAAGCTTGCGCGATAGAGGGCAGAGGTGCTTGGAGCGTCGAGACCAGTGGTGCGACGACGGCGATCGACGTTAGACGAGGCAGAAAAGGAAGGAGCTTTCGACGAATGGTGGATGCCCAGATAGTGCTTGTACCATTCTTTGCGATGGCTCCTGAGCCAGCCTTCGGGGATCGGACCAACGAAGCAGCGACGTGTGGTTAGGTACAAATGCTCAGGGGATGCATGTCGAAGGCGGTGAACGGTATAAGAGGAGTCCTCGCCGAGTGACTCGATGGCGGTATGGAGTGTCGCATCGGGGTTGTTGGCGGAGGCCATGTGATGGCCGGGACAGAAGGGGATTAAAAACAGGCGGTATCAACCAAGAGTAGAAAGAGGAGACGGAAGAATATACATTAGAGAGACACTATGGCGGCGTTATGGTCATTACGGAGCTAGGAGAGCTTGTTGTGCCAGCTTTGGCGTGTCGACGGTTGAGGAAAGAGCCAAAAGGCGCTTTTGCATGCCGCGGACGGGCCCTTCCCCACCACAGAGACATCATCGACGCGATCTAGGTCGATCCAAATCTGTGAGTGAAACGGATCTCTTCTATTATATCTCTCTATTTTCATATCTCCTGCCGCCAACGGAAAGTCGTTCATTATCTCGTAACTGCATAGGATAGCCCCTGATGGCCAGCCTTCGTCCTCTTCGCTGCACGCCTCGGCCCCTTTTACTGCTTGAAGATCAAAGTGTCAGGTCTTTCTCGACATTCTTCAGGCGTGGTCGACCTTGATCTTCTTTGCATCGGGCTGGTCGTGCTCGCCTGGCGCAGCGGTAGGAACGTTGGGTAGCTCGGGCATCTCCTGACCACTTTCCTCGGCCTCAGTCTGTCCCAGAGCCTCCGTCTTGTCCTCCATCTCAGTCTGCTGTCCTGCTCTAGGCTTGACTGTGTCTGTACCCTTCGCCTTGCTCTCGCTTGTCTGTTGTTCTTCGGTCTCCGTCTTGGTCTCCGTCTTGGTCTCATCACTCTTGCTCTGTGCTTCGCTCGTCTCGGCCGATGGGAAGTATTTGCTATATCATGAATTAGCATCTGACAAACAGCGCACTTAGAGGAGACTTACGGCAGCCACTCGTAGTAGGCGTCCTCGTCCTTCTCCATGAAGTTGCAGAAGATGATGTGATCAAGCTTGTCGGCCTTGTCGTCAGTGTCGAGCCACTTCTTGACCTCACCAATAGCAGTATGTGCCGCCTCACCGCTAGGGTATCCGTAGACACCAGTGCTCAGCGCGCTGAAGGCGATGCTCTTGCAACCGTTCTCGGCGGCGAGGTCGAGCGATCGGCGGTAACACGACTGCAGCAGACCGGTGTGCATACCCTTCTTCTTGGTGCTCCAGTAGACCGGTCCGACTGTATGGATGACCTTCTTACATGGCAGTTCGTAGCCATTAGTGATCTTTGCGTCACCAGTCTTGCAACCATCTAGCTTTTCGCATTCATAGTAGAGTCCATCGCCAGCTGCTCGGTGGATAGCGCCATCGACACCGCCGCCTCCCAATAAAGACTCGTTGGCTGCGTTGACAATAGCGTCGACCTCTAGCTTTGTAATGTCGGTGCGGATGACACAGATCTTGTCGTTGTAAGCGCTGCTGGCTCCCGACACTGTTGAAGATGCCGGCAAGAGACGCTTAAGCTTGTACAGACTGCTGAGAGTTGGGATGTCCTTGATTGTCTTGACCGGAGACATGCTGACTTGTGTATGTCTTGTGATATAGTCGCAAAGTTGCAAAGAAGACAAGTTGCTTCGAGCGTGTCGCGACCTTGTTGATCGCAAAGGTTGCTAGCGCTTTCACATGTCACTCGGATGGAAGCTTGGACCGCACTCTAAATTCCGACACTTTACGCCACAATATCCCGGTGGTGAGAGAGCAACCCTGTTCATCATTAATGACATTCACTTCTGATCAACTTGACAAGATTCGTGCTTCTTCTTTTCTCAGTTCTTGGATTGTCAATATATTCAATGTGTCACTCAATTCAGAACGTTTTTGGATCATCTTGCGGAACAGTTTGTCGGTGGAAGAGGTCCAGTCTCAGAATCAGACAACAATCACGGAGCAACATTTCCGGAGACACCAATGCAACTACCCCTAAGCTAGCGCTACACACCCTATGCACTATTTCGAATGATGCTTGTGTTTGGGTGAAAACACATTTGGAAATTCTCCCAATAATCATAATGAGGTCGTCTGTAACCGCCGGTTCTCGACTTCATCAGTAGGTAATCATCCACCTCACTCCCCACCATGACCTCCCCCCTCATGTTTCTTCGCCATTTTCCTCAAAAAGCCCATAAACCCCTGACGTTCAGCCTGTCCCTGACTTTGCTTCCTCGCAGCAGTCTGCCCCTCACCTTTCTGTGTCTTTACTCCGTCGTGATACTCATCCATCGTCTTGCAGCCAAAGAAGCCAGTCAAAGTCTGCCCTTCCTCGCTGGGCTGAATGTATTTCTTGGTCTCAGCCCATTCAGTCAGGGCGGCCATGTATGCTGCTTCACTGGGGAAGCCTTTGTAGCTGCCTGTTTGGGCGTAGGTTGGAAGGATGGTGGAGGCGGTTGTTTGCGTGCTTGGGGCTGGTGAGGGTGGGCGTGCGTAGTCTGGGATGGCGGTTGTTGTGGTTGTGGATGATTTTGAGTAGTATTCTCTTTCTGATATGCCTGGCTGGGCTTGTGATTGCGCATTGGGCTGGTGATTTGGGATTGTTGAGTCTGCAAGTGGGCCTAGGAGCTCCGATAGGGTTGAGGGTGTTGGGTCCTGTCGCGTGTACTCTGGCGGTGGTGCGGAAGGCTGTGATTGCTTCATTCTGGGCTCCATTTCTTCAAATGCTTGTGCTTTGCTCATTGTTGCGAGACTGTAAGGTGTTCAAAGGCTGTCTGTATGATAAGCGCTGCCAGATAACGGTCGTTTTGATATGGGGCAGGAGTGAGCAGGATTACGAAAGGATTCAGAATGTGAAGAAAGGTACTTCATGTGAAGCAGGCACTTAACTTGACCACTACATAATAGCATTGTCTATTCGGGACCGCTCTTCACTCACGGAATTGCTTGTGTCTGTCGAGACATAGGGTCTGTCCAATGTGGAAGCTGGAGGGCACCCATGTGTTGAAAGTCGTGCCGTCATCGGCATTGATCGGCAGCAACAAAACAAATGCACTCGGGCCAGCCCCAGCCGTCAGAGCCTCATGAGCCTCATTCTTCTTTGACCTCAAGACGCGACGACATAGGCATTGTATTAAGGCCCCCCGCCTATAGTAGACAAAATAATATCACGGAATGGACAGCACGAAGACTGTCTGGCAATCCATCTGCAGAATGCAGCCATTCTGACGGCCCCTCATGAAGGATTCTGTACCTTCCCGAAGCAGGTAGGCAGCAGCATTGCGATAGCACATACCAGGCAGGTTCGGTACCAACGGTACCTTTCGAGAAATCAAGTACTTATCTGGATCTTTCTCTGCGTCCTGAATCCTCAAAAGTTTCATCTCTTCTCAGCCTCCGAGTCAATCATGAATGCTTTGTGGCCTCTATTCGACAATGGCGAGCAGGCTGTGTCCAACGTAAAAGATGATAGCGAACTAGGAGAGAGCGATGGCTTACCAGTACCCAACCACACATCTTCCTACTGGCGGTCTGAACTGCATCCAATCGACTCTTACTGCTCATCCGAGCAACTGCCTTCAAAATGCGATATTGCGATCATTGGCGCTGGTATGACCGGTGTCAGCACTGCCTACCACCTTTCCCGTCTCCATAGCGCAGACGAATATGGACGAAAACCATCGATTGTCATCCTTGATGCTCGTGAAGTCTGTTCAGGAGCCACGGGACGCAACGGCGTATGTCGGATATTGAACGGCAATACTCAGCTAGAATTGACAAGTCTCAGGGGCACTCCAAGGTGCAAGCATTCACCATGCGAAAGGTGATCAGCAATGCTGGTGTAGATACTGCCAACGAACTTGCGGCGTTTGTGTCTGCGCAGAAGTACCACATGAAAGATGCCGTCGACCGGGAAGATCTGGATTGTGAATTCGAGATGCGACGCAGCTACGATGTGTATGTCAAAGAGGAAGAGGCAAGGGAAGCGGAACAGTTATATCGCACCGCAGTAAAGGAGGGTCATGCGTGGGTTAGGGACCTCGACTTTGTGGGACCCAGGTTTGCTGAGCAGGTATGTTGAATAGCTTGAGAGCACCTAGACATTTCCTGAGAGTGCCTCGACCATGCGACAACTGACTCTGGTGTAGGTCACATCGATTCAAGGTGCAAAGGCAGCTATCAGCATGCCCGCTTGTAGTCTCTGGCCCTATAAATTCGTGTCCCAGCTGCTCTCTCGTCTGGTCGACGCTGGAACAGTGAAGCTGTACACGCACATGCCTGTTACTTCCATTGATTCGTCCGACGCTTCATCCACTACGCTTCACACTCCCCATGGTAGTCTGGGAACGAAGAAACTTATCTTCGCCACTAATGCCTACACTCCAGCCATTTGCCCATCATACAAGGATCAAATCACGCCGTACAAAGGAACAGCCTGCCACATTGCGCCCGCGAAACCAATCTCGCCACATCTCAGTCATACCTACAATCTCTACCACGACCACCCATCACACCAGCCTGCAAGGGTCGACTACCTAAATCCACGACCAGATAGCGGCATAGTCGTCGGTGGCGCGAACTTCCTCTTCAACGCCGACAAAGCTTCCTGGTACAACAACACCGATGACAGTACACTTCTCCCCAACGTGCGTCCATACTTCTTGAACTACATGCAGTCCAACTTCAAAGGCTGGGAGAACAGCAAAGCCAAGATTACACACCTTTGGACAGGTATTCAAGGAGAAACAAAAGACGGCTTTCCATTTGTGGGCAAGGTTCCGGGCAAGGAGGACTGGTATATCGCTGCTGGGTTTAATGGTGGTGGGATGACTTTTATCTTTTCTTGCACTGAAGGGCTGGCGAAAATGGTAGAGGGCAAGACGTACAAGGAAACTGGACTGCCCAAGATGTTTGATGCGGAGAGGATGTAGAAGTGAGCTACGGATGTGCTGCATACTATAGACGAGGTGCGGAAGTGAGCTTTCCTTGAGCATATGCAAATGCTTCGAACGGTCTCAATCTGACTGATCCCTCATACGCTTCTGCGTTATCGTAATTCGAAATCAACAACTCCTTCAGAACAAATCCTGCCGGCAAAGTCCACTTGACCTCATGCTGTCGGAAATTACATACCACCAATACACTCTGTCCTTTGAATGTACGTTGGTATGCAAAAACATCATCGTGCTCGGTGTCGACCATTTGGAAGTCGCCGTACACAAAGACATCTACCATTTGCTTTCTAAGCGCAAAGATGCTTCTCCAATATTCGAAGGAGCTACCCTGCACGCCAACTTGTGAAGCAGCATTGCAGACATTGTAGGTATCATTGACACGGAACCAAGGCTCGCCTGTTGTGAACCCTGCATGTTTCTCCGCTGTCCACTGCATAGGCGTACGCGCATTGTCTCGTGACTTGATGTGGTATTGGCCCTTTGTGACTGACTGCAGGCTCTTATCGGAAGGACGAGTCTCACAAAGCTCATCCCAATGGTTTAGTGTTTCCAGATCTCTGAATTCATTCATCTCCCAGTGCTCAGGGATGTTGGACATGCCGAGCTCCTGTCCTTGGTAGAGAAAGACGGTACCACTCTGTAGTCCGAGGAATGTAGCGAACATCTTGGCCGCCAGTGTCCTGTATTCGGGACTGTCTGATGCCCATCGGGATACCGTCCTGGGTTGATCGTGATTCTCAAGGTAGAGGGCGTTCCAGCCGCCGTTTCCAAGCATAAAGCTTTGCCATTTGGCGACGATGCCCTTGAGGTCGGTCATCTGCCACTCCTTTGGGCTGAATTTACCGCCAGGTCCGTGGTCCATGTCGACCATGTCAAAGTTGAAGATCATGTTCAACTCCTTCCTGTCATAGCCTACGCATTTGAGGATCTCTTCTGGGTCGCTCACCCATGGCATCTCGCCGACGGAGAAAGCATTGTATTCGTCGAGTATACCACCCAGCTCTTGCAGATACTCATGGATTCGAGGTCCATTGGCGTAGTGCTCGCATCCGTGGTGGTATGGTAGACTGGGATCCGTGATCTTGGCATCTGGGAACGATTGGTCCTTGCTGATGAGATTGATTACATCAAGACGGAAGCCGTCAACGCCTTTGTCGAGCCACCATCGGACTGTCTCGTAGACGGCAGATCGCATTGCGTCGCACTCCCAGTTGAGATCTGGCTGAGTCTTGTCGAAAAGGTGCAAGTAGTATTGACTCGTAGCGTTGTCAAACTCCCAAGCACTACCGCCGAAGTAGGAGCTCCAATTGTTAGGTGGTTGACGGTTGCCTTGACCGTCGTACTTGGCGTCACGCCAGATGTACCAGTCGCGATATGTGTTGTCCTTGGATGGCCGAGATTGCTGGAACCATTCGTGTTGGTCGGAAGTGTGATTGACAACCAGATCCATCAAGAACTTGAGACCCCTCTTATGTAGTCCGGCAATCAGCCGATCAACATCCTCGAGAGTTCCATATCTTGCGTCGATGTCTTTGTAGTCAGCAATGTCATAGCCCATGTCAACTTGAGGGCTTTTGTAGATTGGACAACACCAGACAATATCCACTCCAAGGGCTTTGATGTAGTCCAGCTTCTCAATTATGCCACCGAGGTCGCCGAAACCATCTCCGTTTGAGTCTTTGAATGATGAAGGGTAGATCTGGTAGACACTGGCTTCCTTCCACCAAGCGCGCTGGACTTGTTCGGTGCCCGAAACGTGAGTAGAAAGCGCCATTTTCGAGATTTGGTGCAGTCACAGTGGAGTAAGGAGACGGAGAGAGGGACAAAATTGACACCGAAATCAAGGGGGACCTACATCTAAGTATCTGGGAAATGTCAACAAACCCGAGAAACTGCGACGACCCCGCCAGGTGCAAACATGTGGGCCCTGAGACATGGGGATCAGTTCAGAAGACAAGCTCATCGGCAGTGCTTCTCCAGATCAGTCACCCATCGCAAAGACTTTCGCGAACATTATCGCAACACATTGACGGCTGAGCGCCGTAGCACATCTAGGGATGTCAGTGCGCTCGGTCACGCAGACAAACGTTGTCAAAGGAGGAGCTCGCAACATTTCGCGTCGTCATTCTCGCATCAACTCTCGCAGTTCTGCTCGCGACATGTCGGAGTTCGCTGATGAAGATGTCACAATTTCAAGACTTGGGTCGTCTTCTGGCTCGCGTCAAACATCGTAACGATTCTCGCAGAGATTCTCGCAAAGTTTGTCAAGTTTGCCTCCAGCCACCGGGCCGAACATCAACTCCGTGGGGACTCCAGTTTTCTCCCTCATCCAGAACCGTCAATCACGGTACTGATCGGTGTGGCCGGTATTGCTTCCACGCCACTTGAGATGGTCTCTGTATACATGTGTTGGCTCCAACATGTATAAAGACATGGATCGCCATCCCCAGAATACCCCAGACTCAACCACCAGCAGATCAATCGTCTTTTACACAAAGACACTCGACCATTAATCAATTCTCATTCACCTGCTCGCCATCTCTCTCCTGAACAATGGGTGGTCCCTCTGGAGTCGCTGCAGCAGGAGGTAGCGAGATCTACAAGACTCTTCGCAACAATGTCAATCCCAAATGGAGGCAGGATCCTGGTCTTCGAAGACTCAACATTGGTGTCGCTACAATGTTCGCTTCTGCCGCCGCCAATGGTTATGATGGCTCTCTCATCAACGGGTTGCTCGCCATCCCTCGCTTCAATGCCAACCTTGGAGATCCTAGCTCGAACCTCCTGGGCTTAACCCTTGCCGGTATCAGTTTGGGTGGTGTTCCCTCCTTCATCCCAGCATCCTATGTCAGTGATTACATGGGTCGTCGCTTCACCGTCTTCATCGGTTCCTTCATCATGCTGGCTGCGGCTGTCATCCAGTGTGCGACATCAGGTGTCTACGCCTTCCTCGGCACTCGCATCATGCTCGGTGTTGGCCTCGGATTCTCACAGACCGCTGCTCCACCTCTTACCACCGAGATTGCTCACCCCAAGCACAGAGCTAACGTCACCAACCTCTTTCAAGCTACCTGGTACTGGGGATCTATTCTTTCTGCCAGCATTTCTCTCGGTACTCTTTTCTTGCAAAACAGCTGGAGTTGGCGTATTCCCTGTCTTCTTCAAGGCCTGTTCCCTGCCATTCAATGCCTCGGTCTCC
The DNA here is from genome assembly GCF_000721755.1 of Aureobasidium subglaciale EXF-2481. Classification (NCBI taxonomy): domain Eukaryota; kingdom Fungi; phylum Ascomycota; class Dothideomycetes; order Dothideales; family Saccotheciaceae; genus Aureobasidium; species Aureobasidium subglaciale. Next base: position 4,979 of record NW_013566984.1, on the reverse strand, counting down.
TAATTGTCCCCGAATCGCCTCGCTGGTTGATCTCCAAAGGTCGCGATCAAGAAGCTTTGGACATCCTGGCTCGCTACCACGCGAACGGTGACAAGGACGATGAGCTTGTCCAGTACGAGTTTCAAGAGATTTGCCAGGCTATTGAGATGGAGAAACAAGCTGCAAAGTCTACAGGCTGGTCTACATTCCTCGCCACAAAGGGCAACCGCCACCGTCTCCTGATTTGTGTCTTGGTCGGCTTCATGATCCAATGGGCTGGCAATGGCATCGTGTCGTACTATCTCGCTCCTATTCTCAAGAGTGTCGGTATCACAAGCTCCATCACCCAAGCTGGTATCAACCTTGCTCTCCAATTCTATAACGCAGGCCTGTCATTTGCTGGAGCACTTGCTGCCGAACGCTATGGTCGTCGCCCTCTCTGGCTGCTCTCTGCCTCGGGAATGCTAGCTTCCTTCATCGTTGTGACTGCGCTTAGTGCCACGTTCGCTGAACATGGCATCAAGGCTGCCGGAGGTGCTACTGTCGCATTCCTCTTCATATTCTACGGTTTCTACGACATCGCCTTCACTCCGCTTTCGATCGCCTACCCTGTTGAGATTCTGCCTTTCAATCTTCGCTCCAAGGGTCTTTCTGCCAATCTGACAACCGTATTTGCTGCCGGCTTCTTCAACCAATACGTCAACCCTATTGCTCTGGAAGCTATTCAATGGAAGTTCTACTTTGTATACATCGCCACTCTTGCCGCTATGATCCCAACCATCTACTTTGTATTCCCAGAAACCAAGGGACGAACTTTGGAAGAGATCTCGCTCGTGTTCGATGGAGAGGTTGCGCAGACTTTTGCCTTTCGTCAAGCCTCTTTTGCTAATGAGAAGATCTCGGGCGATAAGGAAGTCACAACCAATGTCGAGTTCGTAAAGCAAGTCTAGGTCAGACCAGTTGGGATGAAATCGAAGGAGAGTGGGCGAAGAATCAAGTGTCTTGTGCGTGTTTCAAACAATCCTTTGTACATATGTATATACAAATAGTTGTCTTTTTGTCAATCAAGTATATTTCACAGCATTCATGAATGGTCACTCTGTCTACACGGTATCTGACGAAACACGCTTGTCTAGAAGGAAAATGGCCTTTGTTTATTTGCAGGAGCAGGTGATCGAAGGCTTGCACAATTTGCTGCATAAGCTTTCCGAGGCCTAGATCGGGTCGTTCAAGCGAGCGTTACTCACGCCATCATCGACCCCACTCGAGAAGACTTTCCCTTTGACGTCCTCCATTCTCATACTTAGACATCTCCACGAGACTACCTACCTATAATGCTTGCGAATGGATAGGAGGCGTGTGTGCGATGCATGCTCTGTCCGCCGGGTGAAGTGCGATGGCCAAGCACCATGCGCCGCCTGCCAGAAACAATCAATTGAGTGTACACGACTGAGACAGAGGGTCAAATCTGGCCCCAAGGGTGTGAGAAAGAAGACTCTTGATCGACTGAAAAACGTCAGAACACAGACCTCGGGAGAAGCAGGCTTGCCGCCGAGCTCTGTTCCCGAGCCCTACGATGATGAACTCGTGCCTACCAAGCTACAGGACACTACTCGTCTTGCCGATGATCACACGGCCAAATTCTCTTTGCCATCGGGATTGAATGTCGGATACGAAGAAGTACTAAACGTCAGTCAATATCATCTGGGTGATAGACCACAATCGTCGACGTGGCCGTTCAATATCAGCCTAGCTCTCCTGGAACCCTACTTGGACATCTATCACTACAAGCTCTTTCCAGTCTGGCCGGTCGTGAATAAGGAAGTTCTTATGATGAGATTGCAGACCGCAGAGCCTGATCCGACTGCGTATATGTTAGCGAGCGGTGTCTGTGCAGCTACAATGCTGCAGCTGCAGCTTTCGGTCTTTGGTGCTCTCGGAGATGCGCTGGAGCCTAGCGTCATGCTTGCAGAGATTGAAGATCTCAGAAGGATTTATGACTACCGTGAAAGTCCGACAATTGACCACTTGTCAACAAGCTTCTTCATGCACGTTGCCTACATACACCTTGACCGTCGGACAACAAGCACACTATTGCTCAGAGAAGCCATCACTCTTGCTTATATGCTTGATCTGCACAGACCTTCTCATTACGACGAGATCGCGGATGCGGACCGTCAGAACCATCTTCGCATGTTTTGGCTGCTCTTTATCACGGAGAGAGCACACGCCACACAATACGATATACCATGTATCATGACCATTGACCCTGGTATGCCAGAATTGGACACTGAGAGCCAGCCATACGTGCTATCAGCGTTTATCATGCTCTGCAGGATGTTCAGATCGTTCTCCGATGCCACCGCTAGGGACGGTCTGACGCCTGACAACTTGTTGTCCTTTAACAACCAGCTTCTGCAAATACCGACGCTGACTGAGCATCACAACGACCTTCAGAAAGCTGATCTCTCGGTAACGCAACAATGGCTTCGCCTAATGTTCTGGAAACTGGCAATCAACAAAGTCATCATGACCGTTAACACGAACGACGATATCCGAAGTGTTTTCTTCCCCATCTCTCTGGCTAAGGACTTGCTGTCAAACATTTCGAACATGTCCATCGATACACTTGAAGCTCATGGACCGGGAATGGAGCTCAAGCTTTTTGAAGTCACAAACTCGGTAGCCGACATGATAACCTTGAATCCTCATCAAGCCATCTCGACCTTCGAGCTCGGACCTCAGGATATCTTGGTGCATCTTGCGCATATCATCGGTAGATTTAGAGGTGGCAACAAAACTTTGCTGCCCTTGCTACAATCTCGCCTCTCTGGCATCGGGCTTGAGTCATCCATCTTGCCTCGCATCACGGACGTCACGTATGACTCTCCAGATACCAATCGCGAGAAGGGCTCGATTGAGAGCAATGAAGCATTGGCTGATCACAATCTGCATGACCATGCACAATCATTCTATGGCCCTGAGATTGCCTACGATGTAGCTTCTACGAGTTGGTAAGGTGGAAGACAACCCCACGATATCAGTTGACTCTAGAGTGATGCCGTTCGTTGTCAAAGAGTGCATACATACCCTTGCACACTCCGGAAGGTTAGAGCTATCGCGAGTGTAGTGCCCGAAAGAGGTTGCAATGGTCGTGCATGTACAGCTGTCATTGGATACATGCAAGAGGTGTCGGTCGACTATCGGACGACCATGCTATGCAGCAACGCGGCTGCTGCGCTTGTAGGGTCAGTAGCCCATTTACCGCAAGCTCGATAACAGCATAGATTTGTGAGATGCATTGAATACGCATGACGGCAATGAAAGGTGGAAGAGGGGTGCATGCCAAGACTTGTTGGCCAGGGCTCATAGACCAGTTCAGTTGATCCTTTCAACCCAGCTTTGCCTCTACTCTCATCATCATTTTTCATCATGGGCCTCACGAGGCTCTCACTCCGGACTTCGATATCTCCTCTTCGCATCAGAACCTCAATCAGTAGGCTCAGAATATGTCCGCACAGAAGGGCGTTGTCCCGCATGCTCTTGTGGCCCTTTCCGTGGTATCTTAAGCATGCTTCTTCGCCAGATATTGTTGATTCGGGTCCCGACGAAAAGTTGATCGCTCGGATTCAACCGGGAATTCGACAGCTCCACTGCATTCCCTTGTTCCGGAGTAGAGACACGTCGCTATCCTCCATCTATCGTATGGTCGAGGATCTGTGCGCGGGCCACTCACTCATGCTGGGGTACGAATGTGAGTACATGTGGTATCATGCCGAAGAGCGCTGGAACTTGAGCAAGGTCCCGGACCCGGAAGAGTCTGATCCTGTACTGTACGCCTTGCTTGCTAGCATGGTAGAGTCGCTTGTTCGGGCATTCAATTACAAGCTCGCTCTCGGCTTGCGACGTAATGGCGACAAGTACCTTGAGGACGATAGGCACATTGACTTTCCTCGGGAAACGGTGCCAGCTTGGGCAGAACATGTCAAACCTATTGACAAGACGCTTGACCTCCTGTCTGATGAGCAGCGGTCTATGAGTGGTGCTGCTGACACCAACTTCTCCAAGAGGAATATCCTAGCGAATACGGGAGACCTGTACAACGTCTGATGTTGAGAGTCATGACTCAAGAACGCGACTGTTTGGTTTACATGTTGCAAGATCAAGAAGGTGATCTGAATACTCACGCATTCGAGGGTGGAACTTATTCATCGACACTGCGCGTGCGCTATCGGTTGTATGTGTGTTGTCGCTCCAGTGCGAGAAGCGTCTTGGTTGCTCAGAAGCACAGTATACAGTGTTCACGAGGCAAGGGGCACCATACTTTCATCACCATTGACCAAATCGAGTATACAAAGGGTGGAGCTCCCCTGCGCCTTGCACGCCCTCAGGAATGCGACCGAGCCTCCAAACCACGACTGATTTCCTTCATAAGCACTTCTCCAGCACTTTCATATCTCGTTTCCGCACCACAGCACTACCGGTACAAGAGACAAAACCCAGCATCTCGATCCAAACCATTACGAGAATGGCAACAATGCCCCCCCCTCCAAACACCACCACCAGCAGCATATATCCCATCGAGACAATCTCTTGGACGTACAATCTCATCTTCTACCTAACCCCCCCGAAAGAATAATCGACTACCTCCAATCCTCACCCTCGACAACTTTTACACGCCATAAACAGCCCCTCCACATTCCCCGGTCTCTGTATCCTCCTCGTCTTCTTCACCGGCAGCTTCATGCTTTTCCCTCATCCTACTCTCCTTGATCTTATTCTTCAATTCAGAGCTCCAACCTTCTGAATCGCAAAAGAGGAGGAGAACAAAAAAAACACTTGCAACAAGTCCAACTCATCATCTCGGAAAAACTCTTTAATCTACAACGACAAAAAAGAGAAGAGGAAGAAAAAGGGTACACACCCATCTGTTTCGCATGGCAAGAAAAATCCAAGCAAATTGGCAGGATCTAGTAACAGAAGAAAAATGCCCCCCCCCC